>NW_026694617.1:9720833-10465000 GCF_021218885.2 Marmota monax
GAGCCCATAATTAGGTAGAGCTTGCTCCATACAGCCTTTTTTTATTTTTTCCCTGTACTCACAACACTTTGTCATATCTCAGACAAAGATGCACTGAGGAAGAGTTTATAATAATAAGATGTTGTGTGTGAAAATTTAAAGTAAAAATTGTTTCCATTAGTCAAATACACAAAGAGGATTGGCTAATCTTAAAAATTGGTCAAAAAAATGTTAACAGAAGGAATGTTAATGAGAAGTACTGAAGACTGACATGCTGTTGAGAAAAATGAATATATACTGAGTATAAAACAAATACCATTTCCCAAATACAAAGAACACAAAGGAGATGGGCAATAAAAAGAATGAGCATTGACCAAGTTTTTCTCTCTGACCAAACTCTACTCAGGTTCTCCTCAGCTCTTTGTCAACTAGGCCTTGATCTTTGGATCTTCATGTTCACATTTGGGTTGTTCAGTCTTAGTAAGAATGCTGCTAAGTTCACTTAGCTAGAATTCCCCATTCTTCTATTGATCACATTTGATGTCTAATCACCTTTCTCATGCCTCCCATCCACGTGATTGATGTCGATTCCCACTGGCCTGTCTTGGGAGTTAGGTTAGCCAGAATACATCCTTATGCCAAATACTTCCTCTTAGTAATTTTCTGTGCACTGACCCTCACCGTCCTCCTTGACTATAAATTCTTACCAGTCCATGCTGTATTCAGAGCTGATCCCAATCTACCCACCCCCAAAGCCCCATTGCAGTGGTCCTGTGTCTACTACAGTAGTTCTACCTCGAATAAAG
Organism: Marmota monax; assembly: GCF_021218885.2. Lineage (NCBI taxonomy): Eukaryota > Metazoa > Chordata > Mammalia > Rodentia > Sciuridae > Marmota > Marmota monax. Next base: position 9,721,619 of record NW_026694617.1, read on the forward strand.
TATCCTTTATTGTCTTTAACAAGTACTATTATAAGCTTTCCTCATCTTTAACCTGGAGGAGCACCCATCTGTGTTCTGTGAACACTAGAGATCTACAAGTACTCTTCTCCACTCAGATTCTTTGCCGTGGAAGCCAAGACTCAGAGAAGGTCATATTCCTTCACTTCCATTCATCTTGCCCTTTCCCATCTCCTTTATTTGTTTTCTTTTATTGGAAGAAGAAATAAATGACCAACCAAAGAGTCATAAGTAATTTGGGGTAAACTTATTTGTCAAAGACATACACACACAAAAAAATTACTAAAAGTCTTTGAAATTTGAACTTGAAACATAAAATGTACCAAGTTTAGAAGTCTAAAGGAAAAGTGTTTCAAAGCAACACAGCTGTGTGGAGAGTATCTCTCTGTTCAACCCTCCATGATCCTCTGTGAATACTCTTCTGAAGTAGCAGTGTATTAATAAGTTTTTTTTTTCTTTGTCACTGTGGCAAATATCTGAGAACAACAACTTAAAGGAAGAAAGATTTGTTTTGACTCCAGGTTTCAGTTCACAACTGGCTGACTCCAAGGTTGAGAAACAACATGCTGGAAGGGTATAGTGGAGGGAAGCTGCTCAACTCTTTGTAGTCAAGAAGAAGCAGAAAGAGGAAGAGAAAAAGAGAGAGGAAAGTGCAGGGCTGTACGTCTTCCCACACCTTCCAATAAAATCTAATTCCCAATAATCCAAATTATTAATCCATCAAATGGATTAATCCACCTATAAGGCTAGACTCCTCATGATCCAATCATATTGTAAAAGCCTAATCTTTGGAAATTGCTGCATTGGGGAACAAACCTTTTAGTCTGAGCCTGTGGGGAACATTCTAGATCTAAACCACAATAAGCAGTCAATATATTAGCAGCAGTCTTATTTCTAACTACAAAACAAAGAAATGTGTCTCTGGAGATGCATTTGCTTGACTGTCTGTTCCTCTTTGCCTTTTATTGTGAGTGGGTCCATTGGAAGCAGGGCTGTTTTGAGCCTGTTTACTTCCATTTATTTTTCTTGAAGTGACACAGAGAGGAGGAGAATGTCATTTCAGTCCTTTGAGGAGCTGTTTATGCTTCTTTTCCCATCTGAGATTAAAAACTGCAACTATTCCTAAAAGAAGTTGGTGAAAGTAATGGCTGTGACAAAACACATATAAAATATTAAAAACTAAAATGGGCTATATCACCTGTCCCTTGAAGTTCACCCAAGAATAGCTCATGGGCAAGAGTCTTGGAATTCCTGCCATACAAACACCTGTTTTCTGTCTGGCTCCTTTGTTTTCCTTTCTCTCTCTCCACTTTTCTTCTCCAGATCAAGGTGGATGCAATATTTAGTAATAGGTATGCTGGAAACTCATGTAGATCCCTTATTTACCAACTTAAACTCTGAGTCTGACATTGTTCTGAGGCCAAATCTGACACTTGGCATTTAGAGAGTATGGTTATACAGATAATTCCAAAGAACAGGGTTATAGATAGTCAATGCTCATGGGCCCTGAGGGTGAGCCTTTGTACCTGCAGTTCCCTAGGCCAAAAATACTCTTCCTCAAATCTCTTCATGGCTGGCTCCTTCTCACAAATTGGTCACAGGTCAAATACTATCTTCTAAGACAGTCTATTCCTGTCTATTCCAAATAGCTCCCTTGCCAACAAAGTCCTGCCCACTGCCCTGCTGAGAGTCTTCAATTTTGTACTACCACATGTAATTATTTTCTATTACATTTTTCCCATGTTAAATGTCTCTATGGCAAACTGGAACATAAATTATAACAAGAGATTTCTGTCAGCAATATTTTTCATGGTTTTCCCAGCATTTAGAAAGGCATGTGGAACTCAGGAGACAATCACAAGACATTTTGGATGAATGAACGACTGGGACCAAACTGAGGGTCAGCAATAGTTTCATCTGTGATTTTTAAGCTGATAGTTTTATACAAGTGTGTAGCGTATGATGGCTATTTGAGGAGTGAGGAGTTCTGTGGCAAACCTAACAATACCTATGATGGGAATCTTCCTAAAATGTGCAATTGTTGCTATATTTCTGCTCTATCATTTTTCACAGGTTTCAAAATGTGTCACATAATATTGGGTCAGGGACCAGGCAGGCCACCAGATGATTGAAGATGATTTATTTCCTTGATTTTAGACTATTGAAGAAAGATTATAGAAAGAGAGCCAGTTCTTGTCTGAGTTTACAGAATATGAAAGATAAAAGGGGCCTTGAAGTTCATCTAGTCTGGATTCATTCTTAATTTAAAAACGCTTTCTATACCACCAATGACACGGTTGCCTGACCTTGACATTAATATTTTTAGTGATGAGACACTCACTGTTTCACAAGATAACCTGTCTCACAATTGGACAGATTTTGATGAGCAAGGTCTTCCTTCTATTGATTCAAAATTTCCTTCCTGTAACTTCTGGCCCCTGGAGAAACAACACATAAGTCTAGTTCCTGTTCTGAATTATGAACTTTGAAATATTTGAAGACATCTGAAATATCTCCCCTGAGTATTCTCAACTTCAGAATAAACATCCCAAATACCTCCAGTTATTATTCACTTGTTTCTTCTTTTAGACACACACACACACACACACACACTCATCTTCCTACTGGATGATCTCTGGACACATTGCAATTAGGAAACATATGTTCTCCAGGGCAAAGTGGAATTAAGTTTTATTTTTAATTATGGATTTAATTGTACTTGTGCCATAAAGTTATTAAATGATCCACTTTTGTAAGTCAACTATGCATATAATTATGTACTATATCATTGCCAATGTAAGTGTCTGCTATTAATTGTGAGATGCAAAATAAGATTACTATGATATAATGAACCTTCTCTTTGGCCAGAAATCTGTGTCTAAAGAACATCTTATAACATACAATGTAAGCTAGCTGGTGAAATCTTTTGCTAAAAATACAAAAATATTCAAAATAATCTGAGTTTTCAATTCACATATGCACAAGCGTGGCTTCTTTCCATCTTTCCATTATAGACATTCTAAAATTAAAGTGTTCCATTATAAAGTACTATTAGTGAAAATACGCTAAGCCAAATGTAAAAATGAACTTTTTTTTACAACAAGAATAGTATATTAAATGCTAATTTAAACATTTTTCAGCTAATAAGGTAAAAATAAAGATAATTTATCCACATTCAGACTTTTCAGGTAGATTCAGTAAACTGGTTCATGTTTTGCCTTTCTCATGAGCTCAGTGTTGGCTATAATCACATCATCATTATTAATCACTAAAGTAGAAGTTATACTATAGTGTTATAACCCAATAATTTTCAATATTGACCTAATACTTCTAAAAAGCAGAAAAAATGTATTAAATTCACACTAAGGAAATTGATGGGTTTCAATTCACATGTCCTACACATATCTATTCTGTAATTACCTGTTTTAAATGCCTAATAGTAAGTTATAATGTATATGAATATCTACAGTTATGTTTGCACTTACTACTATCTTGTAAAAATTAAGTACTATTTTGTTTTATGGACCAATCATGACTTTGTTGTATTTGTTAATTGACTGTACCATGACAGACACTAACCAACATCAACACGGTATTCAGTTCACATCTAGAACAAAAGATGTGGCATAATCAGAGGGACCTAGAAATTATGACCCAATAATGCTTTGTTCAATTACCTACACCTCTTGTGTTCCTTTTCACAGAAGCTGAATGTTGCCAAACATAACACATTCAAAATCACAGCATCCAAATACAATGCTTCTTAGTTGTGTGTGGAATGACAAAAAAGTATTTTGATTATTCTTTTAAAATAAACAATTTATTTCCATAATTCTTGTCATGGGTTACATTGCATCCTCCCAAAATTCATGTTTAAGTCCTAATCTCCAAACCAAAGAATGTGAAATGGAAATAGGGTTGTTGCAGATATGATAAAGTTAGGAAGTCAAACTGGAGAAAAGTGGGCTCCCAGGGGAAGTTTGAAGACACACACACACACACACACACACACACACAAGAAGATTACCATATGAAGATGAAGGCACAGTTGGGGCATGCTTCTACCAGATGGGAAGGATGCCAGCAAGCCACCAGCCCTGGGGGAAAGGCCTACACCAGGTTCTCCCTCCCAACGCTCAGAAGAAATCAACCCTGCTGACACACTGACCTGGAACTCTTAACCTCCAGAACTACAAGGCAGTAAACTTCAGTTGCTGAAGCCCCTCAGCTTGTGATACCCTAGCAAGCTCATGAAATTATGAAACTCCTAAATATTTGGCATTCTTCAGGTTATGCCTTCAAGAGGACAGGGCACTCTTTTTTAAAAACAAAATATTCTTGAATGTAGCATATTCTCATTCTCTGAGATAAAACAGCCAAGAGTTACTCATATCTATGATATGAGTACAGTAGATCACATGTGCAGGTAATCCAGCATTCTTTTCATTAATTCATTATAGCATTCAAATTGATATATAGTAAAAATGGACTGTTTATCTCTGCAACTGACTTTGGCAGACAGTCTAAAAAATGTTATAAGATGTTTTAAATGACAGCATTTCTTGGGGAAAATGTATAATTTCCTAAAGTAAGCCATTTTGAAATAAACAAAAATGCATGTTTTGCTGACAGTTGTGCATGCCTATGATCCCAGTGACTCAGGAGGCTGAGGCAGGAGTATTCCAAGTTTGAAACTAGCCTCAGCCATTTAGCAAGACCCTGTATTAAAATAAAAAATCAAATAGTCGGGTCTGGGGATGTAGCTTCAGTGGTAAAGCATCCATGGGTTAAATCCCCAGTATCTCTGGGTTAAATCTCCAGTACTCCTCCCACAAACAAAAAACATGTTTTATAAATCTTGATGTATTTCATTTTAAAGTTTCATTCTTAGCCATACTGAATGTTTATATACACACTCACACACAGACATACACACACACGTGTGTGTGTGTGTATTATGAATAGCGTAAGTAGTTAATCTGTGTTAATCCAGAAGTTTGTGGGGGTATTTTTGGTTTGGTTTTATTTATTTATTTTTGTACTGGGGATTGAACCCAGGCATGTTTAACTACTGAGCCAATCCCCAGCCCTTTTTGTGTTTTTATTTTGAGACAGAATCTCGCGAAATTGCTTAGGACTTGCTAAGTTTCTGAGGCTGTCTTTGAACTTGCAATCCTCCTGCCTCAGCATCCCAAGACATAAGCCAGAGTTTTTTAAGAGTGCTTTGTTAGTTTGGTACTTGAATGGAGATACACACACACACACACACACATACACACACACGTATATACATATATGTATATTTATATATGTATGTATAGATAGATAAAGATAGATGACAGAAATAGATTCCTGGGGACTGAACCTAGCCTCTCAGCCTGAGCAGCTTCCCTTCTATCTGAGTCACACTTTGAGTTTCCATTCAAGATCTGAAATGCTCAATAACTTCCTGTAATGATGGAATATCCTATATCTGCATCACCCAGTACAAGAGTCACTAGTCACCAAGAGGCTGTTCAGCATGGGAAATGGATGGTGCAAATAAGACACTGAGATTTTAATCTATGTTAATTTAATTGTAACAGAAATAACTACGTGGAGCCAGCAGTTATTGTACTGGACAACACAGTTCTAGACTTTAATTTGAAATTGGGATTCTATTCCTAACAGTGTGAAAATCACCACTGAAAATGAAGGAATAGGGAAAGTAATAAGAAGTAACTGATGATTTGGATCAACTATCCCAGAACGCACAACTGTGTAAGTTTCTTAGCACATAAGGTTGACTTTAATCCAAGTGATTATAAAATTCCATCAGCAAACTAAAACTGGCATCACTACTGGCACTAGCCAGCAGGGGGAACTGAAGAGTAGCAAGAAGTGTTTTCCTTTAGAATGTTTCTTCCCCCCAAATCCCTGGAGGCCTGAACACACATATTCTGCCCAGGAACTCCAAACTCTGTGTTTTCCAAATATTCAGAATTAGCTATATCATCTACATATGCTTGTTTTCAAAGGTTCTCTAGGAGTTGGCAACTGAACTTGGCTCTAAACAATACAGTTGAAAATTAGTAGTTGTAAAACTGGGTCTTCTCACTTAAAAATGTCTTTAGTGTTCAGGTTTTTATGTTGGATTTTTAGCTTCATCCTGTGTCTCCACATGTCAGAGACAAGTTTTAAGGCCTTTCAGATTTACACAGGAAAATTTCATAGGCATATTTTCAATTCTTCAAAGTTATTTTTAAAAGGTTTGTCCATGATAAGTGTGGCCTTACCTCTTGATAAAGGTCACTGAGATCTTCCTGGTGGGCCTGTTTGGAGCATCCTGGGAATTCCCTGACACAGCAGGAATCTGGAGGCCAGTCCATCTCAGTCATTTCTAACCAGTCAGTGAAATACACCACTCCACAGCACTTAAACTGCAAAAGAATTACTGGTCAGGCTCAGAAACTACAAAAATATTGTTTTAACTTATGGAAGATTGAATGTTAGATTTCTTAAATTTTTGTACTCAGAGCTAAACTCATTTCTGTCATCACCTAATGATATGTGCATATTCTAGTTGATGATAGAAATGCTGTAAAGGAACACCAGGGCTACCTACCCTATAATGGAACAATTCTGAACCATAATGCCCCAAATACATAAAAACAAATTAGGTCTGACCGAGTCTCCTTCCCCAACTCCAACACCCTCCACAGGTCGTCATACAATGGCAGATTTGACGTACAAAATAACAAATCCGATAGCTGAAATCTTACCTTTACCATTTCCTTCTAGCCATTAGAGAGTAGTTAATCGACTGTATATCATCTAGCTATTTAATTGTTCAACATGTTTAAATATTGTATTAAAAGTTCCATAATCTCTGTGAAAAGATTTATTAACCAATCCATCATAAAGATTGAAGACTTGGAATCCATAACCAATAAAAGTTCCAAAAACTTCAAGAAATGAACAGGTTGGGCCAACAAATTTTCATTCAACAGAAAGAGATTCTTGAAATAAACCATCATAGTCTTATTATCATAATTTCAGAAAAAAAATATGTGCCTTTAAGCTTGAATAAAGTTGGACTTACAACTTATATTGCCTTTCTTAAATCATATTTAAGAAAACTATATTTTCTTCATTGTTTTGTTGCACCAAAGATTAGCAAAAAACTCTGATGAAGGTTTAGAAACACAGTTTAAAGACATACACAGATTAGATTCAGAGAATTATCTATGCTGAATAATTTTCTGCTCCTGGGTAAAGGAGGAACAAGTACTCTTCCATAGAGTCAGAAGCAAGGAATATGGGTAGTCACAGAGAAAAACTCTGCCAAGAGTGACTGGTTATGCAAATGATGTAGCCCAAGAGATCAATCTGTGCTCAAGATTAATAGTGCATCATCAATTCAATGTTTAACTAAAGTTAACTTTGAAGAATTCTGAACTTCTCATGAAAAAGCAAATAAGGAAAACACTAAAATTTATTTTGGATTTTTCCACTTGCCTAAATATCTGATGTTTAAAAAGAACAACAGTTATCTTGGGAGGGTTATAAATGATGATTACTAAAAGCTATAGTTAATACTAAAGTTTTGAGAAATGCTACAAATGTTTTTAATATTTTCCTGGTATCAACTCATTCTAAAAGTCATGAATATATTATAATCATCACAAAGTTAAACTCTAAAACCAGACATAACAGAAACATCACCAATTTAAGTCAAATATAATTTGACATCAGATATTTTACATAACTCATTGAGTAGTCTTTAAAACTAACTTGCAGTAAAAGGACTTCACTTTCTAAAAATTATCAACTACTACAATTCTAAGTCAGTCTTTTTGTTTTTGTTTTTTTTTTTCCAAAGTCAGTCTTTTAAAATCCTTACGTTCAGAGAAAACTCATTTCTCTCATTTTCTAATGGCATGAGTCCTTCCAAATTTGATGACTTCCAAGGGCAGTCCTTGGAACACCCTAACTCAATCACAGTGGTACAGCCCATTTATCTGACTTTGTCAGGAAATGAGGTGATCCACTGACCTAGCTTTTCCAAATAACTTAAACATACTATGTTCAGGGCCAAACTTTTTTTTTTTTTTCATAAGTCTCTGAATTTTTTTTTCTTTTACATAGTTATCTTTCTTCTTCAATGGAGGATAGTGAATTTGTACCGAATCATTTTCTGAACATGTCTTTCAGTAAATTCATTATTATACAAACACATCACCATGGTTCTTGTCATTTTCCTGCCTCCTTTAACATTGCATAGTAGTTTAGCTTTACTGTTGCTAACACTTCCAGTTCTAGAAAATACCATACAGTCACCATTTTATACATAAATAAACTGAGATCCCTTGATGGGTCAAGTCATTTCCCAAGGTCATATGCCAATATGTAGCAGAGCCTGCTTATACCAAAGCCTGTACTCTAACCACTATGTTAAAGGTAATAGTTTCTTTAAAAGGTACTAAATAAATGCCACTAGGACTTAAGCAAGATTCCATTAAATTGAGGCACATGCTTAGGGTAACAGTGAACAAGAGATCAAGAAAACAGAAACCTGAAAGGTGAATTTTAGCTCTGATTTATTTTGAAGAGGAGTATTAGAGTCTGAAATGTGTCACCCACCCAACCAAATTCATGGTTTGAAATTCCAGTTACTGGTATCTCAGAATGTGACCCTATTTGGACATACAGTCTTTATAGAAACAATTAGTCCATTGGGTGAGTATTTATCCAATGACTGACATCCTCATAAGAAGAGGAAATTTAAACAGATGTGTATAGAGAAGACAACTGTGAAGACACAAGGAGAAGATGGTCAGCTATAAGTATTATAGTTTAGATCTGCAATGTCTCCAAAAGCTCATGTGTTGAAAGCATAGTCTTGGTGTGGCAAAGTTCAGAGGTAGAGGTTTAATGAAATGATTGCATTATGAGGGTCACGGCCTCATTGTGGATGAATCTATTTAAAGGGTTAATAACTTAATGGACTACTGAGTGGTGATTGTAGGCAGGTGGGCTGTAGCTAGAGGAAATAGGTCACAGGGTGTCATCTTGGGAACTATTTCTGTCTCTGGCTCCTTCCTGTCTCTCTTTCTCTGCTTCCTGTCTGTCATGAGCCCAGCAACTCTTCTCTGCAATGCCCTTCCACCATGATGTTCTGCCTCACCTCAGGCTGAGAAGTTGTCTGGATTTTGCCCATGTCCTGAGACTTTATAAGAAGTTGATTTTAAAAGCAATAGACTTTTTAATCTGGTAGAAGAAATGTCTAGGCAGCATAGCATTCAGGCAGTGGCATGGATGTTGCTGGCAGCCTTTAGCCACTTTTTTTGTGATAATCAGGAGAAGAAAGCAGAGCAGAAAGATTGGAAAAACTTGGACTTCAAAGGTGGAAGTAATACTGGGGCTAAGGAAGTTGCAGTTGTTAAAGACATTATTGCCACTAAAGACATGCTAAAGACTTTTGCCTTGACAGTAAGAAAGATGGCTTGGATACATCTCAGGAGCTGGCAAGATCAAACCCATCTCAGGCTCAAGGGAGTAAAAGTGAAAATTTTCTTAAGAGACCAGTGGGGAATCCTTCTTGCACAAGGAGGCCTAGGAAGTTTATTCAACATGCTCAGCCACCCAGACACTCAGAGGCAGCTGCAGCCAGGGTCCCTGAAGGCTTGGCTACTGCTCAAGATGGCGGCAGACTTTAGCATCCATCACATGGGGGTACTGGTTCTGCAGGAATGCAGGATGCTGGACTTAGTGGGTCATGGAGGCTTACACCAAGATTTCAAAGGGAAGACCTTGGAAGCCAGGCAAAGTGCAGCAGGGTCAGAGTCCCTGTGGGCACTCCATGGGAAGGCAAGGTATGGAGATTTGAGGAGGAAGCCAAACCTGCAACGGTGACCCCCAAGATTAAGAAATACCAGTAATGTTAGACATTGTCCTAGGAAATCTGCAGGAATCAAGCAGAGACAAGCCAAAAGAAAGGCCCCTTGAGCTGCAACAAACAAGGCCACAGGGGCGGAGCTACACAAGCCCTTTGGAGGGAATTTATGATGCCATGTGCCCCAGATGCCAGACATGGATCTACAGGACTTGTTTGACCAGTTGAATTTCAGTCTTGCTTTGGTCCTATCCCTTCTTTTTATGTCCCTACTTTTGTGAATGGAAATGTTTACTCTGTACCATTATATATTGGATACTTTTAAATTGCTTTTAATTTTACAGGAGCTCACAATGAGAGATTGCCTTGAGCCTCAGAGAAGACTCTAGACTTGAACTTTGAGCAATCTCAGAACTGTGGAGACTATGGGGACTCTTGGGATGGACTAAATATATTTTGCATTGTCAGACTGAGAAACTAATGTGACTCCATTTTTAAAAATAAACAAATAACAGCAGCTTCTACCTCAAGGCCTATCCTAAGGAAGGGGGCGTGACCCTTGTCCTTGGAAAAACCCACAGAGCACTCCTCAGCACATACCCACCCTGCTGAGTTGTTTGTCTGTAAATAACAGGAGAGCTCTCCGTGCTAGGTGTCCCTGACTCAGTTAGGCTAGGTAAGGACCCATAGCAACCCCCCTAGCAACCTCCAATCAGCATAAGACAGAGAAAATACCTGGGTTGCCAGATGACCCCCAAATAGTTTATGGTGGTTGATAACATGTTGGGAAACCATGTAGTTTAGCACGTACACCTCTCGTGGCCTAAACCAATCAGTTCAAACAAATCCCCCTCTTATAGTAACCAATCACCCCTACCCAAATTGTTCCCGCCATTGAATGTGCTAATCAATGTTAAGAGTTGTTGTTTGACTTTCCCGCGGTATGGAATGATTTGCTATGTGATGTTGTGACGCATAGAGTATCCCCCCAAAACCTATAAAATCTCACTGAACAAAGGACCAGGACTCACTCTCTGGGACCTCTGCGTCGGGAAGGTTGTGAGTCCAGGCTTGAGCTTCCAATAAAGACTGTGTGTGCCTGCATCAGATTCAGCTCCTAGAGGTCTATTGGGGTCCCACAAATCTGGCATAACAAGATGAGTGTGAGCTTTTGGGGGCCAGGGGCAGAATGTTATGGTTTGGATATGAGGTATCCCCCCAAAGCTGTAAGACGATACAGGAAGTTTCAGAGGAGAAATGATTGGATTGTGAGAGTTAACAGATTGGTGGGTTAATCCCTGAGCGGTGACTAGAATCAGATGGGGTGTGGCTGGAGGAAGTGGTTAATTGGGGGTGTGGCTATGGGGTATATATTTGTATCTGGAGAGTAGAGTTTCTCTGTCTGCTTCTTGACCACCATGATGTGAGCTGCTTCCCTCTGGATTAAGACATCTGAAACTGTGAACCCTCCAATAAACTTTTGCTCCCCTACAGTTGTATTGGTCATATCCTTTAGTCACAGCAGTGAAAAAGCTGACTGAAACAATGGACTACTTACTGGGGGGTGACTGTAGGCAGGTGGGCTATAGCTAGAGGAAATAGGTCACATGGTATCATTTTGGGAACTATTTCTGTCTCTGGCTCCTTCCTGTCTCTCTTTCCCTTTCTGTTTCCTGGCTGTCATGAGCCCTGCAACTCTTCTCTGCCATGCCCTTCCACCGTGATGTTCTGCCTCACCTCAAGCCCAAAGCAACTTAGCCAGCCAGCCATAGACTGAATCCTCTGAAACCACAAGCCAAAATAAATCTTCCCTCTTCTAAACTATTTATGTAATGTATTTTTGTCATAAAGTAAAAAAGGTGGCTAACACAATAAACCACGGAGAGAGAGGCCTAAGAAGACACAGGCCCTGCCAGCACCTTGATCTTGGACTTACAACCTCCAGAACCATGTAAAAATAAATTTGTATTAAAAGCCACCACATCTGTGGTACTTGGTTATGGCAGTCCTAGCAGACTAACATAAGAGCCTTAGAAAAATTATTTCAGGGTGCTCAGAGATCATTCCCACTCCTTTTAGTGGAATAGCCTTATGACATGAAGGAGGGAGCTTACCATATGACAATTCTAAAAATAGCACATTGTCAAGTGCAGTGCTTATACATTGTCTATCCAATGTATATTAGCTGAAGTCATCAGAAAAAAAAAAACACAACAACAAAAAACACCTCACTTTTTTTTTTAACCTGGATTATTGGATTATCATGGTCTACATCATAAATTCCAGAAAACAAATAGCTCTGGGGTGCTCCTCCCCAGGACAGTAGCTGAACATTGCTTATTATAAATTCCCTAATGCTTCACATATTTCCCCTTTGTGTTGTTTTTAGTACCAATGTGCAGTAAACAAACAAAGTCAGGAAGCATTTAAATAAACAGAAAATCTGTGTTACAATGATAATTTTACCATCTCAACAATTGTAAGACAAAGAGCCAGATTTGGAGATTGTCCTGAATTTGAACCTCTGTCCCTCTCCAAGACATAATAATTAAGCAGAGAGCTGGCTACTGGGTAAGATATTCATTCTCAAATGATTCACAGTCCATCACAAAGATGAATTAAAGGAATCTGAGGTTCTGGATCATCTGGGAATGTTAAACACAAGGAAATTGCTTGGGAGAAGAGCTTAGTCTGAAGCAAGAACAGTGGTCAACTTTAAGTCACCAGATTTTCAACATTTAAATATAGACTGAATTTGAAATGGTTATATACACACATACACTGCCACATAAAGTGCTACATGGGCAGTTATTCAAGAAAAGCTAAAAGCCTCTATACTTCCTGGTGTTATTAATAACCATAAACTAAATGAGATCAAATTTATTGATATCATTTAAACTTTTCAGCACTCCCAGGATGTAGGTACTTTTATTACACCTATTTTACAGGCAAGGAAACTGAGGCTCAAGGAGGTTAAGAAAATTACAAAATCTCACAGAATATTTTAAGCAGCGGAGCTAGGATTTGAATTAAGAACTTTCTGACTATAAATTTCATGCCCTTAATGATATATGTACTGACTCCAAACTCCTAAATGAGAACAATCTTCTTTATTTTTGGTACCAGGAATTGAACCCAGGGCTGCTTAACCACTAGGCCACATACCCAGCCCCCAAATGAGAACAATCTTTAAAAAAAAAAAATTAAAGAGATGTTTAAAATACAGATAGCTCTAAAATTCGTGAGGAAAAAAATATCTATTTAAGAAAAACTTGGATAATTGCAAAATAACTCATGAAGAAGAAACTTCAGATTAGTTTAGAAAAATGACTTCCAAATAAATGTATATGAACTAGGTGAAATAAAAGGGAAATAGTATTCATGGGAGAAAAAAAACAGAGTATAGAGTTAACTTAAGGTATTTCTCCATAAAAAATTACACCAGTGACAATTAAATGATAGGTTTAATTTTCCACACAAAAAAAATTTACCAAAGCCAAAGCTTTGAATACTTGTTTTGAAAATGTGATACTTATACTATACTCTTCACCCCAAAACTATAGCACTTACCTCTCTCTGAAAAAAATTCCAAGCATGAGTAAGCCACCGATATCTAGGTAAGCCGTAGTTTGTCATTCTGGCTTTCAAAGTGACCATATCTGACCACTGTACTGGTACCTGGGGGGAAAAATTATATTAACATACAAGCACATTTTTTCAAACACTAATATTCTCACCTACTTAAAAACGCTGTCACTCATTAAACAGATACATGAGGTGGGAGGGAAAGGGAGAGAAAAGGGAAATTGCATGGTAATGGAGGGAGATCCTCATTGTTATACAAAATTACATATAAGAGGTTGTGAGGGGAAGGGGAAAATAAACAAGGAGAAAAATGAATTACAGTAGATGGGGTAGAGAGAGAAGATGGGAGGGGAGGGGAGGGGAGATAGTAGAGAATAGGAAAGGTAGCAGAATACAACAGTTACTAATAGGGCATTATGTAAAAATGTAGATGTGTAACCGAAGTGATTCTGCAATCTGTATTTGGGGTAAAATTGGGAGTTCAAAACCCACCTGAATCAAATGTATGAAACATGATACGTCAAGAGCTTTGTAATGTTTTGAACAACCAATAAAAAAAAGAGAGAGAGAGATTGTCATTCTAAGGAATATTCATTTATCTTATTTCCACATGCAGTCTAAAAACAAACAAATGTCTTAAATCAGAATCTCTTTCATTTCCAACAGCATCCCCCTCACTTGGGACTTCATCACTTTAAATTCAGGATTGCTGCAATAGCAATTTAAACAAACAAACAAACAACAAACAAAAAAAACGCTGTCAGTCACATATTGACACATACATTCAGAACATATTAGAATTTGCAAATCCTATTTTAAATTTCTATTTGTTTGTGGACTAAATAAAGCTCAGGGCACAAGCCTGACATTTTAAAAAATGACACAAAAATCAAGAACCTGAAAATAAAAATTACTAGGATAATTTTTGAAATGTTATTAAAAATAGCAATGTTGATAGAAATAGTTTAAAAATTCTTGATCAAAGATATTCTTCAATTTTCCCTTTCAAAAAAAAATTGGAAATTAGGCTTCGCAGAAGAAAACATACAAACACTTGGGAACATAATGTTGTTCCCCAAATACTGGGCTGACTGTGTTCAGATGGATTCAACAAAGTTCAGGGAACTAACCAAAGTTCAAGCTATCCACTATGAGTTATTATTATCTCATAGCTTTTGAGGCGTAAAATAAATGGAAGTAACATAAATTCTCAAGAGATGTGTCATCTGAAAGAATGTTATTGACAGATTTTATCTAAAGGAATGATAACTAAAAGGTAAACACGTATAAGCAACAAAAATGACAGGGAACTAGATTGATGTCGAGTCTCTTGATTTAGCTAATAGAACATTCTTTTACTTTTTTTTTTTTTTTTAACTTTCCAAAATAAATATTGGTTGTTTCTTCATGGTGACCACAATCACTCTGAAACCAAATGTGGTAAGAAAACAGAGGAGACCATTGAGGTTCTGGCACAAAATACTGGGATCTGGCCATAAAGTAACAGGCAGGGAACTGCTAGAAGCACAAAGCTCATTCTATGTAAAGGCTGGGTTCTGCAAAATTTGGCAGATAATAAACTTTAATGGCACTTTTCATTCTCACTGTTATTAGTGCAGAAGCAATAAAAAATGTGAAGAACTTTTTTTCTTTTAAAGACTGCTTTCCACATTTTACTTTTAAACAGCCCTTGCTCTATCCTGGTGAGGTAATGGGGAAGATTTATGCAAGCAAAACAATGATGTATGCCCTCAACTGAAATGGCAGTGTGCACTCATTTAGTACTAGGACTCAGAAGCCTTTTGCAGATTGTCCCTTAATAGAATGGGGTATTTAAACAAATACAAATTCTTTTGAGTTTCCTTGTGTTTCTTAGAAGTATGTTGGAATTAAAACAATCCCTTTTCAAATACCTTAAATGAATTCATTTTAAACTTGCTATTACTTAGGAGACTGATCATATATCAGTATTCCATATGTACAATAAAATCCATTTTAAAAATCCACAGAAAGTAAACTCATTTCTAAAACAATCTGATACTTATCAAACAGAACACAATCCAAAGCTGAGGTAAAGGGATCAAGAATTAGTTGTAAAATTTACTCTCTAATGATTGACTGTAAGGGACAGAAATTTATTATTTGAAAACAGAGAAACTTAACAATCTCTTTACCACAAAGACCCAAAAACTAATTCCCCCAACTACTTTTTCACTTTCCTAAATATACTAAATTTCTAGGGATGGAGTGAACATGTGAACTCAAAGACCAAAAGAGAATTTATATTTTCTTGGTAGATTTCATTTTGAAGAAAGTTCTTCACTTTATATTATAATGCAGCTAAGAGAACAGGGCGTGACTTTTCAACTTCTCATAAATCCACTCCTCTTCCTCAGAGTATCTACACTCTGGTAGGAGTGCCTTCATGGGGCTCATTTGAGTGGCAGCACCAAGGCATCATCTACATGTAAATTGCAGTATGCAGAGTACCCACCAGTCTGTAGTAGACTGCTACTTAATATTCACAACAGCCTCACAGAAGTAGCAAGTTCACCATTCAATCTTTAATAACTGCATCAGTTGCCAGAAATGAGTTCAATTATTAGCACAACTGTCTAATGCACTCTTCTCTCTCAAACAAATACAAACTAATCACCCTCTTTTCTTCAGAGCTATTGAATTTAAAAATGTTTAAAACTATCACAAATGCAGGGTCCCTGGCCCTGCCCTCTACCCTGCTGTCTCTTTCTGACTTAGCACATCTGGGCTGGAGCCCAGTTATGTGCACCACTAAGAATCACCCTGGGTAAGTCCTACTACAGATGGTCCAAGGATTACATGTTGAAAGCACCATTTTGCTGAAACAGAATTATTCTACGATGCTTAAGGTGGAAAAAATCTGGCCTGCCTCCATGAAAACAGCCAGCATTCACAGACATGCAAAGGCGCAACACCCCACGGATAATAAATGAACAAATTTCCATCACTGAAGTGAGCAGACTAAATAAGTAACACTCATTGTGAGCAAAAGTAGAGTGTGAGAGACAAACCAAACTTGACCAGTAGAATCTTAAGACTGAGAAGCTCCTAGCCTCATTCATGCTAATACAGCTATAAAATTTGTTACAGCCAGTTCAATGGCTGAAGTAAGAGAAAAAGTGCTGAAGAGCACTTTTCAAGTAGCCAACCCTCAAACTGTGAGAGTGTTTCTAGATGGCAGTCAACATATAGCAAGTGTCCCCAAGCACACTTCCTTTAGTGGAAGATGATTCAGCCTCTAGCAAGCAGGAGATGCAAGCTTCCTGGTCCCAGGGTTGTTCTGTGTGATGGGTATCTTGGAAGGCTTTAAGGAGGTATGTTCAAGCATTCTCAAACAAATCCTGTTATACATGCAGATTTTTCCTATGATTAACTCAGAAGTTGGAAAATTATTTAACAATATATGCTAGCTTTATCTCTAACATCCACATCTAAGCAATCTGTGAAATTACAGACATGTCCCATAGTATACCAAATAAAGTATTATAAATTAAGGTTTGAAAATATACTTTAGACACAAAAAAGAAAAGTTTATTTTTTCAGAAGTATTGGGACTTCATTGTTACGAAGCATGTTATGTAGTAGGAACATTCAAATTAACAATCATGGACTGAAATTAATCTAAAATATTTGATTTACTACATTGAACTAGATATTTTTTATATTGTGATTATAGATTTCTTTGAACTCACCACAAGTTCCTGCTCATATGTCCAAACACCACAAGCCAGTTCTACGCAGAAAATGACAAGGAGACTTCCAAAGTACTGTTGAAAAACAAAAGTTAATATACTTTGTATACAACCAGAAATAGGAAAAATTGTGGTCTATATGTGTAATATGAACTGCAATGCATTCTGCTGTCATATATAACAAATTAGAATAAAAAATAAAATAAATATTTTATTAAGAAAAGAAAAACAAAAGTTTGCTATTAGTACAGAACCATGTGAAGTATGGCTATCAAAGACAAATCAGATATTATATAGTGTTATATTTATCTAATGGACAAGGAAACTAAGCAGACGAGGAAAATTTCAGCAAGCTTAGAAACCCTACAGATAACATGCAATACTCATCTAAGTGGGCGTTTTTATTTGCTCCTAGGACAAATCTTTTATAAATGCCAGTATTTGTCATAGGCCAAAGAAGAATTTACACTTTAAAGCTTAATAAACCGTAATCAAGTTCTCTGAGAAATTAAACCTCATTTTTTTCAAAATGAATGAAGTATGATCAAAAAGTTCAATGTGCTGCCTGTAAGCATATTATAACTCACTCTTGTAGGCAACGGAGACCTCTTTTGCATTCTTCGAAAAGCATAGTATAAAGCAAAATATCAACTACCAATGACAATGCAAAAAAAGTAATAGTAAGCTGCTATCATGGGAAGGCACTTAGATTTATAAAAGAATTTCAGAAAGTCTGACAAGGTACGCATGGGTAAATAGATAGCACAAACTTGAGTACAGTTTAAAATTAAATAAAAATGAAGGCCGGGCATGGTGACACACAACTGTGTAATTCCATCAGCTCTGGAGGCTGAGGCAGAGTTCAAAGCCAGCCTCAGCAACTTAGCAAGGCCCTAAACAACTTAGCAAGACCCTGTCTCAAGTAAAAAAACGGACTGAGGATGTGGCTCAGTGGCTCAGTGGTTAAGCACCCCTGGGTTCAATGCCTGGTACCAAAAAAAGAAAGAAAGAAAAAATGAGGATAACAATTCAGGATTCCTATAATGGAGAACACACATGAACACAAACTGAGGGGAGCTGGAACAAAAAGAGGAAATTTTTAGGCAAGTAAAACACATGAACAAGTGTGCAGAGGCAGCCAAAAGGCTCAATGAAGGGTCAAGGAAGCAGAATAAGATTCATCTATCAGAGAAATGTTAGGAGATTGAACGTGAAAGGCAGACGAAATGTCGATTTAAGACAGATCATGGTGAGCTTTAAATAATACACTACTGGGTTTAAAATCTATCACCATGGTAACAAGGTAGCATCTCTCAAAGTTTCTGAAAAAGAAAGACATGAGAAATAGATCAATGGTAGGATTCTAATTGGTTTGGGAGGGAAGCGCCAATTAGGTAGGTTGATGATTCCTTAGAAGGGAACAAAGAGCAGACAGGAGGTGGGGACCCGAATCAAGATGGTGGCCTTGCAAATAGGCAGGAAAGACCACCTCCAAGTAATATAATAAAAGAAAAATAAAACAAAAGAAATTTGACTGACTGGATTTAGACACTGAAGGGGAAAGATACATCAACCCTAGGTAGAGAAATGGGGAAGGGTAACTAGTTCTGCGAAAACACTGACTTTGAGCAACACAGAAATGTATATCCAACTATTAGAAATGCCAGTTCAGTGCTCAGATACCCAAGGATAGAAATTAGGATGATTAGAAATAAAAATTTAGCAACTTTTGGATAGTACTCTATATATCAGGCACTTTCATAATTAATCCAGCCAAGAACTTTGCGAAATGAATGAGACTACCCCATTTACAAATGAGAAAATGAATGCCCAAAGTAGATAATGTTCAAGAATGTGCACATTACATTTTGGAGGGCTGGATAATCGTATCCCTGTTATGTATGTTCTTTTTTGCCCACCTCCCCCACTGTCGATATAAATTTACATAAGGAAATGGCAAAAGTGTGAGAAAAAATGGGCTCTCTAAAAGTTCTCTCAATGCCTCCATCAGGAATAAAATAGCCCTGAGCTCATGAATCTTCTGCCTCACAGTGCAGGGCTGTGCAGCAATCATTATCAACTGTTCCCTTCACTGAAGTGAAAGCTTCACCAAGGGCAGGTACATTTTTGTGTCTCTCATCACATAAGGTATGTGTTACATGATAATAATAAGTATGTGTTACATAAAAGGGTAAATGAAAAAGTGAGATTTGCTAGGAAGTGACTGGAAGCTCCTTATACCAGGTGATCCAGAAAGGCTTCTTTATAAAGGTGATATTTAAGATGATCCAGAGGGCTGGGGTTGTGGCTCAGTGGTAGAGCGCTCGCCTAGCATGTGCAAGGGCCTGATTTCGTTCCCCAGCACCACATAAAAATAAACAAATAAAATAAAGGTATTACAACTAAGAAATAAATATTTGTTAAAAAAAAAAAGAAAGATAAATCAGAGACTTATATTCTTTCCCCTCTATCCTTGTCTTGTGTGTTAGCATCCACATATCGAAGAGAAGATTTGGCTTTTAGTTTTGTGGGACTGGCTTATTTCACTTAGCATGATATTTTCCAGCTCCATCCATTTACCAGCAAATGCCATAATTTCATTCTTCCTTATGACTCAATAATATTACATCGTGTATATATACCACAGTTTCTTTGTCCATTCATCTGTTGAAGGACACCTAGTTTGGTTCCATAACTTGGCTATTGTTAATTGAGCTGATAAACACTGATGTGGCCATGTCATTACAGTATCCTGATTTTAAGTCCTTTGGGTATAGGCCTAGGAGTGGGATAACTGGATCAAATGGTGGTTCCATTCCAAGTTTTCTAAGGTCTCTCCATACTGCTTTCCATAAACCAATTTGCGGTCCCACCAGCAATGTATGAGTGTGCCTTTTCCCCCACATATTTCCCAACATTTATTGTTACTTGTATTCATTATAATTACCATTCTGACTGGAGTGTGCTGAGGTCACTTACATAAGTAGCTTCTGAACAAGGAGTAGCAGGGAAAGGAAGAGAGTGGGCTGATACAGGATTGTGAGCTGACAGAACTTACACTTTTGAGTTTCAACACTTACAATTTTTGCCCAAAGAAGGGAAAACATTAAACAATACAGAAAATTAACCTGATTTTTCTGCTATGTCCACGATATAATCTTTATACTATAAAAATGTAAAGCACTAAAATTCATTTTGCTTCTGTCATAGTCCCTTTATTTAAAAAATAAAGAATATAGAATGGCATAATTTCTTAGACAACAGCATGGCTTAAAAATGATAATTGCTCAAGACATAAAGTAGTACTTTGCTTTGGGGATCCATTTTACAAGCTACACTTATTCTCAGTATATGTAGGACTCATAGTCAGCTTCAATCTCCTCACTTCTCATTTCCAAGTGTTTTTTTTTTTTTTTTTGGACTTCATTTAAAGATTTCAGTCTTGAAATGCTGATTAAAGAAATCTGGTGAGCAACAGTACTCCAACTCAGTCTCTGCATTCTCTTTAATATTTAATTAAGAGATCTTTAGACACAAAAAATTATATTTGCTCCTATGGTACAGTGGACAAATGATCAGTAGTTACATGCTAGATCATTTTTCCTATCTTAGAGAAAAATGATACGGCAGGATACCTTTGCTCTCTCAGATCCTTAACCTAAATTCTTTTCAAAACTGATTTCTTGCTACATTGACAACCAAAGCAGTTCTCAAAAGGCCAGATGTCTCCAAGGATAAAACATGGACATGGATATAATTCTATATGCTGAAGGAGAACAGGAGATACAGATATGCTCACTTTGTCTTGGGGTTAACCATGCAGATTTCTGGACTGATTTTATATCCTTTGAAATCCCACTTGACATGATTCATTTCTTGCCTCCTGGAGTCACTGATGAGTTTGCAAAAGCCCAAGCTGTACCTGTTGAAAGAACCCAGCACAGGGTCCTGGGCAAGTACCCGGATGTATGCAACATGTGTAATACCTGAGTAATTGCCAGGCCTATGGATTCATGATATCACGTTTGATTTCTTAGAATGAGTATTGCAGTGGGTTAGCAATACCATGACCTAGGCATCCACAGGAATGAATACATCAAGCATATATACCTAAACCAAATTCTCATTCCAAACTCAAAATTGAGATTACTGATGATGGGAGAAAGAGGGTAAATTCTGTTTCACTTGGCCACTGTTATAACTCTAGGAAAATTCCAAAATGATCATGTATTTCAGATTTCCAATGTTTTCATCTGATGCAAGCTCTCCCATACAAAACAATTACCGTGCATTTTATTTTATTTCACTAATACTCAGGAGCCCTATTTGACCTTGAGGTTAAAAGCACAAGTTTCATTAACATTATAAAACTTTCTTGTAATGAATTAAATCTATACTTTAATTGAAATATTGTGTTTTTACAAATGAAACTGCAACTTCACTGTTAGCTGTCTTCGCTTTGTTGTTATTACATTGGCCTGAAATATTCAGTCTTGTATTTCCATTCTTAAATATGAATGTCAAATCTACCCTTTGTGCAACACACTAGATGAACTGCATTTACTCCTAAATTTTCTTTTTCCATGAGATCTGAGTTGTTGGTAAAGTCATCCTCATGTTGATTATTGCATAGAGAATCACTCAGTCACCATTTACTTTAAGGACTGGATTTGAAGCATCTCTAAAGTATAATGTTAGCCATAGTTTCAACACAACATAACTAGCAAAGAATAAAGTACCAGCTTCCACTGAGCTTTGCTATGGTCTGAAGTGGACAGTCACATCACATTTCATTACACAACCATCTGCTGTCCTCAGCTTTATTTGGGAGCATGTATATGTTGCCCTACTGGTGTTACCATGTGCCTCTCATGCTAACTTTCCCAGTGCATATGGTTTGATGAGATGGTCTGTACCAATTTAGCTTGCAGAGCAATTAGCCCTCTCTTCTTTGGGTGCTTTCTCTCTAGCATGGTGGAAAAGCTTCTGAATGTTGAGTTAGAAAATTCCCAGCTTGAAAATACACTTGTGTGATCTTTGGCAAATCCTTTAACTGCCCCCATGTCAGTTTGCTCATCTGCACAGTGAAAATAAAAATAAAGCCTTTTGCAGTTGTAAAGGTGGAATGGATATATGTGAAAGGGCTTCAGAAAATGTGAGGTATGATACAGATATGCTGACTTATAAATGCCATTCTGTGCTAGTTTATGAAACACAATCCAATATTGATTTGTTCTTTCTTCCTATACATAGTTGCCATAGCCTGCAATGTGCCACGGTTTTTTCCAGTACTTTAACACTTGTTCTTCACTAGCTTACTTTTTCTCCTTCCCTCTGCACTTCAGGATCCCCTGTCTACTGTATTTCAGGTATCAAACATGTATGCTTTCAACTCCATGGCTGCATTACCTCCAAGTCACAGTGCTCACCCAGTAGCCAGACCATGAATGTCAGCTGGCAAGATCTTATTCCTAAGCATTATTTTATTCCTTATGCCTAAATAGCACCTGTCACAGAGCAGGTAGGTATTCAATAAATATCAGTGGAAATCATGATCAGGTTACCAACTCAGAATACCAATTTCAGCTTTTTCTTGGGTTTCCTTTACCTAATTTGAACCTTGAATTTCTTGTTAACATATGACTCCCCTTGATTTCCACGTACACATTTCTATTTTAAATATTGCCTCTGTTTTATGTGTATCTGTAGATTATACTATGACAATCCAGTGTGCCTTGAAACATTTAAAGCCATTTGCATAATTCAAGAAAAGCAGCAATATGCACAGTCTCCCCATCTTTCTGTGATACTATCAACTAAGCATTTTACAAACAAATGAAGAATGAGAAAATAGGTGTCTATACAAGGAAATTAGAATATAATTGTTTGCATCACTATTATATTTACTTTGAGAAATTATTCACTACAAGGTTCCTTAAAATAGAAGTGCCTCTATTATAACTAAGCTAAATTTTGAGTCATATTAATTTTATCCCAAAGCATACATTCACACAAAAAGTATATCTAGAAGGCACTCTGATAATAGGACATGCCCCTGAAATAATACAATTGATAATTGATTTTTTTTCATCAAACTGCTAGAGCTGAAAATAAATAACTTCAGTTCAAATGTATGTGCCCTGATGGGGTCAACTGGTAGAAAATTAGATAGAACAACATATGTGAAGTTGCCTTGATGATTTTTTTTAAGCTACACAAGTAGAAGATTGAAAAAAAAAAAAAAAAACAGACCTGGCTTCAGATTTTAGCTATTTTACCTACTAACTGAGTGACCTTGGGCAAACCAGTAGGCCTGAATTTCCTCATTTATAAATGAGTATGTTAAAACCACTTTGCAGTGCTGTGCTAAGGATTCAATGAGGTAAAGTGCTATTGCATGGTAACCACTCCCTAAATGGTAGCCATTAATAATAGTATAACAGCGTCTACCAGAACATACATGCCTACAAGGACAAGAAAGATCATTGTGTTTAAAATACCTAATGCACTTTCTGGCACATAGCAAGCACTCAAGTCACACTTCTTGAACAGAAGTAATTATTATAGGATGAAGATGTGTAAAACTGTTCATCCTCTGGAGATTATCAGTGTCACCCCCACAAAAGAGCATCCAATCCCAGAAGCTAGTGGGCAAAATCTTAAATCCCTGTCCAGTCAGAATATAGCTGGTATTTTCCAAAAAATGTCTTCATTCAGAAAACTGAAGCAGAATGAGTGTGAAGGGTGGGGATCCAATTTATTTTTCTAAAGGACTGAAATAAATTTGTTATTTTACTTACTTTTAAAATTTATTTTAACTAGGTATATATGAAAGCAGAATGCATTTTGATTAATTGTACACAACTGCAGCACAACTTTACATTTCTATGGTTGTAATGAATAGCGTCACACCATACATGTACACAGGGTAATAATGTCCATCTCATTCCACCAAATTACCTGCCTTTATCAACTTATTATTTTAAACTAACTAGAGTTGGCCACAGAATTGCAAGAGTAGCATCAATTACCAACCTGTGCGCACTGGAAGAGGGGAAGGGCATAGCATCCCACCTTCCTGTTTAAGTCCTAGATGACTATAAATGTATCTCCCAACAGAAACAAAGGGGACATATCCCCCCAAGTTTAAATGTCATTTCATTTCTTTATATGTGTAAAGACAAAATGGTAGAATCACAAGAATATTCTTAAAAGAAATTTATTTATAAAAATGATCTGATTCCCTGTTACCACCACCCCTAGGATTTTACACCAGAGAAAGCCAATTACCCTATCCTGTCTCCCTCTTGAAACTTTACTAGAATGAAAACAAAGGGGTATTTAAAAAGGTATAATCCCAGAGAAATTAAAAATAAAATGACACAACAGCAAGCATATTTTGGAAAGTGCAAAGCAGATAGAAGAATAGTAAATTTCTCAGCTATTCATGAAAATTGAGTGGTAGGTCTATAGAGGGGAAAGCTGGGAACAACTTGACTTACACCGCAGAGCCTGGGGTACTTCAGTGTTCGAAGCTCTAGATATTTCTAGAAGTGGATGAGGACAAGACTTGCCGAAAACCCTTTAGGAAGAGGTTGGACCTTGTAGTTTCCCTCCCTCACAGCATGCATCTAGCTGGCTGCCACACCTCTACCAATAAAGAAGTCTGAGGAAGAGGGCACACTAGGACAGTCTTGGACCTGGGCACAGCATGTACCATAAGAGAGAAAGTACAGTACTACAGAGGATTGATGTCAAATTCATCTAGCTTTCCTACAAAAGTTCAA
This sequence comes from Marmota monax, assembly GCF_021218885.2. Taxonomy (NCBI): domain Eukaryota; kingdom Metazoa; phylum Chordata; class Mammalia; order Rodentia; family Sciuridae; genus Marmota; species Marmota monax. Next base: position 9,746,614 of record NW_026694617.1, read on the forward strand.
AACTCACACCAAACCAAAATAGCATTGGATTTCTCCATAGAATATTTGAAGCTAAAGAAAAGCAGATTAGGCTCTTCCAAATTCTGAGGAAAAAAAAAAAAATGCATGACTTTCAACCTCTTTCCGTAGCCATCAAAATTAATATATGAGGGTTAATCAAGAAATTTTCAGCCAGGCTTCATAGCACATGCCTTCAATCTCAGCAACTCCAGAGGCTGAGGCAGGAGGACAGCAAGTTTCAAGTCAGCCTTGGCAACTTGAGAAACCCTTTGTGAAAGTAAAAAATTAACATAAAATAAAAAGGGCTGGGGATGTAGCTCAGTGGTAGAATGCCCTGGGTTCTATTCCCAGTACCATCAAAACAAAGCCATTTTAAGGCACACAGGCTTCTAAAAATCACCTGTGTTTGCTTTGTCAGGAAACTACTAGAAGATGAGCTCCCTAAAATGAAAGAATAAACAGAAAAAGACAATGACTTGACATCCAGGAAACAGTATCTAAAATAAATGGAGGCAAAGGAAATGCCAGTGAGGTGAGAAAACATTCTATGATAGCGACAATGTCGACAGGCCAAGACTAGAGCAAGTCTAGAATGTTCTGAGAGATGTTTGGGGAAAAAAAAATTGGTGAAATGTCCAACATATCTGAATACATAAAGAGAAAAATTATACCAGGGGATGTGAAGTTAAATTAGACATTAATACATAGGAAACTAAACAAAGTTCTTAATTCCAAGAAAAACAACATATTATTCCAGAAAGAAAACATAAACCCAGTATTTTATCTGGCCCAGCTCTGAGTAGATTTTCCATAGTCATAATCATGTAAACACTGATCTAACCAAAATTATGATACCTCCGGGTAGAGGTGGAGGGGGTCAGGCACGAAAGGACGCCAATTCTTCATCTTCATGGGGGAAGTCAATGGATAGTGCTTAAAACTAAAACTAAAGGAATGAGAAGAATTACATAAATATGTGATTTAGAGATGTGAAAGTAAATACAAAGGAATCTGCTAAAGCAAAAATTGATAGCAGTTGCCTTTTGGGAGTAAGAGATGGCAGGGGTGAAGGATGCTATATTTCATTAAAAAAAAGTTTTAGCACTAAATTAACTCTTCAAATTATGTGCATGAAACACTCTGAAAAGTAAAAACAAAATTAGGGCAAACAATAACTCAACCTCAACACCAAAGAGAAAAGACTCGATACTGAAGGACCTTAAATGTATTTTACATAGAAAAAGTAATTCTAAAATGCCAAAAATTATAAGTAGCTCAAATAAACCTAAGGGTTATTGGGATTAAAGGAGGTGAGTAGCAACTGAAAACTTTCTGTATGTTCAGGCCCTGCCTTTCTTTTGCTAAATATACCTTCAATCCTTTAAAATAGAAGTGGTATAACAAAACACAAAAGTGCATACTTAAATGTGGTTTATAGACCACATTTAAAGGTCTCTTAATACATATCACCTGGAAATTTGGGTCTCTTCTGCAATATTACTCATTAAAACCACACATACATTCTACCCAAATTAGTATGAAATGGATTATTTTCCACAATAGTTCATTTCACTCAAAGAAAAAGTCCTTTATTGTGCTAGATATTTACATATCTTAATATAAATTACTCATCAAAAATTATAAAACTATCATCATCTCCATTTTTCCAAAAGGAGAAAATGGAGCTAGACACAATTCATTTATGATCGAGAGGAAAAAGGACACTAAGTTTTTCAGAGCACAAGCTCTGGAACCAGACATTCTGGACTTAGATTCTAGTGCTACAATTTAATTGGGCAAATCACTTAACCTCTCCATCCCTCACTGTTCCCATCTGTAAAATAGGATAACAAAAGTGCCAAGCTCAGAGTATAGTGGAAGAATTTGATAAGCCAAGGTAGGCAAAGTACATGAACAGTGGCTGGCACAAAACATATTTTATATTAGGAACATTGTTGTTAGCAATACCTCATAATCCATCATCTACAGATTCTAACTTCCAAACACACAAGCATATCAGTACACATTCATACATGTATATACAAAACCTCATCTTTAAACTAGAGAAGAGTGTCACAAAAATACGGTGTATCCATCTTTGATCAATCCTAGGTGGGGAAAAATAAAAGATCACCAATATATAAAAATTTTTAAAATGGCAAAAAATTCCTTTTTTCCTACTACCTTCTATGTCTAGTTAAAGGCCCAATACAGTTTTAACTATGTGAAAAAGTTATAACAGATAACAATTCCATCTTATTTGCCTTTTCAACTTATAACTTCTAACAGTAAAATTAATTTTATTCTTATTCACATTTTATAATTTTTATAATGAAGTAAGGGACATGTAGCCAATGAGTGCTTAATAGTTCATTAAATCCAACTTTTCAAAAAGCACTAAAAATGACAGAAATGTTTTTCTTTTTACATCTTTACTTCTTAACTATTAATGATTTATATTAACAAATTCTAAGAAGGTACTATTTGCTTTTGTGTAAAATATTTCAAAGAACTTTTTCTCATTGGGAGAAATTGATTTGTCTTCAATATTCATTTATAACTTTTGTTAATCTAATGTAAACAAAAAAGCAATCTTCCCTAACAAAGTTAATCAATTTATTGAGTGTATTTAACCCAGTAAACAGTTAAAAAACATAGGGAAATAGACTTTCAATTAAAAAGACATTTTTAGAAAAAAATACATTGTGTCAGTGTAAAACTGAACATCTTTATTTCATCTAATTTTATGAAGAGAGTATTCTATAACACAGACTATCTAAAGAAAACAAAAAACTCCATATCCTACTCATCATAAATAGGTAATTGTTTTCTAAACTGTTTTTCTATATTAATACCGACTATAATAGAATTCTTATAATAAAACAAAACTACTGTTTTCTTGAACACTTTTGCATATGTCCTTGTGCAAGTAAATAATCAAATAAGAATCATAGAACTCCATCAAGAACATGTTTCACTGAGAGAAAAGTAAAAATTATAAACACTGTACAAGTATTTTAACCTGCTACTCTCTTAATTTATGACTAAAAACTCAGATTTTTTTTCTATAAGTAATAGTCAACATAATTTAAAACCACAAAAGTCAGATTTGGAAAAATAATACAACCTGAGATGCAACTTCCCACAATAAAAAACTATTTAAAAATATAGCATACTTTGCTGAACATTTTGGTATTTTGAAAACAAAGACCCTTTTGACTCCTTCTACATGTTATATAACCAACCCTTTTAATAAACAAAAAGTTTGATTAAAGGTCTGTGTTCACTAAATGATAAATGATAAACTCCAGTCTCTGCGCTGTCAAATACTAAACTCTGCAAGCTTTCAGTGCTAAGTATCTTTATGTCAGTTGTTTATTTTTCCTTTCCCAGTGATTGGAGGTTTAAAAATATTGTATTACTTATAGTTAGTAAATAAGGGAATTCCAGTGCCAAATATTTGTACAAGATAATGGAACAGCCGCCCTTCTGTTAAGAATTCACAGGGACTAAAATACTAACAGCTCAAGAATACTTGCTGCTTAAAACATATATACACACAGTCTCTGTTTAGTCAATTCTCAAAACAATGTCATAGCAGACACAGGGTTGGTACTTTTTGCAGGCTTACAGTTAACCTTGTCTGATGTCTCTACAATTTTTTCAAAAGAAAAGCAACACAATTCTTCCTTTAAAGAATCAGAAGTAGAATGAGGTCAGTCTAATTTAGGAAAAGCTAGAACTGCAGGCCAATTGTTAAAGAAATAGTTTTATAACTACTCAGTACAGGTAGAAAGTCAAGCTCAGGTAAGTAAGTATTGGTAAGTTGTGGTCCCCTGTGGCTTAGACTTTATACTTGAATAAGTACAGAATACTACTATTTCTACAAATGTATCCTAATTTACTGTTCTTTTCAAGTTTACTTAAACTGGTCATTGCTGAGTCTTTTTTTTTTTTTTTTTTTTATCAAAGGTGTTGCTGAAGTCCAAATTAGTGTTTGCACCATGTGCTGTTTCAACTACTAGACAGAGAAATGTGTTGTGGCAGGAACCCAGGTCTAGCTGAGTTCTCAAGGTCAACGACTTACACCATGGCAGGTAACACATTAAGTCCTGCAATAAAACGGCTGGACTCGCTGGAGAGGTCACCAAGTGAATGGCTTCTGTTGCCTTGTAAGCTAGGTCAGCTGAAATCTGAAAGCTCAGCCTCACCTTCAAAGATTTACAGGGTGTTACAGGTCTCTGAAGAAGCTATCTCTACAGATTATTGGGCCATTCTTCAGAACTTGAGACAGAGGTTCCCATGTCCAGAATCTGCCCGCAAAAAGGCAAATAGGAAGCAGCCTTAGAAATAACTAAGCAAAATAGACTCAATTCTGACCTTGATCCCACCTCTAAGACCCACCCGGATGTGTCAGGCTCTTCCCCAGCACAAGAGGGGCAGGAGTTCATGATGGCAGACATTCTTACAACATTTACAGAACAACAAATAATATGGAAAACGTGAAAAGATGATGCTTGACTAGACAGAGGGAAAACTCATACTTTAATATCTGCCAATACTTCTAAACATATCCATAACTCTGTGGATGTTTCTTCTTAATCACACTATTTTCATTGTTTTACCTTGGTTTTTGGACAAAATATGCCTTATAACTTATTTTTGTATATTTTCTAGAATAACCAACATCCCTATTTGCTAAAAAGAGTATTAAAGGAAATAGTTTCTTTTAAATATTCTAAATCCACATGTACAAATATTTATTACAAGGAGACAGGCTTATTCTATAATTTTTATATAGATATATATTTTATATGTTTATATTTTTTACATATGTAGATAACATCTTTTGAAGTAAATATATACTTTCTTGCTGAACCAAAAAACATGGGTTTTTGTTTTCCTTAAGAAAAGAAAAAAAAAAACATAAGAACACAATTTTGGGGGATTGTTACAACTAATTCACAGGTTCAATGTTCAGAGAAGGAAAACCATGAGTGAATAATGATATAATCATTAAATCACGAATGCTGCCAAAATATCAGTGAGTATAATTGATAGAAGGATCGCTGTGAATTGAGCAGCATGAATTACAGAACAATTTTAAAGAAACACACTTTTGTTACAACAAATATTTGAATAGAACAATGCTGAAAAGCAAAGGCCTTTGGAGACAAGTTTTTATAAACAAATCAATGATGACTTGAACAAAGCATATCCATTATCTTTAAGAAGTAAATGGTTCTAACATGAATTAGCTTGTTCTCAAACAAGTTAAGCAGTGGTCCCACAGTCCTGACCCATTTCATTGTTTGTGGAATCTTCCTCTCCCCCACTACTGCTGAGGCTGGAAAATTTCTGCAGCTCCCTAAGAACTATGATTTCACCAGTCCAACAAAGGTGCTGGGTGGTTGCTTATCTCTCAAAGGGTGCCTTACTTATCCCCAGCACCCAGTTTCTAGATGTCTTATTTAGTTTCCTAACTACATTTTTACTATCAGATCTGAACTAAAGATATTCAGACTATAGAATTTTACTTATAATAGACATGCAGGAAAAAAAATCTAAAACACTGAGCTAGCCTTCCCCACATGAATATCTTTATTTGTCAGTAAAGGTATATTGTGAGAATCCTAGTATCTCTTCTATCATTAAAAAAAAAAAAAATCCCTAAACAGGAAGTCCTCTTAGTCCCGAGTGCCACAATCAGGTAGTCATATCTTCCAGGTAATTGAGCAAAAGGCCCAGAAGCAACTAGGAACAGACACTGCTACCAGGGACATGAGCAAAACCCAGGTCAGAATGCATCACTTTTCTGTTCATAAAACATCAAAATGCAGTATGCACAGGTACTGGACATGGTCCATACATTGGCCCCAACTCCTATGGCCAGCTTTCATCATTGCTGGTTTACATCTTACCCCATGATGCCTATGTGCCCTTCTCCAAGTCCACTTTGAGCTTCTCAGCATTATCACAGTGGCTCCGGCCACTAGCCTTCTAGATCTTCAAACCTACCCTGCACTCAGCAATGGCATCCCATAAACCATAGTACACCCAATGTTTTTAAAACATCTTCATAGTTGTTAATTATTTTCAGGAAATTTGCAGTCTCCAAACTTGAGAGTTATTAAAAAAAGAAGTGAAAAAATTGCAATCAAAAGAAAATTCAGATTATCTTTTTTTATACATGTATGCATCTACATATATATTCTTTATATAGATACAACCATTTATTTTTAAAAACTTCAAATATATTGCTTAATAGGAATACATCATGAGATAACTATATTATTTATATTTTTAAAATAAAATTTAAATTTATCATTTCTTTCATTTGAGCTTAGATCCATCTTAACCTGAACATGCAACCAGGGACTGTTATCACCTTTTATGTGAAAAGGGAAAGGCATTTGGATCAATCTTTAAAAAGTAAACTTTTAAAAATATATGCAATATCATAAAAAAGTATTTTTTTTCAATTCATAATCTTATTATTCAGTCACCAGCTTCTTAAACTTCACACATAAAGTAAATATTAAACATAATTTTCCTAAACAGTTTATCTAGAAGTTGCTTTCCTTTCTGCCTTACATGACAAGATTCTCTTTTATATTTGTGATTTGCCCTCTTGTTTTAATTCTCTGTACATTTAGCACAGTGCATCCTGAGTCATCTAGACAGCTACATGATTTTTAAATGAATGTCTACTGTTTTATGTCTGCCAAAGAGACAACGTGGAAGCAGATGAGAAAGCAAAAACACTGCACAGTTGCTACATTCACCTTGAGAAGCACTTGAGCTTGCTGAGCTAGTGACCAGCATGCACAGGGGAACTGTCACTTCAACAGTACATGCTGCTAGAGGGACGCCTGGCTTTGTGGCTTTGAACTTCTCACAGTCTAAGAACAGTCTCTCAATCAATGGATATAGACTTATTTGTCTTATATTTAACTAAAAGTATTTCAAATGTGTCTATGAAAAAAACAGTACATCAGAAGGCTTCAAATGCTTCCCATGACAGAATACACATAAATAGTGCAAAGGTCAGAAATACCAAAACTAGAATCATTCAAGTCTCAAACCCAGAAGTAAGCCAAAGGTCCAATGAGCATCCAAAATCCTGTCAAAAAGACATGCAGTTATCCTGGCCCCAGTCTCTGATACATCATTTTCTTTTAAAGACATCTATTTCCATGCTTTTTGGGGACATAGTTAGAGGCAGTCACACCAGCATCACTTAAGAATCAGAAGTGATCACAGAACTCTGTCATGGACTCTTGTATGTACAAAAGCCACAGTTCAACTGTGAACAGGGTTTTCTATTGCCTCCAGTCCCAAATGTGAAATATTTCTATCCCATAGTAGAAATACCCATTGGCTTTCTATAGAGCAAGGTACCATTAGGCTCTCCTCCAAAGGCCTTAATAACGGAACTTTCTTTACATTGTTCTCACTGTGCACTGATACCACAACCAAACTGAATCTCTAAGTTTTGCCAAAACTTGCCATGCCCTTTGTTTTAGTCAGCTTTTTTGCTGCTGTGACTAAAAGATCTGACCAGAACAATTAGTGGGGAAAAAGTTTATTTGGGGACTCATGGTTTCAGAGGTCTCAGTTCAGGGCTTGAGGTGAGGCTGAACATCATGGTGGAAGAGTGTGGCAGAGGAAAATGGCTCACATGGTGATCCGGAAGCAGAGAGAAAGACTCCACTCATAAGATACAAAATATATACCCCACTGACCTACCTCCTCCAGCCACACCTACCCACCTTCAGTTTCTATTCAGTTAATCCCATTGGGGATTAATTCACTTTGGGTCAAGGCTCTCATAAACTAATCACTCTACCTAGAAACCTCTGACATAATCTCATCATGAGCTTTGGGGGGACACCACACATCCAAACCATAACACTCCTTTACTCCTCCATTTTTGCATACATTCCCCACATTGCTGTAAATCCCCTTCCTTCCTCTCTCCACCCAATACATTTTCAATATCCACCTCAGATAAACATGCTCCTGTGAAAACTTCTGAAAGTCTCCATCGTCCCTGACTCTAGGTTACCAAGGACACTTATTTGTAAATTTAATATATCTCACTTTTTAATTTTCTTTCTTTTCTCCCCTTTCTTCTTATCTTTTACATGCCTGTTACAGGCTAGGTACATAATACATATCTAGGGAGGGAAAAGGAAAGGAATGGAGAATGGGAACAGAGGAAAGGTGAAAGGCAAAGAGAACCTGCTTGATTCTTGGGCAGGATTAGAGAGAATGATCACTATGGTAAAATTTTCAGAGTTCCTTTTATAGTAACTACACTAAAAGATTACAGTTTTGAAAATTAAATGACTACTGAATGCTTCAGAGTAATAATTGAAGCATAGTTAAGTCTGTGAAAATAGTGCCAGTAATTAATTAAACGTATTATAACAGTGGTGTGTAGTGAAACATGAATGGGCTTGGAGCATAGATTGCATTTGAATGCTAATGACAGCAGCAAAGGGGGGCACCTTATGAGTCTTTGGGGAGGCTACTTTTCCTCCTTTGTAAAATAGGTCTAACCATATCTAGTTGCTTTAAGTATTTTCTGAGTAAACAAAGGTAAAACAATAGATAGATGCTGAACATATGGTGAATGACATAATGGACCTTGATTTAGAAATAAAGTTGTTAGGCTTTCAGCCAACAATATGAACAAAATAATGAAGATATTCAACTTAACACTTTAATTTTAATTTAGCAACCTATCACCAATTACATAATTGTAACATTTATAATCACATGAAAGACATCCTTAAACAAAGAGTCTGTAGAAAGTTAATTACTATTTAAGAATACCCTAGTTTTACCTTAGGATTTTAAACAACAAAACAACCGTGGAGAGGAAATTTTTCCATGGCATTAAAAATTTACTTGATTTCCATGAAGGAAATCATTCAGGTCTGTTTCAATCACTCCATATTTTTAAGAAAGCTTTAAAAATGCTTCTGCACAATCAATAACTATATGCAAGTTCTCTGGAATAATAAAACTGAAAAAAAGAATTGTCCCCCTTAAAACACAATCCACAGGTCTTAAACTTGCAAGGTACATCCAACATCATTTCTGAGCAAAGCTTGACTGTTTTGCTGCAGGTGAGTGTATATTAGCACTGCATCTAACAAATGATGAACTCCTGACAGTGACATTCAGCTGATGCCGACATTGTAAACCTGTCTGTTCAATCTGTTTACATTTCCCCTGAGCTACCACCGCTTTTCTAAGGCCTGTGTTAATAGCAAGGTAGAACTGCAATAACAAATGAATTTCATTTACTCTGCAGCTGAAGCCTGGGAAGCATCCTTTGAAGGCTTAAAACCAATTTCAAGTTAGCTTCAATTTCTCTTTAAAAGAGAGAAAAAATTCTCCTTCTGAAATTACATTGAAAGTCACAGCATAGTCAAGTTTCTTTTCCTAATTATTTCTGGCCTGTTATTTTCCCAATATAATTAGACTTTAATTATTCCTCATATAAATACATAAATGTTTCTATTCCATGACAGTTTCATACGATGAAAAACAAATCTAGCTAGAGTAGGGTAGCTAAATGCAAAAAAGTAAGGATGCCCATTTAAATTTTAATTTTAGATAAACAACAAATAATGTTTCAATACATGTTTATTCTAAGTCTTGCGTGGAGCACACTCATACTGTTATGGCTTGGATCTGAAGTGTCCCCCAAAAGCTCACCTCTGAGACAATGCAAGAAGGTTTGGAGGAGAAATGATTGGGTTGTAAGAATCTTAACCCAATGAGTGATTTAATCCCCTAATAGAGATTAACTGAGTGATAACTTAAGTGGTAGGGCATGGCTCGAGAAGGTAGGAATTAGGGGCATGGCTTTGGGTATATATTTGTGTTTGGAGAGTGGAATCTCTCTCTGTTTCCTGATCACTGTGATGTGAGCTGCTTCCCTCTGCCACTCTTCTGCCATGATGTTCAGCCTCACCTCGAGCCCCAAGGAATGGAGCCAGCTTTCTATGGACTAAGACCTCTGAAACCATAAGCCCTCAAATAAACTTTTCCTCATTTAAAATTGTTTTGGTCAGATCTTTTAGTCACAGCAGGGAAAAAGCTGACTAAAACACATACTAAAACACTATTCATATTTTATCTGAAATACAATTTAGACATCCTTTATTTTATTTAAAAATTAGGGTGTTTGAACAACTTTCATCTAAAAATCTATAATTCAACAAAAGGGTTAAATTCAAGGTTTTCTAATAGGTGACCTCTCAGCTTTTCATTGCTGCTGTTTGGAGGAGAAGGGGTGATGGAAACAGGTTGGTTATAAAGATCTGTGGTGAAGGACGATCCCTTACTTCTTTTGACCAGGTGGATGAATAATGGCATTTTTACTTTTGCCTGAACAGTAGTACACCTCCATGCCAGGTTCTTAATCATTCAATAGGTATGGAAATCTCAGAGATACCAACTGTCTTTAAAAAAGAAAAAAAAAAAAGTAACTCTTGGATTGGGGTTGTGGCTCAGTGGTAGACCACTTGCCCCTCATGTGTGAGGCACTGGGTTCAATTCTCAGCATCACATAAAAATAAATAAAATAAAGGTATTGTGACCATCTACAACTAAAAATAAAAATAAAATAAAGGTCCACTGACATCTAAAAATATATTTAAAATTTAAAAAGTAACTCACTCAGATGAATCTGATTTATTGGCCTTAAATGTGAAACAAGACTAAACACAGAGAAATGGACAGGTTAGACGAATGCATTCTGCATGTTTAAATATCTACATCCAAAATAAAAGTCAGGAACTTTCTATATTTTTAAAAAACAATAGGATGAAGGATAAAGGGTATGTGTGTGAGCGCACACACACACACACACACACACACAACCATGAGAGTTGCCTTGCAAATATTTACCCAAGTCTTAATATTATGTCCCATTTTTTATTCACATCTTCCTTTAACAAGCCATTCCCTTGTAATCTAACCTTCATAACAGCCAGGCTCCTCCTTTACAAGCTTTCTCATTCCTGTCTTCCAGGCCCCATCCTCAGTCTGATATGCTGGTCACCCCCACTCTCACTATCCTAATTTCCTGCTCATTATTGAATTTACTAGATATTTGTTAAAGCAATGGGGAAGGAGAATGGCTCACATTACCAAGCTGTTTGTAGTCTGGTAGTTTAGACCAGTTATCAACAAAGAAAATATATAGTAAAAGTAATACACAGAACTTCAAAAGTGGAGAAGAGCCTATTGGAGACATTAGCAAAGGCCCAAGGAAAACTGGACTTGGCAATCAGATCTGAACCCACTCCACCCCTACTGCCCAGTGATCTTGGACATATTACTTAACTCGGAGCTTCATTTAATATTTATTTATCTCAGATGATTATTTCCAGGTTTAAAATGAACAATAATATAGAAATGTTTTGTACACTGCAAGACACATTAGTAATAAGTGTACAGTAAAATAACAAAATTATTACAGATGTGTTGTTGGAACTGGGCTGCCATAGTCTGAATAGTAGATCCTCCATTTACTAAGTCAGGCAAACTCAAGTCAATCACTTAACCTCTCTGTGCCTCATTTCCTCACCTTCATGTTATCTGAAAATAATAGTACCTGTCTTATTAGAAGTGTAGAGAGATAAAAGTGATTAATTCATGTCAAAATCTTTATGTGAAAAAAATCATGTAAAACTCCACAGTGTCTGTCGTAGTAAACTCCATAGAAATGTTACCTACTTTAATTATCATGGTCATCATTGTTGTTGTTGTTTTGGGAGATAGTATTTCACAGAAATCTTAATGGACTGGTGATATTTAAACAAGAATAAAGAGACCAGAGAATAGGGAATTAGGAAAGAAAGCTGAAAAATAGCTCATGAAGGCTTGATTAAAGGGCTTGGTGTAAGTCTGAGATACCTATAAATATTGCATTAGAAAGACTATCAAAGTCTTGGGACAGGAAATCCGTGATTATGGTTATATTAGAGTAACCTTGGCAACACTGGTTTGGGGTAGAACAGAAGACCACAGAGGCTGAAAGATTAGTTAGGGAGCTCTGCACCATGTGAGTGAGAAGTCCTGAGAGCCTGAACTGGAACATTGTATACGTCAACAGAAAAGAGAAGACAAGTTACCAAGATTATGGAATCAGAACCTAAAGGACATGGCCACTTTGTAGAAGAGGGGACTATGAAGAGGAAGCTAGAGAAGAAACTGCCTCAGAAACAAACTAGATACAGATTGGTTGTAATGAACAACGGGGAGGTGAGACCACAGTTCTTTCTTTAACAAGGGAAACACTGTGCTGGACCTAGACTTTACTCTGCCTAGATGAATACAGAGACAGCATATGGAGAATGAACCGACAAAGACAGAGAAGGAATCAAGAAGTGGCACCCATGGACACAGAAGCAGCAAAACACAAAAAGTTGTCTCATTAAAAAAAGAGAACATCCACCCAGCAAAGTAGGGGATGGGGAAAAGTAAGCATCAATCTATGCTCATCATCTTCCCAGAAGCCAGCACTCACCCCTTCCGGCTGAGACTGTAACTCTTCCTCTCTGGTCTCAGCACTGCTGTTATAAAGCCCATTAGAGATCTTATCAGAGAGTAGTGAAATTGTCTATCCACTGGCTGGTCTGATGGCAAAAACTGGTAGTAAATGTGTTCAGTAAGTGATCAGGGATTGAACAAATGCACAAGTTCATGGCCCTTAGGATCTTGGTCCTCCATGTCACTTATGCATTATAAAACTTTCATTCACTGGTCCAGGATTTGTCCTATCTTCAGTGGCAGGCCTGATTACTTTGTAATTTGTCCACTTGATTGGCTACCAAGTAAATGGAATGAACGAACGGTTCTCAAAAGGTGTTTCCAAAAGCGCTTGTGGTTCCTTGAAACACCTGACCCCCACCTGGCCTCATCCCACTGCCTAGAGACCATCCAGAGTAACAGCTGGGAAGAGCAAGGACAAGAACCATTGTTCTGAGAGACTGGATAGAAGAAGCGCTTGAATACTTGCCGCAGTCTGGCTGGGCACAAATAACTGGGGTCATGAGCCACTTGTAGGTTCAAACAGGAACTACTTTATTTCCCAAACCCCACGGGAACTCTCCAGAACTCCCCGGAAACTCTGCGAGAATCAACGGAAACTCAAAAGTATCGGGCACCCGAGGCAGCAGGAGCCGCCCCATTGCCGGACAGCAGAGGTCCACATACACAACCGAATACACATTTTTAAAGTTTGAAATATATTTACATTCTTCAAATTACAGAAGATTCATATAAAGTCCTGTCTTTTATTTTTAAATTATTGTCCAAATATCTTAACATGATATGATTCCAAACTTTCCCACCATTTTCCTTTTCACTATACACCCACGTGATAGAAGTTAGGCATAGGCGTGCTTCCGCTTTCCTGAATGTGGCTTATTTTCTAAAGTCCCTCAGTTTTCCAATGTTACACCTCAAGAGTTATTCTCCAAGATGCCCAAGAATAATCAATACAGGTTATTCTTGGAAATTTGAAGCTTTATTCAGCTTCCCACTAAATTTCTCTTTTAATTGTGTGGGAGGAGAGCCTGGGAGACCTGGGTGTGTGCATGCTGGCTACCAAGAGCCAATTTGTGCTCTTCTCTCCCCAACTCCACATTCAGGGACATCATGTTGGTAACCTGAAATCAACCATGCTGGGAGGATTTGCCCTATGGAAATCCTCACATGCTACAAATCAGGGCTTTTATCTCTCCAGAGATGCAGTTTATCAGCACACCCTCAATTTTTTTAGGTTCCTTACATGAAATTAATGCATAGCCAGGGTTGAGGCCTTCCACAAAGAAAGGAATAGCTAAAGAGTTAATTATTCAGGAGTTTTACAATTACATGTTAGCAGTCCTGTTACCTGTGCCACTAGGTGTCCAATATTTTATATTTCAACATTCTTCTAAAAATCTATGTGTAGACTTTTTGGTTGACTCTAATTATTATTATTATTATTATTATTATTGTTATTTGTATCAGGAATTGAATCCAGGGGTGCTTTACCATTGAGATACATCCCCAGTTCTTTTTATATTTTTATTCTGAGACAAGGTCTCATTACATTGATGAAGCTGGCCTCCAACCTGCAATCCTCCTGCCTCAGCTTCCCAAATCACTGAACTATAGGTGTGTACTTTTGGTAGAGATGATGTGATGTGTCCTCCTTAGTGCATCTAAATTAACTAAATTAACTCTAATTTTTAATGTTTGCAAAGTTTTGATTTAAAAGATTAGCCATAGAATTTGATGATAAAATAAATATAATCTTGTCCAACTCTTTGAGAGTTAAAAAAAAAAAATAAATTAACAATAACTAAGATTAGAGAAACCGAGGCTCACTTATGTCCACTAAACTATGTAAAGGCAGCACCAACATTAAAATCTGTACCTGCTATTTCAACACCTGGATTTTCACATGAGTTAACAGGGTGGGTTGTTCAAAAAAAGAAGAGTAGGAAACAGAGTTCCATTATGACTCTCAAGTCTCATTTAGCGGGGCCTTTCCGAGTGGTGATCCTGTCTATGACACTAAAAAAAAAAACTTATGCTGTCAAATTAAAATGTCTAGGATAGCACTGGAGTGAAATAATTAAGTAATGAACATATTTCCCTACTCATTGTCTCAGTACAGCAAGTACTTGAAATCATCTCTCGTAGAAAGAAGGGTTCTATCCTCCCAGGATGATCAATTACAGCAGATTAGTTCCTGCTATTGCAATTCTCTCTCATAATCTTGTGGACTGATAAAATGTGATACATTACCAGTTATTCCTTTTAACTATAATTTAAAAAAAAAGATATAAACACTGTACCCATGCAAGAAGCAACAGATTTCTCTTCACTGTTCCACAATATCCCAACATCCCCACAATGATAAGGAAACAGCACACAGCAATCATGACCGGATGAACCACAGGAAAGTAAGTCAAGATGACTGCCTCCTCCACCCTGAAAGAAAAAAACCATAGCATGTTATAAGTAAAATGGACTCAAAACACACCCAAGACATTGTGCCAAATGCAACTGTGAACCATGATTCTTTGAAACATCACCCTTAAAGCTAATGGTGATATTGCCTCTTTCAAAACCTTGGTGCTATTTTTGTGTTTATTTGTTTGCTTCCTCTTTCATTGCTTTTGTTTCGTTTTGTTGTTGTGCAAATGGAAGAAGTCTTATCCAACTCATTTAAAATATAATAAAACACAATACTATAAAATATAATATAAGCTCTGAAGCCTTAGCCTACTCAAACTGCATGGGATCCTTGGCAATTTCCCAGCTAGGGGGGAGGATCACCTTCGCTCCTCTGATCTTTCACTCCATGTGCATAACATCTCTCCTCCCTGACAACTGTGAGAAAGACTTTCCCCTCCTCTAAAGTGGGAAAGAATGCCATGCAGAGGGAATTGATTTATATTCACAGAAGAAAAGAGATGATTTTTGCTAGAATAGTACAAAAATGCATTAATTGGAATTAACGATGATAATAATAATAACAAAAGTCAACCATTATTAAGAGTGTAAAAGCTTTGTTGTGTTTAGGACTTTAAAGAAAGGTATCTAATTTAATCCTTACCACAGTTCTAAGGGTTATATACTACAATTTACACTCTGAGATGAGGAAAAGTAATTTGTCCCTTGTGATATTAGTGGATCATCCCTTGAAACTTGAGAAAAAAAAACGTCAATGCAAGGTTTTCATTAGCCCAGGAATATGAAGGTATGAAGTTGGCAATGGTTTCCTTGGGGGACAGTAGCCAAGCTTTCCTTTATACACAAATATAACATGGCTGGCACACCGTCAGGAGGACAAGTGACTGGGGTTACCATACTCAGAAAGTCCCACACAAACATAAGCCACTGGATCCCCTTGGGGACCAGCAGCACACCTCAGGGAGAATGCTAAAAGTACAGCCTTTGCAACAAGGTGCCATGGGCAGGTGCCATGGGCAGGACTACAAGGTTCTGGAGGAGCCCCACACCTATCAGGTATATAAACATGAGGATTGGAGGAAACCCGATGGAAGAATTCAATAGGTAATCACAAAGCCTACCTTGTTTCTGCAGTTAAAGTGAGAACATTATTCAGGTAGTCCCTCATCCAAGCAGAAACTGCCAACACACTGATGGACATTAACTAAGGAGAAAAAATGTGAAATGGTTACCGGGATTTATGCAAAACTCACTATAGGATTAATAACTGAAAAATTAAGAATTGTTGTTACATAATCCTTACAGTCTAATTACTATTTGTAACCTATTTACGATTACTATAAATATAGGCCATTTTGTTTAGTAAATCGTACCATAACCACTAAATAGAATACCACCAAATAGGATACAGAAAACTCAAGAATTAAATGGCTGACTTCAGGTTCAGGAGAGAAATTACCTCAGCTGGGATCACAGAACTAAATTATCAGACATAAGATGAGCCTAAAACACACTCTCATACTTAAAAGCAAAGAAAAAATTAAATGTGACTACTGGGCAATTAAACAGAATTAAAAAAAAAGTCACGGATCTAATTTAAATGGGCTTCTCTTGGCTACAATTCAGACAAAATGTAAGCATTAAAATAATAGCACTACTACTAATAAATGCAATGGTTGGAACATAACAAATGTTCTAAAAATCTATAAACTCAAAATATTTAAGAAAATTCATTATTCACCTATATAGGACATTGGATACTTGACTCATTATAGGACTCCACTATTTATATTTATCCTACTTTTCCTATAAACAATTTTAAGGGAAACCAAAGACTGAAAGTTTTAATAGAAAACTTTCTGCTACTATATGCAGAAATTACACCATAGCACCCCAGTTAGGGAAAGTTCCGCCATGGCTACCAAATTTATCAGGTCAGGAATTTTCAATCCTGTCTGTACATTAGAATCACTACAGTCTGAATAAATTACTGGGTCCAGTCACCCTGGACTAATTCTGAAGAGGAAATCGTGCATCTGAAATGTGTCACAGCTCCACAGATGTTCCCATGTGCAGGGCTGAGAACCACTGAATAGTTTTCATGTGTAAAGTTCATGGGGACTTTTAGAATGGAGAGATCAGATTGAGGAGACCAGACCCATCGATCAATCTTAGTCACAAAAAAAGACCACCAGTCACAATGTGTATCCCAATGTGATGTGATCAGAAATAGCTCCTAAATATTTTTACCCAAAAGTCAAACTAGAATCTAGGCCTCCAATTCTAATTACTGGTGTATAGGAAGTACAGAGAATAAATTTAAACTTGTTAAATGTCACCATCGGGATGTAATCAGTAAAATCAGAACGTGAGAGGAATGATATGGTTTCTTTGACTTAAAAAACTGGCAAATGAAAAAATGAAGGGAGGAAAAACTATTATAGATTAAAAGAGATTGAAGATATTACCCAGTATAATATATTTATTTGGTTTGTATCCTGATTTAAACAATTCAACTGCAAGAAACATTTATGTGACAACTGGGGAAAATTTAACACTGATTGGTTGTCTGAAAATATTAAAAATTATCTTCATTATTTTAGGTATAAAAATGGGTTAGGTTTATGTTTATTTTCAAAGGGACCTTATGATCTAGACAAATATTCTGAAGTAATTATAACTGAAATATCATGATGACTGGGATATGGTGTCATAAATAATCATGATATATAAAGTTTAGGCAAAAAGTAGAAGAGGGTATCTTGATAATTATAGACAGTGGGTAATGGGTAACTTGGGATTAATTATGCTATGCTTCCTACTTTAGCATGTTTTAAATTTTCCATAACTCAAAACTTTTTTTGATATTATTTTAGTTGTAGATGAACACAATATCTTTATTTTATTATTACTATTTGTGTGTATGTGTGTGTGTGTGTGTGTTGCTGAGGATTGAACTCAGTGCCTCACTCATGCTAGGCAAGTAAGTGCTTTACTACGAGCTTCTACTCCAGCCCCCCATAACTCAAAACTTTAAAAAAATCCTATCTAAAATATGTTGAGAATGAGTCTTCCTGGAAAACTTCTAAAAACTGCATGTCAACTGCTATATTCTAAAGGGTTTTCCTATTTGGGTGGAAATCTTTCTAAAATGTGCCTTGCACTTACCATCTTAAGTGAAGTATAGTAAAATTCAATTTCCTGACTTTGAGCAATTTCTAGCATCTTAATGAACAACAGTTACAGTTCTGTCACAGATTTAGCTTTAAACACTGATATAATGAATACCTAAAGTACAAATGATTCTGTACTGATGCAAAGGATGGCCATGAAATATGTTTTCCAGATAAAAGTTCTAAGAAGAGCCTGTGGCCTCTTGAACAGTGAAGAATGGTTATCTGCTTTGGAAACCAGCTAATGAATTCACTCTTACACCATTGATTTACAAATATTTACTCAACACCTCCTATCTCCCTTGCACCAGGCTAGATCAGAGATTCACAATGAATAAAAGAAACAAGATCCTGGCCATTTTGAAGCTCCGAGGAGGACACAGATAATAAACATTTACATGAAATAATTAAAAATTGTAAAAAGTGCCATGAAGCCCAGATAAGTGACCTGTTGAAGTTCTCACAGACCTTGAGTAGCATATCTGAGTAGCAGACCTTGAGTACCAAATCCAAGCCCTTGGGCTTTGAAGTACCGGGCTAAGTCCCTAACTATCACCCAAGTTTAGAAATCAGCGTGCCATGTTTCACAAAGAGTGAGGAGACCAGCCTAGAGAGTGAAGGATTCCTTTTTTAAAAAGGAAGGCTGTGAGTATTCTGTAGCAGTCAGGATGGATCTAAATATCCGAACGGCATTCTCTGGTGAATGGAGGCTCAATGGTTCTTATGTATTCCATCATAACTAATTTACTCTGTATGCCAATACAGTTTACATGCATATTAAAATACAATTATTCAGAAAATGATCTACAGGCTTTATAAAACTTCCAAAGGAGTTGACAGTCTAAGGCAGGTTTAAGAACCCTGGGACCACAGTTCAAGGAGAATGATGCCAGTTATTATTAATTTTCAGTTCTTTTGGGAATGAAGAACAAATTGCAAACTTAATAAAATCTACCAAGTGGGTCAGCCACAGTGTATTAGCCACCCTTTCTAGCTTCTGCAAACTTGATGCTTTAACATTTGTTCTGCATGCAGATACTGGACAGACCCTGTTCCAGAAAAGATGATAATATGTGAGTCACCTTGCCTTGACCTTCTTCCACCCTTAATCTACCCTCTCCTTAGGAGAGTCTTCCTCCCAGGTGCACTTTTCAAATATAAACCAACAGTTCCAGAATCCATACCCTCAAGGACTTCCCTTATCAGGCTCTCACACTCAGGGCCACCACACCTGTCCTAATCACCCCAGAGCCAATTTTCAAACTAGCCAGTTCTAAAGCTGCTTACCCTGCCTCACCCATTCCTTTTGATGGAAACCACAATTTTAAAGCACTCACCCACAGTTCCAATCTCTCCCTCTGCTCTGCCTGCCACCAAACCTATTGCTTCCCCTGTTAGCCCCCCACCCCATAGGGAGACATATACTCTTTTTCTTGGGATCTTCAAGCAAAATAAACCATCTTTTCAATGGCATTTATCTACTGATCCATTGGCCTTAGGATACCTAATTAATAATAGAATCTATTAAAACACAAAGGACTGGCAGAGAACCATGAACTCCTTAAATCTGAGATTATGTGTTGTTCTTCTGCATGGCTACATGTGGGTCTTTAAATACCTTGTAAGTGTCACAGGGACAGGCTAGCTTATTAACGTGCTATTTTATTTCATAGTCTTGAATTATTTTGCAGTTAAAACAACTGTCCTTTCTTTATCACACTTCAAAGTAATGACTGATGTCTATTTCCACAGCCTTGAATTTCTTACAGGCTGTGTAGTCAATTTTCAACATCATAAATAGCTCTGAGTCAGGTGTCAATAAGTTATCTGATCCTTCAATGTGTATAATCTGTTAACACTGCCTGGCTATCCACTGTTCTTCCACTTATAACAAAAATATGTATTTGTTTTGGGGAGTATAATTCAAGATGTTTCTTATTTGGTAGGATAATTGAAATCTGGGCTTTGATGTCGTTCTTCCTTTCAAAAAAAAAAAAGATGTATTGGTCATCTCTCATTGCCTGTGTGCTATGCTATGTGCTAGAGAGACATGGATGTGCAGAAACAGGGACTCCATGGTGCAATTAACTAAGTGAAAAGGACACACATTAATCAACTCATCCGAGATATAAATATGCAACTGCAAACTGTACTTAGTGTTGGGAAGAAATAGCACAAGTTGATTTAAGAAATCATTTTTGGAGTTTCTGACCTGTTCTGGAGGGTCAGAGGAACTTCTCTAAGAGAGCTAAGATCTGAAGAATATTGTCAAGCTAATTAGGAAGAGAGGGGTTGAAAAGAGCAATCCAGTCAGAAAGAAGAGCAAAGGTCTCAGAGCGAAGACAGCATGACATGTTCAAGGAAGGGCAACTGGCACATGGAGGGGATGCTCAAACAGGCAAGGGGCAGACCAGAGTCTCAGAAGCCACTTCAAGGTGTGTGGCCTTGACCAGGATGACAATAGGAGTCAAAGAATTCTGAATTCCAGTTAAAAAATCTCAACTCCTTTTCACTTCTATGACTTTGGGCATACCATTTAATCTTTCTTTAACCTCAGGGTTTTTGGGTTTTTTGTTTGTTTGTTTGTTTGTTTTTTCAAATAGCAAGTGTGATAAAAAATAAATCCTACCAGAGAAAATTCATATGATGAAAAAAGCCAGAATAATAAGATCCATATATGTTACCTCTTATTATCACAAGTCGTTTTTGACCTAAGGGCTTTCCTTTAATCTTTTCAGTCAGTTTAAGAGATTCAACTACTCCTAAATCAGTTCAAGAATAGAATCCTCAGATATTTGAAGGTCTACCAAATGGAAGTGGAAGGAAGCCCCCTGATACTGGACTGGGGGATGACCACGGTCATTCTCAATTTCAACATCTCTAAAACTTAACTCCTCTCTGTTCCTCTCAAAGCTTGTGTGTCCCTCCCACTGTTTTTTCTGTCTTAGTAAATGGTATAATCAACCTTTCAATCACATAAACTGGCAACTTGGCAGACAGCCTGAACCTCTCCCTTTTCCTCCATTCAACATTTAATTAGTTTCAAGTCCTTTGTATGGTTCCTGCAAGACAGTGGGTAAATTCCTCCCCCTTTCCTGCTGCTTCTGGCTAGTTCAGGCCCTCATCCTCTCTTACCAGGCAATTACAATCACCTTAATAATAGAACTCTCCAGCTCACAGATTCCACCTGAATTCAACCTTCAGCTACCTTGATAGAACAAAGATTCAGCATTTTAGCCTATAGCTCTCTTTCCTGGCTTCTTCCCAACCCTTATTTCCTCTTTTCCCAACTTCATTCTAGAGAATAAAGTTTGTACTCTTGACCAGGTTACACAAAAATTCTTCAGACACCCATTAACTGATCTTTTCAACCCTGTTTCTTGCTATATCCTTTCCATGCTTGGACAATGACAAAACTGCAAGAGGCATCATTCATAGTTCCCAATTCTTTGGCATCTTTGCTCATGCAGTTCCCTGTTCCTGGAATGTCATCTTGCCCAGCCTTCCTATCCTCATGGGTGAGCCACCACTACTTCTTCAAAACCAGCCCAAACATTAGCCATTGTTAAGACTATCTACCAACTCCCTCCTCACTCACCCACAGACCTCCCTCTCCATTCAGTCTTGAGTACTTATCTTGTTATTTCCTGTTTTTACCTTCCATGGCCACCCAAGTAGAAGGCAGATCATGGCTCAACTCCCCATCAGTCACTAGCAGAGCACTCAGTTGCAGAACCTAACACACATTAGGTGACTGGATCAGAAAGTAATTAGAAGAGATGCTATATAAGCCAACTATTAGAGATCTTTAACAAAATCAAAAGGTACTTTAACAAGAACTCAGCTTCATACAGCTGCAAGTTTTCCAGCAGAGAAATGCTGAATGGCAATCAAAGATTTACAATGCAGGTTAGTGGCTGACTAGATGCTCTCAAAAGCCCTTTAAATTATAGACTTTACATTCTATTCTGTCCCACTATTTCCCCCCATAGGAGTACACCCAAATATTACAGTTCTACATAGAACATGAGTCAAAATAAATAATATCAATGCAAAACCTTATCCTACAGTGAAGGACAAAGTAAAAGGCTTTTTTTTTTTTTTCTTTAGATGTTAATTCCAGCCTCATTAAATATCTGAAAACAGTTTCATCCTCATAGCGTGATTTTACTCACTTGGGTTGAGGAATTGATAACAGTAAACAAAATAGTGCATGCCTATAGCAAGAAACTAAATAAGTAAGATAGTCACCCCAATAACTAATCCTGATATTACTAAATCTAGAAGCACAACTTATGTAAGCAATCCAGATTCTTTACCGATGATGACATTTTCTGCTCATTAACCAAATTAGCACTCTCCCCTTTTAAAATTGATATTTTCTCTTTTTAATTAACACATAATAATTACATATAATTATGGAGTACATCATGGTATTCAATTGTGTACTGATCAAATCAAATCATTCCTGATGACTAAATTGTTAGGAACACTATAGTTATAACTAAGCAATGTAACCAGGCTTATAATTCCTTACATAGTCTCAACTACTGCAACATACTATTTGAAGCTCAAGAAAATGTTTAGAAAATAACACAAGTATTACTTTGTAGAAATATATTTAGTGTATTACTTAGCAGAACATTTGCCACATTCTGCCTTGCAAAACTGCTTAGAAAATGCTCTCAACAAATATTTAGAAACGTTAAATTTGCTTATGTTTGGGACACTCTGGTTTCACTTGTAAAAACAAGCTACGAATCAAGTTGTTTTCTAAATCAGAACTGTATGTGTATCTGCATTCTCTGGAGGTTATCAGAAAATGTATAACTATAGTTTCCATAAAATGGCAGGTCACAGTCAAAAACACCTTTTAAAACCTTCAGTTTTCTATTTGTATCTTATATAGTCTCATGTAAGATGACAGTGACACAAATGGTTTCTCTTCAAGGATGAAAGATGTCTAAAGTCACCCCCCTGAACTTTATTTTTATATCAGATCTATTAGTAAGGTGCAGAATGTCAGAGATTTGGATCTTAGTTACACTCTCTCTACAAAGAGAACTTGGACAAAGAATTCAAACTTTCAGGACCTCTAGTTGCTCATCTTGAAACTGCAAATACTAGAGTAGGAATATGCCAGGTACAGTATCATATGCCTATAAACCCAGCTAGATGGAAGAATCACAAGTTCCAGGCCAGCCTGTCTCAGAATAAAAAATAAAAGGGCTGGGGATGTAGATCAGGTGGTGAGTGCTTGCCTAGCTCTTGCAAGGTCACGGGTTTAATCTCAAACACCATAAAAAAAAAAAAAAATATATATATATATATATATATATATATATATATATATATATACACACACATATAATTTTTTTTAGTAATTGGAGTAGGAGCTTTCCTTCTTAAAATATTATTTAAGCTGTTATTTATTGAAATGTAAATGTAAAATAAAATCCGGATTGTTTGGAGGCTGCAGCACAACCTAAGTGCCGCCAGTAACAAATCTGGGTCAAACTCTCCTGCCTTCTCCCCTCTCCCCTTTGTGTCAGCTCTGCTTCCCAGATTCCCTTCTAGCAGGAAATGGAGAAAAAAAGAGAGCAAACAGATAACATTGTTTAAAAATGCTGTGAAAGATTAGACAACACTAATGATGGTTGAAATAAGGTCTGGAGATTACCTGTGAGTATCATTTAAGCATGAACACCTATTAATTAGAGCTGACTAAATCGATAGCACCCTGGAGTTCTGCATGGTAGTTTTTACAGATCATTGTGTCTCTGTACATAGGGTGATTCTCCTTCCTGCTGTGATTGAAAGAGACTCACTTTAAGCCTCTGGAATTCTGGCATATAAGTAGATATCCACTCTACTCTCAAAATCATCCAGGTTTCCATGTCTTTGGTCACTCTATAAGCACTGCAGATAAAATAAGATCAAATATCTCACTTTACACAACAGTTTCTGTGAAGCCAACTTCAGTGAGCTCCACTCAATCCAGCTCAGGAGCATCTGAGTGGATTCAGATGAGTGAGGGGCCCATTGCTCCAGTCAACAGTAGCACAGCAGACTCCAAAGAACCTACCATATACCTGTCCTTGAAATGCATTTCCTAAGAAGCATGCATGGCTCAAATCTTCACTCAGCTAATCACAAGGTATTAAAAAAAAAAATTAAAAAGTCATGTTTGCACTAAGACTAAAGGGATTTTTCGTGATTAAAGTTTATTTTACAAGATGAAAAATATTTATTGGAGAGTACTCCACCAATCTTAAGAAAGAGTAAAAAGAAAAAAAGAAAGAAACTTGAATGCCAGTCATAGTGTAAAGTTAGGGTTATCAATTTGTGTGTGTGTTTTGTACCAAGGATTGAACCCATGTACAACTTATGCTTAACCTAAAGCTTAACCACTGAGCCACATCCCCAGCACATTTTTTATATTTTATTTAGCAACAGGGTCTTGTTGAGTTGTTTAGGGCCTCTCTAAGTTACTGAGGCTGGCTTTGAACTCTCAATCCTCCTGTGTCAGCCTCCCAAGCAGCTGGGATGTCAAACACGGGCCACTGCGCCTGGCTTAAAAAGCTGTATTTTAATATGAATACATAAATGTCCTTTGAATGCAAACTTCCACTTTCCAAGAATCTAACTCTTTAGGGGTTGCATGGAACAAAATCCTACGGTTCATTACACATGGCCAGAGGAAAAGGACCAGAATGCCTGAGTCTTCTGTAGTTTGGTCTACCTCACAAGTCCCAACAGCATGAACTAGGTTCCTGTCCATCTTTTTTAGGCTTTCTTTTATGAGTTTCTTTTCATATTTAATCAGGGTAGTTTCACTGCATTGCAACTATTACTAATAATGATACTAACAAAACAGTGGCTCTTCTAAGATGGTGAGAAGTAGGAATTAAATGCTACAGGCAGGACATCACACTTTTATAAAATTATCAACACACATATTTGATGAATGTTAAGTGTTCCCCAATTTCAGGAATTTTCAGAGAGAATCATATTTATCCCGATTTCTAATAGCAAAAAATAATTATCATCTAACAATGGAAAACACTCATATCATAAAGTCGTCTTTAAAATAGAGGAAAGTGTCATTTCTTTAATATGCCATTTACATAGTAAAAGTGTGATAAATTTCAAGTAAAGATAGGCTACATCATGGATACAAAGTGAATCAGTCTCTAAGGAGCTCCCAGGATGTACCCTACATGCATCATCTCCATGTGTCCCTTTGCATTATAAACCCACAACACTCATGACAAAGTAGAGGGCCCAGCATCTGTCTGTTGCCCCAGTACAATTATACCAGGCTCATGTTTCATCATAATGTAGAAAAGACATTCAGCAGATGGCAAATCAAGGCAACGAAACCATAGCAATAAAGAAAATGCAGAGCACTTGTTATCTTGAATACACTATGGGTTGCTCTCACTTAAGCATATCTGCATCTCACACTTTAAAAAGTTAAACAATCAAGATGTATTTTTATACGTAAAAGATTTATAATTTGATTTTCAACTCCAAGAACAACAAAAGAAAATTGCAAGAGTTCTCCATGTTTTCCTGATTAACATTCATTCTTGTCTTCCCTAAACACCCAGTGGAATAGAAAAGGTGAATGGATGCCAATATAGAAGAAACAGAAGGATAAGTCTGTTTAAAATGTTCTGCAGCTCTTGGCCCCCTAGGTAATGAGGGCAAGTTTATCAATTTTACAACCCAGTGGGAAGACAGTGAGTGTCTGTTTCTCTCCCCCTACCCTGCCATAGTCAGGATGTGAAAACTGGTTTAAGAAGTGGGGTTCAGAGGCCACACTAGCTTTTCTACTTATAATTTCAATGAGAACTTAAAACCTTGCTCCTCAGAGGGTGGATCCCACCACCAGCAGCAAAGATTGTTAAAAATGCTGACACTCAGGAAAGACTGCAACACATTAAATCCAAAAGTGCATTTTTAACAGGATGCGTAGGTGATTCTCATGCACACTGAGGACTAAGAAGTCCTGCTCCAGAGGACTTGGAATGAGCAGGTGGACAGCTAATCCCTTCCTACTGAGAATGTTTACTTGGCTTCTTCACTGCAAATAAATTTGCCACTGTTCCCAGCAATGTAGCTTCTACTACACTTAGGTGAAAACAAAGCTGAACTTTGAATTTCTGTTCTTCCACTTACTAGCAAGTTACTGAACTTCTCTGAATACCAGTTTCTTTACCTTACAAAAAAAGGAATAAGAAAAAAAATATATTTTACAGGGCTACTATAAAAATTAAATAAGAGAGTAATGTAAGGATGCTCAGGAATGTGCCCAGCACAAAGATGAAAATTGCTTCCTACCTGGTAATATACTATGAGATCTCAAAACATTGCTTTAGCACTGAAAGATTAATGCCAGTTTTTCCAAAGTTATAATGTATATTTCGTTCAATTCTAACTCTCTTATTTAAATTATCATTTATATTACCCATTTAAAAATCTCAACAGATTTTTTAAATGGATAATATAAACTCAAAGTTAGAAAAAGAAATCTGTTTTTTGTTGGGGAGGAGGGGGTACCAGGGATTGAACTCAGGGGAATTTGACCCCTGAGTCACATGCCCAGCCCTATTTTGTAATTTATTCAGAGGCAGAGTCTCACTGAGTTGCTTAGTTCCTCACTTTTACTGATGCTGGCTTTGAACTTGTGATTTTCCTGCCTCAGCCTTCTGAGCTGTTGAGATTATAGGTATGTACCACCTCATCCAGAAGAAATCTTCTTTTTTTAATTTTTTTTTTTGTACCAGATATTGAACACAGGGGCACTTAATCACTGAGCCACTGAACCACATCTCCAGACCTTTTTATTAAATTTGAGACAGGATCTTGCTAAGTTTTGTAGGGCCTCACTAAGTTGCTGAAGCTGGCTTTGAACTCATGATCCTCCTGCCTCAGCCTCAGCTGTTGGGATTACAGGCATGTGCCACTGTACCTGGCAGAAGAAGAAATATTAACCAACACAAAAAATGCAGATGCTAAAAAAAGAAAAGAGAAATAGAAAAGGAATATAAAAGGATATATAAAAGGACATATACAGATCTATGGAAAAATTATATTAAAAGGAATAAAAATTTGGTTAACTATTTTGAGTACTATATAGCAGCAGATAACATAAAATCAGAAATAAACAAACATCAAAACTAAATAATAAATATAAAATGGTTAATGAAAATGAAATGAAATCATATACACAAAGAGTATGCCTATATAAAATGATGCTCATGCAAACTGGTAGCGGAAGAGGTACAAAATAAAGTAATAATGAGATATCACTTTAAACTTTTCAAATTGTCAAAAATTAAAAATTATTACATTGATAAGATAGCAAAATACACAGGGTGTGGTGGCACACTCCTATAATCCCAGCAGCTCAGGAGGCTGAGGCAGGAGGTTTGCGAGTTCAAAGCCAGCCTCAGGAACAACAAGGCAGGCACTGAGCAACTCAGCAAGATTCTATTGTAATGCAAAAAAATAAAAAGAGTACATGTATAATGGCATAAGTTGGTGTGAACATACTGTATGTACAGAGATACGAAAAATAGTGCTCTATGTGTGTAATAAGGATTATAATGCAAAAATTAAAATAAAAAATAAAATAAAATACAAAAAAGGGCAAAGGATGTGGCTCAGTGAAGATGTTGCTCAGTGGTTGAGTGCTACTGAGTTCAATCCCCATACTTCCATCTCTTGCCAAGGGAAAAAAAAAAAAAAAGTTTTGTACATGTACTAAAGTATACTGATGCTTTTACTCCTAAGGTATAGATTCCCAGGATAAGGTTGCTAGATCAAAGGAATTGTAGTAGTGATAGAAGTAGCAGCAATATTAATCATAATAATAACAAATACTATTATTAGTACCAAAAAGATAGTAGTAATCCATTCCTGTAATCTACTTGAGCATCATCAATACTGTAGTAATTACAACTGTGCCTACTGCTATCATATAGACAGCACCTAGTGCCACTGTTCTAAGTGCTACATATGTTAGCTCTAATCCTCACAACAATTTCAAAAAATATGGACTATTACATGTATTTTGAATAGATTAGATGCTAAATATTCCTTGTAAACATAATAAAAGTATGTAAGATTTTTTTATATGTTAGCTATGTTTTGTTTGTTATATATGTTAGCTATTTATCTTGTTTTGTTTTGTTGCTATTATTATTACATAGCTTTTGACATAAGAATCCCACTCCTATGACACAAAACCAATTGAAAAAATAATTTGACAAAAAAAATCATGAATGTACATGAATGAGGATGGATATGCAGGCAGATATTTGTCAATCTCTTTGTATGAAACAAATGGAAATACAGAGATTTGTCTATAGCCACCCCATGCTGCACATGCCTAATCTCATCTGAAATAAGGGATTCATTTGCTGGAATGGAGAAGATACTAGGAGAAGAGAAGGGATGAAGAAAGAGGAAAGTGATCCAAACAAATCAACAAATCAGAATGCACACACACACAGAGTTAGGAAATTAAAGGACAAGGTAACAATAAAGAAATAGCATTTGACATCCTCTGGAGGCAACCAAGATGCCCCAAGAAGCTTAAGGAAGAGATGTTTTTAAAACAAATTTCATTTTTCTGAAGAGCAATACTTTTGTCAAATGATTTGAGTTTTTCCTCCTCTATACAAGACAGAGTAACAGATTTCCCCAAACCTTATTTTGTTATTGAACAGCAGCAAAAAATCTCAGTAATATCAAAGTTCAAAACTGAGTAAGGTTACATTTTCTAGGTGCAAGAAACGCAACTTCTGTTCCTGGCATCAATATCATTAGAATATTTGACCTTTGGCAAGTCATTTAACTTGCTCTTAATTTCCTTGCTCACAAAGAAAGGAAGTTCAGCCAGGCCATCTTTAAAGTTCCATTTAGTGATAGGATGTGATGACTCTATAATTAAAAAGCATAATGTAGACAAGTTAGAAGCTGGTAGATAGGAGTAATAATTACATATTTTAGAAGAAATACTTCAAAATTTTAATCCCTTTTAGTTTAGCAGGTGATTTAATGATCCACTTAAAAATATACCTTTTTAGAATTAAAAACTACAACAAAATCATAGTGATTTACATTTCCAATGGTAAAATTAACTACCATATGTTTTAATATTCACATTGAGAAAAAACATACTATTTAAATACCTTTCAGATTATTTACTAAAGGAAAACTTAATTTGCCACCTTAAAATTATGCCAATCCATAAGGATCAGTTTAACCAAAAATGTCATTCTCTAGAGACCTTGTATAACGAACCTCTAAAAAAAAAAAAAAAAAGGCTGGTCAATGCCAGACAGCCAACCAAATAAATAAATGCACTTTAAAACTTGTAATAGGAAATTCTGAATATAAATCATTGATATAACACACACACACACAAGATGAAAAGGAAAAAACTGCCTGCTTGAGCATGACCTGAAGGAACATTCTAAGCTTGAATTTTCATATTTTCCTAAACTTTATAAATAATGTGATTATTAATAACACTTTATGAAAATTAATGGATGGGTATAAAGCATAAAAAGTCATTCACTCATTGGGCATAAAGATTTCCATGAGCTTGTTAAATTTTATATATTTTATTTCCTTAAATGGTTATGGGATTTTCCAAAAGCATACACAAAATTCCTTAAACTTTGCCAATTTAGAAATAGTTACATGAAAACCACCTTTCAGACTCTATGGAATCCCCTAGAAAAATCTACCCAGTCTTTTTGATAGCATACCAAGGTAGAATTCCTACAAAAACACTAGGACTGCTTGCCCCAACCAATTTTTATAGGCTAGAATGACGTAAAGAAAAAATTTATGGCTTGCAGTTATCTAAAATTCCTGCAAACAAGCAGTTGCCCAAGCAGTGTGTCATAATTTTCTTATCTAACAGTACAAGCACGTGCATTTATTTATATCCCTAGATTAACTTCATGTCTAATTCCACTGACACTAGTTTCCAAGACTGGATTTCTTTTTTCTAATTACAAATGGAACTTGAGCTAGATCAAAGACATTTTAAGAAGGTCAAATTTTACTTCTCTGAAAAATAGAGGGTGTGATCCCATGTAATTAATTAATGCTGAACCATGCCCTTTGGCGTATTATCTGGTGGCTGCAGAAAACCCGGTCCAGCCGTCCCCACCTGTTGGAGCAATGGAACTATTTGACTTACCCAAAAGAGCAAATTGAGGGCGTACAGCAAGCAGCGCAAGCACTTCACGGAATCTTCTCTGGCCATTGTGAGCCTCAGGAGGGAGAAGCCCCATCCTTTCACCACATTCTACTCCCACAGGCAAAGTAGCAGCGGTCTGCAGGGGGCGGAGGACAACAGAGGACTTCTCTATACTGCGTTCCCCATCGTCAGCCCATTCGTCCTCCGCCAGCCCTCCGCAGGGTCCTGAGGGTCCCTAAGCCTAGCTCATCTGGGACATCAATTCATCAAACATCATTTGCTTAAGTCTTAGTGGGAACTAAACTCCCCAAGTTCCACTCTGGCGTCAGATAACACCTGCTGGGAAGGGAAAGATTGACTCTCAGGATGAATGAAAGTGCACAGTCAACTCTGGTTCTCTGGGGACACGCGGCGGGGCCCTCTGCATTCTGATAAGACGCCCTTCAAAACCTCCCTCAACCCACGCCTCTCCTTGGGGACAGCTCAGCTCAGCACTGTCCCGAAGGTTAGAAACTATACTGCCCACCCCCGGAGACGTCACAGGCGCCACCCGCGAGTCCGATGGCGCGAGTGCCCTTCTCCTTAGGACAGATCCTGGACGCCCCCAACTCCGCACTCCCTCTCGGGGTCCCGAAGGGCAGCGCGGAGCTGGGATTCCGTTCGACGACTAGAGTTTCTCTGGGAGAACGTGAGAAATGATGTTTTCCGTCCCAGAATGATGGATTAGCCTGGGGCTGGGGGCGAGGAGGGGGCGTCGGGGAATTAGGGTCGGTGCAGCTGTGCAGACGCCGGATAGTCATTCATACCCCCTCCCCCGACCCCGGACACGGCCGCGACCCGGCGCTCCCAGCCGCCCTCAGAGCACAAAGCCAGCGCGGTCACCGGCCCCGCCACCGCGTCCGCGCGCCCCCGGCAGGGCGCGGGGGGAATCGCCGGCGGCGCGGTGCTGCAAAACCAGCCTTTAAGTAGTTTAGCACACAGCGCGAGGGCAGCCGCCAGCAGGCTGGTGGGACAGCGGGCAGGAAAGACGAGAGACGTGCGGCCACTCACCGTCGGCGCTGGGCTCCGTGCCCCACTCCCTCCCGGGGATAGTTGGGGACGCACGGAGGGGACTCATCGGGGTTGGAACGCTCTTCCCGGAGAGCCGAAGGGCTGCATTGACTCAAGCTGCAGACGCTTCCTTCTCTTCCTCTCCCCCCGCCGCCGTCGCCGCCTCCTGGGAAAAAGGAAAAAAAAAAAAAAAAGAGTCCTGGGCAGCAGTTGCTGGAAAGTCTCTGCTAAGCCACCTCCCAGCGCCGCTGTCCCTCCCAAGTCCTCGCCAAGTCCGGACAAGGCAGCAGTGGCGGCCAGGGCCAGCTGCACAAACTCTCAGCGCATGCTCGGCCGCTGGCTGCCTGGGTTGGGTCCTAGTGGGTGTTTCTTGTCCCTCTCACCCGGAGCGATCCCCCACAGGGACCCGTCACCTCTACTCAACGCGGTGCAGAAAGAGATAAAATCTACAAACTTTGGAGAAGTCCGCGGGGTAAACCCCTTAAAAATGGTGGTGTAGGAGCACTGGAGGCTGGGTTATAAGTATAGGGAAGCAGGCTTTTATTATATGAAAATATTTGTGTTTGAGAAGGGGGGCAAAGGGGTGGCCCAACCCAATTCCTGCAATGAGAAACTAGTTTTCACAACCTTTATGGAGCCACCTCCTGTGATTTGTCATTAACATGGTGCCCTATGATCCCTCTTATTGATTTGTTGTACTCCTTGATTTTTTAAAAAAGGAGTTCTTCCCCCATTGATCTAAACATAAATATCAGAGTAATTCTGTCCAGTTTAACATCTAGAAAGAACATTTTCCAACTCTTTTGCAAATAATTCAGTTTCCAATATTTCTACTGATTAGGGTTTTTGTTGATGTTTGTTTGTTTGTTTGGAGTTTTAACTGAATTTATTTTGAAATGTATGCATAAAACGGGTTTTTGGCAATCTGCATTTTTTTAAACTGGAAATTCATGAAGTATCAAAACAACAAAAGGAGATTATCCTTCTAAACATCTTCTCTTTTAGAAGTAAGAAATTTCACACTTAAAGTTAAAATGACTGGATCATATTTTCCATAATTTAAAAAATTGATGGTTTTAGTCTCACAATAGTGTGCATTTCTGCCTGACATGGTGGTATCTGCCTATAATCGCAGAAGGCTGAGGCAGGAGAATCTCAAATTTGAGACCAGTTTTAGCAACTTTTTGAGCCCTAAGCAACTTAGTGAGACCCTGTCTCAAAATAAAAATTAAAAAAAAAAAAAAGAAGATCTGGGATGTAGCTCAGGGGTAAAATGTCTGTGACTTCAGTTCCCATTACTAAAAAATGAAAAACAAACAAATAACCAGTATGCATTTCTGATTGTTTTGCGCACATTATGTGGCAAATAAAACTTTACCAACAATATGATTATCTGAAATACAAGCAACATCTATGGGAAAACCTAATAACTGGAGTCCTCTTTAAATTTTCTTTCAGGAGAAAAGGATATTGTAGTTCTGTCCATCATCACCTGTCTAGAGTCAGTTACTGCATGACCAGAGTGACAATGAGACATAGTCTTATTTGGATAGAACTAAAATTGAGACCACGGTTAAGCTAGGAACATTCTTGGTAAACAAATTACTAAGCAGTGTGTAAGATAGCAAGCCCAAAAGAGCACAAAGAAGTATAAGGCATCCACACAAAACAAAAAGGAAAATGTCTGTCTAGTCATCCAACAGACAACTCCCTCCTTGGTAAAAAAAAAAAAAAAAAAAAAAAAAAAAGCAACTTTGGGAATCATGGAGAAGAGCAAAGAAAGCCATTTTTATCCTCTACCAGTTAGATGTATGCCCATTGGAGTTTTGACTATTGAAACAAAAGAACCATCCAAATGCTGTTGATGCCATCCACTCTTCTGAGAGATAAAAATCCCCTCACTGAGGGAAGTCTGTGACTTCCATTGAAACAGAGAAAAAGAGTGCCAGTAAACACTAAGTCTCGGAATAGAAACCTCTTCTATTTCTAGAAGACCATCAAGTGCCTTTTCTTTAAAGGTCAGCTGCCCTAGAATGATAAAATTTTCTAGTCCAAACTGCACTCATGATTTTTCTCCAACCAGTACACTAGTTTGGTGGTTCTCAAAATTACCGTGTATTAGAATTACATAAAGAGCTTTGAAAAAAAAAAAAGGCTAATGCTCTAGTTTACACCACACACTTAAATCAGCATCTCTGCAGGTATGACCTGCGCACATAGATTTTTCAAAGCTCCCAAGATAATTCTAGTCTTCAGCAAAGTTTGAACCACAATAACTAGGGCTTTATAGAGGCCTAAAAACTAGAAAGAGTCTCCTTGTGTTTAGCTAGATCAAATCCCTCATCTGTGAGTTGATAAATTGGGACTATTATCCCCACTTTGCAAGTTAGGAAGAAAAACAGTGCTGCAGTTATTCCTCATATACTCCTGATAAATGGTCATCGGAGTCTGCGAATCAACATTTCAGTAGAAGAGACATCACCACACCACGTTTGAGGCATTGCAATATGGGGCAGATTTGATGGTTTAAACTTGACCATGCCTTCCTTTCACTTGTAGCCCTGCACCCTAATTTTCCCTTTGGAGTCCATAGCCCTGAGCAAGTCTTTCTCTCATAGGACAGTTCTTCAAGTTCTATAGGGCAGCTGTCATTCCCTCCCTCCCTAATCCTCCTCTTGTTCAGCTATCAATGTGCAGGCTCTATATTTGTCTCTGTAAGAACTGCTTTTTTAATTTTTTTTTCCACAAAAGGAGGATAGAAAACTCACAATGTGGGAGGCGTAACAATCTGCATGTGGAAGAGCACATTAGGAAAAAAATGTCTACACTATTCATTGTCTGCGTTGCAGGAACTCATCCTAAGGCAACATGTGTTTCATTAAGTGGGTGACATCTAATATACCTCATGTCAAAGAACATGCTAAGTCCTTGCCTTACAAGAAAAAACAAAACCGTTCTTTTCTGTTTATATAATGGCAATGATATTAACAAAATAGAACAAGTATTTAAAAGCAGTCCCTTTGGTGTCAGTCATAAAATTCAGTTGTGCAGTAAGGTAATACCAGTTCCTCACTCTACAAGTCACCTCATTTGTATACCTGTTATTCCACTCATTCTGCCCAAGTGTGGAGAGCAAAGGAGCAGCGTAGGTGTGTGGTTATGTGGATGAGTCCCTGTTGCTCCTTAGTATAAGACCTCATAAATATACCTGGGACAAAGTCTTTACAATCTTTACAGGAAAGAGAACTAATAAGTTGAGAAAAAGCTGTCTGTGCCTAACATGACAGCTGATTCTCACAAAGAAAGTTGTTAATTCCCCATAACCACCTGGTGAGAAACTGAGACTTGGTTGATTTCTCCAAGGCCACACAGATAAGTTTCTAACTCAGGTCTGTTGGGTTTTTTCACCCGTTAATCTGAATTTCAAAAAAATTTCAAATCTCAGTTGGAGATTTATTGACAAGCACCAAGGAGAAAAGTATTCCAGGCAGATAAAATTGATTTTTGAGTAGAGGAAGCTGTATTTCAAAACACATAAACTATGATTGGCAAATTTACTTTCACCTTTCACTTCTGAAAGAGTATACCCAATAAAATCTGAGAAAATCCTTTCATTACTGAATTAAGGAGACTTCACTATATGGCAAGGTTAGGATTATCAGATAAAATACTAAATATCTAGTGGGATTTAAATTTCAAGCAAACAAGAAATAATATTTTGGGGACAGCACCCCAAAATTGCATGAAACAAAAATCATATTAGACATAAATACACTAAAATTTATTCATTGTCTTATTGAAATTTATATTGAACTGTAATCTGCATTTCATGTGATGATACATTACATATATCTGAAAAGTCAAGAGAGAAAATAAATGAGTAGATGAATTGCATCATTTCATTAATGAGTAGATGAATTGCTATTTCTAGTTTTACTGTTATATGTACAAGTATATTTGCTTGGTGTTGTGGTGCTTTCAGTGGAACTTTGTAGTTTGCATGGGAGAATGGGTGTGCATGCTCATGTACAAGTGTGTGTATTAGTCACAATCATGTATGGAAAGCTAGAAATGTGATGAATTTTGATTTCATATTTCAGGGAATGGATGCATGAATGATTAACTTATGAATACAAAAAAAAAGTTGTCAATCATCATTCAACAATTGCCATTAAGTTCTACTATCTCTGGTCCGTTTTCTTTCTTAGAAAGCACTATGAACCGTCCACAATTCACAGTAGTAAGGGAAGAGATATCATGAAGGAGACTTAAGACATCTATAGAGAGCTCCTATGGTTAGTTTTAATAACTTAAAAGCATTTCCAATATTTGAATACATTTTTTAGCTTTATCAATAACATTATCCTGACTAGAGAAAAATACTTGGGATGTAATAGAATTAATTTAGAAAACATATATGTATTTGCATTAAAAAACCTGCTGAGAATTGAATTATGCATATTTTGGTGTGAGTTTTCTCTTAGTGGTGTTTTATGAGTCACTATTACCTTAGCACAGGGTCACAGAGGGAAGGAACCTTCCAAGCCTGCCAATGGGGGATGAACTAGTTCTCACTTCAGGGAAGGTGGCCTAAAAAAGTGGCAGCAGACAGCATGGACTGGAAAGTGGACTGTATGTTGACTTAGTGAACTAGGTGGCAATAGCCACTCCTCGGATCAGACATAGAGACTGACAATACAGCCACTATAAACTTGGGGTTCTTAAATCCCTTTCTTTCTCCACCCCTTCTCCTTCTAGTGTCACCAACTTGCATATACAACAATTCATTCAGGCCAATGTTCCCACATGAACTTACCGTGTTTGTTAAACATCCAAGCTTTCACAAAATTGCCTCATCCAGTTATGAGAACAGGCATGGATGGCCAGAACCTAAAAACTAGACCAATCAATTAGAGTGTGACTGGAACTCAGTGGAGACTCATCAAAAGGCAATGTAAATGCAGACAGTCAAGCGGAACCAAGTATGAGGGGAATGTGTTGGCAAGGAGTAGGTGGAAATCCCGGCAGGAAGACAGATGGCAGTGTCAGAGAGACCCAGCAAATGGTCACAGGCAGGTGCCCTGGCAGAGGGACAGAACTCAGTGTCAAAGGGGTTGGGTAGAATAAAAGATGTGAAAAGTTTCTCACAAACAAGGAAAGACCCCACTTCACACCAAGGGAATTTAACCACTCTCTGCCAAGACCCAGTCCACAAGGCTAATCCAGGGAACTGAACTCAGGGTCCTAGAAAAAGCAAGATTTAAAACCAAGAAATTCAATCCCAGAGAAACTCCTCTAGACCCTAGTTTTAAGAGTTACAGATTAGGAAAGTAGTTTCCAGACTAAGGAAGATCCTAGAGGCTGGGCTAAGGAGTTTATGCTTCATTCAGAGTCAATGACAGCCTTGGAAACATTTTGATAGGAAAAAATGAATAACGTAACAAAGAACAGGAGTTTGAAGTTGGCCTAAATTTGGATGCTGGCTTTATGTTTTGCTAGTGATGTGATCAAGGGCTCATGATCTCACCTCCTTAAGCCTCGGTTTCCTTGTCTGTCCACCTGCCTCCTAAAGTGGTCATGAGCATTATGTAATGTGTGAGTGGCCTACATTTAGCTGGGGTCACACTGTCCTTAGAGGTTTAAATAGAATAGCTTAAGCCTCTTTCCCGCAAGCAGTGGGTAAAAATGTTTTCTCCCTGCAATGTCCCTGGGGATTCTGGAATAGGGAAAGAAGAAGGGAATGCTTCTAGAATTATAAGCAAGTTTATGGGTCCTCTTGCCAGCCCACATATACTAACATTCCTAAAGGGCAGTAGCCTTTAGGAAAAGATTCCTTCCCTCTCAACA
This sequence comes from Marmota monax, assembly GCF_021218885.2. Lineage (NCBI taxonomy): Eukaryota > Metazoa > Chordata > Mammalia > Rodentia > Sciuridae > Marmota > Marmota monax. Next base: position 9,783,907 of record NW_026694617.1, read on the forward strand.
TACAGCTAGCACAAATCTGTGTTCCTTGCTGCCTTTGACTAAAGACTCAAAGAATCTGGAGGAATTTCTGTAGCAGCACCATCTACAACTCAAAACAAATACTAGATATCCTCTTGTTGCTCTGGGCCTTACTTCTTCCCAAGAGCCTTTTCCACAAAGCTTCCATGTTGAGTGGCCCCCTGTTGTTGGATCTTCTCTCTCACTACTTACACCTCATCTCCAAATTCCTGTTAACTTTTCATGAAGAAGACATAACTGTCTTTTTGTTTCGTAGTCTTCTTTCTTCCTAGGCCCTAGAAGTCTGTTTTCACACTCTCCTCTCCCTAAGAGAAATTTCAGCAAAAAACTTTTATAGTGCTTTCTATATGCTAGAAAGTGTTGTTTCTGAATGCTACAAAAATAATAATCTAATCTTCAAAACAATTCTTCTTATGTATAAGGAAGCTAAGACAGGTCATGTATTTAGTAAGCAAGAGCCAAAATGCGATATTGGGTTGTCTGGTTGCAGAGTCTTATAATAGCTGACACAGCACACAGAAATTGCCCAGAAATAAGTGGCTGTGTGATCATTAGGAAGATTATTCTGATAGCAGTATATATAGGATGCAGTGGAGACAAGGACACAGTGGACAGACAATTGTTAGCAGTATTTAACAAAGAATATTCTGTGAACCACTATCTTTTAAGCATTCTAAGGGCAAATGCATATAGGAAGTGTTAACTATTAGATTTGCCTCCTAGGGCACTGGCAAACTTTTCAACATATTAGAGGTCCTGAGAACTCCTAGAAGAAAGAAAACTCTTACTTTATATAAGTAATCCAGAATTCCCTAAATATTCTTGATCAAGGAGTAGTTGTATGTATGTGTGTGTATGTGTTGTACACGCATGTGTTGGAGGTGCTAGAGAAAGAAAAAGAAATTCTTACTAATATTGGACATACCTTGAAAAATACTAATACTCTATTGGACAAACTTTGAGAAATACCAATACTGAATCATTTCAAAAAACTTGACAACTAAGAAGATGTGAAACAAAAAGAGGTAGAAATACATGGGAGAAATAAGGAACTTGTATTTGGCCATGACCATTAAATTCTCCTCATGTCTAGAGTGCCTTAACCTAGGGATCAGGTCATTCATCTGGAGGAGTCAATGATCATTAGCCACGCTGTATAACCACATCTACTTGAAGTCATAGCCTCATGTCTACATCCCATTACAAATCTGGAGAAAACAGATGGGTGCTCCATGACAGTTTTCCATTTGTTTTGAAGCACTTTTGCAATCAACTCCTCATAATCTGATGTTGTTCCAATTCCATTTTCTCTGCCTCTGTCTTTATTATTTATCTTTCTTTCCTATTTTCATTTGCTCTTTGGACTTGACACTAGCCATAAACCTAACAAGTTCAACAAAAGTTCTTCAGTGATTGTGTTTATTGACCCCCTCCATCCATCACAAGAGGCCCCTTTTCCCCAAAGGCCCCCAGCTCAGCAGTTCCCAGCACTTATCCACTGGAGTCCCCCACCAGACACCCAGAGCTCATGTGACACTAACACAGAACAAAGCTTCACACCCAGGAAATGATACTCTATTTTCAAGAGTAAAGTAGGAAGTTATAAACATAAATGTAAGTGAGAAATATGTACAGCAAACATTACATCTACTTTTGCAAGGCTAAAGTAAAAAGTTCCATCCTTACTGGGTTTAGAAGTAGTTCCACAAATGTCAGACACTTTAAAAAAGAAGATATTAGGGAAGGGAGGAGGATTTCTGGGGTTATCTGTAGTTAAATTGCTGCCTTTTCCCAACAGATTCCTTGTTTTAAAATCAGTCTTTTCCCCAGTGTCTTGGCTGCCTAAAGAAAATAGAAGTGATTTTAAAAATAAATTAAAATTTGTTCCTTTTTCTCAGGATTCCCCTCTCTTACTTCATATCAACAAAATATTATCAATTTTCTCTTCCTCCTTCAGACTCAAGTCCTTACCCATGGCACACTGTAAATATTGGGGCTCCAGTCAACCTCATTCCAGCTCATGACTTGGTGGTTCCATGCTAAGAGAGGCAAGCCAGAAAGACTACAGACTGCTGCTACCCTACCCATCAATCAGCTAATTGGGGATGTCACTTGAAGCTTGCCATGGCCCCCATCTCCAACTCTGAAACTCTCAGAGATTTTAATCCTGGAGGTAGCAGCAAGGCATAAACATTCAGCCTTCCCAAAGGAAATGACTTCATTTGCAATAGAACATGGAGAAACAGAAGCCCAACAGTGCTCTCAGGAACAGTGGAGCTTGTGATAAAAGGCAATTTGGTGGATCTAATGAAGATTCAGCCTAGAGGTAGACAACTAGTTTGCAGGAGAGAACTTGTGTTTCAGACAGCTGGGAGGAGTCATTCTGGAGTCAGAACAAATACCAAACGCTGGCCTCAGAAGCCAGTGTTCTTCTTTTGTAGAAGCTATATTTTGATTGGATTGGTTACGGAAGGAACTTATGCCCAGGGCATTGTTGAAACAATACAGTTAGCAGTAGACATTTAATGGAGTTTAACACCTGATTGTGGTCAAGGGAAGAGTAGAGAGTTCTACCAGTACCACTGGCATCCCAGGGAAACTGTGGGGAAAAAGCCAAGTTGTGCCTCCCTGAGGAGCAATCTCAGATTGTCACCATCATGGGAGTATAGACCTCCCTCCAGAAATGCAGCTGGTCACTTAAAACCACACAAGTGGCAATAAAGAGTCCCAAAGTGGGAAAGGGGACCAGGGCCTAGAGTTGCTACAATGTATTACCTATAATGTCCAATTTCCTATACATAAATATGAGCCCTGATAAAAACAGGAAGGTATGATTTATGTATGGAGTGGGAGCAAGAGGGCAAATAACTGCCTGTGACATGCTGACCTGAATTTGTTCTGAACAGAAAAAGAAGTCGAAGTAGTCATTTTAAATGCATCAAAGTATAACAAGCACGGCTAAAGTGGAGAACAAGGTATGACGACAATGTTACCTCAAATGAAGCATAACTACAATGAGACTTAAAATCTTCAAAGTCTGTATGTGTTCAGTATATACACAAAGTTCTTTTCTTCTTTAAGAATTTAACCTTCATTTTATTTATTTGCTTTTATGTGGTGCTGAGGATCGAACTCAGGGACTCACCCATGCTGGGCAAGCACTTTACCACTGAGCTACAACCCTATCCCTACATGAAGTTATTTTCAATCTTCAGTTGATTGAATCTGCAAATGCAGAACCCTTGAGTTAGGAGGGAAGACTGCATACATACACACACACACAGTGTTTCTGGCTTATAAGTAATATGTGTGTAATATATTTGTGAAACAAAAGATGTGGATAGAATCAAAGCTGTAAAGAAATGACTGGAGATAATAAACTAATAAGAAAGAGAGAAAGGAAAGAACAGAGAGAAGAGAGAAAACGGAGAGTGGGAGGGAAGGAAGAACAAAGAAAGAAGGAAGGAGGGAGAAAAAAGGGAAGGAAGGAAGGGAACAGGAAAGAGAGAAGGGAAGGAAGAGAAGAAGGAAGGGAGGAAGATGGGAATGAAGAAGGGAAGGAGGGAGCACCCCTGGTATTGCACATAGTACAACAGCAAGGACAACCCTAAATTGTTCCAGGGCTCTCTAGAATGCCTGTCTCTCAGCAGTAGCCTATTCCTCCTGGCCCTACTCTCTTGACCAAATTCTATTTAGGGGCTCTTATCTTTTGTTTCTGCCTTTCCTACCTGACATTCCGATTTAGAACCCTATTTAAATCAGAAATCCTTCTTCAAATCCTGTCTGTTTGACTATTCTGTTCTCGATATTCTCTCCCTCCCCCAAAGAAGCTAGATCTTCTTCACTCTTTCAATTGCTTTCTTGCTTGTGGGGATCTGTTGAGAATGGATCATTAAGCCACTATAATGTTACAACTTGCTTAATGTCTGTTTCTTAATACGATGTACAATCAGTGCCCCCCGACTATGACCACCCTTCAACACACACACACACACACACACACACACACACACACACACGTTGGACTTCCTTGGATACTGAAATCTGTAAGCAGTAAGCCTGAGTCTGCCTTGAGCCTTCAGACATGAACCTCAAGCCCTACAGCTGGAACTGCTTGCATGTGTAAACATGCAGAGATTGCTGAAACATGCTTGAGATTTAGCAGTGAACGCATTAGAGTCTCTTCACCGTGTTGATCTCACAGTTTGTGGATGTAAGCAGGTTGTTAGCTTCTCTACTTAGTGCATTTATAACATAATTTTCTGTATCCTCAGGCTGGTATTTGCAGGTTTGTTTACTATTTTACTGGTTATTATGTGCTTGCTCCAAGCTCTGAGGCAAGCTCTCTTCCTTATCAAGAGCAAATGATAGATCTTCAATTTTACTTTGGGCAGAAAATCTGGAGAACTTAGATAATAGAATAGGAAGCAGGATGAGACAAAATAGACTCTAATGAGAGTCTAGAAAAATTAATGAGCTTTAGTGAGGATTTTGTGATGTCTTTTTTTTTGCATAAGGATTTAAATGTGTGTGTGCTTGTGGGGTGTGTGTGTGTGTGTTTACTTCTTAATTTTCTATGTAGTTAAGGTTCTAAGATAAGTGGCCTCTGGTCATAGAAGTATTACTGAACTAATCTTTTGGAAAAAGACTCTGAGAAAATACTTGGAGGAAATTCTACTTTTAGCAGATCTCCCCCACCCCCAGTCTAATTTTGTATCTGAGATACTCCAAGTCTATACAGTGAGTGAAATGACCAGTGGACTGGCAAGCAGAAGAATGAAGTTCACAGCTGTCTTTTTCATGAGGCAGGACAAGTTCCTTAACAGCTCTCTATCCTGAGGGAAAAGTAAAAGCTTCTCATCATTAATATTCTAGTAACTTTTTTAAGTTTAATAATATAGTTACAAATTTAAGAAATTAGATCACATACTTAAAATTTTGTTATCTCTAGTTAGAAAAGATAATTTTTAGGATAATGTAATAACATTTTAGAGGCAAAATATTCATATTCTAACATTATTTTTAAAATTCCTAAATACTAATTACTGATCTGATATGGGAAATGTCCTTCAATTTTATTTATGAAAATAGTTCAGTGTTTCGAAAAGACAATTGCATGTCAATTTTTAAGGATTTCCAAGTTAGATATATGGTATATATATATATTTTTGGTTAAAAATATATTTTTTTCTTTGGTTAAAAAGCAATAAACAAAACCAAATTCCTGTTTCTAAGAGAGCTTCAGAAATGGCCTCTGTGTTACATAAATCAAATACTCATGGTGCTTCTGGATATATCTAGGAATTTTAACTGTTAAATTTGCTTTCCTTATTATTCTTAGTCAATTTTTCAACTTCAAAGATGGCTGTGATTAAAATAAACAGTTGTATCAAGTGCCCACATTCAGTTCTAGTTTTTATACATTGGATATTCATTTAGGTACAATTTTGTGTTAAAAAAGTAGTGTCCATGTTTCTTTAGTTAATTCAATCAAATACATCAATCATTATGCATTTAACCTGTCATTCTTTCATTTACTGGGCAAAATGACAATATTTTGTGATTTTTATGACAACAGTTATCACAAAATAGTAGATGCATTAATAATCAATAATAACCCAGAATGAGTGCTCTTAGGAATCTCAATTTAATAGACCCAGAGAAAGGTGTGATTTTCAAAAGATATGTTTTCTGCTCAAACTAACAGCAGTGCCAAACGTCTTAGAAATTTTTGCGACATAGATAATAAAACTGTGATGAATTTGACTAGAAATATCAAACTCATCTCAAAACAGCCACTCCTCCTCAAGGGTTGCCCTCCCCACTTTGCACTATGCAATTGTACTTTATTGCAAAAGAAACATTTAACTTGTCCTGAGGAGTACAACAATTATAACACAAAAGAAATCATTAATGTATCAGAACAGAAAGAGTATGGCCTGTTAGCATCTAATTAGGTTTCTTCTGTAATTATCCTCCATTTGAGAAATTTTCTTAATGTAAAAATGATAAAGCAAATCATGAGTCTTCACTTAGTTTAATTAGTTAGCAATACTAAGGCAGATTTAGTTTAATCTGTATCATATATATATATATATATATATATATATATATATATATATATATATATATATATATATATTAGCCATCTTATTTATACAAAAGCTGCATATTTTAACATATTGAATCTTTGAGAATACCACATCATAAAATCTGTCCTAGGCACCCCCAAAACTTCTACCTTCCAAAACTCTACCACATTTCCATCACTGTGCTTGTTTATATGTGCTGCAGCATTGGAAGAAAGGAGGATGGAAGCACTAGGTGAGTGGAGTTACAGCAGAAAGGTAGGGAGAGATGGAGGAGGGGGCAGAGGAAGAGGGGAAGGAAGAGAAGGAGAGGAGAGGGCACCAAAGTAAAGAAGAAAGACGGAATCAGAAAAGGCAGAATTGACAGGATGGCCGTCCTATTCACTAGCTAACTGGCTGTCTCCATGCTAATCTACCTAAATACCTGATAGCGGAAGCTGAATATTGTTTTGTTTTGGGGTTTTTGTTGTTGTTGTTGTTTTAAATCCTTCTTCTAACTCTGGGAAAAAGCACATGGAAGAAGATTAAATTCTGCCTATAATTTTCCAAAAGAGAAAATTCCTCCGGTTTTCCTAATAGCTGATTTTCCTTCTTTTTGAAACCAAGGGAGCTCTGAGCTGTTCCATTGGTTTGAGTCAGTTGTGTCTGCCAGGATCACAGTACTTTGCTGTCCCCTCAGAAAGGTGGTACTTGATCACTAGCTACTGGAGGAGGGTAGAAAACTTCACTCAGGTGCTTGAAAGCGACTCAATCTGTAGGCTCTGCTTTGCTTGGTCAGGACGCTCACTCCATGTGGGCATTCTGGCCAGAACCACAAACGAACTCCATTTAGGAGCCAGTGCATTCAACTAGAGTTCTTGCAACTTGATTGCTATGAGCAATGGCAAAGGGAAAACAAAAAATCTTTCCTATTAGTAATCTTTGTAATTTTTGAGCAGCAAAATTTATTTGCCAGTTTGATTGCCTTTTTTAGAAACCATGCTTGGAAAGATATGCTAAACGAGTTCCTCCCAAATATTTATTTAAAGAGCCCTGTGATATTTCAAATGCACGTAGAACATTAAAATTTTGTTTCCATACATAAATGGAATCTTCATCTGTACCAATAAAAGCCACTGGATAATAATTCAATTTTGATTATAGATCTGAGGTATAATGAAAGTTTCAAAATAAGTTCTGAAATATTTCTACTATAAAAATTAATGTTTCGTAACATAAATACATGATGAATGACCAAGGATGCATGCCAAGGTACGTTGATTGAACAAAAACATAAAAAATATGCTACACACCATTGATTTGAGTTTTAAAGAAGTAGGGAACATTTGGATATTGCAATCTAATTTTTTCAGAGCTCATATTCTTCTGGCAAACTTTGATAAGGCCATCCTAGTCATAAAATACTGAATTCTTCTGAACTACTTGGTTATTAGTTGCTGCTCTGAGCCTTTTGAGTCTCTCTCTCTAGTCAATCTGTCTACTCTCAACATTTTGTACTAACAAGAAAATAGAGCAATAATCTTGAGAGTACACATATCTTCCAGGATCTCTTTCAGGGCTTCAGAGCATTCATTCCAACTTGTTAGTGCCTGGACCATAATGTCATTAAAAATTTTAGTACAAGCCCTAAATGGAATATGTGTGGCCTGTTTCATCAATGTAATAGAATATGTTTGCAGAGGCAAGAGAGTGTGATAACAACCACAAGTTCTTCCTTGTTCATGTTTAAACTGCAAGATAGTATACCTTCTTTCTTTCTACAAGATCTAGTTTATCCCATCCAGCCCGCATGCCTCCTTACAGATTTGTTCCATATTCACAGGTGCCGAGATGGTGACTCAGTTTTCATTGCCATGGTTGACCTCATGTCAGTGCCTCCGTGATCTTGTGATGTAGGCCAACTTGTGACATTGTGCTTCTTTTTTCCCCCTGGTCATTCTTACTCCTTCCTCAGTAGAGGAGGAAGAAGGGTGTGTATGTATAAGGGTCACATGATCCTCCTCTAACTAATATTGCACTTCTTTTAATAGGTTCATGATCAGAGAGGCTCAGGATCCCAGTGTTTTCCTGTACAAAGTTTGGGTATGAATTCTTCATTTAGTTTCTCAGGGCAACATTCATTTGGAGCTGATTTGAAAGAACCACAAGGAGCAGAAATCAACCTTATTCACGAATAGTCACTTTCGCAGTTCTAAAATTTAACACTTTTACTCTCCTCTTTTCAAATAGAGTTCCCCGCAACCAGAGTTACTGTTGAGATAAATCCCTCTCAGCTCCAGAGTTCATTCCCAAAGCCTTGTTTCAGTTCCAACATGTCCACACTTCACTGTCTTCCAGGGGATAAGTAAAGCCTTTGGGATGTTACCTCTGAGTGAGGTGCTGTTCAGGAGAGGAAAAGCAGAGATCATCTCTGTCATTTGTATGCAATGGGGCCAACTCAAGAATGTACTTCCTTTTCCAATTTTCCTTACCTCATTTAGCAGTGTCATTTCAGCTGCTATCCTTACTTGCTCCATCCCAGTCAAAAACACATCCAAAATTATCATGAGTTTATGTTTTATAGGAAAAAATACAGAGAAGCTGAATTAAATAGCATCGTCACATTTTTGCATTTTATGAGAGAAAATATTTCATTAATATAAGTTCTCCTTGTTTCACTCATGTTGTTTTGTTGTTTCTCTCTCCTCTGAGATAAAAGGGCTTAAGGTGAGAATTGATAGAACATCGATGTGTCACATGAGACTTTCCCCTTTCCCCTCAGCACTAAAGAAAATATTTGCCTTCTACTTAACTAACAGGTCTTTTCTTTAAAACTTGCTGAACTTGTTTTTTAACTTAGTAACATCAGTGCAGGGCGTAACAGGGATGCTTTAGATTTTCGCCTCTTTCATGCCTTGGAAAAAAGAGAGAAAACAAAAGTTCCCAAGCCAACAGGTTAAATAAGGAGAATGAAGAAAAGTTTCTTAGTTTGTAAAATAATGATTGCTTTCCAGTGAATACCAACCCAAAATCACTTACTAGACACTATGGATGTAGTATATATATATATATATATATATATATATATATATATATATATATATATGCTACAGATATAATTTTTCTTTCTTTTATAACAATGTGAAAAGCACAAGTAGAAATGATTGCTTATCATTAACAGATACATAGTACTTTAGAATTTTATCAGGAATATTTGCTCATTAAGTTAACTCAAACCTGGGCATATGGCATATCCAAGTTTTCTATATCCAAAAAACATTTCAGTTCCACTTGAAAATATCCTCTGTGAATATACCCATAAAGTTTTAAAAATGGTAATATGTAAAGGTATACACAGTTCAGCTTAAGCATATTTTAAACTGTTTCATCTACTCAACAAAATTATTCCACTGAAGCTAAAGAGTCATCAAATTACTACCCAGAAGAGTTAGCAGCTGCTTCTATTTAAGACTTTCATATATGTCTCTACTGTCCCCTCCCTACTCCACCAAATTAACCCAGGATTAATTTCAAGAGCTCATTCTCCCTGCAGGGCACTGGGCGGTGATGGAATGGGGAGCAGCTGCATTTTCTGAGACATTTTTGTCCTTTCCAGTTATTTTCCTTCCTTTTCTTTTGGCCCACAGTCTCTCCCTTCCCTTATATAATCTCAATTAGTTCTCAAGCTTTAAGTTACGTATATATCTCAATGACTCCTAAACATACAACTCTAGCCCAGACCTCCAGACGCTGGTACCTAAACTGTCACAGGATATCTCAGACATAATGTGCACAAAATGAAATGCTCTTGGGTGGAACATCATCTCACTTCTCAACAAGTAATGAAAGGCGTCGCCATTGATACAAACCACTTTTTAGCCAGAAATCATGATTTATTCTTGATTCTTTCTTTTCTCTTATACTGTGTTCACTGTAGTGGAAAGTTCTATCAATTCTATAAAATAGTCCTCAAATCTGTCTTATTCTCTGTCTGTTGTCACCAACCCAGTCCAGGAAAACTACCCTCTTTCCACTGGACTACTTCCGTAGCCTTTACCACATCTGTCTTTGATCCCCTCAATCCATTTTCTGTAAAAAAAGTAGAGTGATGTCCATAAAATAAAAATACAATCAGGTAATTCATACGCTTAAGTACTGAAATACCTTTCCATCACATTTAGAGTGAATTGAAAACTCCTTTCATGGTTATTAGGTCTTGCCTGATATTTGTCCCTGTGTATATCTCTGGACTCTTCCCTTAATTACTGTGCATGAGCTCCACTGCTCTATAAATGGTTTCTCAAACACTTCAACCTCCTTCTTGCCCTGGACCTTTATATATGCTCTGCCTTTTGCCTAGAATACTTTAGCTTCTACCCTTCCTATGATCAGCGCCTTCTAAGACGTCTTCCTCTGAGATGTCATCCATGCTGACCCTTCATAAGTAGTTTCCATCCCAACCTACTTCTACAGCTACTCTTTATCTCAGCTCTTATTTGCTTTTTCCTAGTAAAGAAGCTTTATTTACACATACTATCTCATCTAATCCCTCCCAGCTGCCATGCATACTAGGTATCATTGTCCCCATTTCACAAATAAAGAAACTAAAATTCCTGATGATGAGTGAATTTGCCTAAGGTTGCATGCTTTTAAATGCAAGAGCTGGAAATTTAAACCAGGTGAACCTACTCAGAAATTTAACAATTTACCCCATTTCAAATGGATCTGGATACTTTTAATTGTTACTTCTTTTTACTGACCCATGCTACTACCAGTATTTAAAGGGATAGTGGCAAGAGAAATGATTTATTCTTGATTCTTTCTTGATAGTGGGATAGTGGCAAGAGAAATTATTTCATGTCCCCCATATTAAAATGGAACAGAAAATATACACACTTATGTACCTTCACAAAAATATATATATTGTAGAAAATACCAAAATATTAAGAGATTATAAGAGGGGGGAAGAAAAGAGGTAAAATTATGAGTGATTTTGTATTTTCCATATAATTCTGAAAAATTTTTTGAATTCATTACCAAAAACATCTGTGCCATAATCAGGAAATCACAAGAACCCCTTAGACCTAAATAACCCACAAATAAACTAAGGTAAACTGGAACATTTGACCCTTTTATATCAATTTATGATTAATTTTTATTACTTTCATAATTTTATTTGATTTCTTTGATTTTTCATTATTTTCATAGATTGTATAGTAGGATTTAGTCAAAAGGCTCTATATAGTTGATATTAGAAACTGTGATCTTCTCAAGAGTTTGCTTCCTTTTTACGTTTTCCTGATGAATATCCTCATCAAATCTTTTTTCTATTAGTTTCAAAGCGACCCTTAGTAATATTTATATTTAAACGGCATTTAAAAAATTAATCATAAGGAAAAATCCAGCATCTCCACATGAGTGCCTAATGCTTCTCAGAGGCACTTGATTTTTCTGTAGTTGTGAATATTCCCTAGAGCTCCATCTGCAGCTTTTACTCCAAAATTGTTGCAAGGTAAATCCAGCATCCCACAGACAGCTTGCTGGCATTTTCAACACGGTAGGCCTAAAACCAACTCTTTGACAGCCCCAGGTTTAACTCCATGCCCTTCATTGCTGTTTCTGTAACACACTGTATAAACCTCTTTCAGCAGGTAAAGTGTTCATCGTAATTACACATTTGTCTATATTCCTCACCAGACTGTAAGCTCCTTAAAGAGAACACCTATCGTTTATCTCCCCAGTTGTAGCAACTCCTACGAGCACTCTGTAAACATTATTCCAACCTGAAAATTAACTTCTCTGAAATAATTTTTAAAATAGTTTTTTAAAAATAGTTTTCCCCTATCAAAACCTACAACATGATAAGACGAATAATTAACCCTTGAAGGCAATGCAAAATAAACCAATCGATATATATTTTATGCCTTAAAAATTCAGTTTTCTTTAGACCAAATTGGGAAAAATTCAATGAAAATGTTTATTGGAAAGTTTGACTTTTGGCACATCAAAAAGAAGACATCAACAAAGTGTGTTTGGGATGATGGTCAAGTGATTTATTTCGGTGTCCTTTGCTTCATGGAATTGGTGTCAGTTTTCCTCTGGTATTCATTAGATTCTATCTCTGTTGTTCCATTTAAAAGGTGTCTTTAGATGTACAAAGGCTTCATTGAAAAATACTGAATTTCAATGAGGCTGTCAAGGCAGGAGCTATCCTTTCCCTCTTTATATCATCTCTAAAAAAGCTTCACTATTTTTGCATCCAAATCTTGCCAGCATCTTCTACCCTCTCCAACCCCACCCTCACCCCGTCCTCTCAATTCGAAATTGTTCTATTTGATTCTCAGAATACTGTTTAGAGTTGGGGCTTGATACAAATTGCCACTATCAGAATTTTTCATCAGCCACAACAATATGGAAAAGAGGAAAAAGATAGTCTCTTATAGTTTTCACAGAAGAGATTTGCAATCTGATACTTTGCTTCAAATAACCATGGGGGTCTGAGGTGTGGAGACACTCATTCACTGACTATACGGACAACAGCAACACCTGGACATATGCTGGTAAATGAAAGAAACCCTAAAGAATTAAGTAAGCAACTCAAAACCTGTGTGGACAATTGTTGGGCCTAAAGGTTATTCTCACAGCATGTGATCTCTGAGGGATTGCATGAGGCTTTAACTCTATGAAGTCTGAAGTCCAGTCCTGGCTGGGTGTCATTCACTCTATATAGATTGAAGCATGATGGCAAAAGGGTCTTTGCAGCCTCTGTTTGGCAGCCAGCCATGATTCACTGCAGCATGTTGACAAGGCAGCTGGTCCTTCACACACACACACACACACACACACACACACACACACACACTGAACCCTCTGTAAGGATAAATTAACCCTTTCTCATCTAATTTCACATAGGCCCTTGTTTACAGATTACCCACAAGAATCATATCTATGATCCATTGAGGGCCAGTGAAACAACTATATCTATACAATACTTCCCAACTTCACCACAACCCAATTATGTCATTATTATCATCCAAATAGAAAGGTAAGAGTTTAAATATCTTCTCAAATTCTCAAAACAAGTACAAGTCTGACCTGGAATTCAAAACAAGGTCTGCCTGGCTTTTAAACTCTCTTGCCATTGCTAGCCAGTAACCTAGTCACATACCACAATAGGACCTAGGGAAGGAACAATAGCTCTTTTGAGATGCAAAGTCATATGAAGTTAGGTGCATTATATTATTAAAGTTACAAACCTGTCTTCATTAGTACCAAAGATGAGGTGCATTAGAACTATAAAAATCAAATTGTATGTTTTTGTTTTTTTGTGGTAATGAGGATTGAACCCAGGGCCTCATGCTAGGCAAGTGTGCAACTTCTGAACTGTGTCCACAGCCCATGTAATTTAGTATTGTTTTGTTTTGTTTTTGGTATGGGGGATTGAACCTCGAGTACTCTACCACTGTGAGCCACATCCTCAGTCCTTTATATTTTTTATTCTGAGATAGGGTCTCCCTAAGTTGCTGAGGCTGGCTTCAAACTGGTGATCCTCCTGTCTTAGTCTCCTGAGATACTGGAATTACAGGTGTGCACCATCACACCTGGTTTCAAAGTATATGTTTTAATCTTAATGATATGATGCATTTTAAAATATTCAGTTCTTTAAGGAAGTAATTTATTTTAATAAAACACTAAAACTGCTGACACAATTTCAGAAAGGAAAAGAATTGCTAATAATGTGGTCAGTACAATGAAGTATGTTAAAAGTCAGTTCCTTATCTCCCAAGAATCATCTTGAGTTGGCATTATCTTAGTAAATTCCCATGGCCAAATCTACACAATGACCTCAACTTTTTGATATCAGAAACTTGATTCATCTGTATACTAAAGTTGCTTCCTATTAAATGAGAATCTTCATTCTTCCAGGTTGGTTTTTATATGGGAAAAAAATCATTAGTAGATTATGTAAAAACTATTCAATTTATTATTAAAGCTGTAAGTAAAAAGAATTAGTTCTTCTTTACAGTTTCACTTCACTTTACAAACCTTATTATTCTATTTACAAAAATAGAAAATTTTCAGTCACTTTAAACAAGGCCTTTAATTATTGTCTGGAACCAGTCTTAATCCTTGTTAATTAAATTTCATTTAATAGTTTAAAATGCATTAATACCTTTAATCACTCATTTTTTTTCTATATATACATAAATTATCTAATAAGCTTTCTTAAGTATACTTATAAATTTGATAAAAGAAACTTTTAGAATGATTTCAAGTTTTCTTAAATATTCAAATTCTCAAATACACTTAATTATAGTCAGTCTAGACCCATAATTCTAAATATTTAATTTCCAATTAAACATTTTTAAATGGTGTTAAAAGTTTGACCTATTATTGTAACAGATTAAAGTTTTATATAATCCAACACTAAATATAGTGACTTTGTACAGATTAATTAATGTAAAAATATGAATACTATGTTTTGGTTCCCTTAAACATTTCTGTGATTGGATCTAAATCTTCTGAAATATGAAAAATGCTTTTCTGCAAAGAAAATATATCATCCTGGAAAATTTTAGAGGTTATATCTCAACTTAGTTTTTAGAGCTACTTTCTCAGCCTCTTAATAATTTGAAGATTGTCCTAGGACAAAATTGTATCTTGCCTGTGTTGCGGATGAAACATAATGAGCTCTGTACATTCTAGCACACTATAATAAGAACTACAAAAGTAAAGAGGAAAACTTCATATGGCTCATATGAATCATTATCATCATTATCTAATTTTCAAGTCAGTTTAGAGTCTATAACTTCCACTCACATGGCCATACCTCTGATTTCAATCTTATTTTTCCTAGTTCTTAAGATAAATAAATGTACTCACACCTAAAGGAGAGCACATTTGCATATAAAGCAATCCTGCATTTTCTCACTTTAATCAGACCACACAGCTCTTGCTGATTAAAAGCAGATTGGATTGCCAGGCTCCATACACACAACTGTAATCTCAGTGACTTGGGAGGCTAAGGCAGGAGAATCACAACTTCTAGGCCAGCTTCAGCAACTTAGTGAGTCCCTGTCTCCAAATAAAAAATAAAAAGTGCTGTCAATGTGGCTCAGTGGTAAAACTCCTCTGAACCAAAAAAAAAAAAAAAAAGGCCCGGGATGTGTTCAGGGGTAAAGTGCCCCTGGGTTCAATCTCCAGTGGCCCCTCTTCCCCTCCCCAAAAACGATTAGATTGAATTATGAAAGCTCTTAGAACTTTAGTTATTCTTCTCAAAATTTTAAAGATCATTCTGTTGACATAACTATCTCTTATTGGGCAGACACAATTTACTAGGGCTCACAAAAGTGAAATATATATGCCAACATATGAATTTACCAGAAGGAATATATCTACTAAGGAGGTCAGGCACTTAATATCTTTTGGTGCACATCCTAATTTTCCTTTTAACCAGCCTCATAAAAAGGCAAGTAATTATCCAAAGGCTGTTGATAAGTATGGAGTCAGAACAAAAGGAGTTAGGTGTGTGATTTGGGTATTTAATGACAAGAGTATTAAATAATCTGGTTTATCCAGTAGGGTATAAAGGGACCTGGTAGACAGCATCCCTTCCTTCCCGACCCAATTTGATACCAAATAAAAGTCAAATATGGAGTCAATCAGATAGAGCTTAAGATGCCAACTTTATAACTGATGAAGACTAGATGAGAGCCATAGCTTTAGTTATGTAACTAAGTGAACTTGATAATATTTCTCCAATGAATTAGACATCTAACCTTGCCACTGGTAAGGTTATTCTCACTGCCATAGCCAGGCCCTGATGACAGGGCAGTAGAGAAGGCCAAAATGTAGGCATCCATCCTATGGTGAGGCTAGTTTCCAAAAAGAAGACTGGGGAGGAGGGCGGGGGAGAACACCATCTTTTTCTAACATGTTTTAGTGGTTAGATAAGACATTTCTCCTACTGTGGGAAGGAGTAATATGGGAAAGAGAAGAAAGGGATGTTTCTTGTAGAGATTATTTCCACAAAAGGAATAGGGAGTAATATTGCCCCCAAGTCCCAAAAATATCCATTTCCACATGAAGAGTTTATCTGCCAAGGATCCACCAAGGACCTGTGCACTGGATCAGGACTGCTCTACCCAGGAATCAGGCAGTATGGGCACTGCCTGTGTATGCCTCTGTGGTTCTGTTCTTTGCATGCCTTGATTGCAGCCCAATCCCCTTTCTCATTTGCAGTTCTCTTAAGTTCTGTTAGTGAATTAAATCAGATCAATGCCAAGTTTTGTGGGCCTAGAGAATATTCAGCTTCTCTAAGCATGCATTGCTTGTGTGCACTGATCAATTATCTCTATCTCAATCTAAACTCCCTCAATTCCAAAGGCAGAAAGGATGACTCTATCACCAGGTAGCCAGGCTGGTGACCTGAGCTGCGTTCACAAGAGCTGGCTACATCAATAACCAAGAAAACTCTGAAGGAAGCCCGTAACACACAGAGATACCTTTTGCTTGCAGGAATCAGGGATGGCTCTTGACCTTAAGGATCCTTTGGAAAGAGAGAGAGAGCATGCCTAAAACCATCCTATTTATGGTTAGGAAGACATTCAATAAAGTTCAACCCAAATGAGGCAACTGATTGGGTTTCAGGGGGTGTAACCCAGTCTCATTGGGTGATGCCCACTCCTAGAGCTTCATTCCCCTGCTGAGCAGAGGTGAGGTCCACCTGCTTTTGCGCAAAGTGGAAGACAGTTCCACACCTCCATCGCTCAAGTCTAAGGATATGTGCTCATTTCCTATGCAGTAGCACCCGACATGACTCCACTCAAGACCCCCTGCCAAAACTCAGAAGTACTTTGAGATTTAAAATAGAAAATAATACATCTGAGGAGAGTGAAAATATGGTCAACTGCTCTTCATCCCAAAGAGCTCATTACCTAACTTGTGGTTCAAGGATCCATCTCCCTTCTTTCCTACCTCCTTCTTCTGTGTCCATCTTAGTTATTACTGTTAGACTACTGCTACTATGAAGGAGGATTGGATACAAGAACTAAATCCACATGTTTCTTTCTAAAATTATTTTGTTTAAAATCATCTTTGATGATATAATTTACCCATACTATTTCTGATGCTAATAACAGAAACTCCAAATGCTGTACTTCTTTTGAAACATAGAACTCCATGGCCTGGATTTAATTCCTGGATACTTTCTACCCACAGCTGTACCAGCAGTTCCTGGATAAAGGAAATAAGCAAATTAGCTAAATAAGTGGATGATGAAGAAAAGGGAGTTCACTAGTCTCATTCTCATTCAACACCAATTACCATGTGACACTGACCCTAATATGAGATATAATAATAGCAAAATTTAGCATATATGACATTGTTTCCAATATGGAGTCTCACTGAATACTTCTAAGGATTAAAATGTGTTATATAAAACACAATTCCATGATGAAATAGGCTTTGAAAGGTCGTAACTAGACAAATTAATGTATTTTTACAGGACTTAATAGCACTTTCAACATACCATTAACAAATACTGTATTTTATCTACTCCAACTTTCTATTGATTGTTAGATAAAACACTAATCTGTGTCCTTGGAATAAGCAGAAAATGTTACCAATTAATGACACTGTTATGTGATAGCATTCTTAAAGATGAGGGTATTAATATTTTTATTTTATACTTACTAAAAGCTCCTTCTAGATTTATTTAGACAAAGATTTTTATCACATATCTTTCTTGTTCTTAACATTCAAAGGAAAATAAACCATAAAATATATTCCTAATACTAATTCACAATCAGAGTATAAATTTACTCGGTCACTTTTTTGGCCTGGAGTCATTGGTGTCAAGCTTACTCCACAAATCATGTCCACTATACCCCAACAGCATCAAGGCTGCAGCATTTCTAAGGAATGATCCAGGATTTTTTTCCAAGCCACTGACACTTATTCTCCAACTTCATATGATAGTACCTTCCAGACATTAATACAGCGTGGCAAAGCCATGTTTTCAGACAACAATCAGAAGTCTATTCCTTTCTCTAAATGGTACTTGAATGATGTGTTGACTGACACATTTATGGGTTTGAGCTCTCACCAATTCAAGCAGGAATAACAAGCTTGTGCAGGCAATAAAAGGTAAGACCACCAGCTGCCCAGCCAGTATTAGAAGATGCCATCAATTATAATTTAATGGTGTTAAAATATGAAAAAAACATGTCCCAGAATTGGTGAAATATGATGTATACAATACACTTGCTCTTCCCCAGACATTGTCCTGGGAGATAGAGGAGCACAGAAATGAGCAAAAGAAAGTCCTTGTAAAGAGTTTTCCCAAATATGTCACATGGAATCTTTGTATTTCACAGAAGATACTTTGAGAAATGTGGGTAGAATGTTCTAGAACTTACAAAACTCTTTCTTAAATGTATTCTCATCTATAAATATTCAAATAAAACATTTGGAAAGTATAAAAAAACTAACAAGTAAAAAAAGAAAATTTCATTCATATTCTAAACCCTTGAGATAATTACTAATAAGATTTGGAATATTTCTTTCTGGTCTTCCCTTCTATGTATTTATCTGTAGCTAGACTAGTATATTATTTAAATTGTTAAAAACTGATATTGATTTTTTTAAAAAATATTTTTTAGTTGTTGATGGACTTTTATTTTATTTGCTTATTTATATGTGGTGCTAGGAATTGAACCCAGTGCCTCACATGTATAAGGCAAGTACTCTACTGCTGAGCTACAACTCCAGCCCTGATATTGAATTTTTATATAGAAAATAGTTTAGGATTTCTGATATATTCCTGAAGGTTTATGGGAGGAACCTAATGATAACCTATAGATTACTTCTCAAACCTCATAAATGAAGTCAATATTTAGAAGACCACTGGGTTTTACAATTTAAACATGAGAATAAACAGGTATTTCCTTTTGCTGTCTTTCTACAGTTCATCAAGACTAAAGAAAGGAGATTTGCAAAAATGTAAAGCTACAAGAATTGAAAGAACAGGAAAACACACACATACAAAAAGAAAAAAAAAAAGAAAAGCAAATGCATGAATAGGGATTGATTTACTATCTGTGATTGAATAAATCTCAAGCAACGAGAAAAGCTAGAAACATCCTGATTGCAGAGTAGTTTAAATTTGTAGGACCCAGAGGTAAAATAAGCAAAAACATCTAAAACAAGGATTAATGTATAAAAGATATTCAAGATGCCTTCTCCTTGGTTCAATCCCTGGTCCCTTCCTCATACCTCAACAGTAGGATACTTTCTGACATCTTGGCTGAAGGCTTTTTCACTAAGAGGCTGGGTTGACAGAGTGAGTCCTTATCTAAAACAGGATGATTAGAAGACTATAATGCAACCAAGTGTTGGATTTAGAGGTCCCTGCTGTTTCTTCCAGCATCCTTCCCTCACTGGGCTCCTAGGATACTGACTGACAGGAAGACCTTTGGGGGATTCTCTGTCCAGCCCAAGGGAAAAGGCTACAAGTACTGTCATGAGGATTTTTCAGCAAGAAGTCCATCTGACCTTACAGTAGAGCCTAATATCATCAAATCTAAATGTGAGCAGAACTTCCGACCATATCTTTAGTCTTCTGATCTTAATAAAGATAGGTAAGTCATATCGGTAGGAATGCCAGATTTAGCAAATAAAAATATAGGATGCACAGTTAAATTTGAATTCTGGATAAACAATAAATTTTGCTTTTTCAGCACATGTGTATCTCAGGCAATATTTGGGACCTACTTAGACAAAAAAGAAAGTATTCACTGTTTATCCAAAATTCAAGTTTAATTTGACATACTCTATTTTAACTAACAAAATTTAAAATAGGACAGTGCAATCAGAAACCTGATGAAAAATCATGACCAACCTACCATTCTACATTCAACTGAAAAGTCAGTTGTATATAAGTATAGAATATTTTCATTTCCCATCAAATCATATTAGTGGTAGCTGAGCATAGTGATACATGCCTGTAATCCCAGTGACTTGGGAGGCTGAGGCAGGAGGATTGCAAGTTCCAGGTCAGCTTTAGCAATTTAGTGAGGCCCTAATCAACTTATCAAGACTCTACCTCAAAATAAAAAATAAAAAGGGTTGGGGATTTAGCTCAGTGGCTAAGCACTGCTGGGTTTAATTCCCAGTACTAAAAAAAAAAAAAAAAAAAAAAAGTTAATGGCTAATGGCGGATCTCTTAAGATTGTGAGATTTCAAATGGGTAAAATATCTTTTTGGTTAATTTGTGTTGGTTTGTTTGTTTATATTTGTTTTAATATTTCTATCAGTATAATGAGAAAAATCAAAAAGCTATTTTTATTAAAAAAGAGACAAGATTCTCATACACAAAGAGTTTGTTATAGTTTAGATGTGGTGTTCCCCCCAAAAGCTCATATGTGAGATAATACAAGAAAGTTTGAAGGAGAAATGGTTGGGTTATAGTCTTAACCTAATCACTGAATTAATCTCTGATGGGATTAATTGAGTGGTAGCTGTCTCTAAATAAAATACAAAATCGGCTGGGGATGTGGGTAAGGGATCTAGTGCCCCCGAGTTCAATCCCTGGTACCCAAGGTGATTAATCACCTGGTAATCAGGTGAATAGGTCGAACCTACCTGGATAATCCAGGAGAATCGCTCCAGCTCTAGTTTCTTAAAACTACTCATATCTTCTGTCTCTTGCCCATTAACCATATTCACAGTCTCCAAGAATTAGAGCAGGGACATCTTTGGGTATTTATCATTATTCCAATGACATGTAGCTACAATAGTATAAGTCAGCATTTTTTTAATAATTTTCCACTAATTCTTAAGAAATATAAAAATTTATTTTAAACTTCAGGAAACATCTTTTGAAGCAAGTGAAATGCAGGCCAACTGGAACCAGTGGCTGCATACCATTTAGGCCTCTTTTTCCACCCCTTGTACTACTTGTTGAGAATTCTACCAGTAGGGATCCATTCCTTTGGATTCAAATCATCAATTAAAATGAAAGTTCCTAGAATATAAGCTAAATATCAGCCAAAATCCAAAGCCTAGATGTGTTAAACAGTAGGAGAAATCTTGACTTTTGAGAAGTGCACCAGAAGAAAGGTACTGGAAGCCAATAGTGGGTCATTGAACTACAAAATAGAGTAATATAATTTTCTCTTATTTTTCTGTTTTGTAATGTAGCACTCTCCCAATAAGAAGGCAATATATCAGCCAGCTAGGGAAAGATTAAATGTATGGTATAAAGATATTTTTATTAAATTAAAAATTTAATGTCCTGGCTAGAGAAGAGATTGACAAAGGATTCTTCATAAAATAATGTGAAAGCCAGATGTAATTTTAAAGAAATAGAAGTAGATGCATGCAGCTACTATAAATCACTGATCATATTTGTGCCTCGTGTTTTATAATATTTCCCTGCAGTGCCCATTGTTTGTTTATATTAATAAAAATAACCTGAAATTAATGCCGAATGCCTTATGAAAATATTACAAAGCGAGGTCATTACTTACAAGATTCCTTCTGCTTCTGCTTAGAGGAGTTTGAAAGCTTTATATCACTAGGTGGAATATTTCATTTTAAGCCGCCTTATCTACTTCCATCTCTGTGCTATGTATAGCATGCTGAACTATCTTCATAAGATCAAAGGGAAACTCACTCTACTTTATTTACAAAGGAAAATTTAATGGGTAACCAAGGTACTCATTTCACTAAACTGACTAGTCCCTTTGAACTACCATCTTCACTGATCCATGGACCATGCTCTAAATGCAGAGGCTCTCTTCAATATGGAAAATATTCTTAGCCTAATTGGTCTACTGTCTTTGAACTGCTTGCCATGGATTTTACTCTGATGTAAGTGCACAACAGAGGTTCCTTCAGGACTCATGAGTGCTAAAGTCCTTTAGGAAGCAAAAAGCAAAACAAGTAAAAATAAAACCAGCACTACAAAATTGAAAATATTTTACCACAATATTTATAATAAAAGTCCGTGATTACAGTATTAGTAGTTCCTCAAAATGATGCATTTACTTTTGTTTATCTGTCCATGAAACAAGTTATAATGCTCACTTCTGTACTGATTTAAATGGGAAATGTGTTTGTTTCTTGTGTTGCATTAATACAAATATGAAAATAAATACAAATGAAGAAATATAACACTTTGGAAAGAATATAGACTCCAGGGCTTTGAATTACAATATACCACAAATCGGCAGTGTGATTTTGCTTAAGTTGTTAATGTCTCTCTGAATATCAGGCTCCTCTCATCTTTAAAATAAGAAATTATCTTTTGTGATTAGATATCAGTGCTGCTCATTAATATTTCTCCCTCTCATACCAGAGAGAATTGCATTCTCTTCCTCGTTGAGGTTATGCATGGTATTATAACTTGCTTTGGCCAGTAAGGTGTGAGTGGAAGTAACAGGCTATTTCTGGAAAAAAAACTTTCATTGGCATTATGAAAGTTTACAAAAATATCTTTCTTTTTAGGGACAATCTTGGAAGCATGTGTTAATGTGATGTGGAGTTCCAAAGCTATACCAACACAGAGGACAAGGGCCTATGAGAACCTTCTAGTCTGCAAGTCTGTCTATTTTAAGCCACTAAACTTTGTTACCACAGTGTTACTCAACTGAACACCCTTATGCAATCAATGCAAAGAGGAAGTGAAATAATGTAAATAAAGCACTTAGCTGAGTGCTCAGTACCTGGTAATTGAATAATAAATGCTACTTCTTTGCATTCTGTATTTCTCTTTGATCTTTTGCATTTAAAGAAAAAAAGTGAATCTGTTGTTATAAATTTACGATAAAAAATTAATGAGGTTTTCTCCTTCACCCCTTCCTTCTTTCCTACTACCTTTGTATCACTTCTACCTTTTCTCTTGGGTCACAGAACCAGCTATTACAGCCAGAGATTCTTTTAAAAAGATACTACATATCTTTTGCTAATTCCTTATAGAGGCAGGCTCAAGGAATTAAAACTTGGTTAAAATCATCTGGAATTGCTATTTTCCTTGCTTAGAAGCTACAAAGGTAGTCTTCTCTGGATTATCTCCTTTGATTTATGAATTTTGACAACTTTGCAAGCATCATAGCAGTTTCAAGAGTATTTTCTATTGTGTCTACCTCAGGGTCATGATTTCCTTTGGCCTAACTGATCTGAGAGTTAGCTCTATATCTTTTAAATTTACCTTAATCTCAAATGAGTTTTTGTATTTACTTGCAGCATCTAAGATATGGAAGCAAATGAAAACAGTAAAACATGAATTTTGTCAATTTAATATATGCAAGATGTGTGAACATGAACATATTTAAAATAATTAATGGACAGTATATAGACACCATGATCATGTACCAGGCACTGTGCTAGAGTACTCTGAAAACCACTGTTCATGCAGTCATCTTTAAAATCTTGTTAAGTAAGCACTGAATTAAAGAATGATGAAGCTGAGTTTAGAGAAACTAACTCATCAACATCCCTGGTTAGTAATGTGTGAAGCAGAGATGAGTATCTAAGAGTTTGACTGCAGAGCCCATATTCTACCAATTCCTGGGACTTTTACCATATGCTTACAGTCTTTCGGACTGGGGGATATAGTTCAGTTGGGAGAGTGCTTGCCTCGCATGTAGAAGGCCCTGGGTTCAATCCCCAGCACCACCACCAAAAAAAAAAAAAAAAAAAAAAAAAAAAAAAAAATATATATATATATATATATTGAAAAAACTTATGATTACAGTCTCTCCTCAAGCCATCCTGTAAGTTATCAAAAGTCCTATGGTGATGGCATTATATAAGCCAATCATTTTAAGTTGGTTTCTTATATACTAAGCTGCATTATTCAATCCCACTGGAAAAGGTGACTGTATCTGACATTCTTTCACGGTTAATGGAGAGCCTGCATCTATACAGGAAAGAATATTTGTATCTGAAATTTACAAGAAATCAGAAGGAGTTCCTGAAAATCCAAAGGACTAAGAGGAGCATACTTTTATTTTCTATTTGTCATCCAGGAATCAAGTGGCAATTATCTGTTGATTATACTCTTGGGTTATATACAGAAAATATTACAAGGAGTTTTTAACCATATTTACTGCAATACTGAATACAGTTTTATGAAAGACACTATAGGGCTGGTGATGTAGCTCAGTGGTAGGCAGAGTGCTTGCTTACCATGCACAAGGCTCTGGGTTCAATTCTAAGCACCAGAAAGAATTAAAATTAAATGACCCTATACATGGAATATTTATAACACGGAGAGATCTGATCCTTGTCTCTGAAAAACTCAGCCTCAGAACTAAAAATGATTGAACTGTTTACTACATTTCTGTTTTTTTTTTTTTTCCTGTGTGTGTGTGTTGTGTAGAGTAGCCGTCTGTATGATGGGGAAAGGACTGATACAACTATAGTTTTACTTATAGAATAATTTCATTTTGAAACCAAAATTTTGAGATGAAACTCCATTCACCACTTCTACTGGCAGGTGAGATCTGCACATGCTGCCTCTGCAGCCAAGAAGTGTTGCAGCCCTTAATGGTGGGCTGTGCCCCCCAGTGTTGCAGCAGATCCCAGCAGCTCAACATCAATTTCTTCTTTTTGGGTTCTTTCTCCTGAATTCAAAGAATGAAATCCACAGACCAGGGTGAATGAGTATAAGAGTAGGATTTATTGAAGAATAGAAACAGGGAAATAATTCTTGCCATGCAAAAGGGCACCAGATAGCAGGTTTTCTTCTACCAACTGTGCTACTCTAGGGATTTATATAGCACTTGGGTCACTGCTATTGTTCCAAACTTATGCTAATTAGAGTTTGAAAAAGGTACTAATGCTATTGGGCCTAGAGTGGCAGGTCTGCATGCCTCTGGTCTTGCACTGCCTTCCTCCTGCCTCCTGCATAGTGGGTTCCACACAGCCAGCTACAAGGCAGACTTGCTGCCAGAGATCCTTGGCATACAGGCTGCCACTCCACTGCTTTACCACTCCACAGCCGCTACTTAATACTCTGGACCAGCAGGCTGGGTGGGTGGCTTGGAAGCCAGGGAGCCATGTCAGTTTCACAAAAGTTAATTTAATTTTTTTTATGAAAAACTGTATTTGATATCTCCAGTTCTTATTCTTCTGAAGAGAAAAGGAAAAAAGAAAATATTCATTACTTTACCTGCTAATTTTTGTGTACGAAGGGTTGCTTAGAGTAGTTCAGAGGTTCTGAGGCAGAAAGTAATTTTTACATATAATGAGCTGAGAAAGCAGAAGAGTAAGCTCAAGGAGCAAATAAATAGTTATCAAAAGAGATTTCCAGGTTAACAATAATAATATTGTTTTAAAATGGCAACTAGCTCCATTTGAACATAGTTGTTTCCAGTATATATATATATATATCTATATATATATATATATATCTATATATATATATATATATATATATTTGTGTGTGTGTGTGTGTGTGTATACACACAGGCTGTGAAGGATTCTCAAGTTATACATATACTCATTCATGGGAATTTTTTAGGTTAAATTTTGTGAATATTTGTCATCTACTCCAGTCTTCATTCTAAAATACTCCCAATTCTACTACTACAGTGTTATGTGGAAGAAAAATTCTTTGGGATAAAATGTGCTGTATAGCTTCACATGATTTAGAATGGATGAATTAATATTTATATGAATATAAGTTCATAGGGAGAATCAAAAGAACTTACAAGAACATCCAGTTCCTACTATGCCTTCCAGGTAGGGGAGTCCTTAAATTATCAAAGGCAGGTGGAAAGACGTTTTGCTTGATTGACCATGAATTTGCTGCAGGGAGAAGAGCTAGAGATGAAGTGATAAGTAAGCTGACATCTCCTCATACAGTAACTTAAAATTATAATTTTGTTAAATTTGTGTAAGTTAAAAGAGTAACATGCTAGTTGTAAAAGCTGAACCAAGCAAAAGTCAAACAAAAACAACGATAAACACCTTCATGCTTTCAATACTTTTCCTTCCATTCAGTAGAGATAACTTGCATTACTTCTTCCTCCTTCTTGTCTTTTCCTCTCTCTCTTCATGCATACACATGGCTTTTGTTTGTTGTTTTACGAAAGTGGATTCACATATATTAATATATAATGGCTTTTTTTCCTGCAACAACACATTGCATGCATTCTACTGTGTCAATAGGAATAAATAGGATTCATATTTTTAAATAGTCACTTTGTGTGCATGTACTAAAATCTATTTATCACTTCCTCTATTGACAATATTCAAAAGTTTAGAGGTTTTTACCAGTAATAAGGTTCAATAAATATTATTATGTGCAAATATTTATGATTTGTTCTTATATTTACTTAGTTCTATATACAGTAAATTATTTCAGGCCAATAACTCTTTATATAATAAATACTCTTAATATTAATCTCAGTGGAACCATAGCTCTAGATCAATTCACCTATAGAATTTGCTCATAAGTAATTTGCCTTAATGATCAATTTGTCTAAAACAAGTCAGATTGAGACATATGGTATACAAAATAAGCTCATTATTTGGCCTCTCCTTTATAATATTTGTTCAATATTAATTTTGTGGGAGAAAATAATTTTCTGTTTATGATAACTAAGTACTAAGTTTAGGTTTAAAAGAAAGATTTATTGCATATCCTAAACATCACAAAGCCTCTTAATTTTTCATAATTGTTTTTCATTTCTTAATTACTTTTCCATCATTGTTTTAATTGTATTTTTTTCCACTGTGGAAGAATTTTCCCAACATTACCACCTTATTAGGAGGAATTTTGAAGATTTTTAAGTTTAGATAATAAAATAAA
The DNA here is from genome assembly GCF_021218885.2 of Marmota monax. Taxonomy (NCBI): domain Eukaryota; kingdom Metazoa; phylum Chordata; class Mammalia; order Rodentia; family Sciuridae; genus Marmota; species Marmota monax. Next base: position 9,810,814 of record NW_026694617.1, read on the forward strand.
TCACTTGTTTGTAGACATATTACATGCCTGAAGAACTAGGATATAAAAAATTCAAATGGAGATAATATAGAAAACTATTTGATAAGTCAAAATGTTCACTTGGTAATGTTGGAAATGAAGTATAACAGTGCACTAACGTTTCTTCTTTGGATACTTATCCCATATACATATCTACATAATTGACACACTGTTTAGAAAAAAATACTGAAACCATTATGCACAGACAGTATGCTAGATGATATAGAATATATATAATTAGAAGAAAGAGTTCCAATTCCTTTTTTATGTTACATACATACAAGTCACCTCTTTTCCATTGCCTCATGAGTTATTGATTTATTTTAGTGTTAGTCAGCTGCTCTTTGAAAAATAACACACTGTCCTTCTTTCTCCTGCTTCTTTGATCACCTTGCCATTCACATTCTATTTTTCCCTAGCTAAAGATCTTCTTCTGATTCCTTTCTGCAGTTTGATTGCCTTTTTGAGCAGCAAACATGGACTTATTCTAACAATTTATACACACACAATATGTTATATAATCTGAGGACCATTGAGTATAAGTAAATGTCAAATGATGCTCTCAGCTTAAGTCACAGTGGCAAAGAATTCCTAGATAATAAAGACATCAGAAAGAAATGCCTACTTTTATCCTCATCGTAGGTAGCACATTGCTTTGTCAGGGACATAGCTCCAAAAGACCTGTACTATAATGCATTGACTGGAGCTAATTATTCCATTTTCATTCTTGTGATTTCATCCTCACTGCAAATGGAAGTTCAAGAATAGTGGTAAGGATAAAGTAAGTCCTATTGTAAAGTGCTTTATACAACTTCATTTCCATAATGGGTGCATGAATTATGTACTCCTCCTAATTAAAGTATAATTAACCCCTCCTGATGAGAACTAACAACTCTGACAAAACACTACCTGAGGACTGTGTGAAGTTAGGAAAAGCAGGCAGACTGTGGAGAGGAGGCAAAGCCTGATGGTGCAATCCAAACTGGGTGGTGGGGGGTGAGTTTTCCCACCTTTATTTCTGCCTTCTTCATTCAGAGGAGTAATAATTAATTAATTTCTCAGCAGAAACTAAGGAAGCCAGAGAACAATGAAAAAAAAAATCTTTAAGGTCCCGAAAGGAAAGGATTGTCAGCTCCAAATTCTTAAGCCAGTAAAGTATCTTTCAGGAGGTACATACAGAAATATTCATATGCAAGGAAACAGAATTAGCTATAGCAAACCTGTACAGAAGGAATGCTAAATGAAGGTTTTTCTAGTTGAAGGGAAATTATACCAGAAGAAGCTTGGATATTTGGGAATTAAGGAAGAGTAAGAGAAATGCTAAACAAATAACAACAAAAAGCTTTTTTTCTCCACTTAATTAATTAATTAATTAATTTATGTATAAATTTTGAAAACAAAAAGCTACAACATGAAGGCCTGAAGTGGTTTAACAAGTCCTATACATTTGCAAAGTTTTTGCATTTATTTGAAGTAGGATTATATTGATCCCCAATTATATTGCTGAATGGAATAATGTACATTGTAATTCCTACAGCAATGAATAAATTATAAATAAATGCAAATAGGTATGTTTAAAATCCAATGTCTAAATTAAAGCAAACAACCAAATAATATTAAAATAATCCAACAGAAAGAAGGAAAAAAATGGACAAGAGGCTCTAAAACAGAGGAGACCAACAGAACAAATAACTATGGTAAATTTCAACTATCTTATTTACTTCCTAAATGGAATGTCATATGAACACAGTAAAAAGCAAATACTGACTATGGATTAGACAAAAATGGTATACATCTAAATGACTTTTAACAAAACCTACTTAATGGTTGAATATATAAATGAGATCATCATCAAAGACTGGGAAATATATGCTATGCAAACACTAAATAAAAGAAAGTTGAGGGGCTTTAATTAATTTCACATAAAGTAGTAGGTAGGAATAATGTGAAGGATGTTACATATTGATAATGGAGTCATTCATATGCACTGATATAGAAGTTAAATGGATGAATGTGTATGCACGTAGCAGCAGAATTTCAGATTACATGAAGCAAGAATGGGAAGAATTGAAAATAGAGGGAACACCAAGGGTCATATGGAAGACCCCAGCAACATTATCAAACAACCTGACCAAAGTAGCATTTATAAACACTACTCAATTGTAGCCAAATTGCACAAATAATAGAACAAAAAGTTCTATTATTCTTCAAAAAAAGTCTATATTCTAGGTGAAAAAAAATTTAAGAAGCAAAATCATTTGATTCTTACTGTAAAAATTAAACTGGAAATCAATGATAGAAAGTTATCTGTAAGGGGCTGGGGATATCAGTTGGTAGAGTGCTTGCCTCACATGCACAAGGCCTGGGTTCAATCCCCAGGCCTACAAAAAAAAAAAAAAAAAAAGAGAGAGAGAGAAAGTTATTTGTAAACCAAATATGTATAAATTAAACAACATATATTTAAATAAATAATAATCAAATAAGTCACATGAGAAATTAGAAAATAGTGTGAAGTGAGAGAACATGAAAACAAAGTATATCAAAGTCTGTGGGATGCGGGTATAAGCTGTGCTTAAAGGAAAGCTTATAGCATTAATGCATACATTATGAAAGAAAAGTCTCAAAGCTAGTATCTAAGCTCCAAATCTAGGATTAAGTTTTTTTTTTTTAACTACAAAACCATTAAAGATAGGCCAAATTAAACCCAAAGTAAGTGATCAAACAACATAAATAGAGACACATAAAAATGAAAAAAAAAATATTGAAAAGAAATCAAGATAACCAAGACTATTTTTCAAAGATCAAAAGTACTGAAAACTGATAGTGGGACTGACCCCTCCACTGCAAAAAAAGGGCATGATTTACTGATGTCAAAAAAAAAAGGAGGCACTAAATATATTATAAAGAAATATTAAAAAAAAAAATCTACGGTGGCACATGCCTGTAATTCCAGCAGCTCAGGAGCTGAGATAGGAAGATCATGAGTTCAAAGCCAGCCTTAGCAAAAATGAGGCACTAAGCAACTCATTGAGACCCTGTTTCTAAATAAAATACAAAAAGGGCTGGGATATGGCTCAGTGTCTCAGTGCTCCTGTGTTCAATCCTGGTAATAAAACCAACCAACCAAACAAAAAAATAAAAAGAAAACAAACAAGGATCTTATAAACACAATTTAGATGAAGTATATAAGTTCTCAGAAAGAACTTTCCAAGTTCAAGCAAGAAGAAATAGATTCCCTTAATATATAAAATAAATTGAATTTGCAGTTAAATACCTTCCAGTAAATATATATATATATATATATATATATATATATATATGCCCAAGTAGATCACTGGAGAATGCTAAAAACATATTTGAAGAAAAGCAAAACAAAACAAAACAATTCTAGGCCAGCTCTTTCAGAAAGTGGTAGGAAAGTAATCTTCCAATTTATTTTATGAGCTTAGCATTATCATAACACTAAATCCAAATGAAGCCATCATGACATAGTAAACTAAAAACCACTACTCCTCATGAATTGGATTCAAGTTTTTCAATTGATATTCAACAATATAAATAAGTGCTCATATATCACAACCAAATTGTGTCAAATAGCTTTTGTGAAATAGATAAAGTTCTGTTTTGTGTTGTTTGCAGTACTTGACATAAGACTTGGACTTTGCCTGTGCTAGGAAAACACGCTATCACCAAGCTGCATCCTCAACATTAAATATACAGACTTTGATGCATACTTTACCAAAACAAATATGGATGACAAATAAGCTTATGCAATGATGCCCAACATCATTAATCATTAGGAAAATGCCAGTTAAATTCACAATAAGATTCACTGTGATCTCATTAGAATGTCTAAAAAATTTTAAACAGTATTAAGCATTGGCCATATGTTGGAGATATTGAAATGCTCATGTGCTAGAGGAAATAAAATGATACAACTCCCTTGGGAAACACATTGAAAGATTTTTTTTATAAAGTTCATATTTTTAACATACAGCCCAACTATCCCACTTCTAGGAATGCCCCTCACTAAGTGAAACTATCACAAAAAATATCTTCTAAATGTTTATAGAAATTTTATGTATAATTTCTAAAAATTAGAAATAATCTACATGAACTTTGGTGAAGAATGGATTAATAAATTTTAATATTCATTGATAAAATGATTGTTATTAAAAGAAATACTCTCCTGTTCCACATGAAAACATCTTAAATGCATTATGATAAATAAAATAATTTGGACAAAAAAGTTATATAGCATCCAATTCTGCTTATATGATATTCTGAAAATGGCAAACATAGGGAGAAAAAAACTAATCAGTGACTGGATATGGGAGAGCAGATATAATGACAAGAGGGGCATAAATGAATTTGGGAGAACCATAAAACTGTTCTATATCTTGATTGTGAAGCATTTTTCAAAGCTCAAAAAGAATTACAGTTGACCCTGAACAGTACAGGTTTGAACTGTGCAGGTCCATCTGCACTGAATTTCACTATACACTGAATTTTTTTCTTTTTTGATTTGTGATGATTTGAAAAAACTGGAATTTATAGCCTAGAAATAAATATATATAAAAGTTAGACCATGGGTACATAATATAGATATTGATAATAGTCTATTTCATCATTTACTAGAATATACATAAATCCATTTAAAAAAGTTAAAATTTATCAGAACTTAACACAAACACTTACAGACCATATATGTTATTATTTACAATCAAGAGAAATTGAATAATCATAAAAATGCAGCATTAAATCCAAAACTGCATAAAATTAACTACTACTGTAATAATTTCATAGTCAGCTCCTGTTACTATTGCAGAGTCTAAATGTTGCAAGTATCCAGTTAAAATGTCATGTGACACTAACCCTCTCCATGTGAGCCCTTCTCCAATAAACCTGGTATGGCAATAAAAAGTTACCTCTGCCAGTTCTTGTGTGTTTTTCACCATGTTATATATGTCACATACAAGGCACATGTTAACTGACATTTTACTTTATAAGTAAGGTTCTGGTCAACAGAAGACAATTAGTTAAGGTTTTGAGAAGTCAAAGTTATACACAATTTTTGACATTTGTGGAGGTCAGCACCCTAACTCCTACATTGTCCAAGTGCCAACTGTTTTTGTACTGTGTGTAAGTTACACCTCATTAAAACACACACACACACACTACCAACAACAAAATGAAAATTTACTCTAATAACTGCAAAATATATTGTGGTTAAATGATTATATATATATATCAACTTTACCAAAACCTGATGCATTAATTTTTATGGATTTCCTAAAGGTACAAGATATAACTATAGTTTGGGGTAGAAATGGCATTTAATTCACAAATGCCTACATAAATATGATATAAGACCCATATGCTGCCTCTTAAAAATGCGTGCTTTCTATGGCATAAGCAGAAAGTTGAATGGATGGCTTGGCAGCTGTTTTAGCATTTGCTCAGTTTTCTTTATTTCGTGTTCTTGGAGAATAAATCTTCTCTCTTGCCAGAAGTAGCATAAAAGAAGGCCCTACTTTTACTCAATAGTTAGATTAAATAATAATTTTCAAATTGGTAAGACCAAAATTTGTATCATGTTCTAAGTATGGGAATTAACTAAAACTCAAACTAAGCATGCATAATTCCAATGACATAAAAATTTAAATGTTTCAGGATAAACTGATATAAAATGGAAATAATTGCTATTAGATACATGAAAAATAAGTCTGGAAAACAGAGGCATTATTTTAGAAAGAAGAGATAAGAAAGAATGAGCCATCAAGAGCAAACATTCATTAGATTTTTGAAATTTTTGACCCCTTTCTCTCTGTCCTAAACTTAATATACGATCCATGTCCAACTAGGGCCTCAATCCATAAAAATACAGAGCAGATAATATCAAATTTTATTCTACATAATGTATTTTTCCACCACAGCACCCTTTAAATACTTTAATAACTTCTTATACTGGTATTATTAAAAATAATACATAGGTATGCATTGATCTATTCCTTTGATGAGCATCTTCTTAAGAAATGTATTAATAAGTTAAGTTGATTAAATTAAATAATCATAGTATATGGATTTAGCTATTTTTATTTATTTCCAATTGTGACATTAGAAAATTTCATATAAATGAATGTATATCAAGTTAATATCATGAATTTGCTTTCCCATTAGCAAATTGATTCCAAGGAAATTATACCAAATCCTACCATGCATTAAAAAATGAAAAATTTTACATAGATTGAGCTATTTTATGATTTTCAATTTCTCTAAAATAAATTTATAAATATAATTAATTTTTAGTTTTGAACTTTTTAAGCCTACTATGGATATTTTTGCTTAGCAACTATCTTTTAATGGAGAAAAAAGGACATAATACATAAAATATTAAGAACTAGATTTTCAGGAGACAGCTGGGAATATTATCTGATATAGATATGTTCTGTACTGTGGAGACTGTTTTAAGTTCAACAACAGGGAAAATAACATACATACACCAACACCATATTAACTACAGAGAAGGTTTATGTCAGTCCTGTCTGACAACTAGACCTGAGTAACTCATGGCTCACTCAAGCAGCTGGAGTCTGTAGAATGTCTCAGTCTGTTAGTGCTGAGTGTAGTGAAAGGCTGAAGGCTGAAGGCCTGCTCTTCAACACAGGAAGCTGAGGAAGGATGTCCATACTGCAACCACCACCCCTTGGATTTAGCCCTTCTACTCAGGCCCTCCTCAATTTTAGCAGAATGTCATGGTTTCAAAGCCTTGAGAGCTGTAAAAACAAACAAACAAACAAACTGATGTATGCCAGAAAAAAAAATTGTTTTAACAAATCCTGGTGGACTTCTGTGTGGCATGGCTACCTGATGGACAGAGGCATAGAAGTCATAATTAAATGTCCTGGTAGCATTTATTTTTCTTCCCAGACATATCACATACATTTAGGATACTGAAGAATAGGGAGATAGAAAGGCTGACAGTAAGACCAAGGTGCTTTGAGGGGCAAATCCAGATATACCCTCAGTAGGAGTGACCAAAGGATGAGAGATTATACAGGATTATACACCACGTAGTTCAGCTGGAGAGGGGTGTCTCCCACCTGAAAAATGCTCCTGGGAGAACCCGTAGCCACTGAGAATTTGAACTGTGCACTCTCAAGAGGGAAGAAGGGAATTATTTGCCACACTACACCTATCTTTCAAAGTTTCTAAAGCTGGTCATGGAGTGATCCCTCAAGCAAGACACAGAGGCCATCCCCCTACTTCCTCCCAAGGCCGAAAAAAAGAAGTAGAACTCTCTATACATTCTTAATCTTGAAAGTGGAAAACCATCCTCAATGACATTTTTAATTATAATTAGAGTGAGACAAAACAAAACAAAACTTGGACTTCTGAGAGTATATTTTTTTTAAATTTTTTATTGTTGGCTGTTCAAAACATTACATAGTTCTTGATATATCATATTTCACAATTTGATTCAAGTGGGTTATGAGCTCCCATTTTTACCCCATATACAGATTGCAGAATCACATCAGTTACACATCCATTGATTTACATAAAATTGAACTGAATTTGTGGGGCACATGTCAAGGAAACTTTTTGATGATTACTATGGGTTTTCACAGGGAGAATTAGGAATTTGAATGTAAAGAAAGGCTCTTGTCAGAGAATAAAGGATTCATCTTGGTTAGCTGCTCCACATTCTTACAAGAGCAAAACCTTGGGCTATCAGGTGTCTTTAGTATTTTTCATCATATAGAACAGTTGGTCTTACCATCCTCAGGAAGTTCCAATTACATAAGAGAATTGGAAGAAGAGAAAAGTTTCCATAGAAAATTATATGTTCACAAAATACATTAGAGACAGAATTTGGGGAATCTTTATGTCTTTTATCTCAAGCTCAAAGGAAACTTGAAGATTCATTTTAGGTTTGAGACTAATACAAAAGTCAAATTCTAGAGCTGGCCTTTATAGTTTCATTTTGGAACTGTATTCATGGGTCATAGAACAAGGTGCAGATCCAAATGATTTGTCCTGATTATACTTCCTCTGGTAAGACCACCCAGCTAAAAAGAAGGCTGCTCTACCAAATGTTACTATTGGAGAACTGACCTGCAAGTAACCCTGTGCTGGACATTATCAGGTACAGCCTCAAATAGTTGCTTCTCCAGCCAGTTTTGACCAATGTTAATTCAATGTTGTGGTTTCCTGTAGCATTTTATGGCATGAAGAATCTTTATATATTTGAGATCCAAGTAGCCATAAATATAGCTATTGGAAGCAAGACTCTTTAGCTGTAGCTAGGCCTCTTATCAAACTTATTCAGCTCAGGCTGCTGCAGTATTGAACTTGGATTTTGCCAAGTACTTAGGCCTTATTAACTATATTTAAAACCACAAGATTCTTCTTATAATAGCTAAAACTGTATAGTTTAAAGGAATGTTGTCAACTCTTTGGCTTCAAAAGGGATGTGCATTATTTATCATCTTTAGTCACACCAGTAAATAAATGTGAGTGTGTGTGTGTGTGTGTGTGTGTGTGTAAGAGAGAAACAAAGAATGGTGTGATTTGGATGTATGCATGCATATCGGTATATTGTCTATTTGAAAGGTGATATCTGTGCATCTGAAATTTATATGTGGAAGTAGGGAACTGTATGCTTGAGGTGAGGAACATAAATAAATGAAAAATAAAAGTTTTGGAGCTCTTAGGCTGTAAAGTTCATATCTTAGAAAATTTCCGTGAGGGGGAATTTATAGTTGAGAAAAATAGAACAGAATACTGAAATCGGAAATTAACCAATTAAAGCTTTTATTCTTTTATGTTTGTAATAAAAGCAGAGCAGAAACTAAGGACAAGGTCGAGGACAAATAATGAAAGCAAGTAATAACTTGTTTTGTATGTTTATTTTTTATTTATCACCTAAATCACTATTTAGACTCCCTCTCTTCACTGCAGTCTCAACAAGATGAACGCACAGCTGTGGGATCAAGTTGAGGATTATGCACAAGCTAATGCAATGTTTACAGATTGAGAGTCCATGAAGCCCAGGGTCAGATCAGTAGTGCAGCCGACTGTAACAAGCAACTAATGCTTTTTTAAGTTTTTGAAGAAGGCATATAATCTACTACAATTCTTAAAATTATTCTTCCCTCTCTCATCAGCTTCTCTTATATGGTAACTTCTGTGCCTCTCCTTCCAAGATTCCAGGAAATTTTTCGTTTTTAAACACTAGCACTCAAATTGTTCTCTCAGCCCACATTCCTTCTTCTAATAGTGCCTCAAGAAACCCTAAAATTCAGTCAAACCAGACAGGAAATTTTTTGGAATTCAGCAGAAGGGGAAAAATTGACTAGATAAAGTCAGAATTTATTTTAGTAGCCAGGGAAGAGGATAAGGGCAAGTATCATCCATTGTTTAATAAATTTTTTGTCTCACATTAAGAAGAATTTTTCCCACATTTCTCCATCCAAATGCTTAATTTCCTTCTGATCTAATGAGGTACAGACACTGACATCTACACACCAGTTCCTTCCTCCCTACTTCTGTGTCTACATATTCCTAGTTCATTTCCATTGGCTTTCTCATATATGATCCAGCTCATTCAAGCCTCTTCTGAGGACTAAGTTTTCTTCTTTTAAACATGTTTTACCTTTTCCAAGTCTCAACTGCCAAAGGAAGTATTCTTTCTCTACTATTTGGTTTACTTCCCATTTCTATTCCCAGTCCTAGTTCTTTCTTCTTTAATTAGACACAAGAGTGGCTTGAAAAATTACATATACTAGAATACCACATGGATGATTGACATAAATATATAAATGAATAAATTAACACATTCTCAAATTTTACCAAAGGAGAAATTTTTATTGGGAAATGATTATTACAGTTCCAAGTCTACCTTGGCTTATATAAGTAAACTCTTTACCAGGAAGATTATGCTTTGCTTAAGGTATTATTACTTGAATTTGCTCTGTACAGTTTGCTATGTGTTTCTTCTGCCCAATGGTTGCAAATGCCCCCTTTCAGTCTCTTGCAACAGCTGCTTCAACATCCTGTTCACAGTGGTGTTGGGTTGCATGGAGGATCACTGAAATGCCAGAAGACTGGCGGTAGTCCAGGATCTCAGTTATGGTGATATTATCTAGTCATTTTAGATAAAGTATGGCTCCAATTGATGGTGATGAAATATATTATGAATAAGATACAGTAATTATGACAGATGGGATCTCACAAATATGCAACAGGCCATAATCTGCCACTGTTCTTTAAATCTTTAGTTAGGAATCTCAAGCCAGTATCATATACCACTCTGCCTACCAGCACAACCAATTTTGATTTACTGTTTCATTCAGTGTACTATTCCACAATGTATGCTGCCTAGGTGTGCATGTAGTAACTGCTTTAACTGTAGACTGGCTGATATAAATGCTCAATGCATACATGCATATCCATATCATAATGTTTGAAAATGCTACATTAATACTTCAAAGTGGTTGTTCAATACTACATAAATAAGCCAGTTTTGGCATGATTTATTGATCATGCAATATCTGTGGTGTTGATTTCTAAACTGTGTTTACCACCCCCAAGATGATAAATAAAGAAGTTAGGAAAACATATAGCACACTTTTTAAGATAAAATATTTATATGCTATTTGCCAATTTTTATGGTAAAATATTCATAAACTATAATTTACTATTTTAACCAATGTTAAGTGTACAACTCAGTTGCATTAAGAACATTTACAATGTTATACAAATTAAAGAGGGGTGAGGAACTGGGGGACAAAGTTGGTTTGAATAATCTCCCACCTGTAAATTTTACTGTTTTGCAACAGAGATTTGTGCTATAAGCAAAATTTAAAACTGCCATCCTTTAAAATAACAAAATGCTTGTGATAATTAAACTATTTGTTTATTACTTAGCCTGAGGCCTTTTTTTAAAAAAAAAATGAAGTCAAAACTTAAATTTCTTTTTCCTTTGTTTTGAGCCTAGATTGTTGGTCCAAAATATAATTGTTGTTTTAAACAGCTTAATCTGTATTTTAATCACATGTAAATACATACATATAATTATTCTCTTTTTCTAATTGTAAACTAGAAAAAAACACATTTACATTCAGGAATATTTTCAAACTCAAGTTTTTAAAAAAATTTTACTAATGGCTTTTCTTTTTTAAAAATCAAGTATTTTAAACTGTTTAATTAATGACAGACTGCAATTTAACATCTTTTAAGAGTGACAATTACCACAAAATTTTTTATTAATTAGAGGGTGCTTTTATAAATAATCAATTGCAAATGAAGAACCTGAGATATCTAAACACCATTTTGATAAAAATAACCAAACAACCCAATCAATAAATGGGCTAAGGAGCTGAGCAGACACTTCTCAAAAGAAGATATATGTTCAATCAACAAATATATGAAAAAAGTTCAACATCTCTAGTAATTAGAGAAATGCAAATCAAAACAGAGTAGTTTTGATTTTATCTCATGCCAGTCAGAATGGCAGTTATCAAGAATACAAACAACAATAAATGTTGGCAACAATGTGGGGGGAAAGACACACTCATACATTGCTGGTGGGACTGCAAATTGGTGCAACCAATCTGTAAAACAGAATGGAGATTCCTTAGACAACTTGGAATGGAACCACCATTACCCAGCTAACCCACTCCTTGATTCATACCCCAAGGACTTAAAATTAGCATACTATAGTAACACAGTCACATCAATATTTATAGAAGCTCAATTCACAACAGCTAACCTGTGGAACCAACCTAGATGCCCTTCAATAGACAAATGGATAAAGAAACTGTGATACACACACACACACACACACACACACACACAATGGAATATTACTCAGCATTAAAAGAGAATAAAATTATGGCATTTGCAGGTAAATGGATGGAGTTGGAGACTATATCAAGCTAAGCAAAGTAAGCAAATCCCCCAAAATCAAAGGCTGAATGTTCTCTCTGATAAGTGGATGCTGATCCTTAATTGTGTGGGGGGGGCATGGAAAAAATGGAGGAACTTTGATTGGGCATAGGGAGGAAGGAGTGGGGAGGGGCATGGGGGCAGGAAAGATGGTGGAATAAGATGTACATCATTACTCTAGGTATACATATGGTGCAAAGCTACATTGTGGACAACCAGAGAAATGAAAAGTTGTACTGCAATTGAGTACAATGAATCAAAATGCATTCTGCTGTCATATATACCTAATTTAAATTAATTAATTAAAAACTATGTTTTTATGAATCACAGTGCTAGAGGGCTCTTTTGAGAGAATAAACCCTGAATCTGTAAAGATAACTTAATGTGTTAAAACAGAATTGCTAATGTTAATCCATACTCAAACTTCAATATCTACTTAAAACCTCTTAGACTAGTAGGGATACACATTGCAACATGAACAGTTTTGATGCCCCATCTAAGAAGAAGAATATGAATATACAAATACAAAAGTCAATGTGTATTCTAAATGACAGACTGCAATTTAACATTTTTTAAGAGTGACAATTACCATAAAATTTTTTATTAATTTTAAAAAATTTATATATGACAGTGGAATACATTACAATTCTTATTACACATATAGAGCACAATTTTTCATATCTCTGGTTATATACAAAGTATATTCACACCAATTTGTGTCTTCATATGTGTACTTTGGATAATAATGTTCATCATATTCCTCCATCATTTCTAACCCCATATCCCCTCCCTTCCCCTCCCACCCCTCTGCCCTATCTAGAGTTTGTCTATTCCTCCCACTCTCCCCCTCCCTACTTCACTATGAATCGGCCCCCTTATATCAGAGAAAATATTCAGCATTTGGTTTTTGGGGATTGGTTAACTTCACTTAGCATTATCTTCTCTTACTCCATCCATTTATCTGAAAATGCCATGATTTTATTCTCTTTTATTGCTGAGGTATATTCCACTGTGTATATATGCCACATTTATTTTATCCATTCATCTATTGAAGGGCATCTAGGTTGGCTCCACAGTTTAGCTAGTGTGAATTGTGCTGCTATAAAAATTAATGTAGCTATGTCCCTGTAGTATGGAACCACCATTTGACCCAGCTATCCCTCTCCTTTGGGTATAGACCAAGGAGAGGGATGGCTAGGACAAAAGGTGGTTCCATTCCCAATTTTCCAAGGAATCTCCATACTGCTTTCTATATTGGCTGCACCATGGTATTGGCAACAAAACAGACTGGTAGACCAATGGAACATAATAGAAGATACAGAGACAAACCCCCCAAATTACAATTATCTTATATTAGACAAAGGTGCCAAAAACATACATTGGAGAAAAGATAACCTCTTCAACAAATGGTGCTGGAAAAACTGGAAATCCATATGCAACAAAATGAAATTAAACCCCTATCTCTCACCATGCACAAAACTCAACTCAAAATGGGTCAAGGATCTAGGAATAAGACCAGAGACCCTAAGTCTAATAAAAAAAAAGTAGGCCCTAATCTCCATCATGTGGGGTTAGGCCCCAACTTCCTTAATAAGACTCTTTTGGTGCAAGAATTAAAACAAGAATCAATAAATGGGATGGACTCAAACTAAAAAGTTTCTTCTCAGCAAAAAGAAATAATCTGTGAGGTGAATAGAGAGCCTACATCTTGGGAGCAAATCTTTACCCCTCACACATCAGATAGACCACTGATCTCTAGGGTATATAAAGAACACAAAAAGCTAAGCACCAAAAAATAAATAACCCAATCAATAAATGGGCCTAGGACCTGAACAGACACTTCTCAGAAGACGATATTCAATCAACCAACAAATACACGAAAAAATGTTCATCATCACTAGCAATTAGAGAAATGCAAATCAAAACTACTCTAAGATTTCATCTCACTCCAATCAGAATGGCAGCCATTATGAATACAAACAACAATAAGTGTTGGTGAGGATGTGGGGAAAAAGCTACACTCATACATTGCTGGTGGAGCTGCAAATTGGTGCCGCCAATTTGGAAAGCAGTATGGAGATTTCTTGGAAAACTGGGAATGGAACGACCATTTGACCCAACTATTCCTATCGTTGGTCTATATTACAAATATTCTTTAAAACTCATACATGTGGGCACAAGGCACAGAGTGTGTCAGCATAATACGAACAAAAATATTCCATAAAGCTGTTCCAACATTGGAGAGCGAGTAGTAAGTAACTCCACTCTCCTTACAAGTGACAATAAACCACATAAATACACTAAATACATGTCTAACTCAAATTCCCATCAGGTCTTCCAGTTCACAACTTGAGAGCCATCCCATGGGGAAAAGTACGATAAAAAATGCTGACACAGAAAGAAATTAAGTCTTAACCAAGCTCATTTAGAGTATCTTTCTTGCTGGGCACAATGATGCACCCCTGTAATCCCGGTGACTTGAGAAGCAGAGGCAAGAGGATTTCAAGATCAAGGCCAGACTGGGCAACTTAGAGAGACCCTGTTTCAAAATTCAAACAACAAAAGGCCTGGGGGAGCAGATCAGTGGTAGGGCACCCCTGGGTTCCGTCCCCAGTACCTAAAACAAAAAAGAATAAACCACAAGTTTTTGCAAATTTTACAAAAACCATAGAACCATATATAGTGGGTTAAATTGTGGTTCCCCCAAAGATAAGTTTATGTCCTAACCCCTGCATGTGAATGTGAACTTATCTGGAGAAAGAGTTTGTGTAGATATAATTAAGAAGTTTTAGATGAGATTGTTCTGTATTACTGAGATGGGCCCTGAATCCAAATACCAGAGAGAAAGAAGAGAGGAGAAAATGGGAGGGGAAGGAGAAGACAAGAGAGAATAACAGAAGGCCAGGTGAGAATGAGGTGCTACAGTCACAAGGAACATTTATAGTCTCTAGGAGCCAGAAGAGGCAAAGAGACACACTACCACTAGAGTCTCCAGTGGGAGTGCCACCCTGAGACTCCTTGCTCTGTGAACTCTGTCCTACAAAACTGCAAAAGAAGAGATTTCTGTTGTTTTAAATGACCAGCCTAAAACAATTAATTTATTATTTGTTAGGAAATTAATATACCATATCATAATTAGAAAGTCCTCCCCAGAACCACAGGCAGGCCCAGGTGAGGGCTCTAGGTTTATGTTTTCTTAGCAACACATGGATTTCCTCTGCCTTGAGAGAAAGTAAAATAGCTTAACTTTTCTTGTGTCACTCTTTATTTTGAAATAATTTCAAATTTGTTTTTCAACTAGACTCCCTAATTGTTTTATTCACCATACACACAGAGGCATGTGTTTATATATATAAATTATATACAATATAAATTATATATGTGTATATAAGTATGTATATACATATATACTTAAATGTTTCAAAAATTGTTCAGAAAAATTTCTCTAATTGCTCAAAATGTATGTATATGTAGGGCTGGGGATGTAACTCAGTGATTGAGCACTTGGTTAGCATGCATGAGGCCCTGGGTTCAATTCCTAGCAACACACACATAAAAATGGTATATGCTGAGTAGGCCTGATTACCTCTACCCCAAATACTTCAATATGTATTTTCTATAAATCAATCATTCCCTTGCATGTCGATAGTATGATTATGAAAATCAGGACATTAAGGATGATTTAGTAGCATCATCTAATTTAAACTGAGGATATTTGTTGAACTGAGGATCTAGTTCAGCAGTATAGTGCTTGCCAGGCATCAATCCTGAGTGCTGCAAATGAGACATGGGGGTGGGGAGAGAAGGAGAGAGAGAGAAATTTTTAGCACTTCTATCAATCTGATAACGAAGACCCCAATCAGCCTGAGGATCCTGAGACTGACCAGACCATCAGAAACTGTCTTGATACTACAAGACTGACATAATTCCTACGTATCTTTCCATACCCACCTCTCACCAAGTTTCCTTTAAAAGAAGAGCCAGGAACCCTGAAAATATATCTTTCACTCTACATTCTCCCTTGAATATGTATCTAATTTCCTACACAAACCTCTATCTCTGATGCATGTTGAATTTCTTTTCCATTATGTAATCCAAGAATCCTGCTGATCCTGAGATCCCCTTCTCTCCAGGAACTCCTCAGACCTTCTTCAGAGACACCTCTTCTCCCTTGAAACCATGATTGGATTCAGGTTATGCATGCTGATACATAATACTGCAGAATGCTACATTTCTGTAGCATACTATAGAATACTATAGCATAAAGTTGGGCTTCTTCCAGAGCATCAAATCAGGAGGCACACGATGCTGGCATGTCTCATTTTTGTTGCTAAACATTAATCATGTGTGATTAGGTGGGGTTGGCCAGGTTTCTCTGCATTTTTGTTTCCCTTTTAATTCATTAGTATTTTGGGGAAGATAATTTGAGACTTTGGAAATATCCTATTTCTCATCACACTTTTACCCAGTTCTTCTAGCATTCATTAATTATTATTGTCTGAACTAATTATTACCAGGATTGTTGCCAAATGGTGATTTTTAACTCCATCATTCCTTCAACATTTAACATTCTACTTAAGAAAAGTGTTACCTTCTGTGTCAGTTAACTGTCCCAGATTTGGTCAGTTGTATCTCCTTTTTACCTGGTTCCTAAGGATACCACAAACTTTTATGGGGTCTAATAGAAAACACCCAAGGTAGGTTGGCATGGTATAATAAAAAAAATTAATTCAGTGCTTGTCCCTGATCGGTGACACAGCACTCTGAAAACCCTTGGAAATTCCTGTGTGATAGGAACATCTTTTCTATTCATAGTGAGCCCCTTTCAGTCATACTTGAGTGTATGTAAATGAGGTGACTTGACAACTGCTAGATAGATCACTAGAAAAACCAATAAGGTCATTAAAGGGTTAGAACTATCCCACCCCAGAACAACCTTCTGTTAAGAGAAAGACAGGCTGGAGATTGATCTCAGCTATTGATGGCCAACATTTTAGTCAAACATGCCTGGGAAATGAAAACTTAATTAAAAAAAAAACTAAAAAATGAGATTTGGAAAGTTTGAAGCTGGAATGGAAGCTTTAATCCCAGTTCCCTGCCCAGTGCTTCTCTTCCATCGGGCTGCTCCTCTGTTACATCCATTACAACAAAGTGGTAAACATAAGTGTTTTTCTGAGTTTTCTGACTTGTCCTAATGAATTATCCTGAACCTGGAGTGAGGGGTGTGGGAAGCCCTCAATTTGACACTAAGTTGGGCAGAAGTACAGGTAGCCTAGAGTCTCAGGACTTGGGACTGGCATCTGAAGTGAGGGCAGTCTTGTGTCATGGAGCCCTTAAACCTGTGGAGTGTGATGCTACCTCTCAGTAGTTAGTATAAGAATAGCGCTGAATTATGGAACACCCATTGAGCCCACAGAGAATTAAAAGAAGTATTTGGTATCAGAAAGACCTCAGAGTAGCGATGATCCAGTCTCCAAGAGGTTAGGGCCACATCAGTTTATAATATTTTCCTAAACAATTACAATTGTACAATAGCAAACAGATTAAGGATGAAAACAGCTTCAAAAACCCTGGACAATAGAGAGAAAGTTAAAAGCAAGAAATGAAACTAAGACACTAGAGAGTTTTACCTTTTATACCTGGCCCTCAAATTAATGTCCTTTCTGCTGTTCTCAGGATCTGATTTTCCTCATAGGTCTTCATCAATTGATAGACTTAAATTTCATAGCTGGTCTTGATCAATTGCAAGGGTGCAAAAAGAAAAGACGTAATCTCAATGTGACTCCTGACTTCACCTTAGTTTCCTAGTTGGACTTGGTAGATGTATGATTTATAGTCAAAAAAGAGTCAGGGGTTTTTCTTTAGGAACATTAGGTCATAAAACAAACTTATCGTGACAAGTAGTGCTGACTTATAGGTTAGCAAACGGAGTTATTAAAGTGAGTCCTGAAAGTGTATTTTTAGTAGCCACAGAACATTTGTACAAAGAAAGTGCAAGGATCTTATCTTACACAAAACAGGGCTATGTTTAAAGGTATGATTATTGTGGTTATTATTAAGACACAATGGCTCTAGGGAAAGTGTGTTGGAATGGTCCCGTACATCTCCTGGACCCAGAGTGATAACTACACCCTTGCTTGGTGATAGATCTATGATAGGCTTATTCAGTTAGCAGAAGATTAAATGATTCAATGTGGTTGATCAGGATTATTGATTTTTTAAATTATTGCCCTTTCCTTTTTTTCCTGTTGCATCAGGACTCTTTGTTGATCTTGTAACACATAAGAACATTCTTCCATCAGGATTTTCTACCCTCTGTTTCTTCTACCTGGAACATTCTTCTTTGAGATTCTACTGGATTCATATGTTTAACTTTTCAGATCTTTGCCTTGTTGTCCCATTCTCAGGTATGTTTCCTCTGACCACTCAGATTAATGTAGTAATCTCTGCTCATCCAAATTTGAATTCCAATTTAGCATGTTTGCATGCATTGCATTTTTAACTTATGTTTCCCCCTCACACAGCAGAAAATATGGTATGTGAGGGTAAGGACTTTCTTTTGTTCATAACTAGGGCCCAGAACAATGCCTGACATGAGTTTGAGATGAAAAACTTTCAGTTGAATGAATACCAAGCAGCTGAGATATTCTGGTTCTTTTCATGAGACATGGTATCTCTTGTGAACCCAGTTCTGTTTCGTTTTTTTACTTCCTCATGCATACTTTCAGTAAACCTCCAACCTTTCAGTTGTTCTGCAGTTTAAAAAAGATGAACCTAAAGTATGCCAAACTTAATTTGGAAAGACACAGAGGATGACAATGTAGAGGGAGATTCTGACAGTAGAATTTTACTTTTCAGTTTCTAAGCAGGTTGTAATTGCTTCAAGTGAGCATCTGGCCTTTTTTTTTTCTGTTTTTTTTTCTTTTTGCTCTTATAGTCCATTCTATCTTTGCATATGATCTTTTCTTTGTTAGTCACTTCCTAATTTGTAAAACAGAATGACAAACAACTAGAAGGAAACAGCCTGAAAAGCTTAGGACTAGTGGAAGGGAAGGGGAAAGTATTTCAGTTTCTTTCCCCCTGTGTTTTCAATTTTTAATTCTATGAGCTTCCAGAGCACTTTACTAGAAATTGCCAGAAGTAAACTTATATAGCTTGCCCAATGAGCTGTTTCAGGAATTTTTAATGGGATATGTTCTCTCCTGTGAATTCACTGAGTCACTGATATATAGTTTAATAATATCTTCTAAAGATTCCAACTTTAAAGCAGGAAGCTATTCTTAAAGAGTTTTTTTTTTTTTGCTATACTTTACTGTGTATTCAAAGAATTGAAATTGGAGTAAATAAAATTAAGCATAAGAATCAATTAATTTACACCAGCTATTGCACATTTATTCTAAAATATACATTTAGAACAATCTCAGGTCATTAATTACCCTTTAGTCAGGTTTTAAAATTTAACATCTACTCAATGATACCACAAATCTAACATCAACAATAATTTATTCATATAATCTGCCTTTCAATGTTGTTTTTTAGAGAATTAAACAACAACAACAACAGTGTTTTGTTCTAAAGATAGTATGTGTAACCACATTCTTTTTTTTATATATAAATAAACACTTCTGCTTGGAGAATTTTATGTCATTAATCATGAGACCCCATGATCAAATCAGTTATAGAATTACCATCTTACTACATTCTTGTGTAAGTACCTTGGCTTATAGAGCCATGTGCCATTAATCATTCCACTGTTACTTAAAATTGCTTCTTATCAAGAAAAACTCACACTTGAATCAGCAAGAGTACCAAACGAAAAAAAAAAAACACAAAAACTACTTTAACAAGAGCAAATAATAATCTCTACCATGTACTATTTGCTATTTAGCATAAGCCACGATTAGACAGCCACAATCTATAACCCCAATAAAGGAAAATTTTGAATAAAACTGGTGCAGAAGTAGAGCTTAGGAAAACAAAAACTCCCATCAGTATGGCTATCCAGACAACACACATTTCAATGAAATTAGTATTCTTTCTCCTATTTCCACATATATTTTATCTGGGGGGGGGCTGTATAAAACACAAACTGTGAAAAGGATTATGCTGACTAGGATGATACTATTAAACTTGAAATCAATTATTAAATTTCAATTTATTATGAAACTATATATAATGCATATTGTAACCATTATGGAGAGAGTCAGGAGGTAGGCAGAACAATAACAGTAAGTCAGGAGCATTCCATATGCAAAGCAGAAGTGTTGCCATGACAGTGACTCAAATCTGTGGCACAGGGTCACTGTTACATTAGCAGCAGGAACTTTGAGAAAGATGCTGAAATACACTCCATGGAGCACATGATGCTTTTCCCAAGGTACTAGAAGAGGAGTGAGAAAAGGCTGAGGGACAAATGTCCCAGTTCATAGGAAGAGGAGAAACCTAAGGCTCTGAATTAGTCATAACCTTAAGAACCTTTCTAATACATTTATGTATAAATTTCAATGCAAATCATTCCTGTAGCTTTTTTGGACAGAACTTTATTTGATTTGTGTGAGTCACGTCCTTACTTGTTCTGACCTCTAGTCCTGAATTTGTTTTCTTTTTTTTTCCCCAAGTGTTTATTTTTAGCCATTGTGAAATAGGAACTGCTTCAAAGTTACAATTTCTTGATACACAAATTATTAACAAAATTTATGTTAATTCTCAAAGTGCATTTACTTTTATTCCTACTGTGTTTTTAAAATAGAAGTATTTACAAAAACAAAAATTTCTTTTTATATTTGAAGTTTAAAGAAAATTTAACATTTTATATTCTTTAATATAAAATTTTGGAACTTGCCAGGTCCCAGAAAAACAACTGGATTTTTGAATTAGTCTTTATTCTGTTTTTCATTAAAACTTTGCGCTCTAGTACTGCACTTCTCACTTAATTGTGAAGAGGTACTGAATAAACCAACTCATAAAATATATTAATTTTCAACAACTCTCAAGAAACTGATTTGCTTATGGACAAACTACTTTTGGAAAGAGGGCTTTCCCTATCGGGAAAAGACATTTGCCAACCTAGCAAGAACCCAGCCTTGGGAAAAAGGATCAGCATGAAATTCTCACAAGAGTAAATGAGAACATTTAGCACCAAAAAAGACCCTGGAGTAAGAAAGACTGAACAGAGCTGAGTGAATTCAAGTCAAAGTGACTTTTATTCATGTCCACCCTCAGACTGGCACTTAGGAGGCGACATTCCTTTGTAACATTAAGAAGTACTATTGACCATAAATTACTTTGCTTTTGTTATTTTCTTTCTTTTTTTCAACTTAACATTAAACTTCACTCTTTGGTTTCTGTCAGAAGGCTTTCAAAACATATTTGGAATTTCTGGGTACCGTTACTTGAGTGCTTACCACATGGCAGATATTACACTAAGCCTTGCCTTATGTGCTCAACCACATGCAATGTGATGGATACATATTATTACTCTTATTTACCAAATGGGGAAGATAGGAGCTTGGAGAATAGAGTGAACAAATTACTTTCCTGTGCTTAAGAGACAGTGTACGGACGAACTGGGGTTGGTGCCCAAGTCTGGCCAGCTTCAATGTCCATGATTATTATTACACTATAATTAATGTTTCCAAAAGTTAAGTCTTTTTCTAAGAACTTTACATATATCTACTCTTTTCATCTTAAAAACAACAAACCCATGAAATAGAAACCATTATTATCCTCATTTACAAAGAAGGAAACTGAGGCAAGTGGAGGTTAAGTAATAGTGAGTTGTGAAGAAAGCATCTGATCCCATGCTGCCCCCTTTTAAGCATGTGCTATTAACCATTACACCAATAAAAGCCCACAAACAAAACAAAACAGACAAACAACAAAAACCATAGTATACTTTGAAGACACAATAATATAAAAGTTTAAGAAAAAGTAAAATTTTATCTCTCACATTGCCATAATATTGAAAGCAATAAACCATATTTAATCCAAAACTTCACATAGAAGTGAAAATTTTGATGACACAAAAACAGCCTTTCAAAATCACATTTCATTTTAATTCCTGTAAGACAACACAGTTTTCTAATAAAGTGATAAATTAAAACTGATTTTTTTAAAAAAAAAAAACTTTCACTTGTTTATGGGTTAATCACTTGAAAATATGTAAGATCTTTGTAACTCAAAAATTCAAAAGAATTTTTAGAAAATAGAAAGTAAATGGTTAACGTTGATGATGTGTTTGCAGATGATAAGGGAACAAAAAGGAAATGTGACTAATTCAGCTGCAAATGAAATTAACTAAAAGAGATGGTGTGTGTTTGTCTAAATCTGGGCCTAAAGTCAAATCTGAAGACATACGGAAATTCCATTTTCCTGTTGATGAATCAAGTAAATTAATGGCCCTGATCTTGAAATATATGTTACCATTTGTAATTTGCTTCTTCAGTTGAGAATACACATGTAGTTTAAAGTAAAATTTCCATAAGAATGGCATATTTGGGGTAAAACACCATTGATTCAATATTTATCACCATCAAATTTCATTTCTTGACAAAGTTATCTATAAGAGTTTACTTGAAGATGGATGGCACTGATGCTTACCTTTTGAGAAAGGAATGTGAAATGCATAATCTTAAAAGTTGAGTTGTGTATGATTGTGTGTTTAAAATATTCACTGGGAAAGGATGAGAGCAAGGGAAAAGGCAGCATATTTCCTTGTTGAGGTAAGCTTATGTAACTGGTAAATTTTAAGAGGGATTGAAACATTAAATAATTCAGTGAACCTTGACTTGAAAGCTCTGAGTTTTAAAGGAATGAGAGGGAGGATCCATTTAAACAAAGAATTGTTAAAAAAAGAAAAGAAAACTAGAAAAAGATAGCTCTAAAAATTATGGACACACATGTCACCCTAACCTCTGTTCTGATTATACTTCATGGTTTTAAAGTAGAAAGAACACTGTAAATGGAGGAGAGAGGAAAAAGCAGTTTCCGCCCTGCAAAAACATTAGGTGGGAACCCTCACAAGAAAATAATGTGCAATACTTGCTATATGATAATGAACAGAAAATTATCTAAAACAATAAATCAAAGGCTGGAGCTAGGAATCCAGGGAAATTATAGACGATTGTGGGGTTTGACATGAAGAAAATGTCATGGTGAATGTTCTTCTTAATTTAGAAGAGAAAGCCAAAGTTATGTTAAGGGATAATTGTCTCAACTGACTGTCAGGGAGGAAACAAATTTTTAAGTATTTTATGTTTCTTTAAATTGTGCTCTTAAATATTTTTCTTGGCAAATCATACAAAACAAAGAAAACACTAAAGACAAAACTAAATCTCAACATAAGTGAAATAGAGTACATTAATTAGATTGCCCGTAAAGTAATAACCAACTCAGATTTAAGAGACATATTTGAAATAAAAAGACTCAAGGAAGTTTGAAAGTAAAAGGGCAAAGAGATACTAATCGTGGAAAAAGCTATGCTGGTGATATTGTTAGTAATTATATCAGGCAATTATGAAGTCAAAGCAAAACATGTTGAAGACAGAAATGGATATTCTAAAATGATAAAGGGTGCATCTACAATAAATATCTACTCAGGATCTTTAGGGATTAAATAACACCTTAAAAATTCAAATGCCAAAACTGCAAATTTATATATATGTATATAGAATATATATACATTTTTCACTTTAATCTCTCATGTGCTGAGTTACTGTTCAGTTTCTGTATACACACATATACACACACATACATATACACACAAACATATATATATATATATATATATATATATATATATATATATATATACAGAAACTTAACAGTATATAACTCAGCACATGAGATTAAAGTGAAAAAAATAAGTAAGGATATAAAGGTCCAAAATAACAATATGGTAGAACTCAGTATAGAACTAGGTAGATATTAAATTCAATACCTTCAAAAAATCCTTTTAGCATTTACTAAAGTTACTATACGTTAAGCCACAAAACTTCAGCAAACTCTGAAATATAGAAACAACACAGAACACATTTTTTAATAACAAGGTGGTAGAAATAGAAGTCAACAAAAACAGAAAAAAAAATTCCTCGCAACCACCTAGAAATTCAGAACTCTGGATAAGCAGTTTGTTTGTGAAAAAATATCAAAACCAAAATCTTAGAATATTTGGCACATATGGTAATGACAATAAAAATAAAATAGTGCTTAAAGAAAGTTTTAGCCCTATACATATACAGAAGTACAGAAGGATGAATGAAAATAAATGAAATAGTGAACTCAACAACTCACCAAAAACAAACAAACAAAAACATCAAATAACATAAAGAAGAATAACTCATTTCAGTAAAGCTGTTTTGGTTGAAACCAGTAGATTCTTTGTCTGATAAATTCAGGAAATTGATGGATTTATCAAAGGACATCAAGAAACTTGTCCAGCGTTCTGCAGGACCCCCATATCTGGCTTAAAGCCACACAACCAAGAAGAGTATAGAATCACAGCATATATCTCTCGAGTATAGAGTCACCACTCTAAGTATGGAAGCCACGGCTCATACCATCAGCTGTGTGCTGCATGTGCATATTGCCACTCTCAGAATGAACTTCTCATGGGACCAGCTTCATTGTTAGTTTTCTGATTTAGTCCACTAAGGGTTCAACTGATTATCAGAGCTTGGGTCACATGCTGTCCCATGGTCTGAATGTTTGAGTCTCCCTGAAAAGCATAAGTTGATACCTAATCCCTAAGTAGTGTTAATAAGAGGTGCAACCTTTTGGGGCAATTAGGACTTGAAGGTTAAGCCCTCATGGATAGGATTAATGCCTTTATAAAGAAGGACTAAGAAAGCTTCGTTGCCCCTTCTACCATGTGAGGAAGCAGCAACAAGGAGCCTTCTATGAAACAAAAAGCAAATCCTCAACAGAGGCCAAATCTACTGGTGCCTTGATCTGGAAATTGCCAGCCTCCAAAATTGCAAGATCAAGCCACAGATTATGTTTCTATGTCTTATAAATTACCCAGTCTAAAGTATTTTGTTATAGCAGCTTGAAGGGACTAAGACATGGTGTAGGGAAATCCAAGAAAGCAGCTAACTATGTGTTTTTTATTCCCGTAAATAAAGACTTCCCCATAGACAGCATGTTCAGGGACAGATAAAAACTATAACACATATCCACCACAGACAATGGCATAAGCTACCCAACATTGACATACAAGGTTTTAAAACCGAAACTTCCCAAAACAAGACAAATAAAAACAAATTAGCATATTGCAACATAATGCTACCATTCCTCATGTAATGAAAAGCAGATTCCACCTCTATCTAAAAGGGAGACAATTCGAAAGTTTACAAATAACTACATTTAGGCCAGGGCAGTCACAGGGCTGGAGGTCAAATATTTGGGAAGTGGATCCAAATGAATCCTTATATTCCAAGATTCATGTGTTCTGCATACTAGACAAGCAGTGCTATGTGTCAGTTTCTAGTTCAGAATATATACTGTATCCCTAATATAGTAAGGCAGTCTTATCAAGACTTTCCTAAGTTAATTATGTCTTCAGTTGACCATTCTACCCATCCATAGGACTGATATTTTGGGGGATTATTATATGGTAAGACTTGAGAATCTTATGAACATTACCACATTGCTAAACTTATTTTGCCACAAAATGCATGACTGAATCAGATGTGATAACTATACTTACATATTGAGTCAATCATTAGGTGGCAGTGTTGGCAGTTCATGGTGTCAGGGAAAGTCAATCAAAACTCCCTTCATTCCACTAAGGAAAATATCACTGGTTGTCCTAACTTAAAAGGGTTCAATTTATTCACAAGCTGACTAGACCTCATAGGCTGCTACTTTGAAATCGGGCACACAAGTCAGTCTGTACCCAGTCCTTCTTGTTGAGCCAAAGCAAAGGTCTTCTCCTTGCCACATGCCCACTGAGCAGGCCTCAAGGTTGAATAGGAAGAGAAACTCCACAGAGTTGGCGTGTTGTTTACTAGGTTATGCAAAGTCCATTTTGTTGTAGAGGTCTTCCTGTGACCATTCATGAAATACAAACATTGACTCTATTACATATCATTTCGTCCAAAGCTCTTTTACCAATCTTTTGAAGTTTCTTTTCCCAAGTCCCAGATCATTTGGTCAAACCATTAACTATATCCAATTGGTATTAGTTTCTTACATCAAGTTATCCCACTTCATGATTCTTATAATTAGCATTGTTGTATTCTCTTCCATCTTCACAGCCACGGTCTATCCTAACGTTTTACCCACCATTGGACTTTATCACAGGAGAAAGCCTCTGTAATCTGGATGGTATTTTACCACCCCTCTTAACACCCTCTGACTAGTAATACGCACATTCTCATCCTGTTTTCCCCCATAAAATAGAGTTTATGGCTTATTTGGAATTATCAGAAAGTAAAATCCAAGGAATCCAAGGAGAGAGAAGAACAGGATATGAGAGAAGGAAGAACTAATAGAGGATAAGTCTTGGCTAGTCTTAGTGCCACTTGTCCTAGGAAGTATATAAACTGCAGTTCCAGATACTCATTTGGTGGGTTGAGATGTGGGAAATTTATTGGTTACCGTCCTCTGGTGGTCAAAGATCTGTCCTACAGTGAGGAGTAACAGCTTAGAAATCCCAGGGTGCATGCTTAGGTGTGACCATGGAGCAGAAGCAGGAGTATGAAGTACACAGCACAGGAAGGAGGTAAGCATTGCATGGCATAGGCTAAGGGAAGAAGCATATTGTGTGATAAGTATGCAGAACACCCATCTGGTTGTGCCTAAGTGACATCAGTCAGAGTTCAGGCAGCTTGGAATAAGAAACAGGCAATTCCAGAGGGGCTATTGCAGTTTGTCAAAAGAATCTGGTACACAAGACTCTGAAGTATCTCTAACTTCTTGATAGTCAGTCCTGGCAGCTTTATTTCACAATGTCCAGCAAGATGTCGAGGTTACCAGTGTCCAAAATCCAGTGGATTGTGGTACAGAGCTAAAGCAAGACAGTCAAGTTGCACTGCTGTCCCATCGAGGTGAAATGTAACTTAGTTTGATGTTCTTGATTATTGAAATATAGAAAAAATAATAACATCTTTTTTTTTCGGCCATAAGGTGCACACCTGTAATCCCAGCAATGCAGGAGGCTGAGGCAGGAGGATTCCTAGTTCAAGGCCAGCCTCAGTAACTTGGTGAGGCCCTCAGAAATTTAGTGAGACCCCATCTCAAAAATAAAAAATAAAAAGGGGTGGGTATGTGGCTCAGTAGCAAAGTCCTCCTGGGTGAAAGCCTTGATACCAAAAAAAAAAATTTATATGTCAATAGTTGTATATGCCACTGATGTAAATCACATCTCATATCAATCTTTGAAAAATATGTTCCTACTTGAAAATAAAAATTTCTTTATCTAAATGACAATGTGAAAAGAATCCAACCACTAAGCTTCTTGTTTCTCCATAGTTAATAATTATAGGACTATTACTATGTGTCAGATACCTTTCTAAGTAATAGTGATACAAAGTTGAAAAAATAAAAATTCCTTTCAATAGAGTTTACATTCTAGTGACTAAAGACTAAAATCCAAATAAAGAAGATATGTATGTCTATATATCTATCCATCCACCTATTTATATAGAGAGGAGTACATGGATGGAGATGAGGTTGGGTTTGGGGATGCAATTTTAAATAGAGTAGTTAGAGAAAATCTTACTGAGAAGGATGTAAATTGATTGATATCCAAAGACTTGTAGGTGGGGAAGCAAGTCATGTAGTGAGATAGCTGGGAAAATAAGTCAACAAAAAGCATACCTGGTGTGTTAAGGAATGGTGTGTTAAGGAAGTAAAGAGGCCTAATGGCTAAAGCAGAAGTAATTCACAACAGAAAGCCAGGTCATTGGAGACCCTCATGGACCATTGTATGGATTCCAGCTTTTCCTGTGAGTGAAGTGGTAAACCACTGGAGAGTTCTGAGAAGACTAGTCATTTGATTTACCTTTTAAAAGTATAACTCTGCCAGTCAGTAGAGAATGGGCTGCAGAAAGGAAGCAGGTAAAGGAAGCAGGGAGGCCAGTCAGCACACTATTATAAATAATGCAGAAATATGATGGCAGACCACAGTCACATCTTTCAATTTATAATAGTAACAATAATGTCTCTAAGATTCCTGAAATGTAGTGTCAGTTTGTTGAATTGGATAGTTAGGGGGGAAGAGATAAAGTCATTTCAACTTGACTTTTATTATCATTGTTCTAGAATGGAGATTCTCTCAGTTGCTCAATATATCTATTTCAACATTACATTAGGAACTGGGAAGATTATCATAGACTAAGTTCAGGGTAGCCCTGGATCAACTATGAGGCAGAATCTGATGAAGAATATGTAATCACATGAATCCTGTAAGTACCTACTTTAATTTATGGGTCATAGAATTCTCTGTACCTAATGATCAATAATTGATTGAAAGCAATATCCGATAGTATAAGAAATCGAAGTTGTATTTTACTTATGTGCAAATTATCTCTTTGAGAAGGATGGAGAGAAAATTGATGGCTTGGTCTTATAATGATACAAGATTTATTTTCAAGTGTACCAATCTCCCTTTCATGAAAGTGGATCCACATGTGCAAACTCACTCAGGTTTTGGAATCTAACATAGTGGTTCAAATCAAGTTCCTATTCTCCAGACCTCAAGTTTTTGGTTATAGAGAACAAAAAGGCATCATCCGCCTATTAACTTACAGGGACCTGATTAAGAGTCAGCCATCACTGATCGTTGTAGGTCACATCATTCAAATTCCCACACAGGCCCTGGTGAAGATTGAGGGAGCCAATCCCATTTGCCTCTGGTGGTTGGCTTAGGCAATTTTGGATCCTACCATCACCACTACAATAAAATATTTTATAAAAACTGTAGTATTTCTTTACCAGCATTCCTAACCTACAGAGGATATCTCCCTAGAGCATTTCTCAAAGTTACTGGGGCTCTCTCAAAATCAGTTTCCCCCAATCCTGGCAAAAGGACAATCTTCAGAGGCACTCAGCAGACACAATTAGGAGGAAGGTGAGATAAACCATTCCAGCTTTCCTATCTCCTTAAGCCCTAGATTCTTATCACCAAGGGATTTGGGGCACCTCAATTCATTAAAGGTAGGCCATTGTTACATATTTATTTGGTCAACCACTCAAACAGAGCTATTCCCAACTACCTGAGCCTATAAGAATCTATACTTATTGGTATATGCCCCCACATAGATAAATACAGCCTGATTTTTTAAATATTTTTTATTTGTTCTTATTAGTTTTTCATGATAGTAGAATATATTTTGACATATTATACATATATGGAGTATGGCTTCTCATCTTTCTTGTTGTACATGATGTAGAATTACATTGCACATAGGATAGTAATATCCAATTAATTTCTACTATTGTTCCTATTCCCATTCCCCTCTTCCTTTCATTCCCCTTTATTTAATCCAAAGTATTTCTATTCTTTCCTATCCCCCCATTGTGAGTTAGCATCTGCCTATCAGAGAAAACATTCAGCCTTTCGGTTTTGGGAGATTGGCTTATTTCACTTAGCACAATATTCTTCAGTTCCATTCATTTACCAGCAAATGCAATAATTTCAATATTCTTTATGGCTAAGCAATATTCCATTGTGTATGTATACCACATTTTCTTTATCCATTCATCTGTTGAAGGGCATCTATGTTGGTTTAACAGTTCAGCTACTGTGAATTGAGCTGTTATAAACATTGATGTGGCTGTGTCACTGTAGGATGCTGATTTTCAGTTCTTTGGGTATAGGCTGAGGAGTGGGATAACTGGGTCAAATGGTAATTCCATTCCAAGTTTTCTGAGGAATCTCCATACTGCTTTCCATAATGTTTACACCACTTTGTAGTCCCACCAGCAATGTATGAGTTTGACCTAAAATTGTTTATCCTTTCTTAGTATTTTTCAATTCATTTCCTATTTCACTGTGCTCATTTTTGCTGATATAACTCTTCTTGAGTTTGTATTCGGCCTTGTCTGACTCACACTGGTATCTGACTCATGTAGGTTTTGAGGAAATCAGAAGAGGTGCTTGTGAGAGATGAATAGTACTTAGCTTCCCTTGAGAAGTAACTGTCTCAGGCAAGATCATTAAAGGATTTTCAAGTAAGGAATGATTAGTTTCACCTAACAGAAATGGAGATGTTGTTTTGTATGGCAAAAATAGCTCAGAAATATTCAGGGTTTTGGGGGTTTCTGAGTCATCTGAAAACTCCCATCTGATCCCATTCCTGTTCTTCATTAATACAATGTTCCCTTGTCACACCATAAAAAAATTTTTTTGAACACCTTGAACAAATAGTTTAAGAGCTTTGTACTCCCCCCCCTTCTCTTGCACAATCTTAAAGGCAAACATTTGATCTTGAATCCATCATGGATGTCACACTTGAGGCCAGCATAACCCTGATACTAAAATCAGATATGGAAAAGACTAAAAAACTACAGGCCAACATAGACACAAAAAGTCTTCAAAATATTAACAAATCATATACATCAGTATATACAAAGTATTACTATAGCATAACTGGTATTTATCCCAGGAATACAAAGTTGATTTACTCATCAAAAATCAATCAGTGAAATTCGATACCTTATCAGAATAAAGAAAGAAAATAATATACAGTATCATAAGTTTTAGAAAAAGCACTTGACAAAATTCAATACCAAATCATTATTTTGAAAACAACTTTAACCAAACTAGAAATTGAAATAAATTTCCTCAATTGGCTAAGTGGTATCTAAAAATAACCCTACAACTAACTTTGTATTTAATGATGAAATCATACACATTTTTCCCCAAGCTTAGAAATAAAGCAGAAGCATTTTTCTTATTTCTGATTCAGAACTCTCTTCAAGAAATTCTACCCAGTATGGTTGGGCACAACATAGAAAAGAAGTGAAATTGTATGTATTAAGTTTACTAGCCCTGCCTTAACACAGCCCATAGACTGGGTGGCTCACACATCCAAAATTCATTTTCTCACAGTTCTGAAATCTAGACATTCTGAAGTTATAACAGGATTGGTTCTTTCTGAAGGCTGTCTTCTCCTTGTATCTTCACATCATCTTCCCTCTGTCCATGCCTATGTCCAAATTTCCTTTTCTTCTTCTTCTTTTTCTTTGGTACCAGGGATTGAACTCAGGGGCACTTGACCGTTCAGCCATAACCCCAGCCCTACTTTTGTATTTTATTTAGAGACAGGGTCTCACTGAGTTGCTTAATGCCTTGCTTTTGCTGAGGCCTCTTTGTACTCATGATCCTCTTGCCTCATCCTCCCCAACTGCTAGGATTACAGGTGTGTGCCACTGCACCTGGCCAAATTTCCTTTTCTTAAAAAGACACCAGTCACTGGAGGAGGGTCTACTCTGACAGCCACATTTTAATTTGATCACCTCTAAACTGGGAATGGTGATGCATACCTTACAATCCCAGTGACTCAGGAGGATAGCAAGTTCAAGGCCAGCCTCAGCAACATAAGGAGGCCCTAACTAACTTAGCAAGACCTGTCTCAAAATAAAAGTAAAAAGGGCCAGGGATGTGACTCAGTGGTTAAGTGACCTTGAATTCAATCCCTGCTACCAACCAACCAACCAACCAACAAACAAACAAACTTGATCACCTCTGTAAAGAGCCTGTCTTAAAATACAGTCACATTCAGAGGTACTGATATTAGGACTTCGACATATGAATTTAGAAGCTAATGACAGCCAATTTCAGTCAATGACATTGTCTGTTTCACAGGTGACATGATTATATACACAGCAAATCATAAGGAATTTGCAAAACCAAAACAACAAATCTAGTAAAAGTTGGTGAATTTAGCAAGGTGATGGGATATAAAGTTAATGCTTTCAAATTAATTATATTTCATATACTAGCATGAATAAAATTATGCTCCCGGATGATAAATGTACCATAAACAGAGACAGCACTCAGTACTGATTAGAGTAGAAGGTAAAAAGCTATAGAAATGGGAGAGAAGAGGGGTTGAAAGAGTAGATGGCATGATTGAGAAGCACTAGCTAATAGAGAATGCAGTATGAGAGAAATAGAAAAGAAATTAGAAACTATGATGGGGCACAAAAATTAATGCTCTAAATATAAAATGAAGAAGTCGCATACTTTTGACCACTTGGTGAAATGTTATAAAATGATGTTGGAAATATTTTACTTCAATTGCCTCCACAGTTGTAACATTATAGACATTATGTTGTAAATGTTGCTTGTTTTTTGACCTTTTAGAGTTATTTATAGATATTGCAAAAACTATTAGACTGTGGTTGTTAGGGTAGAATATAAGATTAACAAATATGACAAAGTATAACTGAAAAAGGTAGAAAATTGAAGGGGAGGAGTGAAGGTAGAAAAAGTTAGGCACTTTATTTTTGCATATTCTAGGAGAGGAGTCAAGAGTTGGGGGGGGTCTCAAAATGATTAAGTTAGTGTTACAGTTGGAGATACAGTTATATATGTACACATATAATTAATGTTAAAATTTTAATCAGCTAAACAACAATTATATGTCAAACCCTGAAAAAAGAAAAGTGTAAGTAATCTATATTCTTCTTTTGTATTTCATATATCTTATGAAAAATTAATAATTTAAGGAATTTATAAGCCTACAATTTTGACTTCTTAAGGCAAGTACTGGAGGAACTAAAACTAGAAATAATTACTTCCAGAGACCAGAAAGAAGGCAAGGATGAATAAGGCAAGTGTTACATAGTTACTACATGCACATATTATTCTAAAAGCTTGAAAATAAGCAACATTTACATCCTTATGACTGTAATGTTACAACTGTGGGAGCAACTGAAAGAAAATATTTTCAACATCACTTATCCATTTTCTTTCTATCCATCATTGATCTATCATCTAAATCTATCTCATCTATTTTTATTTCTATATCTAAAATTTGGGGACAACTGACTGATCATTTAGAAAATAATTATTTTAGATACTGGTATTTTGTTTCACCATGATTTTAGTTGCTATAAACAATAACAACAATAATTATTTTTTATAAAGGGGATAAAAATGGTATTGAATATTTTAAAAATGGCCTATTTCAATTATTGAGATAGGCCTATTTCAGACTTTTTTGATGACTGTTTTATGTGGAGAAAGACTAAGAATGCATTTTATTTTTAAAGCTGAGCATATGCTAATGTATAAAGAATACTTGTCTCTGAATTTCACTAAATCATCTGCAAAAGACCATATGCTTATAATAAGTAGGGTTGAGTTCAGCAGCTTCCCCAGATAAGGGTTATTAAATACTAGAATAAGCTACCAATAAAAGTATGATACACTAAACATCAGTATGAGGTGATATATTTTATTTTCCCAAAATTTAGACACTACTGGTACATTTTTTTTAAGGGAACAATGAATAAAAAGTTGCAGCTATCCCAGCTCCTCGGTTTATACCCCAAAACTCCATGCTACAGGGATACAGCTATATCAATGTTTATTAGCAGCACAATTCACAATAGCTAAACTTCAGAAGCAACCTAGATGCCCATCAATTGATGAATGGATAAAGAAAATGTGGTATATATATATATACACAATGGAATACTATTCAGCATTAAAAGAGAATAAAATAATGGCATCTTCAGGTAAATGGATGGAGTTGGAGAATATAATGCTATAAGTTAATATAAGTTAACCAATCCCCACAAAACAAATGCTGAATGTCTTCTCTGATATAAGGATGCTGATTCATAATGGGGTTGGGGTGAGGGAGCATGGGAAGATTATACAGACTTTAGCTAGAGCAAAGGGGAGTGAGGGGAAAGGAGGGGGCAAAGGGGTTGGAAAGATGGTGGAATGAGATGGATATCATTACCTTAAGTACATATATGAAGACGTGAATGGTATGACTCTACTTTGTGTAAAACCAGAACTATGAAAAATTGTGCTATATATGTATAATGAATTGTAATGCACTCTTCTTTCATATATAACAAATTAGAATAAAAAATATAAAAAAATAAAAATAATGAAAAAAAAGTTGCAGATGTCAGTGTTCAGGGGATGATGGTTCCTGTATCTGTGAAAACTCTTTTTTGAAATCTTTACTATATCTTTGCATAAAATGTGGAGTTGTTTTTTTCTTAAAAATACAGAATTGTTTTCTTTAGTTTTATTGTTTTTCTTCTATTTTATTTTTGTTTTAGGAGTTAAGATGTAGGAAAAAGAAAACAATAAAGGAAAAAAAGATAATATCAAGATAATATCATGTAAAAATTGGTTTATCACTGCCCTCTACTGTATGATTTTCTCAAACCAACACCATTTGGTTAAGGAAATTATAATATTATTGACAGACATGTAATGCTGACCTAAGAATGTTGTGTACTCTTCAACTTTTAACATCTTCCTACATCTGAGCTTTTCAATTTTTTCAGCATTATTGACATTCTAGACCTGGTAGCTATCTGTTACAAGTGGCTAAGCAGTTTTTTTTTTTTTTGGGGGGGTGTATTTAGCAGCATCCCTGGCTGCCACCCACCAGCAGTCAATAGTACTCCCCAAAGTTGTGACCATTGAAAATTGCCAAATTTCCACTGGGGGCAAATCGCTCCTGATTGAGGACCACCACTCATACCTGTAATGGGTCTCATTATTAATCAAAGCTCTAGGCATCCAACAGTATTACCTAATGGATTCACTTAGAATCTATATCTGGATAACCAGAGAAGCAGTTGTGTGCCAGTTTAGTTCTAAAAACATGCTTCTTACATGGTGAGCCAGATGACAAAGCAACCGCAGGGATATGACACTGAGAGTGCTATTCCTCTTGGTATTATCCCCTCCAGCCATAATCGACATCACTGCAGTGCCAGTATGTGCAGAGGCGAACTTAACCTGCATCCAGAACACTCTTCTATCTTTAATTAGTTTCCAAACTTAAATTATTCCTGCTACTGCAGATGACCTTCATTTAACATTTTTCATACTATCCTATGTTCAGGATTTGATTTGGCAAGTAATTCTTTCCTCTCTGTGTTTTTGACCTCATTTCCTATTTGTGTATCTGCTTCCCCCAGATCCTGATCTTTATGTGTCTGATCCAAGGTTGGTAATGGGACTCAGTAATGGGACTCAGAATCCCAAATGCTTCATTTGCTTAATGACCTGGCTTGGTATCTTGACATTTGGACACCATCTGGACCCAAATAGCAATATTAGCCCAGCATGAAAGCTTTTGAGAATAAAATTGACTATTATAAGAATAGTTGTGAGATATTTACCCAGCATTTTAGAACTTGGAAAAATCTGGGGGCACAGATAGAACATACTATATAGGATGCCAAATCATTGTGTGTATGTGTGTGTATAAACTATTTCTGATTATAAGATAATTTAAAACTTTGAAAAATATAGAAAATAGAAATAGGTAAAGAAAATATAATCACTTAAAATTGCACTATAATTCAGAAATAACAACTGCTAACTTTTTTTTTTTGTACTGGGAGAATAAAGTCCTCACACATGCTAGGAAAGGTCCTACACTGAGCTATATCTCTTGCCCCATTGCCAATTTTTTTAAAATGGATATTTACATCTAAATCTATTTAGATGAGCATATCTATCCACACATGCTTTTTCAAATGTGCTATCATATTTCACACAGCATTTTGTAATCCATTTTTATACATCATCATGTATCTGGGAGTGGTATCTAAAATAAATACTAAGCCATACAGCAGAGGCTGGCCTCACTGAAGCAAAATCCTGGGAGGCCATGTGTTAACTCTCTAGTAGCTACATAATGAGGGAGACCAGAGAATCTCATAGGAAGTGCCAGGGTGGTATGGGACAATGTGAAAAGCTGCTACGTATCAATAAATAGAAGTAGCTCACTATTTTAACAGTTGGTTACAGCTATTTAGTGTAAATCATCCGATAAGTGGCCTTGTGTGCAATGGATTTTATTTTTATTTTTTAATTAATTTTTTCTTTTGGTACCGGTGATTGAACCCAGGGCCACTTAACCATAGAGCCACACATCCAGCCTTTTTTATATTTTATTTAGAGACAGGGTCTATCTGAGTTGCTTAGGGTCTTGCTAAGTTGGTGAGGCTGGTTTTGAACTCACAATCATCCTGCTTCTGCCTCCTGAGCCACTGGGATTACAGAAGTACTTCACCATCCCTGGCTGCATACACACTTAACGTCATGTGCCCCATAACAACATTTTTCTCAATGATAGATAGGACTGTTGGACCTGAAGATTACAATAAAGGTGAAAAATTCTTACCTAGTATTTTTTCTATACCCTTTCTATGTTCAGATATGTTTACACACACATATACCACTGTGTATACATTATTCCATACATTATTCATTCAGTAACATGTTGTACAGGTTTGTAGTCCAGGAGCAATAAGCTTTGCTGTATGAAATATATTACTGCATAAAAAGTTAGCAATAGTTATTTCTGAATGATAGTGGAATTTTAAGTGATTGCATTTTTGTAAGTGTACTGTATGATGTGCACACAATGAGGACATCACCTAGTGATGCACTTCTCAGAAGGTATTCTGTGATTAATCAAACCATGATTGTAGAAGGTGATCAAAAACATGACATTTAATGACTACAAAGTATTTGAACCTGTGGCTATTTTATCTACATTTTTATCTTGTCTTCACTTTATACTTTTGTTGAATTAATATGTTCATTATTCATCAAAGAAATCATTATATCTCAATTGCATGTATGTCAATTCTACTTGAAGAATCATCTGGTCCTTTCCTCAAAATTTGACATATTATAGCATCTACCACATTACGTTTAAATTATTTCTGTAACCATCTGTTTCCTTTAATGAGCTGTACATACATTCTGTAAGAATTGTGCCTTGGTTAAGTATTGTATTAGCAGTATTTGCTGTTCAACAAATATTTACTGAAATAAGTTGTAGTAATACTTTCTTGTATTCCCTAGATTGATATTTAGAACTTCAAAGGATTTTTAAGAACATAGTGCATCATGAATTACCATATTACTTTCATTTTCCCTCTGCCTACCCTTTTAGGTAAGCTAATTAAAAAATACTATGAAGGAGCTGACCTACTCCTGTATTTGAGAATTCTTCAAAGCCTTCTATTTAGAAAATTCTTCTCAGCATTCCAGTCCGTTTACTTGGATGACCACTAGAATATTATTTTTTTCATAGAGCTTAAGTAGTTAACAATCATGACAATTTCATGTTGCCCTCACTAGTCTGAACTTGAAAACTTAAGAACTTGTGCTTAATGCTCATGCATGCATTCATTTAATAATTCATCACATTTTTATTGAAGTCATATTACCTGCCAGATCTGTGGATCAACAGATGAATAAAACATGATCTCTGCCCTTGAGAAATTTTGAATTAGTTGGGGAGGCAGGCCCTCTACTACAATGTAGTAAGTCTCATAAGATATTTATGGGCAGAGTGTAAAAAGCACAGCATTGTCATAGTTTCACACTCCATTTCCTCAAAGATAAGAATATCTTAACCAACTTTAGGAAAACACTTCTGGACCTACTAGGAAAATAAAGACTCCTAAGGCTCTAATGATTTAGATTCATTAAAAACAGGGTGAAAATAAAAATAAGAAAACAGCTTGAATTTTCCAGACATCACTTCATGTCAATACCATAGCACACCTGTACAATAAATGAGAAAAGGAAAAGTAGAGTCCTTGGAGGGTTTCCAGCAGGTTTGAACATCTTCCCAGTTACTCAAATGTTTTCATATTGCACCACAAAGAGAAGATGCTTGCTTCTTTATTTTTACATCATCAGTCTCACAAAAAGGTATGATAGAGAGAGCCTAAGGCTTTCAAAATCAAACAGAGAAATAGACAAGGATGCCATTGTGTATACATAAATTTACATCTGCCTTCCCTGATAAGCATTTAAATAAATGTACCTAGACTATATGGCACCTGGAGCAGAAAACTTACCTAATATACTTCTCCTGGTATTCAAAAAATTATTTTCAAAAATAAGCACGAAAGATGGTGGAATAGAGGAGGTTGCATTCCTGGCTGCTCCATGGCATGAAACCAAGAAAACAGACAGGCAGCTTCTCCACAAGGCGGGTGAATAAAACAAACAAACAAAAGGCAGGGGCAGGGGACTTTACTGGAATTTAGAATTGGACATTCAAAGTAGACCAAGGACACAGGAGGTTAGATATAATAAAATAAGTCATATAATAAAATAAGAAAAATCCCCAGTGACACAGCCACTGCAGTGGCAGGGCCAAAAGCACCAGCCAGAGTGGTCCTTCCTTGAACACAGTAGAGGGATAAGGGAAGTAAAGGAACCTGAAATTTGGGAGGCCTGAGGCATGTCAGGTACAGAATGTCTAGAGACCAAGGAAATCGCCCAACAAACCCGAAAGACATTCAGCACAATATCCATGTGTAGGGAAAGAAGCCATCTCTCCAGGTGGGATGCTAAGGACAAAGGAAGAAACCATTTTGCAGCCGTGGCATGGGGGCTGGCAGCTGAGGAAGCTGATTCCTGGCAAACCTGAGTTTGGCCCAAAATATAGGCCCAATAAACACATTGCACAACATAGAATGTGCTTATGTGACAAGGAAAAAAATCAAATGTGGAGAGACGTTTATACAGGAGACAACTGGTCACCCAGCTCTACCCCTCACCCTCCAATCTGACTACTTGCAGAACCTACTGGGAGATATGCATCTGGCTGGGAACTCAGAAAGGCAGGGGCAGGAGAAATTGTTTGGAGGTTGAACCTGAGATCAGAAAATATGGGGTCTGCAAGTGAATTGGCTTCCCCACCACATGAGTGGAACCCAGGGGAGATCCCTGGGGTAAAGTCTTCCAGCATGGACCAGCAAGTACTGGGCACTGGAAGTGCACTTATTTAAAATCTCCAGACCAACTGGCATTCATGGAAGAGCCTGTAGCTCACCTAAACCCTGTCTCCAGGAATTCCATTTATGGGAATACCTCTCTCACTCCAGCAATCTGAGGGTGGAGCATCACACTCCAGACTACCCCACATAGAACTGCTGAGAAGAGAAGCTGAGGATATTTTGAACTCTAATGGAAAGAATTCTTTAAGTTTCATCAAGATTTTTTTTCTTTCTTTCTTCTTTTATTTTTTTCCCTTTGTTTAATTGTGAGCTTGGTGGTACATGGACATTTTTACATTTTCATATTTGTTTTTTTCTCATTTCTAGCATTTGTGAGGCCAGTTATTTTTCATGGATTAGTTTTTTTTTTTTTTTTTTTTTTTGTGAACTAGGATGTTTGATTAGTATATTTTAGTTTTGTTTTGTATTCTTTTATTTTTAATTTTTTAAAAATTTTTTTAAATACACATATGTATATATTTCTTTCTCCTGTTTCCCTTGCTTCTCTTTTCTTTTGCTAAGAGCCAATCTCTATTATTCTTTTTCACTCTTCCTTTAAAAATCTTTTACTTCTATCTTCTCTTTTGATCTCCCTCATAATCATCACATCCTATATCACTTCTGTTCACTCCCTATCTACCATTTGAAATTGTAAACCCTTTGTAAACTTGCTGTTTTTATTATAAGAAAAACTGATCATATCACTTCTGTTTACTGTGATAATTAATATTATAGATGTCACAGTAGGAACTATTTGGCTCACTACTGTATATTGCTTGCATTGGTGGTTGTTATTTTTTGTCTCTCCCTAAATAGTGAGGTACTGGAAACCTTCAGGGACACAATAAGTCCACAGGTTAGAAACTCTACTACCTCAGATCTATACTGTTAGATGGATAGAGACACAAACATGAAAAAGCAAGGAAATGAACTGTCCCAAGTAAAAAAGATACTCTAATAACAGAATCCATCAACACCACAGGG
The DNA here is from genome assembly GCF_021218885.2 of Marmota monax. Taxonomy (NCBI): domain Eukaryota; kingdom Metazoa; phylum Chordata; class Mammalia; order Rodentia; family Sciuridae; genus Marmota; species Marmota monax. The sequence goes on from NW_026694617.1 coordinate 9,850,726, forward strand.
GAAGAAATGTCAGAGAAAGAGTTTAGAATGTACATAGTTAAAGTGATCTGCAAAGTAAAGGATGGTATAAGGAATGAAATTAGAAAACACAGGAAGTGAAAGATCATGTCAAAATACAGGAAGTGAAAGATCAGGTCAGAAGCAGATATTCTGAAAAAAAAAACTAAGCAGAAATATTTTAAATGAAGGAAACAATAAAACAAATTTAAAATTTAACAGAAATTATCATTAACAAACCAGACCACTTGGAAGATAGAATCTCAGGTAATGATGACAAATACATAATCTAGAAAACAGAGTTGACCATGGAAATAGGATGTTAAGAAATCATGATGAGAACTTCTAAGAATTATGGGATAACATGAAAAGACCAAATTTAAGATTTAGCAGGATACATGAAGTCACAGAGACACAAGCCAAAGGAATGTATAATCTTTTCAATGAAATAATATCAGAAAATTTCCCAAAGCTAAAGGATGAAATGACAAACCAAATACAAGACACTTCAGGATCCCAAATATACAAAATTACAACAAATCCACATCAAGGTACATTATAATGAAAATGCCCAGTATACAGAATAAGGATAGAATTTTAAAGGCTGTGAGAGAAAAATATTAGATTACATATAAGGGGAAACCAATTTGGATCTCAGCTAATTTCTCAACCCACACCCTCAAAGATAGGAAATTCTGAAAAAACGTATACCAAGCTCTGAAAAAAATGGATGCTAACCAATAATCCTATATACAGAAAAATTAAACTTCAGATTTGAAGATGAAATAAAAACCTTCTATATAAAACAAAAGTTAAGATAATTCACTACTAGAAAGCCTGCACTGCAGATATATTCAACAAACTAATCCATGGAGATTAAAAAAAAAGTGAAAACCAGTTTTTATTTGGAGGATCTATCTAGTGATGAGAGAGTTTTGTTAAAGTTACCCAGTATTATTCTGTTGTGGTCTGTTTGATTCTTGAAATTGAGAAGGGTTTGTTTGATGTATGTAGATGCTCCATTGTTTGGGACATAAATACTTCTGATTGTTATGTCTTGTTGATGTATTGATGAGTTTAGGCCATTAACATTCAGGGTTATTGTTGAGATATGATTTGTATTTCCACTCAGTTTGGTTTATTTCTAGTTTTTAATTTGAATTAGTTTCTCCTTTGATGGACTATTCCTTTAGTGTGGTTCCTCTGTTTGCTGAATGTTAATGGCCTAAACTCATCAATCAAAAGTCATACACTGGAAGATTGTATTAAAAACAAGACCCAACAATACTTTGTCTTCAAGAGACTCACCTCATAGGCAAAGACATCCACAGACTGAAGGTGAAAGGATGGAAATAAAGTATCACTTACATGGATTGCATAAACATGCAGGGGTTCCTCCTATCCTCATATCAGATAAAGTGGACTTCAAGCCAAAGTTAATCAGAAGGGACATTATAAGGTAATTATACATCAACAGGACATAATAATCAGAAGTATTTATGTCCCAAACAATGGAGCATCTACATACATCAAACAAACCCTCTTAATTTCAAGAATCAAACAGACCACAACAGAATAATACTGGGTAACTTTAACAAAACTCTCTCATCACTAGATAGAGCCTCCAAATAAAAACTAAAATAAGTAACTGAAGTCGGGCACAGTGGTGCATGTCCATAATCCCAGTGACTCAAGAGGCTGAAGCAGGAGGATTGAGAATTCAAAGCCAACCTCAGCAAAAGTAAGGTGATAAGCAACTCCATGAGACCCTGTCTCTAAATAAAACACAAAATAGGGCTGGGGGTGTAGCTCAGTGGTCATGTGCCCCTGAGTTCAATTCCCAGTACCAAAAAAAAAAAAAAAAAAAGAAACAAACAAACAAATAAACTTTAGAACTAAATAATACAATCAATAATTTAGACTCAATAGACATATATAGAATATTTCAATCATCAATGAGAGAATATACTTTCTTCTCAGCAGCACACAGATCTTCTCTAAAATAGATCATATCTTATGCTACAAAGAAACTCTTATTAGCAAATACAAAAACATAGAGATAACACCCTGCATTCTATCAAATCATAATGAAATGAAATTAGAAATTAACAATAAAATAAACAGTAGAAACTACTCTAACATTCAGAGACCAAATAATACACTATTGAGTGATGAATGAATAGCAGAAGGGATGAAATTAAAAAAAATAATTACAGGTAAATGAGAATAGTGATAAAACATTTAAAAATCTCTGGGACAATATGAAGGCAGTGCTAAGAGGAAAGTTCACTACATTGAGCTCATTCATTACAAGAATAGAAAGTCAACAACAACAAAAAATGACCTATCATTACATCTCAAAACCTTAGTAAAAGAACAAATCAACACCAAAGGCAGTAGAAGAGAGGAAATCATTAAAATCAGGAAGGAATGAAATTGAAACAATTAAAAAAATAGATGAAACAAAAAGTTGTCTCTTTGAAAAAAAAATTTGATAAACCCTTAGCTATACTGACAAAGAAAAAGAAAGAAAACTCTAATTATTAAAATTCATGATGAAAAAGGAAATATCACAACTGGGCACTATTGAAATATAGATGATAATCAGAAACTATTTTGAAAATCTATACTCCAATAAAATAGAAAATCTTGAAGACATCAAGAAATTTCTAGAGACATATGACCTATCCAAACTGAATCAGGAGGACAGACACAATTTTAAACAGATCAATCTCAAGCAATGAAATAGAAGAAGCCATCAAAAGCCTGCCAACTAGGACCAGAGGGATTCTCAGCCAAATTCTACAAGATCTTCAAAGAATTGACACCAATACTCCTCAAATTATTCCGTGAAATAGAAAAGGAAGGAACCCTTCCAAACTCATTCTATGAGTTCACCCTAATAACCAAAACCAAACAAAGACATATCAAGGAAAGAAAACTTCAGACCAATATTTATGATGACCATAGATACAAAAATTCTCAATAAAATTCTGGCAAATCACATTCAAAAACATATTAAAAAGACAGTGCACCATGATCAAGTGGGGATATAAGGTTGGTTCAACATATGGAAATCAATAAGCATAACTTATCATTATCAATAGACTTAAAGACAAGAATCACATATAGAAAAAGCATTTGACAAAATACAGCACTCCTTCATTGTTCAAAACATTAGAAAAACTAGGGAGAGTAGTTGGAGAAAAATTGAAAGTATTCCCTCTGAGAACTGGAACAAGGATGCCCTCTTTCACCACTTCTATTCAACATCATCCTTGAAACTCTATCCAGAGCAACTAGACAGAAGAAAGAAATTAAAGGGATAGGAATAGAAAAACTAGAACCCAAACTATCACTATTTGCATGATTCTATATTTAGAGGATCCAAAAATTCCACTAGAAAACTTCTAGAACTAATAAATGAATCCGGCAAAGTAGCAGGATATAAAATTAACACCCATAAATAAAATGCATTCCTATCCATCAATGATGAATCCACTGAAAGACAAATTAGGAAAACAACCTCATTCACAATAGCCTTAAAAATATTAAAATATTTGGGAATAAATCTAATAAAAGAAGTGAAAGACCTCTACAATGAAAACTATAGAACACTAAAAATGAAAGTGAAGAAGACCTTAGAAAATGGAAAGATCTTCCATGCTTTTGGATAGGCAGAATTAACATTGTCAAAATAGCCATACTACCAAAAGCATTGCACAGACTTGATGCAATTATTAACACCATGTGCTGATGGTTATGGGCTTATGAACCTGACAGATTCAGGTTTGAATCCTGTTTCTATTATTTACTCATGTGACTTCATATGAGTAAATAATAGAAACAGTTTGAATCCTGTTTCTATTATTCACTCATGTGACTTCAGTCTAGTTGCCCAAAGTCTCTAAGATTGTTCTTTGATCCATGAAATGAGAGTATTATATTAAAATCCCAATGACATTCTTCATAGAAATAGAAAAAGCAGTCATAAAATTCATTAAGAACAATAAGAGACCCAGAATAGCCAAAGCAATCCTTAGCAAGAAAAGTGAAGCAGTAGGCATCACAATTCTAGACCTTAAATTATAATAAAAAGCCACAGTAAAAATGGCATGGTATTGGCACCAACACAGATATGTAGACAAATGGTACAGAACACAGAGATAAACCCCCATAAAAACAGTTATCTCATACTAGACAAAGGTAACACAAACATATATCAGAGAGAATACAGACTCTTCAACAAATGGTACTGAGAAAACTGGAAGTCCATATGGAGTAGATTGAAATTGAACCCCTATCTTTCACCCTGCACAAAACTCACTCAAAGAGGATCAAGAACTTAGGTGCTAGAACAGAAACCCTCCACCTAAAAGAAGAAAAAGTAGGTCCAAATATCCATCATGTCAGCTTAGAAACTGACTTCCTTAAAAAAATACCTAAAGCACAAGAATTAAAATAAAAAATCAATTAATGGGATGGAATCAAACTAAAAAGTTTCACAGTAAAGGAAACAATTACGTGAAGACAGAGCCTACAGAATGGGAGAAAAATCTTTACTATACACACCTCAGATAGGGCATTAATCTCCAGAATATATAAAGAACTCAAAAAACTTAACACCAAAAATACAAATTACCCAATCTAAAAATGGTCTAAGGAACTGAACAGACACTTCACAGAAGAAGAAATACAATAAATCAACAAATATTTGAAAACATGTTCAACATCTCTAGCAATTAGAGAAATGCAAATTAAAACTACAGAGATTCCATCTCACTCCAATCAGAATAGCAATTATCAAGACTACAAGCAGCAATAAGTGTTGGCAAGGATGTAGGAAAAAAGGTGCACTTATATATTGCTGGTGGGATTGCAGATTGATGCATCCACTATGGAAAGCAGTATGGAGATTTCTAAGAAAACTTGGAATGGAACAATTTGACTCAGTTATCCCACTTCTAGGTTTATACCCAAAGGACTTAAAATCAGCATATTACATTGACAACAGCCACATCAATGTTTATAGCAGCTCAATTCACAACAGCCAAACTATGAAACCAACTTAGATGTCCTTCAACAGATGAAAGGATAAAGAAATTGTATATATACAAATGGAATATTACTCAGGCTTAAGGAAGAATGAAATCATGGCATTTGCTGTAAATGAATGGAACTGAGATCATGCTAAGAGAAATAAGCAAGTCCCAAAGAACCAAAGGCCAAATGTTTTCTTTCATATGCAGATGATAATTCACAATAGGGGCATAGGGGCAAGGGAAAGAATAGAAGTACTTTGGATTAGACCAAGGGGAGTGAAGAGAGGGGAGAGGGTGTTGGGGGTAGGAATGATAGTAGAAAAAATTGGACATTATCATCCTCTGAACACATATGATTAAATAATCTTTGTAACTCTATATCACGTACAACCAGTAGAATGAGAATACTCCATTTATGTATGATTTGTCAAAATGCATTCTACTACCAGGTATGGCTAATTAGAACAAATAAAAAAAATTTAAAATGAGCATGCAATTAGGGACTGATAATGTAAGTCAGTGATATGTTCTTAGCATGCTTGAGGCCTTGGGTTCAATCCTCAGGACCAAAAAACAAAAATAAAATCATGGAATTAAATGAATAATGATAAACAGAAAAGAAATTCAGTTGAAGTTTTCTTTTTCTTAATTAATTTATGAACTGTGAAGAAAATGAGAAAAGGAATGAATTTATCTTTTGAATTACACTCAGGCATTTTTTGTAATTTAATTTTTAACTGACACATAATCATTGTATATATTTATGGAGTACAGTATAATAATTCAATAATATAAAACAAGTAATGATCCAGTCAGGGTAATTAGAATTTGTATTGAGATCCTTTGTCCCCTCTTCTAGTTATTTTGAGATATATAATATATTGTTGTAAACCAGCTACTTACTGTGCTGCCTTTCTAGAACAAAGAACTTATTTCTTGTGTTTTGTGTACATTATCTAACCTTACTAGTCCCCATCCTCCCACCTACAATTTGTGAGGCACTGGGTTTGAGGCACTGGGTTTGATCCCCAGCACCACATTAGGAAAGACTAAATAAACAAAATAAAGGTAACATATTAAAAATAAAATAAGATATAAATAAAACTTCTATGTGACCAAATAGTTATGGTTGAAATATCTAAGTGATCAAATAGTTATGGGTGAAATATGACTTTGTCTATATAATCTCTGTGCTTTTGATTTTTATTTCTAATCTACCATTTCACAGGAACATGTAGTTCCACAGTTAATAAAATCCAGCCAAAATTGCAATGATCGTTCAGAACTTAGACCAGCAAAATATTTTTTTTCCAGAAGATATTTCTCACTGACATTTAGAATTGCTGGCACATGGTGGTAATAAAAAGCAGACTGTGGTGGCGTCTCCCAGCAGCTCAGGAGACTGAGACAGGAGGATCTCGAGTTCAAAGTCAGACTCAGCCTCAGCAACTCAGTGAGACCCAGTCTCTAAATAAAAAACAAAATAGGGCTGGGGACGTGGCTGAGTGCCCCTGGCTTCAATCCCTCATACCAAAAAAAGAAAAAGAAAAAGCAGACTGTAAAAGTCAACTTTACTATTGTTTTTAAATACTGTACAGACCATGCAGTTTCCTTAGTTGCCTACTCTGCAATGACTGCTTCCACTGCAGTACCCTTGGTCACTGAAGAGACCATTTATTTACCTCTTGATACTGTCAGGTCTACAAGTATTTTTCATGATTACATTTATATGCTCGACACTGTGCTAGGTACTTTTAAACATCACTTCCTTTGACCTTGCTACAATCCTAGACTGTAAATACCTCTCCTTACTCTCATTTCATGGATCGAAGAACAATCTTTGGGAGTTTGGGCAACTAGGCTCAGGTCATACGAATAAATAATAGAAACAGAATTCAAACTCATGTCTGTCAGGTTCATAAGCCCATAACCATCTAACACTCTCCCCATTTATTCATGTGACAAATAAGATTGAGTACCTTCTGCAAGCTGGTAATAGAATAGTACATAAGAAACAATTCCTGTCAGCAGAGGGTTCTGGGATTACTCAATCACTCCACTTTTCCCAGAGTCAGTCTTTCTCCTATTTCTGTCACCACAGTTTTACTTATTTCAAAACTTTATCTTAGATCATGTACTCTTTTGAATCTCCATTCTTCTCTGTCCATTTTTGGCCCTTGAACTTCCAAACTGTGAGCTAAGTAAATTTTCTCTTTTATAAAGTTAATTGCCTCATGTATTTCATTATGGTACAGCAAAGCTGAGTATTATACCAGGCCAGACCAATTTTTACTATTTTGGTAAAAGGTCTTGACACTTTGTGAGGAGTCTGAATTTTGGAGTCCATACTCATGTGTGTTGCAGGTTGGGGTCCACATTCATCTTGACTGCTTTTTCATCCATGCTATCAGGTGGATGAATGGCAAGCTTTCTATTATTTTCCAGGTAGTTTCACAGAAGGAGCAGCCCATTATAATTACTCCTTTAGGCACAGACACTGAGGCTTGAAATAATTTCACTCTGGACAATCAGGATCCCAATATGTTCAGGCTGGGGATGTAACTCTGCAGCAGAATATGTGCTTATCCTGGGCAAGGCTCTGGGTCTAGTTCCCAGCATTGAAGAAAAAAAAAAAAAAAGAAAAAGAAAACAAAAGCAAGACACAATCCCCAAGAGGTAAGGCCTATAAACCCTCAAGTTCTTTCAGATGTTCACTGTTCATCTTTGAGTTTATTCTTCATTTCTCTAGTTCTTCCAATGAAGCACTACTTCCTAAAGTTTTCACCACCTTCCAATAATCTGTTAGCTTGTGAATTCACCAGTGGATTAATCCACTGATGAGTTTATAGCCCTCCTTATCCAATCACCTCACCAAAGACATTGCCTCTGCATTGGGGATGAAGCCTTCAACACACAAACTTTTGGGGGATATTTCAGACCCAAACAATAACAGCAAGGGAGAAAATATAGCTTCTCTAGTGCTCTCAGCAGCAGAAGTTTGTGGTCCATTGAGTTCAATTAATGTCATTATGCCACAATGTCATCCATCGCCATCTCTCTTCATTTCCCATTTTGAATCCCAAGATGGTGCATGTGATAGGCCCAGTTTTGGGCTACTGCTGCTAAATTAATAAGCTATGATCAGGGAGAAAAGGAATATAATACAGAGACAGTTCCTCCTGCATGTGAGAGGCACTACCTAGAATGTGGTATTGGCTCTAAATAGGCAGCCACTCCCAGATTTAGGAACTGTATGACCTAATGATGCAAGAAGCTATCAGATGCATATACAAACATGATTTTCTGCAGCTGATAGATGCTCCAGCACTAGGAATTATGTTCTTTAACCAAAATATACAATGTATAAATTTTGTTTTTAGTTTTTCTGGAAGGTATGTGTACACTGAATAGGAATCATTTATTATCTCATTTTCCTTAATATGGAACACACTCTAAAGAAGCTCAGTTTACACTATAATAGACTTCTATTTCTGACAGCAAGCCATATTAGCTGCTCTGAATGAGCCACCTGCTGAAAACAACTAAAAATTCTGAGTTAAAAAAAAAATCTAACACATTGATGAACTGGTAGGGAATGAAGAAATCCTCCCAGGGACTTTAAAAGAAGGAAGAAAAATGAGCATATTCTGAGAAAGTGAGGGAGAAAGTGGGCTTTGGTTTAGAGATTATCAAATTCTAGATACCTAGAGCTTCTGCTTTGATAGTTGTGCAGCATGCCAGAGTGAGAAAATTAAGACATGGTATGTGTACACTGTTTAAAAGAAAGAGTAAAAAAAGGAGACAAAAATTTGGGCCCCTCAAAGCTGTACTCCTTGTGTAAGGGTTAATGAGAAATAAACCTCATGCACTGAAGAGGTCAGTAAGGAAACATGCATTAGACTTGGAGACCTATAAAGGAAGAAAAAAAAATCTCCTGAGAAGCTATGAGACATTTGATTTAGAGGCTCAAATTCAATCTATCTGTGCAATACAAAAAAACCTCCACTGCAGAATTTAAACTGATCCTCTGGTTGAAGATGTTCCCAAGCAACTTGCAGAAGCGAATTCTAATGATCTCTAGGACTCAATTTTAACTCCAGCTTCAGAGAATCCCCATTTTTATAAACCCATAAACATGAATTCAGAATTGAGAATCAAGTGTCTGTTTTTGATGTAGAGCACAAAAAGATGCACAAAATTTTCGGTACTGGATTTAACAGCAACAGAATATAGACTAAATATGCTTAATGTGTGTAAGAAATAAAAGCTCTGAAAGAGAAAAAAAATGAAGCTGCAAAACTAAGAAGCACTTGATGGAACATATAAAAGAAACATTAAGAGAAATGGAGGATAAACTAAGAATGTCTTAAGAACGTTTTATAGATGTTCTAAGGGATAATTTTCCCAAAAAACGAAGACAGTTAAGAAGGGTGGAAAATACCAATACGTGACATTTATTAAGTGCAAGAAATTTCAAGAAAAAAATCTTTTAAAAGACGGAACAGTGAAAAACTAAATATATAACTGGTGACTCTTTGCCAGTTGTCAAAAAGTAGAAAGAGAATGCTTGAAATTACAGACCTCTAATACAGACTATAATAATCTGAAGTTATTAGTAGTTCAGCCCATGATATATTAACTATACATTACTATGGTTGATCATTTTTTTTATTTTTGTAAGTCAGGTTATATATATATATATATATATATATATATATATATATATATATATAGATCAACCAACAAGAGGCAACGCAAAACAGAATACATAGGTGGTTATTGAGGACTACTTGTACATCTTTTAAGATGGGAAACTCACATTCAAGCCGCAGTCTCAGGAAAAACTACCTTAAAGCTGCAGGGAAACCAAACAGATATCCCGTTTCTAAAGAGAGTGCATCCTGAGGCTAAGTTCCAGCAGAGAGTTCTGTTTTAAACAATCCGAATTGGCCGAACTTTGCTGATTATTCCAGCGTTTAGAATCTTTACTATTTGCTAAGCACTACCTGATACCCATGACTCACAAACGCCGGGACATGGAGTCACAGCAAAGAACAGGTGAAAAGTTATTCCTAGTTGTGTCATGCAGTCGCATACAACTCCCGTCGTTCTCAGTGCAAGAAATCAACAAATAAACAGAGGCACCGCATTTCACCTTAGGCTGCGCCTGGTTCGCAATGGCGCCTGGTCTCTGTAGTCGGCTCGCGGAGGACCGCCAGCGTGGCTACTCCCGCTTATCAGGAATAAAACTACACTTCCCACAAAGGCGCGGGGGTGAGCACCGGTCGTTGTACGTCACTGCTTCAGCCGGCCAATGACAGCTCCGGGCGGCAGTGAGGCAAGCGCCGTCAGGCGCCAAAGTGTTTTTTTTTTTTTTTTTTTTTTTTTTTTTTGCCGGAGTCGAGCGGGTGCTGCTAGCGGAGGCGCCATATTGGAAGGGACAAAACTCCGGCGACAGCGAGTGACACAAATAAACCCCTGGACCCCTTCGTTCCCCCAGCTGTAAGGGTCGCGATGTTGTACCTAGAGGACTATTTGGAAAGTGAGTGCGCCGCGCTGGCAGAGGCCGCCTATGGGACCTGCGGGCGGTCGAGAGCGCGAGTGGACGGGCAGGCGGGATGGCGGGAGGGAGGGGGAGGCGGGGGATGTTTCTTTCTCACGGTAACTGGCAGCCTCGATGTGAGCTGCCGGCTCCCTCGACCCCCCCGACGCACGCACGCACGCAGTGACGTAATCGCGTAGTTTCGCCGTTGGCCCCGCCCCCTGACGGACTCTCCCTTTGACAGTGATTGAGCAGCTTCCAATGGACCTGCGGGACCGCTTCACCGAGATGCGCGAGATGGATCTGCAGGTGCAGAGTAAGTCGGCGCGTTTACTCTTGTTCGCTGCACGCGTTCAGTGCCTGACTTGCTTGCCATTGATGCTTGCACCTCCGGAGCTTTGACTCTCCTCCCGGTCACTCTGCTAGTACCTAAGGAGTTGTCAGAAAGATCTGGCAGTCCTGTATTTTGCTGCTGCTTCCCTCCCCACGCTACTTGTGACTTTTACAGGAGTAGGCATTAGAGCATGCGTGTTCCTTTTTAAATTTGGCATTGCGAAAAAAATGGTTCTATACTTTCATTGAGAGAGTAGACACCGTATATGTCTTAGTGGAAATCACCCTGTAAATATTGAAAAGAATTTTCACTTGAGCTTTATATGTCGGGTTTGAATTTCAGCATTCGTGCTTGTTAAAGTTCGTTCTATTCAGAAATTTCAAGAGTGAAACGCACGGAAGCACAGGTTATAGGTGGGTCTTTAGAGAGCCTAGTGAACTTGGAATGCTGAGTTTCTTAAAGAAATGAGAGGATTAATTATAGAATTGCACTTCGAATTTTCAACAGCGTGATCATTTTCTCATTAGAATGAGGGAAATAAGATTGTACTGAAAGTTTCTTATCTGATGTTGTTGTAAAATTTTGGTAATTGGTGGGCTTTTCTTTTTCTTTCAGCAATAGCTTGGTTGCTGGTGATTTTTTTTCCCTAAAATTATAAAATTTTCCCTAAAATTATAAATTATAAAATTTTTCATAAGCATCTTGTTTTATTCATTGTGTTGTATGCCTGGTTTTCCAACTACTTCAAAATCCATTTTAACCTTAATGTAGTTGAAATGCCAAAGACTTGCTGAATAGTGTGTTTTGTAGGATTGAACATAGACTTTGATGTCAGATAGATATGAGTTTATTTTAGGACATCACTAATTTACTCATTGACTTTGACTGCATTACCACTTCTAAAGAGGGGTTTCATTGTCTATAAAAAGAGAATCATCTGAGGATTTAAAATAATACAAATAAATTTGAATATATGGTTCCTAATATAAGGTAGGCATTAAATAAAGGGTTGTTCTTATTTTAAACATTTTACTTTTGACTAAAAATTTCAAGTTCTCTTATAATTTGGATTTAGATTATACGGATTTTACAATAACTAGAATATTATGAAGTTAATGGGTATTGTGGATTAACAAAAGAGAACAGCGTGTCAAATGTTAGGAATGCTTAAAGGACAATACTATTTTCAAAAAATTAATTTTATTTTCAAAAAATTAATTTTATTTTCAAAAAATTCATGGAAAGACTTCTTAAAATTAGTAAAGCACTATTATTCACTGAAAATCTTTAAACGAAGAATATAGTAAAAAAATTTTCCTCAACTTATATATAACAACAAAATCCCATTTATTTTTTCCTTTGTTAGCAGGCCTCCAATGAAGTGATTATTCTTGGCACATACTTTGAAAAAGCTATATAAACTAAATAGAATAGTGTATTGAGTAAATAAATGAGGTTGTACCTACCACTTTCTGTTGTGATATGAGATGATGGGGTGCTTAGCACTATATAACTTACAGTTTAAATTGCTTTTATCACTTTTTCTTATTAATAGAAATTTGAGCATTAAGCTGGTTGTGGTGATGCATACCCATAATCCCAGCTACTCAGGAGGCTGAGGCAGGAGGATTGCAGCCTGGGCAATATAGTGAGACCCTGTCTCAAAGAGGAAAAAAGAAAAGGCTGCGATGTAACTTAGAGTAGCTTAGAGGTAGAATGCCTGAAAAAGAGAAAAAAGGAAAAGAAAGAAATGTGAGGATTACCCAGTGGTTATTTCTTTTTTATCAGTACATTTTAATTGTACATAATGGTGGAATTTATTATTATATATTCATACGTGTACACAATTATTTTGTCACATTTATTAGCTTTGACTCCAAGATTGTAGTGCTCAAAAATTGTTGTTTAGATACTCTCTATGTGGATCTGCTTGTTGATTCTACTTTGATTAGTGGGAAAATTTCTCAAATAACACAAAAAAATTGTCAGGAAAATTTTAACTTTTTAAGACTCAGGTCATTAAGGCATTGTATATTTATGAAATCAAAACATGACATACATTTTTTTTTAAAGAGAGAGAGAGAGAATGAATTTTAATATTTATTTTTTAGTTCTCGGCGGACACAACATCTTTGTTCGTGTGTGGTGCTGAGGATGGAACCCGGGCTGCACGCATGCCAGGGAGCGCGCTACCTCTTGAGCCACATCCCCAGCCCACAGGACATACATATTAAAGATACTGGCCAAGCGAAATATATTATTATTATTTTTTTTTATTTTGGTTCTAAGGATTGAACCTAGGGGTGCTCTACCATTGAGCTATATCTCTAGTCCTGTAAATTTTTTTTTTTTTTAAATTTTGAGACAGGGTCATGCTAAGTTATTGAGGGTTTCGCCAAATTGCTGAGGCTATTCCTGAACTTGAGATCCCCCTGCCTCAGCGTCTCTAATGGTGACTGGCCATTATGTTTTTTTCACCCCTGAATTAAAGCGTATAAATTTGATATATGAATTTGCTTATCTAAATATGAAATGTTTTTGTTATGTCAGATGCAATGGATCAGCTAGAACAAAGAGTCAGTGAATTCTTTATGAATGCAAAGAAAAATAAACCCGAATGGAGAGAAGAACAGATGGCGTCTATCAAAAAAGTATGTGTAACACTTTGAATGATTTATCAGTAAATATTGGGAAACTCTGAAAAGAATATTTTAACATTAAATAGATTTCTGGATATTAGAATAGGAGAAGATTATCAATGGCTCTTTGGAATTTAAATAACTTATTGTGTTTAAGAGAATTAGATATAGGGATCAAAGAATTTGGGTCATTTTTAAAATTGTTTAAGTTTTGACTATTAGAAAGTTGTAGAACTATTTTAAAAATACATTTTTTTCCTTTATTTTTTCTAATTAAATATAACTAAATTGCCTTGGTTTTAAAAATAAAATGCTGCTATCCAATTTTGTTGATAAATGGGTGAAAATCAGTAGATTTTGAGCATATTTTATATATTACTAAGTACTTAAGTTGATGAACTCATTGAAGAGTTGGAAGGATCTTTCAAAGCCTTTCAATTTAAAACTGTACAGTTGGCAAACCAGATATATGACTTGGTAAGTAAAATTAATGTGCATACTCTGCCATAAATACATAGTATTTGTACATGAATTGGACCTAGAAATACAAAATTCTTTTATGTTTTTATTAGTTTTATAGGACTTAGAGTCTCTTCCAAATTAGGATAAGCATTAGCCCCAACCCCAAGGTTTTCTTGGAAGGTCTGATCTAGTTTATTCAAAGATACATTAGAAGAACAACTTAAAAGCCTTGGATTTAATCATGACTCTGCAGTTTGTGTGACATTGGCAGATCTTTTAGTTTCACGAATAATAATGCCTCCCTACACCCAACCTTCATAGAATTGTTTAAGGATGGACTAAGAAAGCAATTTGGAAACTACAAATTGAGTAGTTGTGTTATTTATTCTACCATATGGAGGGAAGATTATTTCTGTTAGGAGAAAAAAAAAAAGAGAATCTGTAAGAGAAGTGGTCCTGGCTGGGAAGCTACCTGGAGGCTCAGGTGTGTGTGAGTATAGACATCACATAAATACATTTCAACGTCATTGATCATCCCTTTAACCTAATCAGTTTTTGGTGTAGCACAACAGAAAGTGTGGTACCAGTGAAATACATAGAATCCTTTTCTCCCGTTTAAAAAAAAAAAAAAAGTGTTTGCTTTACAGTGCAGAGAAATTTAAAGTATAGATTGAGTTGTATGAATTTATACCTAAATTAAAATAGGAGCTAGGGAACAATTGGATAATAAGGACATACAGATTGGAATCCTTTCTATAACTGTACTTAAAAAAAAAAAAAAAAAAGCTTAAAAAGGCATAAATGTGCTTTACAAGTTAGATTAATTCTAATTAGCATTTTTTCTTTTAAATATTCATTAGCTTACATTGCTTTTTCTAGTATAGAGACTAGACTTGGAACAGTATATTTTATTTATATCTTTTCTAGGATTTCTGAGCATTTTCCTTTAATTCTTGGCCATTATCCATAATATCTAATTCTTCCCCAATCACACCCTTATCCCTAGGAGACTTTTTATTGCTAATGTAAGATGACTCGCAGTGTTAACAAGGATGATAATGAAATATAGTTATATGTCCCACACTTAATTATTTTGAAATGATTAATTTATTTTTGAAATAAAAAATGTTTTTATTCAGGACTACTATAAAGCTTTGGAAGATGCAGATGAGAAGGTACAGTTGGCAAACCAGATATATGACTTGGTAAGTAAAATTAATGTGCATACTCTGCCATAAGTACATGAATTATGGATTATGTTTTAAATTTTATTGGCTTAAATGTGACTAAAACTAAAGTATTGCTCTCTTATTCATACCTAATTTGAGAGTTTAGTATCTATTTTGGGGGGATCTTTGAGAACTCAGAGACTCTTTATTCTAGTTGATCTATTGCATCTGACATAATAACATTTAGCCAAGACTAAACTACATAAGATCGTGTCTCGTGTGTGTGCGCGCGTGCACGCATGGGTGTGCACGCACACCCACGCGTGTGGTGTGTTTTAACAAGAATTGATATTTAACTTTATTTTACTAATTCTTATCTTCTTAAGGGCGTGTGTTTATGTGCTTGTTATATCATTTTGAGTTTGTTTCTGTGTACTCCCGAGAAAGAAAATCTTTGGGATTGCTATTGAAGGGATGTTAATAGATTGTTTTTAACGACTGGCAACAACTGGGTCAGATGGCAAAAATACTTGGTAAACATTAGACTACATAACCTTTAAAAAAAAGTTTCTTTCTTGCATCAGTAGTTCTAAAAGATTGAAATCGTCAAAACAGATATAATATGTGGTATTTCTAAAAATAATGTTAATGATTCTCTCTCTCTTTTTATGTGAAGCTTCTAAAATATACATATTAGGAAATACTAATTTTTTTTCTCTAAATAAGTTAAGGTATAAAATAATTTCTCACTTCTGTTTAACTTCAGCTTGTAGACTTCATATCTTATTTTTGCAGTTTTCTGAGTGCAGTTTTATTACTGCAAGGTACATATAGATAAAATGCCATTAGAGAGTAAGACACATGTAAGAAATACACACTTCATATGGTATGCATTATGAATGCCTGTACTAAACTAGGAAACATGTAAAGTTGTAGAGAATATTTAGTTGTTTTTATATAGTGAAAATATTTTAATGTTCTAATAACATAGGCTCTTTTGTTCATATTGATATTCTGAAAAAAGTTTCACAAAAAACATTGCCTAAAGAAAGGTAGAGTAGGTTGTATCTTGATTTATTGTGGAATGAAAACAAACTTAATCTTATTGAATTATATCTGTAAACACAGAAAAAAAAGTCATTTACATTTGAATCTAAGATCAAATTGTTTAGTAAAATTCTTCCTTATATTTAATGACTTTATGTGTCAATCTTTAGAGACTACCTGCATTTTAATTCATACAGCTCTTTGGTTTTGTTCCTTTAACATTTTATTATTGTACTATTTTTATTCCTTTACTAAATATATTTTATGTATTTTGAAAAAATATATAACATAAATATGTGCTTTTTAAAATGTGTATATGTATTCATCTATTATTTATGAACCACTTTGTTCACTTACTATTTACCTGATTAATGGAGTTTTACCTGCATATAATAGAGGAATAAAAAAGTAAGTACTAGAATGATTCCTGTAAATTTAGTTGGAAAGACATACCCACAAATTCATGTGGAGGACCCATGTAGATAGATGTAGTAAGTGAACATTAGTAGAGTTGAGTGTTAAGAAGTATTTGGTAAAGAAAACTGAATGACCAAGTCAGGCCCAATTAGAGGGGATGGGATGAGTTTTGAGCAGAGGGTCAGGGATGGGATTGGGGGTTCTGTTGAGGGGAAGCATTTCACTCAGAGGTAGTGGCATAAGCAGAATGAAGGTAAAAGTTAACAAATGTTAGGGCAGGCTACCTAAGTTAGAGAGCAAGGTTAAGATGACATAATAAGTTTAAGAAAATACAATATTGTAGTAAAAAGTGAATGTCCATAATGGATCCATACAGAGAACAGTGTACACCCTAGTTCGGCCCTTTCACTAATAGCATGATGTTGGAAAAGTTATTAATTCTTAAACCTGTTTCCTTATCTATAAATTAATAGCATTTAGAGTTACAGTTAGAGTATTTGGTGTGTATGTATATGTATAATATATTTACCCTTGAATATTACACATAGCATCTGTGTATTGAAATATCACATGGTATCCTATAAATGTCTATAATTTTGTGAATCAAAAACTCTTCTTTGAGACTTAATATGTATATTATGTATATATGTTAAACATATTATGTGCGTGTATATATATGTACATACACACATATGTATGAGTATATATCGATATCTGTATATGCTTTTATCTTGGCAGATAGTAGGCATTCACTCCTTTATTAAAGACTTGATCCATCTTGTTTTTCCCAACTATAATTTTCTACTTTCCTGAAGCCACTGCTTCCCTTTCAGCCCTACCAAGTTGAAGCTGTTTTCTTTCACTCTCCTATTATCTCTAGGACTGCCTTTTGTCTTTTCATTTCTCCTTTTCCCTCCCTCTTCCTTTTTCCTTCCTCTTCTTTATTATCTTTTCCCTGCTCTTTCCTTTTAAATACACTATTGCTATTTCAGGTGACACCTATATTCTTATTGCCCCAAAATCTCTCTTCTGCAATGACTCACTCATATGTGGAATCTAGACTCATAGGAGTTGAGTGGAATAGTGGTTATCAGAGTCCGGGGAGAGATGGGAAGAGGCCAGGTAATGGGTGATAAGTTATAATTAGATTAGAGAAAGAACTGTTGCCCTACTTCACAATAGGTGACAGTATGGTAAGGGTAATGTACTATTTTTTTTTTTTAAGCTAGAAGAAAGAATTTTCGAATGTTTTCATCTTAAAGAAATGATCAGTATTTGAGAAGATAGATATATTTACCCTGATTTGAACATTACACAGTGTGTGTGTGTGTATGTGTATTAAATTTCACATGGTACTCCATAATCATGTAAAATTTTTATGAATCAGTTTAAAAAACTCTCTTCAAGATGTAATCATCTATGTCATCCATTTGTTAAGAAACTAGCACCTGGTTCACAGTTATTCTCTCTTGAAATATCTTCATAGTAGTCTGCTTCTTTGACTTTTGTGAATTCCAATCCCCATTAATTGCTGCATATTGATCCTAATCATCACTTGAACTCATCCTATTTCTAAAGTACCTCCTACATCTACACTTGATTTCCTTCTGCTTTATCATTCTGTTCTTCCCCAAGCAAGGCTCTAGTTGAGCTCCTGAGCTCTTTCTTCTTACCAGCACCCTCCACATGGTTGCCATCATAGGGAGTGTTTTCACTTACTTTAAAAATTTTGTCATCATACCTAGGGAAAATCATGCAGCAATGAAGTTGGTGCCACTGCACAATCATGGTTTTCATTATTTGGACCCTTTATATTTGAACTTCCTGTTAGTCTTCATAGTTCAATGTAGTCAGTTTTTCTTTTGGTTTCTCCCAGTAGCTGTTCCAAAACTATGCCACATGTGACATACAAACACCTATTGTGAATTTTTTTTCTGTTTTCTTGCTTGTACTGGAGCTTGAGCCCAGGGCTGCTGTATCACTGAGCTACATCCCCAACCCTTTTTTACTTTTTAATTTGAGATGGTCTTGCTAACTTGCCCAGGTTGGCTTTGAATTTGGTATTCTCTCAGCTCTCAGTCTTCTGAGTTGCTGGGATTGCAGGTGTGTGCTCCTTCACAGGCCACCAGTTTTGACTTTTGCCTTCCATTGACAATATATTTTGAGGCTTTTGGTGGAAACTTTCTCCTTGACATTCTTGCTAATCTGTTATCATTTGACCATCTAATAAGATTTTCCTACCTTTGTGGCCTTTATAGATTTCCTTGGATAAAGCTCATAATGGTGGTGTTCCCAGGTTCTATTCTTGATCTGTGTTTTTTCACTCTTCAGGTGCTTTTCATGTAAAGGTAATTTTCTTCTCCGCTTCTGTTCCTATCCAGAGGATCAGTGAGGAATTGTGTCAGTGCCAATTTTGTGCCCCACGCCCACTCCCCACCCAAGTTGTAAAAACTCCTCCATTACCTTTCTGTGTGTTCTCTGAGTTTTAACAACTATATGTTAATTATTCCTCAAAACTAAACTTTTCCTCCGACTCATCTGAGCATTCCTAGGCCTCAAAGCTCAAGGTATTAAAAGTTAAAATTCTTAGACTCTCTTCATTTACTCCCTGCTCCCTCTACTTTTGTTTCTAAAACTCAGAAGAACCACAATTTTTAGGATACGAAAGTCATTCTAGACTCCTTGTTCCCATCTTCCTACACTGAGTTGTTCACCATGTCTTATCCATTTTACTTTGAGCACCTCTGATTGGCCCTTCTTCACCAATTGTTTATCATTCTGTAGTTCAAGTACTTGTTTAAAATGATGAAATACCAGTAGAAACAATAAAATGTTCGTCTCCTAAGTGCACAGTGCACATTTTGACATTTATATACTCTTGTAACTGATACTCCATCAAGACCCAGAACATTGCTATTCACTCCAGAAAGTTCCTTCTGGCGTTTCTAGTGTTCCTTATTCTAAAACACATCTTGGCAAATCATCTCCTTATTTGAAATTTTTAGGAGTTTTGGAACATTTATTGACTGTGTCTTTCAAGGTCCTTTTGATCAGGTTCCTGACAGATTTCTCACTGCATCTCTTTCTCATCCTTCATTCTCACCACGACCTGTTCGTGATGTTCACAGTGAACATACTGTGCAGGGATCACTCCCTGAGCAGAAGGACTTTGCTCTTAATCTTTGCTTGATAAACTTTTCTCCATCCTCCAATATCCTGCACGTGCATTGCCTCTTTATTCAAGTAGTCTTACTAATCTTGATATTTGTGTTATTTATGTCTAGGAAAAGATATTTGACTGATTAAAACAGAAGAGTATATATTGTAACAGTGGTTTAAACAAAGGATTTGTTTTCCTCTCATGAACAATAATTGTTGGAGGAGATCAACTAGGACCTAAATGGCAACCCCCACATCATCAGTGTTCCAGGCTTCTTCTCATCTGTCTGGTCAGATAAAAGAAGAATTGGAGTAGGAGATCGTGCGAAAGGGCACATTTTGAAGTTCAGTTAGCTCCTCTGAAGAATTTCCTGGAATCCTACGTACTTCTCTTAAGGGCTTTTCTACCCACAAGGAAGGCTGAGAAAAGTTTAACAGGGCATATTACTACCCCAGACATGGAGGATTCTATCTATGAGGACAAGGGGGAGACTAGGTATTGTAAAGGCAGTTAGTGGTTTGTTCCTCACTCTGCCCCTCAACATAGTCATGCCAACCTTCAGATCTCTGTTTTTCACATGGTTTCATTGCTGATTGAATCACATTGTAATTATTTATTGACCTTTGCTTATGTACTTTTCTTCCTTACTGTAAATGTCAAGAGCCATGTCTTTTTAGTTTAGCATTTTCAGAACCTACCATAGTTTTCCTACAATAAATATTTCTTGACCAAAATTACCTGAATATGTAATCCACAATTTTATATTCAGGTAATATGTAATATAATTACGTAATGCAGAAAGAAGTGCAATAGCGTGACTTCCAGGTTCTGAGTTCGGGGCATGCAGCTTAAAGAGGTCATTATTGGGGAAAGATGTATTTTAGTTAGGAGGAAACTTCTCAAAAAGTGATATAGAGTGTGCTGAGATTGTTTCAAAACAAGGATAGACAGAAATTCAAATAGCCATGTACATCTTTCCAGTGTGTGACTTGAAGAAAAGTAACAGAAATGTAGTTCAAGTACATTTAGTTTTCTTTATCGCATCACTTTAGTAGGCCAGGCAGGGTTATGGATGCTCAAATATTTTTGGTATCCTTCTTTTTACATTGTCTCATAATTTTGTTATTTTCTTCAATTTGGAGATTTCTTCTTTCTCTGATATGTAAGATAATTGAAAGTTCTTCTAAAATAGAATTCACAGATGTGCATTCAGCAAAGAGGGCATTTTTAAAATATTAAAACTTATAGTAATATATAAATTTTTTGTATTTCAACTAAAAATATCTTTCCACTGTAAGCTTCCCTTTTTACTTTTTGGTACTGGGGATTGAATCCAGAGCTGCTTAACCACTGAGCCACATCCCCAGCCCTTTTTTATTTTTTATTTTGAGACAGGCTCCCTCTATGTTGCTTAGGGCCTTGCTAAATTGCTGAGGCTGTCCTTGAACTTTCGATATTCCTGCCTCAGCCTCCTGAGCCACTAGAATTGTAGGCATGCACCACTGCTCCTGGCTTTACCTTCTTAATTATAACAAAATAGATTTTTTAAATGATAAAGTCAATATCACTATACAAATTAGTGGCAAAATTGGACATCCCAAAATATTAGATCTCCTTACTGGGGCCCTTCAGGGCTGGTAAGGTTCTTGATAATTCTGTGCCTTCAGAGTCTGACAGATTAATCAAATAGTGAACAGAGGGACAAAGACTTATCAAGGTGATCTAAACCAGTGTTTTGCAAACCTTAGTCATTTACTTCCCACCTTGATTTTATAAGACATACCACCTGTACTAAGTAAATTTAAAATCAAACGTATTTAAGAGGACATTTAGTAATTTGATACTATAAACAAGTGAAAAATTAGCATGAGTTATCACAAAGAAATAATTTATTTTTTTAATATTTTTTAGTTGTAGATGGACACAGTGCCTTTATTTTATTTATTTTATGTAATGCTGAGGATCCAACCCAGTGCCTCACGTGGGCTAGGCAGGCAGGCACTCTATCACTGAGCTACAACCCCACCCCCATGAAGAAATAATTATTAAGTTGTTGAAAACAATTACGTACTTCCTTGGAAGGCTCGAGCCTTGGGCAGTGAATATCATAAGACATTACAGTGTCCTGTGATGCTTGAGCACTATATTCAAGAGTAAAAAAATTACCATATTAGCTTACAAGTAAACAAACAGAAGGGGACTGTTGACTTGTTCAGTAGAGAGGTCGTTAAATAGAGTTACCTGTCAGATTAGCCATTTTCCCTGAAATATCAGTGGTGAATATCCTAGTGAAAGTCTGGTAATATAAATTGTTTGTCCCTCATCCAGAAATGATTGGGAGCACAGGTGATTCTGCTTTCAGAGCTTCTGGGCTCTGCCGGCTGAGCATATCTAATCTGAAAATTTAGAATGTAAATGCTACAAATATGAAACTTTTTTGAGTGTTGATAGGATACCACAAATGGAAAGTTTCACATCTGACCTCTTGTGATGATTTGCAGTCAAAACACAGGTACACTAAAATATCGTATAAACTTACCTTTAGGTTATATGTATGAGGTATATGTGAAACATAAATGAGATTTGTATTTAGAGTTGGGTTCTATCCCCAAGGTTTCTTATTATGCATATGCAAGTATTCAAAAATCTAAAAACATTAGAAATATGAAATACTATTAGTCCCAAATATTTCTGATAAGGTATATTTAGCCTATGTATAATTGAGTTTGATTTCATCCCTCATTGTTTTATATAACATGATATTTCACTGTCTTTTAATTTTTATTGAAATATTTTATTTACTTTTAAAATTACAGTACACTGATTGATTCCGATGGCTAGCACTGACACAGCTCTGGTTACCTATTTTGTTAAGGAAAGTAACTATTGCATAATATAAACAGATGAAGACATTTGTGGATTAGGAGTCCAGTAAACAAACTGATAGTTTATTTCAGTGGTTGTTGTAGTGAAATTTGACAAACAAAATTTTCATGTTAAAGCAAATGCCTGCTATATCCTAATATTCATAAATAGTCATTAAACACTCATGTTCCTCAGCCAGATGTCACTGTCGTAAAGATGGCTAGATGGCCATACCTAGTAGAGTTGATTTACGGATACTCTGATAAAATTTGAGCTTTTTGTTAATGCTTGAATGATTTTAGAAGTTTCTTGCAGGGTTCAGTACCCTTGAACTTGCTGTTGGTTTTATATCCTGGCCTGTACCTGAGATGAATATATTTCAGATCCACATTTTACCATAAATTTCAGAGTTCCTTATCTGATACTCTAATTAAGGAATATATTATGTGAGTTTGACCTTTTGATTTGTCTCTTGTCCTTATTGTCTTTTAGGAAGATGATTAGATGTAGTTTATGTGCTAAAGCCTCAAATATTTGGTTCAGCTGAATGATAGGTCATATTTTTATCTACTTTAAATATAATTTAGAGATGTAAAAAGTCATTTTTATGTGTTACCAGACATAGGCTTTGCCATCATGGTTCTTTTTTCTTCCCCACTTTACCCTCATTGTTCACTACACCCAAATATTATTGGGGACAGAATTTATCTCTTATTGCCATGGATTTCAACTTAAAGTCTAATAAACTGATTGCTTTTTCTGAAAGGGCAAACTAGACATCTACATTTAACTTGACTGTCTTGGAAATGATAATTTATGCTTAAGTTTTTTAAAAGCTTTGCCTAGTTTTAATTTGGGTCTATCAGTGACATATTTTAAAATTTAAATATTGGAAAACTGGGAGATTTAAAAAAGAAAGGATAAAGTATTATTATTCTATGCAAAAATGTTAAAGGATGAGGATTTTTTTGTTTGTTTTTTGCAGAGGGGCCAGGTGTGACTGAAATTCTTTATGATCATGAATATGTTTAAAAAATAATGTTTCCTTTTGTTTTTAAAGAGTTCAGAAATAGTTTAAACTTAAAGCAATTATGACTGGGATTATAGAATATCATTTGGTGTTACAGGACAAAGAAGCTTTTGTGAATGGTATTTATTAACATTAAATGGGGAACAAATCACTGGATTCTGGTCAACCTGGTGTTGGAAATCGTGGGCTAATAGAGAATCTCTCTCAATGGATCAGTATTCTTTACTACTATAAATTAGTTTGTGCGGTCAGGTGTTATGGAAGGGTAACTAGTCCCTGATACCTAGGAAGCCATTATGGTGATCATCTAGAATAGGTGATTAACCCACTCATGCAGACAGAAGGAATGGAGTGGGTGGGCAGAGGGCACATTGTAGATTCCAGTTGAGTTTAATGCAGCTCTTATTACAGCTGTTTTAATACTGTGTATATGTCCTGGTGCCTTGTAGCTTGAGTTAAATCTTGTTCTCTACTTACTAACTTCTAATTTGATTTAATATAGTAGTGTAAATCAAAGAAAAATGATTTTCATTGTTGAGTAATGCTTATAATACCAATTAGTTCATAATCTTTTACATATCTAAAAATAAGAATGATTGGAAGGTGTTGTACAAAGCTGCTCACCTCAAGGTGGTTAAGGTTTTTCTGTTTATTGTAATTATTAATTTGGCTCTTCTGAACTATCAAGTATTGAAAATTTCATAATTTTCTATGTCTCGTGTAATAAATTTTGTCAGTAATGTATTTAGCAAATTGAAGCAATGTTAAATGCAGAGGTGGAATGAGTATGTATGGTGTTAAAAATAAAAGATCTTCCTATCACCCTAAGACAACACTCCCAACTGGGATTCTAGCAGTCTCTCTCTCCCTCTGTTATATATATTACAGGGCCTGGCATAGTCTTATTTTTCTCTGAGCATTCAGTCTTTCTGTCGCTATACATTTTAAAATCATTGCTCCTTCTTTCCACTTATTTGAATACTATTCATTCTTTGCTATCTAACCATTTATGCCTCCTTTGTGTCTACCACCTCCCAATGTTGTGTTTTTACTTTATGTGCTACTTCTGACTCTTTTTGAAGAGTTGCTTATTTGTTCCATTTGGACTATGTATTTTTTTTTAAATTTTATTATGTTAAATATCTTTTGTAAATTTGGATTTGTTGGCTAAATTCTAATTCCTGTGAAGGTAGGAATTCTCTCACATTCTTCATACATCCTCCATTTAATCCAGTGCCAAGAACATGATAGGAGCTCACTATTTATAATTAGTATAATTGTACATAAGAAAAGTGATGGGGTATTTTCATTGTATTAAGTGTTTTAGAACTTAAGTATTTGAGTATTTATTTTAATTTCCCTTGAGATTAAATTTTGACAATGAAAGAAATATTCTTGAATAACAGAGGTCTGTGTTCATACTTTATTATTGGAAGGGAGGTTCCATTGAAGGATGCTCAATTACCTGCATGTTCTTTGAATAGGAGCAAGTATCCACAACACATGATCCTATAGGGTTTTAAATATTGTAATTTCAGCTTCTTTCAAATTCTGAAGAGTTATTTGTCGGTGAGATAAAGGGGAAACAAGGCTTTCCGTGACTGAAAAACCACAAACCAATACCCTAGTGGTTGCTATTAACATATAAAATACAAATAATAGGACATTACTCATTTTTCAACTTGAATTATATTACTTTGAGTTTAAAAATCAGTTGTTTTCCATATGCAGAGCTTCAGAGGGCAGTGTTAGAAATAAATGGTTAAGCATAATTTATTTCAGACAGATATTATTTCTGAAATGCATTATTTGTATGACTTTGGGCATAGTATTTAACCCCTGATTCTTAGTTTTTTTCTTTTATAAAATAATATCCTGTCCAGTAATAACCTATCCCAAAAGATTAGTATAAGGACTATAAAAGAGACATCTAAAACACCAAGCACTATGGTTACATGGCTCCTTCATAGGCATCTAACGTGCATCTTGTCCTCTGCTGTTTTTGTCCCTCTCTCCCCAATTTAGATACATATTATCTAATTGAACTTTTTATTTTTGCTCCAGCTGTTTCATAGCACATTTTGATGTTTATAAGAAAGTTACTCCTAATTATAACAGTGATCCAGTAGGAAACTGGACTTTGAAAAGAATGTTGTCAGTAATGTAACATGAATATTTTTCAAAGAACTTGTTTTTTTTTTTGAGTAGTAATTTTGTAAAAAGTATTGAAAACATTTCATAGTAAGATTAAAAATACATTAAGATGTTGTTGTTAGTTTGAGATGTCATAAAATTTTCTGAAATTAGTCAAAAGATCTCTATGTAAGTGAGAAAGTAAAATTTTGCCACTTTAACTAGGGCAGTAGTATTATAGACAAAATCTTTTTAACTAGGCTCTTCAAGGAATAATGTTTTCTGACTAAAATCCCCTTTTGTTTGAGCCCTTTACATAAATGTTTAGAAGTATAATGGTCTGCTTTCCTGCCTTAAAGAAATGTATGTGCAGAATATAGTAGCCTCTTTGTTTGTAGACAGAGAATCTTTCTTTCGTCATTCTAAATATCAGTTATTATGGTGTGGCTCTATGGAATAGCCTGATGATAAGTAGTGGAGATTAGGCTGAATGTACTCATAGGCATATTTTGAAAAGTTACCAGCCCTCCAGCCCTCCTCTCACCCTTAATCCCAAGTCTCAGTTTTGCTTTAACTTTCATATCCCTACACTTGTGTGATTGAGTAAAGAACATTTTTTAACAAATTTGAGATTCTGATTTCTTCAAACCGAAAATTCATAAAAGGAGACTTGGGAGATTATTCAGCCTACCATCCTCGTTTAATAGATTCAAAACCTCTGAGGCATAGGTTAATTGACTTGCTCAAGGAAACTAAGCAGATTCATTAAAAGAAACAAAGATTTAGGTTTCCTCATTAAACTGACACTTTAACAGTGTCCCAAATTTTGGTGGTTATCTTTGATCTTCTTTGAAACAGGTAGATCGACACTTGAGAAAGCTGGATCAGGAACTGGCTAAGTTTAAAATGGAGCTGGAAGCTGATAATGCTGGAATTACAGAGATATTAGAGAGGCGTAAGTAAAATTTACAGTTTTCCATCAATATTGGATAATACATGTGCAAATCACCGAGGAGACGCTTGTCCCACAGAAGCTTTTCAGATTTTGCCTTTTGCTTGTTGGTGGCATCTGGGTCACATAACTTGGACCCCAGCAGTTGGAACTGTTTGGGTCATGGACACCAAAAGGGATAATGTAGGCTATCATCCCACTCATTCTTTATGGGAAAAAAAAAAAAAAAAAACATACTAAGTCATTCCATCTTTAAATATCCACATGTACTAGTAAGATTAGTGGTAAAAGCAAAGATTTTTTAAAGAAGTATCACCATTGAGAGACAAATTAACCATCTCCCATATTCATTAATACAGTGACTTTGCCCTGCCTGTTAGTGTTTTCTTCTTGGGAACTTCCTTAATACTTTTCCACAGATGTATATGCTGAGAAAGATTCTGACTTATTTCACAACACTTCCTGTTTTTTAAAATAGTCTTTCCTAAACTTTATATTATCAACCAAAAGCCATGTTAATATTTCTTTGCAAGGCTCAAATTGATCTCCTGCTGTAAGTTACACACAAATACTTATTGGTTTTCACTCAGGAGACTTCCCAGAAATGAATGCCTGAGCTCTGTTTTTTAAAAATAATTCCTCATCTCTTCAACCTCTAAATAGTGAGATGAATAAAAGTAGAGAGTATGGTGGTAGGCCTAGAGATGTTAGTAGAACCAAAATAGTATTATGGGTGTTTTCTGCTAGAACTTAAGTTTATAAACATTTTTTCCCCCTTGGTGCATTCTAACAGCAAGAATATTTACCTTTTCTATTCACAAAATGTTTCTTGATGGCGTGAGGCTGTATATCTCACTCTAGGTCAGTTACAGAAGCCAGTATAAAATCCATTTTGATTTCCATAGTTGCATTTTTTTTTAAAATCTAAAGTAGATCCATCACTTTAGACGATAATCTGATTTATTTGTGATACTTTTATTCTGGAGAAAGCCTGTCAGTGATAAGTGTTGGGGGACAAAATACAATATTCTATAGCTGCTTTCATTTTCTTTCTTTCTTTTTTTTTTTTAAATGCTGATGGTAGCTGTGAATAATGGTAACTCATGCCTATTCAGTACTGCAGGAAGGTTAATAAAGCATCCTCTCTAAGGACACAGACATATGAACCTAAATTGGATCAAGTTTTAAAATACTCCATCCTGTGCCCTGCCATAATTTCATCTCAAGGGATCAAAAATAAACCCAGAGAATTTCTTTAAAAGTATTTTAAAGCTTGGTATTCAAGATTCTTCCCCTCACTTTTTACAAGTAAAATCCCTGACTTCTTTTAGGAAGTCTTCACTGTTATATGTCATTTTAATGATCAAAGAATTTTCTTTCAGATTAATAGTGTCCTGTCACCTAGAACTTTAGAATCTCCTACTATAAGGTCCTCAATACTATTATTCTCACCTGAGGATTTTAGATTTTATTAGTAGTTGTGGTTACAATGTCCATTCATCTGTTTACATGGCACCCACTGTGGTGACTTCCCTAACTCAGCATTACCATGCCTTGAACCATTTTGTATTTAAGGTGAATATTGAGAAATGGGTTTCTCAATAGCTCAGAGTGGAATTGGCATTGATAGCCCTCTGACATATGTGACTAAAATGATACAGGTCTGTGTAGAGCATGCAGCCCTCTGCTGAGTTAGGGAACACTACTGCCAGTAGTTGGTTGACATGTAGAGTTGTGTAGTGACATTTAATGGTGGTATATCTCTGTGCCTTTCTTTTTAGGATCTTTGGAATTAGATACTCCTTCACAGCCAGTGAACAATCACCATGCTCATTCACATACTCCAGTGGAAAGTAAGTTTGGATTAGTGCACTAAGTATTTAAAGAGCTAAATACAATTAAAAACTCATTATTCATGTCACCTGTGTGTTTTTCCAGAAGCTGAGAACTTTTCTTCCCTCCTTTTTTAAAAAAAAATGAGATATGTTTTCATTGCAAATCCTGACAGATTTTATCTTTCTCATTTGGGAAAAGCACATTTGACTTGTGAACAGGTGGTCTGTTTTCTCTGAAGTTCCTAGAGGGAGAATGTGTACTAGTAATAGCTGTATATGCTTCTTACCTACAGATGTCCAATTCTCTCTAGGGAGTGTTACAACTGAGCCAAACAATAAACTAGGACCTTTGTCTTTTTCATCCTTGCTTCTCGAGTGCTTAACTGATTGTTTGGCATATGAAAAAGTCATATGGTTGGTGAGTTAGTGAGTAAAGGAATTGTTGGCTGGCTGATGGGCTAGTGGACTAACTGTACTGGTACTTTTTTTTTTTTTTTTTTGGACAAATCAATTTGATAGGAAACAAGGTTTGGTTGAAAATAAAATTCCCCTTACGTTGTTTGTGAAATCTTGGTGCATTTTGGGTTATCTTCAGTACTTTACTCCTGAAGATTTTAAAATATGAATAAAACATGTGACACAGAGTTCTGTTTTTCCTCTCTGCTGAGAAGATATCATAGTCCCTGTTTGATGAGGCACCCAGATTGTGAGTGCACTGCTTTATGACTGCCTATCTGTAGTTCTCTAAAGTTTAAAAACACATGAATTCTTTATTTATATTCAGAAAGGAAATATAATCCAACTTCTCACCATACGACAACAGATCACATCCCTGAAAAGAAGTTTAAATCTGAAGCTCTGCTCTCTACCCTTACATCAGATGCCTCTAAGGAAAATACACTAGGTAAGTTTTTTTTCTTAAATATTATTGACTGCTTTTTTATTTATTTGTTTGTGTTAGAATAGGGGAAATGAAAACATTCATGACTAGTGAATCTTAGAGATTTGTTACCTGGTTGAAATCTGCATATGAAGAAAAGAAAAAGGAAAATGTCTTCCATTACTCAATCTACAGTATATGAAGAATTTCCTTGGAATGATTCTATCTGTGCTGGCAAATGATGTATTTTAAACTCAATAATATTCTACAACCATTTTTGTTTCCTCTCTACAGGTTGTCGAAATAATAATTCCACAGCTTCTTCCAACAATGCTTACAATGTGAATTCCTCCCAACCTCTGGCATCCTATAACATTGGCTCATTATCTTCAGGAACTGGTGCAGGGGCAATTACCATGGCAGCAGCTCAAGCAGTTCAAGCTACAGCACAGGTAAAAAGTTCAGAATCATTGGCAAACCCTAGTAGAAACAACTGGATGTGAACAGTTTTATTTTATCATGTGTTTTAACTTTGAAATCAGTCTTATGATAATAACATATAATTAAATAGGAATTACCTGACTGATGAAGAAAAGTAAAAGATAAATTCCTCTTGCAGACCCTTCTCACAGTTTTTGCTCAGATTGCCTGTGTTCTCAGCTGTTGTCCTTAGCACATGCTGGGATAGTTATTTGGAGTTTCTACCACTTTCAGGACTCTGTGGCCTTGGGGCTTAGATTGGCTTGAGTTTGTTCACTTCTGTAATTGTCTGTGTTCCAATTGAGAAGTAACCCTTCCCACAGTTACTTCTTGTGTAAAAACTGATTTTAAATCTTTTTTTCGTGGGGAAGGAAGAGGGTACCAGGGATTGAA
Organism: Marmota monax; assembly: GCF_021218885.2. NCBI lineage: Eukaryota > Metazoa > Chordata > Mammalia > Rodentia > Sciuridae > Marmota > Marmota monax. The sequence goes on from NW_026694617.1 coordinate 9,881,103, forward strand.
CTCAGGGGCACTTGACCACTGAGCCACATCCCCAGCCCTATTTTGTTTTTGTTTAGAGATAGAGTCTCACTGAGTTGTTTAGTGCCTCACTTCTGCTGAGGCTGGTGATTTTAAATCTTTATATGAAATAACTTAAATGCCAATGATGAAAATTAAGTTTAAGCAAAATAAATGTATAGTGGATGAACAAAAATAACACTGTAACCTGTAAAACTTGAGAAAGTCTGTATTATATATATTAATGCTATAAATGAATGTCTATTTAAGATGAAAGAAGGACGAAGAACATCAAGTTTAAAAGCCAGTTATGAAGCATTTAAGAATAATGACTTTCAGCTGGGAAAAGAATTTTCAATGCCCAGGGAAACAGCTGGCTATTCATCATCTTCAGCACTCATGACAACATTAACACAGAATGCCAGCTCATCAGCAGCTGACTCACGGAGTGGTCGAAAGAGCAAGTAAGTTTTCTCATTACACACCTTTGCATAACCCCATACCTTTGCTGTGTTTTCAGTCTGCTTGGCACCCCAGCTGAGCCTCCATGCCCATTATCCAGGGCATAATGGGTCAGGATGAACTTAGGATATGTGAGAAGATGTGAGATTTTCATTTACACTGCTATGCTTTTAAGGAATAAGTCTTTAAAAAGTGTTAGAATTATTTTTAATTTTTCTATAGTCTTAATTCAGCTTGTTAGTAAATGATTTCTGTTTATTTTCATTTGTTCATTAAGATAAACCATTTTATGGAACTGTTTTTCACTTATAAGTTCTTATTTTGCCATATGTTTCAGTGTAAATCAATACATAAAATGCAAATTACATTTTTAAAAAACAAGATTTTTCAATTTGATTAATAGCAAGTTGTCTTAATTCTTGGTCTTGTGTTTCCAAAATTGATGATTTGAAAATATGCCTAAGTTTTATATGTGAGACTCTTAGGATGATTATATAAGCTTTAAATTTGAAAACTTAACAGCATTGAATTCCATCTGTCCCTGGTACTGAATATGCTGGGTGCTTATATATAATGAAAGTTCAAATGTGAGGCCAGAAGAATTAGTTACTTTATAATTTTGTCATAATTTATTTTTAACTGTGATGTGGTATTTTTTTTTTGTTTTGTATAAATCCCTGAAAGAATGATGGATATAAAATATTCACACAACTATCACCTTGTTAAAAATTAATTTTAATTTTATGAACCAAATTTAATATAGCTGTTTATGGTAAATGTTTACATTTTTTAAATGGAGTTAGCCTCTAGCTAGTGGTAAATATTGTGAATTTTAACACTCTTGGTTCACTGTCTTCCTTCCACATGATAGGTATTCATATGTCAGTTGATAGTCATAATTAGTGTTTTTCTGTATGTGCATTTTAGAGTTTGATGAAGAGTATTTTGTTTATTTAGAATTACAAAAAGAATCCAGGGTAACCATAACTAATACTAATTCTTAAAATTAGTTTAAATCTGTGGTAAGTAGTAACTACGATTAAAAATATTTTTAAAACTTTGAAACAATTTTAAAAGAAGTTTATTTTGAATACTTTTATTCTCCAGAAAATAAAACATTCCAAATGAAAAAAATAAACTATTATAAAATTCTTTCTCATTGCTCTAAATAAAAGTGTTAGATGTTAATTTATACATTTGATGTTTTTCTTGGGTAGTGTCTGATGATGGCCAAACAAAACCAATGCTTTTTTTCAGAAACAACAACAAATCTTCCAGCCAGCAGTCATCCTCTTCCTCTTCCTCTTCCTCCCTGTCGTCCTGCTCTTCATCATCAACTGTTGTACAGGAAATCTCCCAGCAAACAACAGTAGTGCCAGAATCAGACTCAAATAGCCAGGTTGATTGGACTTACGACCCAAATGAACCTCGATATTGCATTTGTAATCAGGTAAAAGTCTGGTGTATTTCTATAACAACACAATATAAAAAACTAGAAAGAAGAAAATTATTCCATTTTCCAGCACTCTTTTACTCTGGTAAAATACCTTTGCTTTATTTGTATGCCTTTCTCCCCCTTTTAAAAGTGACATGTTTGCTGTAAATTCAAAGAGTATAAAGAAAAATGCAGGGACTGGGACTGAGCTCCATAGTAGAGTACTTACCCCACCCTCATGAAGCCTTGGGTTTGATACCCAGCACCACATTAAAGAAAGAGAGAAAGAAAGAAAAGGAAGTTTGGGGTGGGGGAAGAAGGTCAGTCCAAGTTGACCATAATCTCAGTGCTCAGGTATAACTTGTAATGAAACATTTAACATACCATGCTATATTCCCTGTACACATAAAGGCTGTTGTAATAAAATACTGCAGATTGAGTAGCTTTCACAGTAGAAATTTATTTCTAAGTTCTGGAGGCTGGGAAGTCCAAGATCAAGACACCAGCCAGTCTGGGTCCAGTGATTGTTCCTTCTGGCTTGTAGACAGCTACCTTCTGACACATACTCACATGGTACAGAAAGATAGGGCAGGGGCTTCTCTTGGATCTTCCAAGGGCACAGCCCTATCAGATTAGGGCTCTACCTGTTGACCTTATTTAACCTTCCTCACATGCCCTATCTTCAAGTCATATGTAAGTCACACTGGAGCTTAGGGTTTCAACATAAAAATTTGGGCGGGGGGTGGAGGTGGGTACAAGCATTCATTCCACAACACATATTTACATAGATAATTTATGTGTGTGAGAATGAGTTTGACAGTAGGAATCACCATATATACTTTTTTGGTAATTAGTGTTTTCACTAAATCAAATACACTGAACATGATTTATAATTAAAAAGTATGGAAAAAACAATTTGGATTTAGAAACTCGTTACATAGTCGTAATAAAAATATTTAATTTTCTTTTAACTAGGTATCATATGGAGAGATGGTAGGATGTGATAACCAAGATGTAAGTATTGAATTTTGCTACTTAGGAATGAAAAAAATCATAGGTTTTTATCGCTTAAATATTTTTCTTATATAGTGTGTCTCACAGTCTTAAGAAAACAAATTGCAGTTACATTAATTATGTTATGCTAATGCTAGAATATTCTTCTCCACAATAGGGCTGTGTTCCTTAATGCATTCCCTACTTAAAATTTTAAAGCTAATGTTGTGATGTTATATGCAGATTGTATTTTTCATAAGTGTTATGGTGTGTGAAAATTATAATCATTCTCCTTCCCTTTTGGTAAAGATGTATTTACTGGAGCCCAGTTCATTTATCACATTGAAGAAATAGAACTTTAAAATAGTACAATTTTTTTTAACAAGTATGATGCCAAGGGATAGTTGAAGATCTAATGTTAGATTATTTCCCTCCCATTAGTACAGTGTTTTCTATCATTCTTATCAGGTGGCAGCTAATAGGGAGCCATCTCTGACATAAAAAACAAAGGATAGAACGAAAGGCATTCCTCATTCTTTTTTAGGAAGCTTAATTTTGGTTAGAGATACATCTTTTATTAAGTGTTGACAATCCTTTTGTTTTGTAATTTTGTCACCCTTGTTACTTTCTTATAATTCAGCCTCATTGTGTGCTTCTTTTGCTCCAGGGGCATAACAGAACCCTGAATTCTGTGGAAGTAGTAATCAGGAACATAGAATTAGCATCTTAGGATTAGCAAGAATTAGGAATTTTAGGATTAGCAAGAATTTTAAATTTCTGAAAACAGTCTGAAGATTGGCTTGCTGTTGTGAAAGTTGTACCTTTCCTCGATTTGACAGTCAAAACAAAGTCTTCACATAGATGGGGATACAGCCCTCTTCCACTGTCCACAATCACCTGTGGGCTGTTTTTGATTATTTCAAAATAGTATTGCTCCACCATTTCAAGAACATCACCAGATGCTATCTTCAGGGGCAGTGAAAATGTTGACTGAGATTTCTGTAAATGCCATATCATAAGCTTTCAAATCTTCTCGTCTCTTGTGCACTTGTGCATGCTAAGACTTTCTGTGCAAATGTAGAACCATTTAATATGTTTCATAGAGGGGTACTTCACCTCTGCATCTCTAGGAATAGGTGTACTCAGAAAAGGCACCCAGGGTATCCCTCATGTCTTCACTTACAACAAGGTCACTTACTTTATGAGAGAGCAAATAAGGCTGAGTATTAAATAAAATCTTTAAAATATATTACCTTCTTCATAAAATATTCATCTCATGTGTATATAACATTAATATATACATATATTAATAACCTGATTAAGTTAATGAAAATTAGTCAATTTTCATTTATTATTTAGTGTTATGGGAACCTTACTTGAACCCAGTTATCCAAGATAAGTAATTTTTCTGTGCCTTTGTTTTCTAACTCATGAAGTGTATCAGGTAGACTACGTGATCTCTAAATCATCTCCTAGATCTAAAATTTTTAATTTTTATTAGATGAAATATCCAGTCTCCTGGACATACTTTGGCATACTTTCTATTTGATAGAACTACTAAATTTATTTATTTTTTTAAATTTTGCTTTCCAGTGCCCAATAGAATGGTTCCATTATGGATGTGTTGGATTAACTGAAGCTCCAAAAGGAAAATGGTACTGTCCACAGTGCACTGCTGCAATGAAGAGAAGAGGCAGTAGACACAAATAAAGGTGTCACTTGAGGAAGAAACGCTTCAGCTCGTCATTTTTATATAGGACTCTAAAAAGGAAGGGAGAAAGAAGAAACAACTCATTTCCAGGCAACCACTTAGAGGATTTACATTGACAATCCTATAAAATCTTGAACTTGAATTTTATGGGTTGTATTTTAATAATGTAAGTAAATTATTTATGCACTCCTGGTGTGCTATGAATATTATTCCAGTTAGCCTTGGATTATTTCTGTGGCCAACATATGCAGACATTTGTACTCCTCAACCATTTTCTCAAAAGTAATGGGCATTCTATAATTTAGACTTCAAAGAATTCCAACGATGATGATTTTAAAAGTATTTTATATTCAACAGGTATATTCTGCTGCATGTACTGTACTCCAGAGCTGTTACGTAACACTGTATATAAATGGTTGCAAAAAAGACAAAAAAAAGTCAGCCCTTCTGAAAAGAATTTAAGATAATGGTTTTTAAAATGCCTTTATAATAAGCTTTGTTTCTTTGTGAAACTGATTCAGCAGGCTGAAGGAAATGGTTCATGTGATAAAGTGGGCTGGTGTCCTCTAGAGTACCTGGGTACATAAACAGAAAACTCCTGTAGGTAAAAACTAATTTGTGCCATTAGTCTTTATATGTTTCTGCATCCAGATAGAGTGCAGTTCATGAGGGCGGGGGAGGGGGGCTGACGGGGGAAAGGGTGTTAAAAGTGATACATTTTTATACCAAATGTGTTTATTTTTTTGTGCAAGTAATCCTTAAAATTGGAATTGTATTAGGTGTTAAAATAAAGTTTTTAAAAAATTACTTGTATTTATACTTTGCACACTTAATAATGAAATTTTCTTAATTCGAATTTACTTACAGTTTTCATAATCTAAAAAGGACGAGCCCCAGCAGAATGCTATATGTAATCTGTGATTTCTGTAATAATACTTGGAACTTGTGTTAGGAAAATAAGGGAAAAACATTTTTAATGTAAATTTGAAACACTAATGTATTTTTTTAGGACATGTCTCTGGCTTTTGCTTCAAAGGGACATAAAAGAAAAGTCTGATTACAGCAGATAAAATGAAAATAATGGTTATATCTGTTTTTACTGGAGGCAGTGTGGCCAACATGAGTGAAGAGATCTCTGACTGGAGCTTCATATTCAGCTCTATTTTTGAATCTGTGACATACTCTTGTGACATACATGAGTTAGTTTCAGTCTTTAATCACTCTGGGCCTTATTAGACCAGTGTGGTGCTGGTACAGGGTGTCTTTAAAGCACTCCTAAGATTTTATTCTACAGGTGCTATTTAGATTTTAGATCTTACTTAGTGGGTGTTTTATTTAAAATAGAGTCTGGTATAGAAAAGTCCTTAAAACTTTTAAGTAGTTATTACATCATACTTCCTTTATTACTGGGTCTGTTGCATTTCTGCTTTAATTAAAAGCACTTAGGAGCCTCTTAGAATTTAATACAGTATAAAATCTATGCAATGTTACCGAGAGGGCATGAATTAGGAGATTTCAGAGTTCTCTTCCAGCTTTGAGATACCGTGATTCTGAGCTGCTGCAGTCTGATTTCATAACTGCCAGACCAAAGAGAGAACTTTGGTTCATAATGTGAATCCTCATGATTGCATAATATCATGGTGTATCATGATTTTATGATGCTCACTGTTTTCATGGAGATTTTACAAACATTTGAGAAGTAACATATAATATAGTATTCGGTTAGCTTATTAGTACGTTGCGTGGAGATGCTCAAATTTATCATTTATATCCTTTAACTATATATTATGAGTTTCCCAAACTCATTCATTTTATAAGAATTGGTCAAAGGAAAAAGCCTTATGCACAGCCTTATTTTAAGACAAAGTTCCTTGTCTGAGTCAGGAACATCCCTGCTTCCAGCTGCTACAGCCCTTTTAATTTCTAAATTCTTCTTACCAAATCACTTAGAACACACCTTGACAAGTTTTAACAAACATTGAATAGTTTATGAAGTGTATATAAAGAAGTAAACCAAAATTTTGTGCAAGTGTTTAGTAATGGGTAGAACCTGTTAATATCTAAGATATATAATATAATGGGCCAAACACAGAACTACCTCAATAAAAATGTGGCCAACTATTAGTATTCTTTGTGACATTTACACCAAGGGCATTCAAAACCTTTGTTGTACAAAACTCATGTAATCATCATTAGCACAAAAAAGTCCAAAATGTGGGTTCATAATTTATAGGTGGTGAAACTTGAGGCCTTACTGCTCTGGAGTGTATATTAAAATGTTCGTGGTGACACATTTGAAGCAATAAATGGCTTAATTCAATGCCTAAATGAAGCTGAGTGTTTGATAAACATACAGTCATTCCTTTTAAGGGCACTTCATTTTTTTATTGATTTAAAAAAAAAATGACAGCAGAATACATTACAATTCTTATTACATGTATACAGCACAATTTTTCATATCTATGGTTGTATATAAAATATGTTGACACCAATTCGTGTCTTCATACATGTGCTTTGGATAATGATGTCTATCAATCACATTCCACCATCCTTGCTAATCCCCTGCCCCATGCCTTTCCCTTTCACCCCTCTGCCCTTTCTAGAATACATCTATTCCTCCCATGCTCTCACTCCCTACCCCTATGATTCAACCTCCTTATATCAGAGAAAACATTTGGCATTTGTTTTTTGGGGATTGGCTAACTTCACTTAGCATTATCTTCTCCAGTGCCATCCACTTACCTGCAAATGCCATGATTTTTTTCTCTTTTATTGCTGAGTAAAATTCCATTATGTATATATGCCGCATTTTTTTTTTATCTATTCATTCACCGAAGGGCATCTAGGTTGGCTCCACGGTTTAGCTATTGTGAATTGAAGGGCACTTTATTTTTTTACTCTTTTCTCCTTTGAAGCAAATTCCATGTATTTTATGTTTTCAACCAGTGTAGGTTTGTGCAATTTTAGTGTCCTTTGTCCTTGGACCTAGATGTAATTAATTGTCTTAATCATAGACAAGTAAGTGTCTAATAAATTTGGGTTATGTATGATACTCTGAATGTGAAGACATTGCAAAGTTCTCAGTGTTCACATTTTAAAAAAGTCTTTCAGCAGATGGGTTTTAATTGGAAAGAATCTCCTCAGTGGTATATTTATAACTGTATTAAGTGCCTAGATGCTGAGAATGTTTAGGTTAAGGTGCATATGTTGCTGTGGCGGGGGAGGGGGTGTTGGTGAAAGAAGTAGGTGGGGGCTGACATGTTAAATGATTGTGGCATTTTGACAAATGCTAGAATTGGATGTAGGAAGCTCTGTGGGAACATGGGGGAGGCAGGGAATTTGATTATTTCAATAGTTAAGAAACAAAGGAAGGATCATTTGAACTGGTCCTAAAGATAGATGAAGCAGGGATGTTCAAAGTCATGAGGATTCTGGGAACGGGAGGTAGTCTGGAACAAGAGGACCTGAGGTAGGATGCTGTGTCAGGGCAAGAATCCAAAAGCCTAATATTCATGAGGAGCTTTGCACACTGTGTCATGGCATTGTTAGTTGGGAGTAACATTTACATATTGTTAATGAACTGTAGTTATAGTGAATCGTAACTCTTAAGATTATAAAGTAGGGATAACATGAAATTAATTAGTCTCTAACTTGGAAACTTCAAAATGTTAAGTTTAAGATGGAGGTTTCCCCTCAATTTTTGAAACAACAAACTAGAATTTTTAGTTAAGATTTTTTAGATTTCCTTATTTAGATGATAAAATCTAAAGTACTGGAACAGTTTATGCTTTCTGACCCAGCATCTTACTATTCAGGATTTGATTCTGCTACAGAGAAATAAAGTTTGAAGTGATTTAAGACAAACTGACTTGAGATTTTGTTTTTTAATTTAAATTAAAAAGAATTGAAATTCATTAATTGAAATTAAATTTAAGACAAACTGACTTGAGATTTTTTTTTTAATTGAAATTAAAAAGATACAAGAAAGAATTATACCTCCTTCTGGCTGTTTCCATTTTAAAGTAGTATGTCTTATATGCCTTATTGGTCTTTTAACCAATACATCATCAGAATCCTAAACATAATTAAAATATTTATCTGAAAGAAAATAATTTCTTTTTTATTAAAATATTTCTTTAGTTGTAGATGGACACAGTATTTTACTTATTTATTTTTTTATGTGGTGCTGAGGATCAAATCCAGTGCCTCACACATGCAAGGCAAGTGCTCAACCACTGAGCTACAACCCCAGCCCCCTGAAAATAATTTCTTAAAAAATATTTTAGAGCCATATAATTCAATTTTTAGTGAATCCACTACCACCTTTTACTTTTATTGACTGCTAACAAAGGAAATGTAGAGGAAAACATAATTATCCATTTTTCTGCAGATTTGATGGGACTGTAGCCAGGGTAGGCAGTGAGAGTGGGGTTGTGTGTGTTTGCTTATGTGTTGCCTGTATTACTCACCTATGTTAATAGGAACAGCTCTGCTTAGCAAGGTGTGTAGCTCCTAGTCTTTAAGATGTGTGTGTTTAAAACATTCACAAGTTTAATACAGTGGCAGGAAAAAAAAACTAGCTATCACATTTTTATTTATTTTTTCATTGTTATACCTGCTGCAGTAGAGGGTCCCTCCATGCTGTTATGTTAAAATAAAAACAATTTAAATAGATACCAAGTAACTTTAAAAAGATTGTCTAGGTCAAATGTAATTCAAGGGGCCAGCTAGAAATATAAATAACCCTAAGCATAAATAGAGGCAATTGACTAGAAAGATCTTACTAATAATTAATTAGTAGATTTTATTATGTCTTCCTCAGTGTGTCCCATTAGAATTTATCAAAATCGATGTTCATAACCTCGAAGCATTTGTATTTTTGTCTGCAGTATAACAAATTATTTTCTTGAGTAGTAGAGAATGGTTCTAGATAATTTTTAGGGTTTCCCAATTGTACCAAAAGGTACTATCACTTTACTAGTAATTGTTTTAAAGAGAAATTCAGTTACTTGTTGTATACAAAAAAACTCTGAGCTTATATATTGATCATATGGCATCGATTAGATATGGAAGTCTACTTTTTGTAGTGGATATGTGACCAAAGAGATGCTCAGAGAATGTGACCTTCTTACCCACTCAGATTAGCTAAGAAAATGCCAGTGATCATAGGAGTGATCAAACCAACTTCCAATTATGTCACATACATCAATCTTTAAATAGTTAATGTGATGCAGTAAAACTTTCTTTTTCTGAAAATGTAAATGGATGCTTGAGTTGTGATTACATAAAAGAAAGAAACAGAAGGGCAGGAAGAAAGGAGAAAGAAGGAAGTGGAAAGTGAAAGAAGCAAAATTATCAGACCCTCTTAAAATATTTTAAAAAGTATGGTTTCCAAGGAATCCTGTATTGCAGATCTACAGAGAAGATGAATGAGATTTCTAATTGAGAATATAATTTGATACTGTCATATAACCAACAAAAAGTAAATTTGTTCATGTTTTATATATTATTTAATAAAAACAGGATTTCTGACTTCATGTCAAGGTGTAAACTTGTGCTCTGAAGAAAACAAACAGTGGGATTCATTGGATTCAATATTTACCATATTGTGATATTTATCATACCTGTGAACCCACTGTTTAAGTGAAACCCTTTACCTCTGTATTTGTCTGCCTGTCTATCCTTCTATATATCCATCATCCTATCCATCATCCATCCATTTATGTATCTATGATTTAGAGGGTATGTATACACAGATCTTTATTTGTCATCTTTTAAAGGATGCAAATATAAATGTCAAATTTGAGAGCCTTAAAGGATATTATATGACCAATGTCACATTTGTTTGGGGAGCAGTGTAATTACATTTTCAGGAAAGTAGTTAAAACCTCAGGGAAACTAATCATGCCTCCAAGGTGCTCACTATTCTAACTTAAGTAACAGACAAATTGTAGGCATTCCCATTTAAAAACTGCAACAGCTATCCCCTTGGTTAAATTTGAGTTTCACTTTTTTTGTGGTTTTGACATTTGTGCCAGGCTGGGGGGCTCCCCTGCATGTGGGGAAACTGTTCAGCAGCATCACTGGCTTTTGTGCACTCAAAGTCAGTAGCATCTCTGCTGCCTCCTCTCCTCCTGCCAGTTGTGATCTAAAACTATCTCTAGAAGTTGCTAAATGTCCTGGGGGTGGGGAGTGGAGGACAACTGCCTTCAGTGGGTTAAGTATGACCAGGATGTGAAATCACAAGGAAAAAACTGGAACAATGATGAAAAGCATTTGAATCTATGATGCATAGACATCTAAAAATATGAATTTTCAAAACAATTACATGCAAGCAAATACTGCTTGATGGAGTTGGTAAAATAGCTTCCATCATAAAGCAATGTATACTGTAAGGTAAAGATTATAAGTATATTAGTACATAAAATATAGCCAAATACTACAAAAGTAATTTTGATACCAGTGCAAGCTTGCATGAGAAGAGAGGAAGTTGTGGAAAGTAAGGAAAGTGACTAGTTGAAAATTGTGGAAAACTAAGGAGAGATTTCTCATTTTTAAAAAGACAACCCCAAATATTGGCATATGGGATTCCGCCAGTGATTTTTATTTTAGCAACACAGTTGGGGCAATCAAGAATTAAAAGCATTTGGTTTAGAGATGTTTGATTCATCTGGGATGATTGTTCATCTAAAAAATTAAAAAAGAGGGGCTGGGGTTGTGGCTCAGTGGTAGAGCACTTGCCTCGCATGTGTGAGCACTGGGTTCTATCCTCAGCACCATATAAAAATAAATAAAGTAAAGATATTGTGTCCCTCTACAACTAAAAAAAATATTTTAAAAGAGACTAGGATATGTTTACTTAAAAAACAACAACAAAAAACAAGAAAAAGGTAGAATAGTGAAAATAATATTAGCATTGTTTTTAATTGTAAACTCACAAAGCAAACTCACTGGCATTTTTCTTCCTTTTTTAAAAAAAATATTTATTTTTTAGGTGTAGATGGACACAACACAATGCCTTTATTTATTTATTTATTTTATGTGGTGCTAAGAATCGAACCTGGGTCCTGCCTGTGCTAGGCGAGCACACTACCACTGAGCCACAATCCCAGCCCCATTTTTCTTCCTTTGAATTGGACAGACACTTCATGAAGGGTGCCTTGTATACTGTTCCTTTTTATCTGTCGACATGATTCTTAGACCTTTGCCATGAACTGCCGTCACCATTTGGCATTCCATGTGTAGAACCACTGTGAGGAAAGCGGAAAACCTTTTTTAAAAAAATCCATAGATTTTAATAGAAATTTTTATAGAAAGCTCTATAAAAATGTTCAGAGATCTTAAAGTGAAAGCCATAACTTGAACAAAAAGTCACTTCACTTAAGAGATTTTGAGAGGAGCAAGTTGTGTTGGAAGGAAATAAAGCAATTAAAGGTTGACTGCATTAGAAATCGCAGAAAAACTGCAGAACTGTGTTTCTGTTAACTAATGTCGAGTATATCAAATACCATATATGAACCTCACTGTAGATTCTACTTGGGGTTTGTACTATAATTAGTGGAAAATGAAAACTGTTGAATATGTGTGAAAGGATCATGATCGTAAATCTGATGTAGAATGATGTTCTGTTTTTCCATAACTTTGTGGGATAATACATAATCAAGTACATTTGCATATACATTTGCATATACATTACCTGAGTATAGCATTTGCCTCTTAAGGGATAGAGAAGTCCCTAAATTAGGCATCTGATATTTCACATAAATCTTTCTCTTAAATTTGTGCATTTCTCAGAACAATTAATGAACTTAATCTAGGTTATTGTTTTTATGCCCATTAGGAAAGAAAGGAGGTTTTGCTTTGTGAGTTTACAATTAAAAGCAACGCTGATGAGATATTATTTTCAGATTCATCCTACTTTGTCAACTAGCACACTATCTTCATTAATAAATCTTCTGGGAAAGAATCTTCTAGATTCCTTCTATCTACAGATAAAGACTAAATAAACTCCTAAGCTTGGAAATTTCATCCTCCCTTGTTGGTACCTGACATTCTTTTCTAGCTTCATCTTTTCCCTTTTGCAGCAGTTGAAATCTTTGTGGCTCTTCAGGGCCCAGTTGAGAAGTAACCTTTTTTCTTTTTTAAGGCTTTCTTATCACTTGCCAAAAGATGTGAACTCCCTATTTTGACTCTCCATGAGCCTTGGCTTATCATCTTAAGTTGTGGCTGGGACTACTATGTTTATTACCCTTGTTTCCTTTTCATCTTTGGCATGTAGATAGACCTCATTTCCCAGCTCAGTTTCCATTAGGTGGATCCATGTGATTAGGTGCTAATCAATAATATGAGACAAAGGATATAGGCCAGTTTAGAAACTTGACTTCTAAAAGACTTCCCTCACTAGCTGCTGTGCTCATCCCTTTTCCTCATCTGTTAGTGGGATTTAGAGGAGCCAAGTGGCTATCCAGGAGTCTAGGCTATAGAAACTGAGCAGATGGCAGGAACCCTGGGAATGAAGTGTGGAAACTGGCTAACACTGAAAAATGATAAAAGAAACAGGGTTTGGGGCTGGGGATATAGCTTAGTTGGTAGAGTGCTTGCCTCACATGCACAAGGCCCTAGGTTCAATCTCCAGCACTACACAAAAAATTTTTAAAAAATGGCTTTTATTGTATCAAGCCAATGAGATTATAAGGTTGTTAACATCATACTGCTCTGATATTTTATGCTGAAAAGATTTGGGAGGAAGATTGATCTGTTTTGTACAACCTTGAAATTATAGGATAGGGTTGTCTCTATTGTCTTAGTGCTACTTAAATATGTGCCCTTGAATGCTGCAATTGTGGAATGGAAAGGGTACTTCGTGGAACTATATGCATAGAAGCATTCAATTTGAAACATACCAGAATCCCTAGTTCCTAGTTTTACTGTACATTTACGCTCCTGATCCCCTCACTGGCCCAACTTATTAGGCTTTAGTGTTCTCTGGTCTGATGCCTTCAAACTTCATTTCATGCTTCTACTTAGCCTTCCATTGAAATATATCTGATCTGTAAGGAACTAAAAAAAATAGCAAAAACAAAACAAATTTTGGTTTTAAAAAATGGGCAATAGACTAAGTAGACATTTCTCAGAAAATATACAAATTACTAGAAGACATCTGAAAAAAATGTTTAATGTCTCTCAGGGAAAATCAAAGCCATGGTAAGATGTCACCCCATTCCAGAGAGAATTCATATCAAAAAGACAAAAGAGCCTTGGCATAGTGGCACAAGTCTATAATTCCAGTGACGCTTGGGAGACTGAGGCAGGAGGTTGGCAAGTTTGAGGCTAGCCTCAGCAACTTACTGAGACCCTTTCTTGATACAAAAAGGATTGGAGATGAAGCTCAGTGGTAAAGTGTTCCTGAGTTCAATCCTCAGTACCAGAAGAAAGAGGAAGAGAGGGACCAACAAAAGATAATGAGTGCTGGTGAGAAAGTGGAGAAAAGGGAACCCTTTCACACTGTTGGTGAGAATGTAAATTATACAACCATTAGGAGAACAGTATGGCGGTTCCTCAAAAAATTAAAAATAGAACATGATCCAGCAATTTGATAAAATTAGTATGCCAAAGAGACATCTGTTCTCCCATGGTTCGTTGCCAGCACTGTTTACAGTAGCCAAGAAACAGAAACAAATGAAAAGGAAACGTAGTATATATAAATAGTGTAATACTCTTCAGCCATGACAAGAATGAAATCCAGTCATTTGTGACAACATGGATGGAAACAAAAATCATTAGTTTTAGCAAAAGCATCCAAGCATACAAAGAAAAGTACTGGATGGTCTCAATTATATGAGGAATATAAAAAGTTGATCTCATGGAAATTGAGAGTAGAAAGGTGATTACTAGAGGTCAGGGCTGGTAGTAGAGAGGGAGGAATGCAGAACAGTTAATCAATGGGACTAAGCAATAATTGAGAGAAAGAGTCCTGGTGTGATATGGCACAATAAAGTTACTGTAGATCATGACAATGTACTGTGCGTTTCAAAAAGCTAGAAGAAAGGATTTTAATGTTTTCACCATAAAAAATGAACAATGTTTGAGGACGTATATACTTTTAACCTGACTTAAACCTTACACAATACGTTCATGTACAAAATGTTACATGGTATTCATTAAAGTGTATAGTTTTGTGCTTTTAAGTATTAAATTTTTAATTTAAATTGAGAAAACCCAAATAGATCTAACTTCCTATTTAGTCATGACTATATCCCATGTGTCATCCCTACAAGCTCACTTTCATGGCACCTTTGTCCTTCTACTAGAAGGACAAACCAGCACCTGCCTCACCTACATATAGAAGACTGAAAGTGAGAGAACAACTAATAAGTGCTGGTGTTTACTTTTGGTACTTTATTTTCCATGAGGCCCAATATTTGATACTTATCTGTACGTGGTCTCACACCACAGCACACCATAAGTTCAGTGAGGACTGAGCACAGCTTCCAGGTTCAAAACTTTGATATCAGAGTTGCACTCAGCATACACTCACCCAAGAGGTTTTCCCAGATGTCTAAGTGCTTCCCGTATATTATCATCTATGTTGTGCCAACAACACTTCAAAGTTAGTGTCTTTATTTCACAGATGCGGAAGGTTGAGACTTACATAAGTCAAATCACTTGTTTAAGAACAGTGATAATAGGCAGTAAATGCTAGGGTCACATCAAGATTGGGTTTACTCTAAAATCAGATGTCACCTGTGGATCTCCTCAGATGATTTGGTGAAATTTTGTACTGTACTTTCTTTCCTATGGTCTTACTTTAACAACCCCCCTTCTTTCTCCTGCCAATATCCCTCTATCTATTGTCTTCTCTTGCTCCCTGGGACTCAGTGGTTAAAATGGAAACTGGGTTCTTCAACTTTCCAGAATCATTCTGGAATGCTTTTTCCCCCATCTTCTTCTTGATTACTATTATTTGAGTCTAACTTTAGCATCTTATTTAAACTTTTAATGCTATTGTTTTTCACTTCCCCCAACCCAAAGGCAATTTTATCTGCACATCTGATTTACTCTTCCTTCTATATGTTATACTCGGCTATTTAATGATGCATAAAAATGGTCTTTCAGATTTCTCACACCTTGTATTTTCAGACTTCTGGCCTCAATAGAACAGCCTGCTCATTCTGTATCACCCAGTAAGCAGCAATGTCACATTCTGCATTCCTTTAGCTCAGGGACCATTCCAACTTAGAGATCTCATAATTCCTAATATCCTTCAAGTCCCATTACATCCCCTCAAATTATACGTCTTACAACACTATTGTCTAACCATTTCCTCTTAAAACTCTTGGCTTTTCAATGTCAAGCGCCACTTCATTATTTTCTTCTTCATTTGTCATGGAATTGAGGACTCTGAATCTATATTAACTAATAAAATGTTCTGAGAGAAAACACAGACTTGAAATAAATATGGCTTTATGGTGAATATTTATTCTTTAATGCTTTAAGTAATATTTTTAAGACACTCGATATTTTTCCTTCTTAAGAAAGATTCAGAGATGCCCATTTCTCTGAGTCTACGTTAGCTGGGCACCCCTAGAGGGCGCTCCTTCTCATAAAATACAAGCGACGGATCCGCACGCAGCTTGCCTCTGGATTGGGTTCACTGTAGGGGTGTGGCCTCAGTGGAGAATTTCAGCCCACAAGGAAGAATTTCGGTTAGAAAAGGTTATAGCAGCTATCTAGGTTCAAAGCCTTCAAAGAATGTCTTCCATGGGTCTAGGCCAGTCCTACTATCCAGAGTTCGCAAAGCAAGGACTGGGAGAGGGAGCAACAAGCCCCAGCAGATTCTCTTTGATGGTCCTTCAACTGACCCAGCAAAAGGGAATGGAGTTTGCACAACTGGCAGGACCAGCAGTGTCCATGTGATGGTTTGTATAGAATTATACTGGGTTGAATTTTGGGCAAAGCTGGCTGTGTACCGCTTTCTACTGGGCAAAAATTACACCAACATCTGCTACATACAATTTATTTTAGAAAGCAAAGTAGCAATTAGGCTTTGTAAAACCCGGACATTAGTTCAGGAAATAAGTGTTAGTAACTACTGTGAAAGAAGTACGGACTTCAGTTATCCTGATCCTGGTGCATGCAACAAGATTTCCTGTTATGTGGTCCAGACAGTGCTGGTGGCCCTCTTATCCTTGTAAGTGTGACCACAATTCCCCAGAGTGAAGGACTTACGAATTAATTGAGTCTGCTTTAGTCTCATCTTTGACCTTTGGCATCGATTGACTAAGAACTATTTGTTTTTCCAATGCTGTGTTAGAAAAAAAAAAAAAAGCAATTAAACAGCGAATCAGACAGCAGATATGTTTCCAAATTCTGCAGCTCTGGGTAGGCAGCCACATTTCAGGGAAAATCAAAACCTCTTTTCCCAGTCTGTGGAAGCCCACCGTTTCCAACTCAGAGCTGACAGCGCGGCTCCGGCTGCCTGGGGAGAGCCAGAGGAGCTCCAGGCCTTAGCCCCGCCCCGCCCCGCCCCGCTCCGCTCCGCCGGCCTGGGTGGCTGCTATGCCCCAGGTCCGCCAGCTCCAGGCCGAGTGTGTAGCAGGCGCGCGCGTGTGTGTCTGCGTGTCTGCGCGTGTGTGTCGGGGTGTGTGAGATGAATTGGAGTCATACGACTGGGCGTTTCCTTCCGAGTGGTTTTGATCAGCAATCCATTAGGGGGATCATGGAAACTTTTTTTCTGGCTAAAAGGATGAAAACTGAGTAAGTACACAGAACTTTGAACTTGAAACGGAATGAAACCAAGACAAGCCAAACCCTGACACTAATCATGTCCATTCAAACCGCTTGTTCCCTCTTAATGTTAAAAGTCGTGGATGCTTTACAGCAAAGTGGCAATTTAAAACTGAATGGAGGGAAGCAGTTAAGAAACATAAAAGGCTGAAACAGTATTGCTTTAAAACCGGAGGAAAAACTGCTAGGGCAACCTGGCCTGCATCCAGCTGTGCAACAGGCACTTTGGGTTTTAACCTATTGCGTTCTTCCGTGCTGTTTTCAGACTCCAGATTTACTTTGGTGTTATTTTTCTCTTTTTCTGTAAAGCTGGGACAGAGCTGGACTCCTTTTCTGTGAGTTTAAGGATGTCGTGGAAATAAGACATTGCCGGAAGCCAACCGTTTGGCAGCCTGGGATGCACTCAGATTATTAGTTTTGTAACTAATAGTCTATTAATATTTTCATTTTTTTTTTAACCGAGGTCAGTCACTTTTCACTGTCATTCATGGAAGGACTTTTATTAACCACCTCAGACTTTTTGGGACCTACGATCTTTTGGCATGACGCTTTGGAAAGTTCTTAAGCGGAGATGGAGCAAACTTGATTGGAGTTGTGGAAAAAGAAGACACATTTGTATTTTTCATGCTGACAAAAAATAGCTGCTATGACTTTTCCGGCAACGTGGACAGGGGCCAAGTGAAGCTGAACTGGTCATGATCTGTCGTCCAGTGTTTCTTTGTCGTCGGCGATTTTGCCCCCGGCCCTTTTTTGTGGTCTTGGTGGTGGCAATCTGTCTCTTCTATCAGACTCTGACCCTCCGAGGGACTAGGAAGCTCACAACCGCTGTCCCCAGGGCTGCCCCCCACACACCCACCGAGACTCAGGCGAGCAGATGCAGGAAAGGACATACCCAGGACAAACAGTGCTTCCTTCTCTCCGGTAATGCACCGGAAATCAGAAAGGTAAGATTCACAAGCTAAAGGAGGCAATTTCTGCAAAGACCACAATCTGACTCTCAGTCCTTTCTGTAAAACTAAAATTAACTTCCATGATTTCTGCAAGCCATCCCGAGTATAAACAGCCCTGTGAGTGACCTGTTGACAGGGAAACACGTTACATAAGCTTCAACTTCTTATATTTACTTCCAGAAAGTTCTGGCCTTTATTTTATCTTCTAGAATTTCACTTCATTTCAGTGGAAGGAAATAGATAATTTGGAGGGGAGGAGGGGAGTGATGTGATTCCTTCCTAAAATACTAGGGATCTAAGTGATTTGAGGATGAAAGATCTGAAACATAAATCAAAGATTCAAAATTTCATAGACACTAAGCCTCTCTTTCCTCAAGGTAGTCAATATGAGTACTCAGACCCTGCCAGACTCAGAAACTTCAAAATTCCATTTTATAATTGGCTAAATCAGTTCTTCCTTGGTGATTAAATTTCTCAAGTTTTTTTTTTTTTAAATTTCTGAGGTGTTTAAAGGAATAGTCTCATAGGTTTCTTCATATTAATTGACATACTGTGTTTTCTTGTTCATAGAATTATAGAAATAGAGATTAATGTGTATTTACACTATTCAGGATAACTTCACTAGCAATCTTACTAAGTGTAGGAAAAAACCACAAACCAAGGAAACAAAGAATTTCTATTTTAATACACCACTTTGTTCTAGCTTATAAGAATAGCCTTTAGAGAAGAAGATTAACATTTAACAGGGATGAGAGGTGGGAGGGAAAGGGAGAGAGAAGGTAAATTGCACGGTAATGGAAGGAGACCCTCAGGGTTATACAGTGGAGGGGGTAGAGAGAGAGGAGGGGAGGGGAGGGGAGAGGTGGGGAGGGGGGAGGGTGGATGATGGGAAAGGCAGCGGAGCACAACAGACACTAGTATGGCAATTTGTAAATCAATGGATGTGTAACTGATGTGAATCTGCAATCTGTGTATGGGGTGAAGGTGGGAGTTCATAACCCACTAGAATCAAAGTGTGGAATATGATATGTCAAGAAATTTGTAATGTTTTGAACAACCCACAATAAAAAATTAAAAAAAAAAAAAAAAAAAAAAAGAATAGCCTTTAACATAGTCCAGTGTAAAAAAGAAAAACAAAACCTGCATACAAAAACCATGGTGGCAAAGCCACTGAATTCTCTGCTACCTCAGGGATTATAACACGATAATTTAGTAATCAGTGAGTAGTATCTTATATCTACAGTAGATTTAGGTCTATTTGATGATGGTTATTGTTTGGAAAAGAATCTCCTTTTGGATGCCATCCTATTGCTACTACCCTCATTACCAATACCGCCAGTGTCACTACTATTTGTTTTAAAAACACTTTTATTTATTGCTTTTAGACTCACAATACTGTGAGATAGGTACAGTAGGTATGATTGTCATCAACTTAATAGATAAGACTACTGACCCTTAAAGATGTTTAGCTAATTCATGTGGCTAGCATTATGACATGGTGCAGCCCCAGAGGAACAGAAATCAAGCCACTTGGTTCCTACTTTGCTCTCAATAAATAATTTTGCTCTCAATAAATGTAATTTCAAAGCTGTCATTATAATTTGTGGAACCACAACTGGAAGAACTTACTGAAATACAAAATAACATTGCATTTAAATAAGAAAATCAGAAGACTTTTGAGTGTCCGCGTTTGTTAGCTATAATGTCAAGGAACACGTTTGATCAAGAAATATGACAAACAATAGCAGATAATATATGTAGATACACCCTTGGTTGAAACTTCAACTGCAAATGTGAATCAATTTTTGGACACTGTATTATTATTGAGGAGTGTGTATTTTGGGTTTATGTGCACGAGCATTTATTTGCACTTTTTCTTTTCTTGAACACATCAAATTTATGATGGATGAAACTGACTTTAAAAGTCACTTCTTGTTAGTTTCTAGCAGTGGTAAATATAATTTCTTTAAAAATAGTGGAAACAGTTATATATTTAAATGCCTAAAATATTTTCTAAGAATTTTAGATAAAATGTTTTACTCATTAACTTTCAGCCATTTGTTGTTGTTGTTTGTTTGTTTGTTTGTTTGTTTTGCTGCCCTACTTGACTTTTCATGATTTCTGCTTTGTTTGTAATTTAGGAATATGTTAACTGTTATTTGTAGGTTGTCACAGAAAATTCCATTTCAACTTTGGATCTTCTGTTACTTATAAACCATCTTAAAACATTCACTCTAGAATTTTCTTTACCAAAAATGCCAAACATGTGATGACTTGGGTTTCCAAATGATTCACAGTCTTAAATAGTTTAAACATAAGCAAGATTCTAAATTCAAAATTATAGTTTAGAAACCTAGTGGATATGAAAACTGAATTTTCAAACATTTGCCTAGTATCTCCATTTTTATCCTTTGTTGGCCACTGATTTTTTAGATCCAGTATTTATTAGATATAGGAAGGAATGTAGAAAAAAGCTACTATGCAGTCTTCAGTTAAAATCAGATATAAATAGATACTACTTGCAATATATCTTCTGAAAATAATAATTCAATTGCAAATGATGAAATATTATTTCATATATCAAATATGAAGAAAGAAATCAATATGTTGGTGTATATATAGGAGCAATGTATATTATTATAC
The DNA here is from genome assembly GCF_021218885.2 of Marmota monax. Lineage (NCBI taxonomy): Eukaryota > Metazoa > Chordata > Mammalia > Rodentia > Sciuridae > Marmota > Marmota monax. The sequence continues at coordinate 9,902,080 of NW_026694617.1, forward strand.
AAAACAATTGCTTATGAAGTTCATTAAAAAATAACTGAGGAAATTCTGTATAGGTGTTCCTAAAGACATAGAATTAGCTTTTAGGTGTTTTGTAGAAGTAGTATTGTTTCTATCGATAAATTTTGAATTTTGTTATTACTTTTAACTGACAAGTCTAAGTATTCGTATTATTAGAGTTTTTCTTAAGTTGAATCCATGCATCTTAAGTGTTTCCAAAAGTTCTTGGATTCAAGAATGTATTTGGATGTACTCCATGTATGTATATCAAAATACACTCTACTGTCATGGAAATCTAAAAATGAACAACAAAAAAAAAGAGAATGTATTTGGATGTATAAGATATCTATGAATCCCATAAATTTTGTACAATATATTGTATGTATGCATATATATAAATTTCCAGGAAAAATCATTTATTTTTGTCGCATATTCATAAATAAAAAGATGCTAAAAACCACAAAGGAAATTTAATAACCAGTGTGTTTAAATGTTCAACTGTTCATCCAGGTTGTGTAAGTTGAGAGTAAACCTAAGATGAAAAAAAATCATATGAAAGTCTTCAGCTGAGCATATTTTAAAAAAATCTGTCAGTGAATATGATAATGTCTGTGGGGATAAACTCTGAGAAACTAGCATATACTCAGAGTCTTTTTCAAATCAGTTTTCATTCATTGATGAACAAGTGGTATGTCTCAGTTTTTCTTGCATCTTTGAAAGGACACTTTGCACTTTATCAGCTTAGCAACAGAGGTTTCTGTAGTAGCAAATACTTAAGGTGAGTAACTTTGACCTCCACACTTTTACCAGTAGGATCTGATTCAATATCTAGAGTTGTTTTCAGTATGAATTGAGATCATGGTGTAGAATCTGCCAAGTCTGCATACTAAAGAAGTACTCTCCTTATTTCTGGCCAAATTTTAATTCATTTTCCCACATGAACAGTCCAAAGTGCCTTGCTGAGCAGATGTACTGTTGTCATTTCTTCTGGATTTTCTCTCAACATTGGATGTTTGCATATTGTCTGATCATCCGCTGAGTCTTAAAACTATTCCAACATAATATGTAAACACAGTTGTGTTGTCCTCAGTGGAGTAGGTGACTCAGTAGATTTATCTCCTTTCATGGACTATAACACTGTAACATTGCATAACATAGGGAGCAACATTAAATTATAAACAGGCACAACATCTCCTTAGTACATGCTCTTCTGATGCAAACATTGCTATTTGAAGAATACACTTATACTCACCAGAGCCATGTGTTCCTGATTATCTCCTGTTGACACTCCACAATGAGAACTGCTCTTTCTTTGTTGCTTGATTATTCTTCATGACTGTCCTGTTTTGGTGACTGTTCTATACAACTTCAACTCTCCCCAGGAACCAACCACAATTCAATGGAAATAAGTGAACGTTCTTATTAAAAATGGCCTAATTCATTTCATTTGCATTTTAATAGTCAGTAGTATATTGGACATTGGTAAATTTCATAAAAATTGCTTATTTAGCCCTGGTTTTCTAGAAACAGAACTTTAGGTAAATTCTTATGTGTTAACACTTTATTAGAAAATACAATAGCCATACAAGATGGGAATGGAAAAGCAGAAGGAGGGAAAGTAAACACAAGTGGGTATATTATGGGGAGTCTCTGCAGAGAGGCTGTTTTCAACTACTGCATCTCAGAACGGACATTTGAGGAAAGGAGCAGAAAATAATAGCAATTTATCTCCCGATTTCCTCTTCCTCTGCCTTTTATTGATTGGAGTCCATGCTACTGACAGGTAAAAACCCAGATTCTCGGGGTAGCTCTGGGGGAAGCCAAGGACTTGATAGGTGTTATTTTGCCAGAGCAAATGTGAGGTGATCCCTCCTTTTCAGCCATACTGAGTAGGTGCTGCAGGTCAGTGGTGGCAGAGGTGGTAAGAGCAGGTCTGAACTTTATGACCACAATGGCGTGAGTAATGCCCATAAAGGGGTAGATGAGGCTGTGATCTAACTACTGACACAGTAGTGGTGATAATTTTGTTTTCTAAAAATCCACAGAAGATGTCTAAATGTGCTCTCCCTCTTGGAAAATGGCTTTTCTTTCTTTAAATTAAAAAAAAATTGTGATTATCTCATTGAGAACACTCCTCTTCAGCTGTAAAAAAGAAAAAAGCAGCAACAAAACCTCATTTCCTCTTTATCCTTTCTCTCCTCTAATGCTTTCATTCACTCCTTTATTTTTTCCATTAACTTAATAAGTATTTATTGAGCAATTTGTGTGTGCTGGGCTCTTTATGAGATAGGAATGTTATAGGAATAAAAGCCCCTGTGAGACAAACAAAATAAATAAAGTGTTAGGAAACTGGTAATAATAAGACTTCTCTTTGAAAGGAGGTAGAGAGGACAGAGAAGGAATTAGAGAAGAAAAAGAAGCAGAAATGTGCTACAAGAATAAAAACCCACATATGCAAAGGAGAAATAAATAACCCAATATATTTGGAAAACTCAAAGCATAGGGGGTGGGAGGGCACTGAAGGAATCAGGAAAGCAAATACGTAAGATAGAAAGTTCACCAGGATCTAGGTGTTGGAAATGTGCACCTGATAAGAAGTCTGGATCCTGAAGAATGTTCAGAAAAGATTGACATGAATAGATTTATGTTTTAGGGAGAACACTGCAGAACACACATTGCAAAATGGACTGGGGCAGAGTAGAACTGAAGGTGGGGAAACTAGTTGGGAATCTGTTTCCAGATGTTCCTCCTTTGCCAAATCTTGCTTTCTTCCTGTGTTCTTGAACACTCCGTTTTTAGCTTTTTTAGGACTGGCTCCGCAGTTACTCTGATTCTTATAATATTGCCAGTATCGAACCTCTCCATTGAATAATTACTTATATTACTAGTTTCAAGCTTTCCTTGGGCCATTCCACCTACCAGTAAATATGCTTAGAACTGATAACACAACAGTAAGCTTTCCTGGATTCCTGGCAAATTACCTACTATGCTCCCTATCTCTATTTCCCTTCATATATACTGCAAATGGTTTTCTTTGCATGTACTGACTGGACACCTACTCATTACTACCTTTTGCATTTGATTTTCTCTACTGAAACTTCTCTTTTGTTGACTCCCTGATTACCAATAGTGATTTGTTTTCATTCTGTATCATTTTTCTCTGAAGCATTTTCCACTGTTGGGCAACAACTCTTTGAATCCTGTGACATGGGGCTTATTCTCTGACCTCTCTGAATAACTCATGGTCTCCTTTTGAGGTTAATTTCTTCACTATGATGATAAACATAGATATCCTTTGATGATATTTTTGTTGCTTGGTCTTTTAGTTGTCTTGTTTTAAACATTTTTTTGGTGAATGAATCAACTTATCATCTGTATCTTCAATTTCCTTGTATATTTTATAGAATGGCACAATACTATAATAATTAAATAATTTTCTCTTAAAACTTGCATGTCCAAACCAATGACTCTTCTTGACATTTTTATTTCCATGAATAGGACCTGACTTCCTCTTCCATTCTCAATACATAGGATTTAAGCCTTAGGTTTATCTTTGATATTTCTTGTCCTCCCAACTCTTTGCCCCTCACCAAATTCATCTAGCATGGCTCCTTACCAAAAATTCTAGATCTGCCACTGAGCCACATTGGAAAACTCCAAATTAGAAAAGTCACAATAGTCTTCAATTTTATTTCTTTTTTTTTTAATCCTTCAAATCAATTTTTAATAATGGTTTAAAATTCCACACATTATAAAGGTTATCCTCTTAAATATTTACATGTACAGTTCAGTAGTGTTAACCATATTTACACTGTTCTTTAAAGGCCTTGTGCACAACTCTCATTTGAAACCATGTGTCTCAACCCAGATTGTCTGTTACCTCCCAGTCTGTCTCGTCTACTTGGTTTCTAACCCGTACCTAGATTTCCTGTTTGTGGTTTATAAATTGCCTTTAAGCAATAACTTCCTTGCACATTTAGGCCTTTTTGATATTGAGTACATTAAATAAATGTCACCTTATCAGAAGCCTTTATGGATGATGTAAGGTGAAATTTCCCCTAATCTCTCAAATGGGTCCATATTCTAGTTAATTGGATCTCAACTCTTAGAGTCTACCTTCCCAATCTCAATGCTGTATCATATCATCATTTTTAATAATATAACCTCTTTTAGTAGTCTAACAAGTTATGTCTCCATCTGTCTATACATTCTATGCTATCTATGCACAGCTCCCATAGTATTTCTGGGGAAAGCCTTCAGTAGTTCTAACTCTAAGTCTACTCAATTTGGTAAAAAACATTCTCCACCCCATCACGTCCCAACATGCCTCCCCAACCCCCCTCTGCCTATGTGTCACAATCTGTAAGCCAGCTCAAGACCCCATTCTCCAAACTCCAACATCTCTACCTCCATCTTAAGTCTCCTCTGGTACATCTGCCCCACTCAGCTCCTCTAGAAGTCCTCATGATTATTCTTAAAACATTCTGAAATCTATGAAATTCTATCACCTCCATCATGGTATCCTTTATCTTCATAAAGAGATGTGTACTTAATGTACCTAATAAGACTTATCTTTCTGTATAATTATTTAAAAATAAAGGAACATCAGAACATTAGAACTGGAAATAAGTTTTTTTTTGTAAGTGAGGAAAATGAGGCTCATGGAAGAAAAGGGTCTTAAAGTAAGTTATCATATTGATAGGACAGGATTCGACTGAAACCTGTGTTCTCTCTATCTCCATTCTATCCCCGTATACTATATCCATTCATTAGAGTTATGGGTTGAGCTGTGCTCCCTTCCAAAGCTATTCTGAAGTCCCAACCTCTGGTACTACAGAATATGACCTTATTTGGAATTAGGATTGTTGTAAATGTAATTGGTTAAGATGAGGTCACCGTGGAATAGCGTGGGCTCCTGATCCAATATGACTGGTGTTCTTACAAGAAGACAGACATCCTGGGAGAAGACCATGAAGGGCAGCGATTGGAGTGACACAGCTGTGTACCAAAGAACGCCAAACATCACCAGGAAACTCTCAACAAGTAAGAAGATACAAGAAAGGATTTCAGTATGGGGTTTCAGAGGGAACATGGCATGTCTGACACCTTGATCTCAGGTTTCAAGTCTCCAAAATTGTGAAACAATACATTTCTGTTGTCTTAAGCCATCTTAAGTTTGTGGTATCTTGTTATGGCAGCAATAGGAAACCAATAAAAATGAGGGGGAAAATTAGTTAATTATATAAGAGTGTTCTGGAGTTAAATTGGCATCATTTGTTAACTTGTTGCCTTGGACATTTATCTTGACTTCTTTAGGATTTTGTTTCCTTACTTGAAGATGGGTCTTACATGAGATAAATCATGTGACGCAATTAACTTGTCTGGCAGATAGGGAACACTCAGTTAGCTCTCAGAATATGAATTATTTAATTTCTTAGAGGACTTATTCATCTCTGTAGCCCTGACAGACCCTAACATTTGGCCTTAACAAAGTAGGCGAGCACTTAAGTAGTTGCTATAAAGAACAGAAGTTGTGGTGTACGCCGTGGAGTGACTGAGATGAGAGCCTCATGGGGTTCTTCTGTCTATCCTGCAGGCTTTCTACCACTGTGGTTTCACAGTACAATGACCTTTTAGAATCAAGACAAACTTAGGAAGGCTGATGTGTCACTCAAAGTTAGTCCTGCTTATATGAAGGCAAAGTCCTAAAATTTGCTGGATTAAAAAAAAAAGCAAGATGCTAAAATTAACAGCATGTTATAGTTGAGGATGGGGAGAGGTGAGGTAGGCTGGGGAGCAGAGGAAAGAGGTTAAGATTTTGGATCCTGAAAAAAATATTTGTTTGACTTTTTTAATTATCTCTCTATATGGAATATTTATTTAATTTGTTTACTGCTATGTCTCCAGTGCTAAAACAGAATCTGAAACACAGTGAGCACTGCATAAATTTCTAGCCAATGAATGAACTAATGAACAACTGATGAATTTAAGGGTCAGAGAAGGCCAGCTCTGACCTCTCTGATCAGGGGACAAGAAATGAGAAGAACTCCTTCTCTCTCTTCTAATCTCTTTGCTGAACTCTGAGGCTCTTCTTCCTGCACCAGGATCCCTTGAACTTCACCAAGGTCCCTGGTACATTTCTTGGGCCTCTGGCTAATAGAAATCATCATACCATTTTGCTACATTGAATTTTCTTCATTAGTTGTCACCAAGCTCTCCTGTTGCCTTCAGTTCCTTTGTTTCATTGGGACCCTTACTCAATATACGTTCTCAAGTATCTACCATCTTTTTTCAAAAGAACATCCTTTCTCAACTGGTGTGCCTTTCCAGTTATTTCCCATGTTACATCCTCTAACCTCTCTATCAAAAAATTTCCATATTTTAACAGGCTGATTCTACTGAAAAATGCATTTTTTTTTCTTACATAGTTTTATATTTTAACTGATTCAAAGGTGTTGATTTTAAACGGTGATCATGGGCTTTAAATACAGGCATCTACCGGTAGGAGGCTGTGGGGAGAAGCTGTCAGCATGCTAAGAGGTGAGCGGCTTTCATGGAATTAGCTGGGTTGCTTGATGAGCATTTAATGCCTGTGGATTTCTCTGAGATACTTGATTAGATCTATGTTAAATTTTTATAATGAAATATGCATACGATGAAGAACTGCTTATTCGGAGGGAATTTTAAACAAATTCAAACAGCTTACTTTAGACACATTTTAATGAAGTCTTGATGAAGTTCATATTTAAACAAGTTATGTTAAATTTCTTATGTATCAAGGAATTAATCATTTTATAAGTGCCATTCCCTCTTGTTCCTTCAAGATAGTGGCAATAACTTCTGCCTCTTTGTCCCCCTGAGCAATTCTGTTTCTTGTACTAACGGAATTGGAAACTCATATGAGATAAACCTGTTGAAATGGAAACCACTAGATACACTAACATTATAAAAAGTGCTTGCTGTTATCAACTTTGAGTCTGTGGCCTTTGGGGGTGAAAAGAATGTTTTGGTTTCACTTTTCCCTTTAGCTTCCTTTGGATTTTTTTTTCCCCTCGGGCCAATCCTACTCCAAGGATGAGCTCATATTCTAAAATAGCCTTTATATTCTCTGACGAAACACTATTCCAAAGTTGGAAGTTGGCAAGGTAAACAGTACTTTGTCAAATTTCATACTTTTTGGATGTTTGTTGAAAATGTAAAATAGCATTTTTGGCTTATCATGTATGGGGTTTCAAAAAAGAGAATATGATGACAAATCTGGGATGTATAAGAATCTTAAAAAATTATTCACATTTTTTCTCTTTCTTTTCTTTTTTTTTTCATCCCTCCATTTTTATTTTTTATTTTGAGACAGGGTCTCTCTAAATTGCTTAGGCTGGCCTGAAACTTGCCATCCTCCTGCCTCAGCCTTAGACATGCTCAATTTTCAATTAAATTCACTAACACAGGCCTGAGGTGTTTGTAATAAAAAATAACAGATGCACCAAGTAATTATTAAGAAGAGCCCATGAATTTGGAAGCATAGAATGGGCTTGATCATGTGCCCTGAAATATAAGTACTTTTGGTATTTCTAAGCCTCAGCTGGTATTCCCAGTAGAAATCCCCACCAGTCTGCTTACAGTTCATTCCAAACAGAACCCCTTGATAAAGGCTAAGTGCTGCAACTCTACATATTATTGATGAAAATGGACCCAACTCTTTCTATCAAAGTTTTTAATGTCAAACTTGTTACAGGAGTATATTGTACAATGGGTTCGCTTAAATTCCATCCGTTTCATTGGCTAGCTATTGGATCATGGGCAAACTTTACCAAACTTTACCAAACTTTGTGAACCTTTAGTCTTCTCATCAAGAAAATGAAACTATCTAAATTCGTGTATGTGACAACATCCAGCATAATGGCAGGGCAGAATTGGCATTCAGTAATTGCTTGTTTTCTTTCTGTCCTTAAAAAGCTAAATTTGAGCATTGACCTCACACACAAGCACTTTATATGGGCTATATTATACTTGTTTTATGAATCATGCATAGTCCATATTTCTATTCTTGGCCCACATCCTTTTTTTCGTAGATTTTGCGCAGGCAGATATTTAAAGCTACTTATCCTATGGTGGCTGGCCTCTGTCATTTTCCCCCTCTGACATCTATAAATACAGTTAAATTTAAGAACATTGCACTGGCTTTCCAGGTGTGCACATACTTTCTGTCCTCCACCACAAAGCGTGTTTGACTGCAAATAGGGAGAATGTAGCACATGTTTCCTGATTTATCATACCATGGTATTTGGTGTGCATGTAAATTATTCATAAATTTTGATATTTTAATCCTTTTCTTTGCCTATGCCTTTTAACCCACCTCATAACTGATCTTGATAAATTACCACTAGCCCTGAGCATATTCTGGGTATGTCTGAGAGAGGAAACTGAGATAAAATGATGATAGTGAATAATCTATAAGAAGAAAACAGGATTTACTTAAACAATAATATTGCTTCAGGATCCTGGTGCTTCTTACTTGTTTTGATATAGGAAAAGGCGTGTGGTTTAAGTGTGGTGGTATAGACTTCTGGAACCACCAGAAGGAACTGCTAAAGCTTCATGCATCAGAAATAGATCCTGCTTTGACCCTTTTGTCCTTTCTAAGCAAAAGGGACATTGCCTGAGATTGAAATAGGGAGTCCCAGTTTCAGTGCTCAGGTTGAGTCATCACAGAAAAGCGATTTTTTAAAATTTGAATTTCCTAGTCTGTGGCTGAGGCATGGAAATGGCCTGCTACAGAGTTGCTATGAGATCAAACTAGACACTGTTGCTGAGAATGCTTTGAAAAGCCTTGAGATTATAAAAGGCTGGAGAGTAGCATTATCATATCCCAAAGGACAATATCATGAAAATATTCTCACTGCATTTGGCCCTGCTTGGGGTAAGAACGCATATATGCAACATGAATGTGATTATTGGAAACGCTCCTTTTTTCATTAAAAAGTTATAGTATAGCATGTTATACAGGTGTCAAGTTATAAAGTTATGTTTCAAAATGCCACTAGAAGTCCAGCACCGTTCTGTCACATTGAGTGTCCTCTTGATGTTTCACTGTTTCTTTAACAAGCAATAGGAAGAATAATAGCATTCCAATAGCTTCAGCCCTAAGCCTACCACTTCCCTGGTGGAAAATCTAGCATTAATTTAACCAACGTGCACAAATGCTCCAGGAAAAAATGGAACAGGAAATTAAACTTTTCTGTGGCAGTTTAGTAACTCCCTGACCTTAGCAAAGCATCAATGAGAAAGTTGATTTTCATATTGAGCAGTGAAACTTCCCTCTTGGACAAACCCAAAGGGCAGATGTGATTTCAAATGAGTTTCTCCTCATTCTCCCTTTTATTAGTATCTTGAGAACTATCTTTTTGACTTTCAATCTGAATAAACAGTGCAAACCTGAACAACAGATCTGGAACTTCCCACAGCACAAACTTAACTATCCAAATATGTTAAAGTGACATAAACAATTTTAAAATCAGAGAGATTTGGGACAGTTAGTTTTGTTTGTGGGATAGTAGGTGAGCACAGAGGAAAAGGAAGCAAGCTTACTATGTTTCTTTCAAAAAATACGGTTAAACTAATACCACATTTGCTTTAAACAAACTTGATTTTCTGGATACAGATAATTTGTATTAGTGGAAAAATATGCTTTCAGATACATAAAACTTAAGAGGCTAGAATTCTTTCCTGTGTTTAATATAAAATAATGACTTCTTAAAAGAAGCTCCTTTTCTGTGATAAAAATGGTAGTGTGCCTCATCATCCAATAATGTGCACATGATTCTAAGCACAATTTTTAGCAAAACCCTAACCAAAGTAACCAAGCACTCATAATAATGTAACTAGACTCTGTGAAGCCTTGCATTACAACAAAACCTTCAAATAAATTACAGACATGTGGGTCAGGGCAGAGATCAAGTTTACACAATTCCTGGCACATAACTTGCTGAATGAATGCATTTAGTATAAATTTATGCTGTGTAGTCAATTTAGAATTCCCTATGACAGTCAGCAATGCTTCAATTCTTTTGTACTTGTAATTGGATTCTTTAATTCTGATGTCCTCACCCAGGTCTTCCTCTATTTAAAAGATACTCTCACATAATTTCTTGACAAGATTAAAGCAATCTGTCATGTTAAAAGAGGTGGTTTCTGCTGGACCCTTTAAGAACAAACTGGACCTCTAGGAAGGGAATTTAACTTTTTTGGGCAGCCATGGTAGAAAATCAAAAGCTGTGGTGGAGCATAATCTTTCCGGTAAAGGAAGGATTAGAGAGTTAAGGAACTTGAATATTTGATATCAGTATTAGATGATTAGTTCTTATGTTCTGGTATTATTAGATATTGTCATTTCCTGCCAGTTTTTTTTTTAAGGAAGAAGTTGGGCATATAATACTTAAACATTCTATAATAATATGTAATTTGAGGAGCTCTAGGACTAATCTTGACATGTGGGTCAGGGCACATGTGATGGGGCAGCATCTAGAAACATGAGCAGGAATAGGCTGGGCTGGATGGGCTTCCAAGAGGGCTGCAGAAGAAAGAGGGTTCTTAGGTATTAGTCAGGCTGGGAAAAGAGTTCCATAGGATCATCTCCAAAGAAAGCCAAAACTGTGTATTAGTACTGGACAAGACGGAAGGACAAGGTGAGGAGACAATAGAGATTGAACAGCTATGTGTGTGCCCAGAATAATCAAGGAAACAGAATGAGTGGCAAGACACACATTTGTGCTTAAGGAAACACAAGTCTGGTGCCTGAATAGCACACATTTTTTCTTAACACTTTGGTCTCCATGTGTGTAACATAAGGCAGTTTCTCTGGGTTTACCAGGTGTGTCCTTCCATCCTATAGCTGGACACTCAACAAGAACAGGAACTGATCTTGGCTACCCTGGAGATGCAGGGCCACCTGCATTGAATATATTGGCTACTGTGGTTAACTATCTGCACAGTTCATGGGGGCCCTGGACTTCCTGATGAATTGGTTGTATATGGATGTGAATGCCAAGAGGGGGAAGTCAGGAGCCAGAAATGCAACCTGCCTGGGATTGGTGAAAGTAAGCACATGAAGTGAGGTTAGGAATCTGTCCTCTTCTCCCAGGGGGTATAAATGTGGTCACTAGATCGTGGATAAAGAATCTCCCTAATTCCCAGCTCGGGCCTCAAGGTTACCCTTACATCCAGCAGGTGTTTCACTAGGCTGGACTGTGCCCATAGAGAACTTGTGTGCTCTGGTGCCAGAAGAGATTCTAGCCTGGCTGCCACACATACTCTCATGATGACCCAGAGCAGAAGTCACTACAGAGGTGACATGCAGAGAGGACATCAGGCTAGGAAAACACTTGGGGTCATTAACTGGACAGGATGGGGGGGGTGGGAGGATGGGCTGCCAACCTTGTAGTTGGGAATGTGGAGAAAGATAAAGAGGATGAAATGTAGAATGGAAGTAGGAAATTCAGAAATTGATCAAACACTGGGGGAAGGTCGTAAGACTGGACAATGGTGACCATATTTTCAAAGCCTTAAAAAGGGAATGTAATGTTGCTAAATAAATTTTTATATAGAACATTATAACAAAGTCTAAAATTAAATCATATTTAGTTGTGCAATTAAGAAATTGCCAGGATGGGGAATGGGGATATAGCTCAGTTGGTAGAGTGCTTGTCTTGCATGCCTAAGGCCCTGGGTTCAATCCCCAGCACCACAAAAAAAAAAAAAAAAAGAAAAAAAGAAAAAAAAAAAGAAAGAAAGAAAAGAAATTGCCTATTTTTGTCTAGTCTCCTGTTTTGATCAGTTTTTTTGATTGTTCATTTTGTTTTTGGTCACTGTGACCAAATGAACCAAGAAGAACAATTAGTGGAGGAAAAGTTTATTTGGCTCATGGTTTCAGAGGTCTCAGTCCATAGGTGGTCCACTCCAGAGCTCTGAGCCTGAGGTGGGGCAGAATCTCATGGCTGAAGGATATAGCAGAAGAAAGCAGCTTGGGACATGGCAATAAGGAAGCAAAGGGAGAGTCCACTAATCAGACAAAAGCACATCCCCAGTGACCCACCTTCTCCAGCCACACCCCAGGTGCCTAACAGTGATCAATGCACTGACTAGCTTAGTCTCTCATAACCCAATCATTTCACCTCTAAACTTTCTTGTATTGTTTTACACGTGAGGTTTTGGGGGACACCTCATATCTGAGCCAGAAAGCTCCCAAATCTAAGAACTATGTTCATGATATCTATGAAATCATTTTTTCCCCTAATGGTATGATTCTTCTAACAGGGTCTTAAAGAAATTAAAAAAAAAGAAGAGTAGAGATGGTGATTCAGTGATTATTTTTCAATACTTTAATGTCCCTAATATATAAACACCACCTTTCCATACTCTGCTTGTAATTTGACAGAACCCATAGGAAATCAAATGATTAGACATATTTTATTAAAAATATTTTACCTTTTCTAGAGGCTCTTGTATTCGACAACTTATTTAGGGAATAGTTAATAAAGTGTTACATATGTAAGGAACTATAGAGTTTTGAAGCCTTTCATATCAATTGCTTTCTTTTTTTGGTTCTTCAAGTAGCACAAGTAGTAAGAGGGAAGGTGTCTATGCTCATTTGCAGATGAGGCAAGTAAAGTATATCACATGGAACTGACAGGGTCTCCACAGGTAAGGATGGGGGACCAGAAAGGAGATGGAGACCAGGGACATAGAGAGCTTTGGGTGTTGCTGCAAAAGGCTTGAACCCAGATTCAGCGTGTCTGGCATCTATGAAAATGTTTGGCCAATTTTATGCTGCTTAGGTACTGGCATTGTTGCTATCAGGGCCCCAGAGCTCCTTCCTTTCTGCTATATTCCCTTTGTATAGACTTACTATTTTAAGACTGATTTGGTGAATTAACTCATTGTTTAGGATGCAGGGGACAGAGACTTGCTATTATTTTAACATGTTTCAAAAGAACAAGGTCTTTCCTTGTCCTCTGCTTGTTATTTCATAAGGGTGGATTGTCAGTTTTATGTTTCCTTCATTAGAGAGAATGTCCTGTAAAGACTGCTGACAGTGAGGACACTTGGTGAGTAATAAAGAACCTGGAGAATCAGCTGGACAGCGGTTTACTCTAAGATCAGCAAGCCTAAGCAGGGCTTGGGGCTGCAGAGAGAATAACTTCTTCCCCTTTTAAGCTCTCTGTGAGTGTCTGAGGACAGGGAAGGGTGTGGAGAAAGAGGAAGGCAGAGGGAAGGAAAAGAAATTAAAGAGGGACACTTAGGAATGGTTTTCATTTGCCCTAGAATGGGGAGTAACTTCAAATGTGCCAAAAAAAAAAAAAAAAAAAAAGCAAAGGACATTCTTTCCAGAACTCCTCATATTTTATCTTAAAAGATCTCTTCAAGCAAGCTATCCTGACTGCCATCTCCCAGATATTCCTATATCTTTATCATCTCAGCTGAGTTTTTGTTATGTCTGCAAAGTTACAGTAAATAGTAAACTGATGGCCCACAGCTGTGCATCGTGGGTGGCATCTCAAAGCGAGAAGTCTTGAATTAGTTGGAGGAAAAGCCTCAAGAGAGGCTGAAAGGAATGCTTTATATGACTTTAAAAACAGGGAGAAAAGAAAAAGGTGAAATTTTGGAGGAGCAGAAAAGGGAGATGTGGTTTATTGAAATGGGATGGAGACGGGGAGCTGACAGCTACTGCGGGAGCCTGGAGAGGTCAGAGGAGGCACTCCAGATGTGGGCGCCAGGGTATTGTTGTGCTCTTGGTTCTGTTTTAATTTTTGCTCCACTCCAAGATTCATGCTGTGAGTAAGGGTTAGTCCTAGGGAGAAATGAGCTGCACATAGATGTGAAGCTACACCCAACATGACTGCATTCTCTGGGGTTTACAGAGCTGGGAAGCTGTTCAGTCTGCTTTTGTTCCTTTCTGTCTTTCAACCTGCTCTTCCCATTCTCTCCTCCTCTTATTTTTTTTTTTTATTTATACCAGCTCTATGTTGTGCACCCCTTTCGCAAACACATTGTGACAAGGTGTGGTTACAAAACTTTCAATGAGGAGAATGGGCAATAATTGTAGAGGTGACCAAGGAATCTTCAGTTTGTGCATATGCTGTGCTTAATGGGAAGTCTTCCTGGATAAGCTAAAATTATGCTATATCCTTGAGAGATCAATGTTTCGGATATCCCTGTGGATAAAGGCAACTTGATGTCATTTATCATTAAATATTTTCTAGCATGCACGGCCAGGTCACATCTGCTGTTCTGTACCCTTAGGTTCACACCCTTTCTGTTTACTTAATATCTTCACAGCAAATTCTTTCTCTTGAATTTTTCTCATTTAGATCATTCTCTTCCCAAGTCCCCACCCTCCTGCTTGTGACTTGGCTGAGTTGTCTCTGCCTCTCCTGGACTCTTCTACACCCAGCCAGGCTTGACAGTACAGAGCTTGCTGCTCAGACCCTTATGGCTCTCCCTCTTCCCAGGCTTTCCCTCTGTGGTGACAGTGGGACAGATCTCAGGCTTAGTCACTCAGGTTACTGTTACTACTTCTACTATTTTTTTTTTTTTAACCAGGGATTAAACTCAGGGGCACTCAGCCACTGAGCCACATCCCAGCCCTATTCTGTATCTTATTTAGACACAAGGTCTCACTGAATTGCTTAGCGTTTTGCCTTTGCTAAGGCTGGCTTTGAACTCATGGTCCTCCTGCCTCATCCTCTCAAGGCGCTGGGAATATAGGCGTGCACCACTGTGCCTGGCCCACATTTTTAAAAAACTCCTCCTCCTCCTCCTCCTCCTCCTCCTCCTCCTCCTCCTCCTCCTCCTCCTCCCCCTCCTCCTCCTCCTCCCCCCCTCCTCCTCCTTTTCTCCTCCTCCTCCTCCTTCTTCTTTGTCTTCTCCTCCCCTCCTCCTCTTCCCTCCTCCTCTTCCTCCTCCTCTACTCCTCCTCTTCCTCCCCTCCTCCTCCTCCTTCTCTCCTCTTCCTCTCCTTCTTCTTCTCCTCCTCCTCCTCCTCCTCTTCCCCTCCTTCTCCTCCTCCTCCTCTCCTCCTCCCCTTCTCCTCCTCCCCTTCTCCTCCTCCTCTCCTCCTCTTCCCCTCCTTCTCCTCCTCCCCTTCTCCTCCTCCCCTTCTTCTCCTCCCCTTCTTCTCCTCCTCCCCTCCCTCTCCTCCTCTCCTCCTCCTCCTCCTCCTCCTCCTCCTCCTCCGCCTCCTCCTCCTCCTTTTTGCATTTTAGCTGGGTGGCTTACAGTTCTTAGGAAATTTTGTGATTTTTGTAGTAAAAAGTCTGACCCTCTAGAATCCTATCAGAATACCCATTCTTCCAGAAAACAAAACTAAATTAAAAAAAAAAAAAACAGAGTCCAGTTTTCCTTACTTGCTTCTTCCCTGCTGTGGCTTTAGTTAAAAGAATCAAAGTTGGACCTATCTGTGAGGACCAGCGTACTTATCAACTTTTATATTCTCAATTACTCAATAGGGTTAGGTTTTCTCCTAGCTCTGTAACAGGATAAGAAGTAATGCATTGCTGTTTTTGAAAATCATCGTTGCTAGTTATTTCTTGTTTGCTTCCTGACTATATTTGTCACTCACAAGATAACATGCCCATTGTGCTGACCATCAAATACCTCCTAATTTAAGTCCTCTTTCCATCTTTTCTGCACTTTGAAGAATTGTCTTTCTTTCCTCGTTTTTTTTTTTCCATATAGGACATTCACAATACAGATAAGCAGCAGTATCATGCCACCTTCCATGAAAGAGGTCCTAAGTCATTCTTTTCAGAGCTCTTATCTCCAAGGTAGTTGCATCCCATGATTTCATTATTTGTTATTGATCCTCTTGCTGAACTGCAAGTTCAGTAGGGGCTAGAACTAGGCTTAGGGTCCTTCACTGTTGTATTCCCTAGAGCTTAGGATCATGCCTGTCACATAGAAAGTTCTGAAAATATAAAAAGAGGCCAATGAATGCATGACCAAATGAACAAATGGGTGATGACAAAAAGTCAGGAAATGGCAGAGAGACACATACAGAAAGAAACATGAAGGTTCCAGGAGAAGGAGCTAAAAGATAGATCAAAGTTCTCAGGAATCGGGGGATAGAAACATAAATGGGAAGGAGAGGATACTAGTTTACCAGGAAGGAGGGAGAGTGCAGAACCTAGAGAAGAATCTATAATTAGCTATATGTAAGAGGAAGACAGGTTCCTTCCATGGAAATAAGACAAAATGTTAGTTGTGATGGCAGATAGGCCCCAGATTATCCAAAAGAGACTGTGTAAATCAGTGTGTTACCTTCTAATATGATAATTTCTTTTGTGACTGGGAGGCAGAATTATCTGCAAATTATGGAGGTAGCTGGAGAGTGGAAGCATGAGAGATAATTGACCTGGGAAGCATATTCCAGGATAGTCTGGGGAATCTGATGCTATCTATATGAGTTGGATTCTGAATGCAGCTCTCCACAACCCAGCCCAGGTGGAGGACAGGCAGGCTGCCAGGGGCTTTCTATGGTCTTCCAACTCAAGTGTTTCCACAGCATCCCTCATCTACCAATTTCTGCAGCTTATACTGTGTTATAACTTGTTGTTTGTATCTGCTTCTTTTGATGAGTTCTTCATCTGTGAAGGCAGAGGCCAGTTTTTCTTGCATCTTTTGGATGTGATGTCATTGCATGTTTGATGTTATGGCATGTGGAAGTCCAGTGGAGCAAGGGGTTTAATAAATTTGAAGAGAGTGATTGGAGTGTTGGTCCATTGAATCTGAGCTGCTGACAAAGAAGATGAGGAAAAGGGAGGCTGGCAACAAGTGAGGATTAGGGGAATGACTAGTTGTTGAAGAACTAATACGTTGAGTAAATGAGAAGAACTGGAAATTTATGGGTGTGATCACAGAATGGAATATTTTACTTCATAATTTCAGAAGAGAATCTGTTTTGGGGATCACAAAGTCCAAAATATGGTCACTGGGGTGGGTGGAAGAAATGAAGTGGAGATAAGAGTCATTGGGGATGAAGAGGTCATGGATATTTTATGACCTGAGATGAGGATACTGAAGACTCCATTGAGATTTTTCTAGTGGACTCTTTTTCACCTGAGAGTGAGTAAATTAAAATTAGAGAGCATGAATATATTTACAAGCAATGAATTCAAACTTTGCATTCATGCATTTGTTCATTTGCTCCTTCACCCATCCATGGTCTTTAATTCAGCGTTAGTTGCATATACAACAATGGCTAAAGCAGACAAGTGCAGTCTCTTATAGAATGCAGTAGTAGAAAATATGAACTTTAAACAAAAAACATATAATTATACAATGTGAAATGTGCTAATGGAAAAAATATGTTGCGAGATGAGTGATGATGAATGTTAGCAATACCTCTTTCGCTTTTTCACCAAAGCTCTATTGGGCATTTATTTTTTGTATTGAAACCCATTGCTTTTGTTTCTCTGCTGTTTGTTCAGAACCTACATAGTGTCACTGATGAGCAAACTTACTTAACATGGGATGTTAAGGGTTGGGATAGCCTAAGGTACAGTTTGTGGGTACAGTTAGAAGATGCTCAGTGGCATGATGAAGTAGTTCCAAGAACCATGTGCCCATTCAATGGTGAACTTGAGATTCAATTAAATCTGCTACAAGATACAGACAGCAGTTCACCAATACTTCATTTAGGTAGGAGAATATATGTATATATTTTCCCAGGATTGAACAGAGGCCCTTGCTCATGTTAGGCCAGCAATCTATACCACTGAGCTGTACCCCCAATCCTTAGGGAGGGAAATTCTTACAAGGCTGTTTTGCATATTCAGAAACCTATGGGTCCTAAATTGTCATGCAGTTATAACATAATTTTTAAATAAAATTTTGTATGATATGCATCCTGAAAAATCGCTTCCATTTTATTTGTTACATTCTCAAAAATAGGTATACATTTTGCTAGTGAGGAAAGAATCTGTATTTTACTTTTACAGTGGAAAAATTAAAACATAATTCACTGTGGTAGACTCTGTAATAGTTTTTAAATGCCAAAATCTGGACCAGGAAGGCAATTTAACTTTTAGTCATAAATGACACACATTCAAAGTCCACTATATGATTTGTATATGGGCATGAAAAGATATCATAAATACCTGGAAACTTCAATAAATCCAGAAAAAATTTTCTGTTGTGTGGAAAAGGGCAAGTTTTATTTTTCATTCATGCAATATTTTTAAAATCTGTATTTCTTGTTTTATTGGTAAATCTGGAGAAGCCTTTTTTAGGTAACTGAGAAAGTCAGCACTTTATAATGTTTTGTATTCAGTTTTTTTTTCTCACTATAAGTTTAGTATTTTGTTCAAATTTTTAAATATTTTTGCCATTCTTGCTATTATTCATAATTCAATTGAAATGAATTTAATACAGGTTTTAAAAATTTTCTATTGTTAATGTTTTTTCTTAGTATTTACAACAAAAATTCTTACATATTGAAGGAAAAGATGTTTGTATTCATTTATCCAAAAAAATTTATCATGTGTTTCTTTTATGCCAATTACTATACTGCTGGAAAAACAAAGTGAACACAACAGAGAAAAATATGTTTTAATTTAGGTAATTAAATTTATATTCTAGTGTGGGGAGACAGATACTTCATAAAATAAGTAAATTATATTTGTACATTAAAAGATGATAACCCTTATAGAGGAACAAAGAAAAAATATATAGTTCATTGCAAAATGCTTTTTATGACTTACTGAACCAAAAGCTTTTCAAAAGTTGAAAACCATACAGGATTCCCAAGATAAAAGGAGTACATTATAATATTAATATTCACATTTGTATACATTTAGCATCATTTATTTTTGTGACACTATATTAGACATTCTCATATCAAAAATTCATTTAATTTCCAATATAACCTCTTGGCGTAGGATTTGTTCCTTCTCCTGTACCTATGAGAAAATCCTACTGTGGAGAGATTAAAGAACTTGGCCTAGTGGATGAAACCAGCAAGTGGTAGAGCCAGAATTGAAATCCAGAGTTTTAA
This sequence comes from Marmota monax, assembly GCF_021218885.2. Lineage (NCBI taxonomy): Eukaryota > Metazoa > Chordata > Mammalia > Rodentia > Sciuridae > Marmota > Marmota monax. Next base: position 9,921,125 of record NW_026694617.1, read on the forward strand.
TTCCCACTCCTTCTCATATTACACTGTATAGGGCTTCATCCAACACTCACAGTAGTGGATTATAACACTCCACTCTTTGCTTCTAAGGTGATGTAAAGATTTAGATTTTGAAGTCCTTCCAATAAGAATAACATGTTTGGTTGCAAAACAACTTTCTTGTCATCTACCGTAGTGATTTCTGGGGAAATATTGTAAAATCTCTATAAAGAAGAAGAGAGAAGCAAGTGACTCAGAAGTTCATAGTATACACATTCAGGAATACACATTCTTTTTAAAATTCTGGTTGTCTCATGTTAAGATGTAGTGGAGGCTAGTGGTTAAATGTATTCTTCCACTAAAGATACATACTTGAAAATGCAGGAGTAATTGGGAGCTTCTGTTTTCCTGAGTGCTGCTATTCACATTTGATAATCCCTCATATGCTGTGTGGTTGACATGATTGTTCACATAGTTTTTATTTCACTTACGCAGTGTGTGCACCTGTCGTTGGACTGGCTAAAACTGTTCTTGCCCTTTGGTATTGGGCCATTCTGCTGATACAGTGTGTTATAAATATTACAAGGGCAGGGGCAGTTTGTATTACAGGATAATACAACATAATTTTACTGACAAGCTCATTTCCTATTTATTCTCTGTAGTCTGAGACATGATTAAAATTTCAGTCCAAATTATAAAGGTTATTACAAAATACAACTGGTGATCATACTTTATTTAGGACAAGCACTATATAAGGTATGCTTGTAAAAGTTAACATTGCTATTGCTTAAATTGATCCTGGTTGGTGGAAAAGAAGTGGTATCTTTCCAAATTAAAATTACAATAACTAAGAGCTTTAAAACATTCTCTGCTCATGTGAAATCCCTGCTACACTTGAGCCAGTAATAGATGGTCATCTTGCGATTATGAAAGAAAATAGTGTGAGAAGGGAATTCTGGATCTTGTGCATTTTGCTTGAGTGACACTGATATATTTGGAGGCATCTGTCTTCCCCTTTCACCTAGACGCCTGTTTGTTTTCTTTGGCTTCCTGAGGGCCACTGGGTTCCCTCTTACCCTCTGTCCAGAGGCTCAACCTGTGTTCAGTTGCAAATACTCCTTGTAAGTTTCTCTGTACAAGGACAGCATTTGCTAGGGAATCATGTCCCAATTTGCAAGTAAATCCTTTAATAACTTCCTCATCAATAAAACATAATACCCTTTAAAAAAGGAAAAGAGCTAATCAAACACGTTTTCTCAAAGTACCAGGCACGGAAGGTATGATTAGCTAGTGTTCTGTTCCTTTCCATTACGTTGGTCCACACATGTATCAAGTACCTTTGTTAGCATGTGCTAGGCAGAGCTCAAACTTAGAAAGTTTTCCTGATTCATTGCTCTTTATGATGTATTATTATTTAAAAAGACCCCCTATAGCATTTTCTATGTGGCAGGTACTAAAACTCTCCAATCTTCTGGGCTCTTTCAGGAAGAGATGTTGATCATGACCACACAGATAGTGCTGGTGAAGACAAGTGATTTTAGTCCAAGCAGTTTGGCTCCAGTTTGTGTCCTCTGGCATCTCACTAGGCTTGGTCTGTTGATTTTTATGGCAATAGGTTGTAGGTGATGCAAAATAAGATATGGTTCCTACCTTAGAAATGTTTATAAAGTTATTTCTTCTTCATTCCATACATATCTTCAAAAAATTTGATATAGCACTACAGTTCATTAATTTACTAAATACTTTCATTTATTAAGAATGTGGCACATGCTATGTTCCGGGATAGATGTTGGAGACACAGCAACAATGCAGGCCTGGCTTTTTAAGAAGCTGAACTGGAGATGCAATATCCTTTCATAAATGTTAGTAGAAATGATGTATTTAAATAAAAACTTTCTAAAAGAGACAGTATTTGAATACCGAGGGATGGTTTGGAGTTTGATTGATAAATGAATAGAAGAGGAAGGAATTGTAAATAGAATGCACAGTTGTATCTAATGGAGCATGATGGAGATCAGGAATGGAAATGATTCAGATATAACAGAGAAGGAAGACAGGGACTAATTTAATGGTCTTGTGTTCTTTGATAAAGAAGTGGAATTGATTCTGTCAATAATGGAAAATAATGAAGAAATTTAACTACTGAAGAAACATGATACATACTGTGTTTTAGGTCCATTAAATGGAGATTGACTGACAGCTGCCATTAGAAGTAATTTGTTTTTTTTTTATCAATTCCACCTCATCTTCCTTTCCTCTTTCCTTTGCCCACTCTTTTTTGGCCTCTCATCTGTTGTCCCTGAACTCCATCCAATCTTATCACTCCCTCTGGTGATAAAAGATATCTTTACTTTATCAATGTTTAATCTTGAATTTTCAGAGAAACACTCAGTATCTATCATTAAGCCTTATAACGAATGTCAATTTCAACCTTCTTTCTATTTGTCAATTCAAAAATTCCCTTTGTTAATGGAATTTCAAGTATATTGTGAGAAAGATGACTATTTATATTGGAGAGCAATAAACTACTGTGGGAAGAGCCAAGAATTATGAAACTTCAGTAGGTTTTTTTTTCTCATGCCTGACACCTGGTCCTGCATCAGTGATATGCATCCAAGTTTGTGATATCCTTATCAAGAGTAACAGCAGCAGTACCAGTGAATATCTCTAAAGAGCTCCCAGATTCCCTCTCACGTCTACCCCTGCTTGACCATGTCTTTCCAGCATAAAACCTGTTCCCTCTGAGTCTGTTTCCTCTACATGTTTACCTAAATTAGTTATGAAAAGATAACACGATGGAACTCTTTTATAAAAGCACAATGCATGTAGAGTCCTTGTATATGTTTCAGCTAGAGATGAGCGCTATATTTTCTATGTAGCAGTTTTCCCCCCACAAGGAACTCTAGATTTTAATAACCTAAAGTTTTCATCTTTTTGTAGCAGTGAGAACAAGTCAGTTCACCTTCAGTTCTTGCACATGAGCTTGTCTATGTCCTTGTCAACCTTTCAGAGAATCTTTTTTATTTCTAGAGAAAAATGTAAAGAATAACTTTCTAAATGGCTTTTGATTTGTGTTAATGATGTCTTTCGAGGGAAATGTGCTAATTTCCCATCTTGAATTTTTATGCCTTCTTTGTTTTCTTAGATTGAAGAATCAATGGAGACACACTTTGGCAGTCATGGTAGAAGGGCCATGCTCTATAGGCCTCCTTCCTACAGCAAAATGGAGCTTCAGCTACACCAGCACATACTTATGCAGCACGACTACACGGTTGTTATCACTGAAGAAAGACCCGAAGCTGGCCTTGGGCTGGGACTGCTAGAACAAGGTCAGGATAATAAAAAGTAACTACCAACATCATTTCACACACAACATAAACAATTTCTAGAATATGGTACTATCTTTCTCAAAAATTTCACAAACACAAATTTTTAATCCATAATCAACTTTCTCATATCATAGAAAACTTAGCTCTTTTTTTTTTTGTTTTTAGTTCCTTTCAAGTTTTCTTTAGCTAGATCTCTTTATTTCTGAAATTATTTTGTTTATATTTCTGTGGAATTTCAGAGTTGCATAGTTCATGTTTAAATGCTACATTAAAAATGTTTATGTTTATGAGCCTGAATACATGTTCTTCCCAGCACCAAACTGCTCCATATTTTAAGAAAATTGCCACTTCATTTGACTGCAAGTGGAATGTGCTGGAAATTGTTTCAAGAAGCCAGCTTAAATATGACTCACAGATGACTCTAAATATGAAAGAAGTAAGAATATTTATTATATACACCATTACTTGTCAGGTAATTTTATTTCTATCATTTGAAGAGAAAAATAAGAGACAAGTTTTTAAACAAGTTATTTAAAAAGAAAATTAAGTAGATGATGAGGGTTAAAAGGGCAGAAACAATAACAGCTAACATTTCCAATAACTAACTCTATGGCAGATTCAATCCTCACTCTCCATCCAGGAGCCTATTTAAAACACACTGTAGCCTTCGAAGAGCTAATGACTAGGAAATATTAATACCCCCAAGCAAGTGACTCACCATGTATCTTACACCAGATGCAGGGGAAGGATGGAAGGGCAGACCTGTGTCCCAACTCTCACTTTCTGTGTTCTTCCTCTTCCTCTCTGTTGCCTTAGTCTCTATTTTGGCCCATCATCCTACACTAGGCTGCCATTGTGAGAGCTACAATGATCTAGAACACTCACTCAACACAAGCAAATCAGACTTTTCTTATTATCATTATGCATTATAGTCATCCTTCAGTATCCAAAGGGACTGTTCAGTATCCAAAGAGACCCCCACAAATACCAAAAAAAAAAAAGGCTGAACAAATCCTTTATGAAAAGTGGTGTAGTCTTTACATATGACCTAAACATATGAGCCTGAATACTTAAATCAGCCTTAGATTACTTATAATACCTAATAAACATATTATGATGTACACAGTTGTTATATCACTTAGGGAATCATGACAAGGAAAAAATTCTGTATGTGTTTAGTACAGATGCAATTAAAAAAAGTATTTTCAATTTGTAGTTGGTTGAATCTGTGGATGTGGAACCCATGGATATGAAGAGCTAACTGTATATCTATTTTCCTATTCAATAAAAGGGAGCGGGGAGGGCTGGGGTTGTGGCTCAGTGGTAGAGCACTTTCCTGGTATGTGTAAGGCACTGAGTTGGATTCTCAGCACCATATATAAATAAATAAATAAGATAAAGGTCCATTGATAACTATAACTATATATATATATTTTAAATGGAGTTGGGGGAGAAGCAATTTGAATTAACTGCTGAGATCCATAGGGGTTTCCTTTGGGAGAAAATGATCAGATCTCTGTTTTTTGTTTTTCTAATAATCTTGCTACTATTATAGTGATTCTTTTTCAGTTAGGTGCCCTTTCCTGGAAAGAAAATTGAAAGAAAGTTGGGGAGGTGTTTTGGAAAAAAAATTAAAAAGGAATATGAAAGCTCTGGAATAGTAATGAGAGCAGAAAATAAAGTTTTCAAACCTCATAGTTTTGCTGGGTTTGGCTCTGCTAAGATCATCAATCTAGGGTTCTGGAACATCCATAAGTGATATGGTCCAAAACCTATTCATCAGATGAATTCTTGTTACAAGGGAAAGATATAGAATGTTTAGTCTCTCTCTTGTCCCACAAAACATCACATCCTGTCACTGAATGGGGCGATTGTGTGGCCTCTGCACACTGTCATGTGAACTGTGCTCCTGAAGTCATGCAAAGTGGTTCTGATGACATGAGACTGTGGTCTAAATTTCATGTATTTCCCTACCTCCTTGGTGCTGCCCCTGACTTACTATGGATGCAACATGGATTATCTGTGCATTTCAACTTTGATTTGATTTCAATTTTCAATTCTCTCCAGCTGCAAAACAGATGGATTACATTTCCTCTTTCCCTTGATGTCTTTGGGTCAGTTTGACAAGTTAAAAAAAAAAAAAGATTATTTTGCAGCTTCCAAATATCAAGGAAGTGCAAAGACAGCCTGAAGGCAATAGAATCTGGCAGCCAAAGGAGCTGCTATGCCCAATGGTAGAAGATTCCTATATGATGTCCTCAGCCTTTGCCAGTGCAAATGCTGATTTGGCTTCCTTTTCCCACATTCCCACAGCTCTAAAAACATCTCCTTTCTAACTCTTTCTTGGCATTCTTTTACTCTCTATCACAAGCTATTATTTTTGGATAGGCCTCAAGAAAGGGTAGTAATTTCACAATTTCATGAGTATGGAAAATTGGTTTTTATTTTTTTTATTTAATTTCATAGTCTTCACTTTAGAGCACTGTGCTTCAAACACCTGAAACAAAACATTTTTTTCTGATTCTAATCTAATATTTACTTGATTTTTTTGTCACACAGAAAAAAACAGTTTTAAAAATTACACCTTATTTTCCATGGCCATCAATTTAATATATAAATTATATTTGAATCAAGGCACTTATTACAAAAATATTTTCTAGAAATATGATCCTTAGTAGAATTTGCTTTGCTTTAGTGTTGCATTTTTACTTCCTGGTTATTATACTGTGTGCATATGAACAGAGAGCATGAGGCTGTATTGGCACATGTAAACTTAGTCTCCCCAGGGTGAGCAGCCTGGGGGAAGTAGAACTGTCTCAGAATGATCTGAAGCTCTAGTCTATCTACCTTTCATTTTGCCATCATAGTTTCTGCTGTTTGCTGATCTGCAATTTGAAAATATTGCATTAGTCAAAACAAGTAGATACTGCCACAAATGCTACTGAGAACCTAAGTGCAGGATTGACACATTGATAAAATACATTCATGTTTATAGGAAAATAATTATAAAATGTATTTTCCTTTTTGTGCCTGTCCATTCCACCTGCTTTTCTTTCCTCCCCTGACTTGATCCAAATCACTTCTCCTCACTTCTTTCTGTGCCATCCTTTGATGCACAGGTGGTCTTTTTTCAGCTTGGAGCCACTTTCTTTTTTTAACCTTGTGAGAACAGAAAGAATAAAAATTGGAAACAGCAAAAGGATGATAAGCTTCCCAGGCAACACTTTTGTATTAAATATAATCTGTCCTGGTAGAGTAACATTTGGGCATTATATTTTATGATTTTCCTGCCTTTTTAGTAAATACCATTTGAAAAGAAAAGTAGGCAATCTCAGATCCTAAATTAGAATATGGGCTTTATGTTCTTCCTCCTGGTTAATTTCATTCTAGTGGCCTAGCAGAAGTTGATGGCTCTATTGAAAAAGGCTATAGGGCTGTAAATATGTGACCTTAAGAAATTTAAGTTCTCTGAGCCCTCGCTCTCTATTAATAATGGTAGTGATATTTATTTCAGAGAAGTATGTGGTGCAGATTTTTTCACTATGTCCAAACTCATCAAAGTTCTGGGAGGAGGCAAAGCAAAGGCAAGCCAACATTTTATCTTATTTAGTAGTCTGGGAATGGGGCCCATAATTTCATATGATAAAAGCAGATACAGGTAATTCTTATGTGTAACCCAGTTTGGAGAACACTATTCCAAGGGAATTATTATTGATTCAAGAAATGTCAACTCTTAGAATTAATTTTAAAAATAAGATACAGCAAAAATTAGCTTGCTATTAGGCCATTGCAGTACTTATGATTTCACTGTGTAGATATTTACCATCAGTGCTTCATCTTTGTACTGGTTTTGAGAACCCTATAAGGACAAACTGTGTAGAATTAGGCCTACAAAATGTCACAGGATGAAAACATACTTTTATGTTCTTCCAATTCCTTGCTTTGGGAAAAAAAATATCCTGTGTTTGTGAGAACATATAATTCTCTAAAGAAAAAGACAGAAATGCCATCCAATTATTCTCTTTCCTATTATGTAGGTGCTATTTAGTAAGTCCTTCAGTGCATAGTAACCCAAAAGAGCATAGATGTTTTCCAAAAGTTTTGAATCTCCCCAGTGAAATCCAAGTAATACGTGGTCTATGGGACTCTGACTCAGAGTAGATTTTTTTCATTGGTTCAAAATTTTATTTTTGTATAATTGAAGGATAGTGAACATTTAGCAATTTACTTTCAACTTCCAAATACATCCTGTACTTTCAAATTATGTGTATTATGATTCAAGTGAAAAACAAAATGGGAACCTGCTATCAAAGTTGCAGAATTGGAGTCACCTTCATGGTTTCAAATTGCTTTTGTTCTTACAACTTGGGGTTTTTACATAGAATGATTTATGAAGAAATACAAAAAGTGAAATATCTTATTGATTTTCCTTTCAGGGCCTGGAAAATACAGTCCACTGGCCAAACTTGGTATTTTAAGTAATGATATTTTAAGTAATGCTGCTTCACAACCTTTTCCCTCCCAATTAGGACTCTGTAATTTACCCAAATGTGCTCTGAGAAACACTATTAAAATATAGAGTTAATAGAGCGAGAGATACAGATCTCTACTTAATGTAAAAATAAAGGTTTTGCAAATAAAGGTTTATTGGGACACAGACATAATTTTTTTTTTCATTTTATGTTTGGCTTTGCTTTTTGTTCTACAACAATAGAGTTGATTATTTGCAACAGAGACTGTACAGCCGTGAAAGCCTAAAATTTGTATTATTGGACTCTTAAAAAAACAACAAGTTTTCTGACTCTTGTACTCAAACTAATTGGTTGTAATTTGATCCCACACCAAGCTGATTGTTAGACTTTATGATTGAGGAATTTAGTTTTTAAACTCATACCACACCTTATTCAAAATGAATTCTATGTATATGATAACAAAATTAGGAAAATGGAAATATAAAACTAGGACCCAAACTGCATATTTCTCTTAGCTACCATAATTTAGGCTGAGCTTTGGCTGTGAGCATCCAAATATGTAAACCAACAACAGAAGAGAAGTTTCATATGAAGAAGGGAATATTACAGTTCGTCCTTCCAAATTTTCATATGCCCAAGTAGTGTATTTAAATTTCTTTTTTCCATAAAGGGTAATAACTAGATACTATTAAGAAATTACAATGGACTAAGGGCCAGAACAACATTTGGGTTGCAAATGAAGTGGATATCATGTCTTAGTTTCTCAAGCAATCTCAGTGGGAGTGTACCATGATAGCATGAATCCCTGAAGGCATTTCTATGAAAGACTGAGGTTAATATCATGATGAATGTTATTTATTTTGTTTATATTGATATTTAACTTGATATATTATGTCCTGGAGAATGATATTTTAAGTAATGCTGCTTCACAACCTTTTCCCTCCTAATTAGAACTCTGTAATTTACCCAAATGTGCTCTGAGAAACACTATTAAAATATAGAGCTAATAGAGCGAGAGATACAGATCTCTACTTAATGTAAAAATATATTAGTCTTCCCGCTTAATGTGTTTCTGTCCTCCTGTATTTTGATTTATATATACTTTTAAAGATGTCCAACATATCTTTGGATAACTTAAAATCTAGTCTAATTTTGAAGGATTATTTATAGTGGCTACTTGCCAAAAGCTATTTCTGATGTTTGTATGAAAAGAATCATCTCCTACAGGTCAATCTGAACCTTTCTAATAAAAAACATATTTCAAAATTTTCTTTAGCTTATTTTTATTAAAAAATAATTTATAAGGAAATTGAGATTTTAATTTTTCTTATATACTTGCTTAGGGAAGTGGTGGACGGTAGTAATTAAAAAATTGTAAGCTTTGGAGTAAGAGAACCTGAGTTGGAGTCCTTAGTATTGGCTTTCAGGTCTTTGAATAGTTACATAACCTTGGGCATGTTTCTTAACTTCTCAAAACTCAATTTCTCATGTGCAGCTTGATTGCTTTGAGATTAGCACATACAAACACCCCCAAATTGGGAGATAATATTGTTATTGCTGTCATGAACTTACGGAAAGGAGAATGTCATAGTCCTCTCTAGGGAGGGAGGTCCTTTTAAAATATAAAGTAGCATAAGGATTATACTGTGGATTAAATGAACTCCAAAGGTGCTTTTCAAGTTAGACTCCCTCAACTTGCATGTTCTTTTTAAAAGATATGGGATGCAAACTCTCCTGAAATTCTGACACACACTCTCCTGGGTCACATTGTCTTAGAAAAGCCTCAGATCAAAAACAATCTGTAAGTGCCATAAAGTCATTGTTCATGCTTTTCTGCTCATCACTTAAAAACCATGCTCTCTACAGAGGGGCATGCAATAAATATTTACTGAATGCAGGAATAAGTGAAGATAAACTAGTGCACTAATATTTAGGTCCTTTTAACAGTGAATACCTCAGGAAACCTACAATAAAACTTAGTAAATAAACTTTCTATTTTTATGTAAACTTAGAGGAACACTGATATGCCTCTCATGCACAAATCTGCTCTTATAACAAACAGAATCCAAACAGAAGTACAGTAGTACACACACATTAATTTCAAATATCAACTGATTCTAGACTGCAGGGATTTTTACATGCTGTGTCCCTTTTTCAGAATTTTACTCTTTCTTGCTTTCAAGGCTTCCTACTGATATTTGCCACTGTTTCTCAGCCTGTTCCTTTTGGAGGAAGGGATATGAGTTTAGTTTCACATGTATTCAGTTGTAGGTGTTTTGAGCTCTGCAAAGGAAAGTGTTTATCAGAAACTCAAGCAGAGACCAAGGTAGAAGAGATAAATTTGTGGGTCATCTGTTTAGAGATGATAATTCATTCACTGATGGCTTAGTATTCCATAAAGCAATATAACATGTAGTGTTACCTAAAGATGCTCCCCAGTAAAGAATACATAAAGTAAGCATTTAGCTTTTGATATTTGTAAACATATAATGCAATAAGGAGAAACAATCAAAACTTCATCTTGTCATTTATATTTCTCTCTGTCCTCTACACTATTTTTCTCTGGCTCATTTCTTAGCATAGTGTAAAACATCACTTTACACAGTTCTAATACCTTGCTTTGGAAAAATATATCTTTTGACCCAGCATTGTTATAACATATACTTCTCTGAAGAAAAAGATAGAGGCACCATCAAATCACTTGCTTTCCTACCATCCAGATACTGTTTAGTAAATCATTGTTTTAACTTATAGAATGGTACAGCGACCTAAAGCAGAATAGATATTTTCCAAAATTTTCAACCTGCTCCCAGGATAGAATATAAGTAAAATATAGTCCAAAAGATTCTGACAGAGAGTAATTTTATCACCGAGTCAGAATTATTTATGGATCCTTGAGGAAGGCATATTTCTATGGTTGTAGCAGAACCAGGACTGTAGCGGGAATGAGAAAATGGGTTATTCCAGTGGAAAAGAATGTTTCTGGGAGACCCTGTGAGACAATATTTTTGTAATCGCATTATTTAATGAGATGCGTTGATGCAAGGTTTGTTGTAGCAACCCTAGAAGGCATAACCAGAGCCAATTTAAGGCTGAACATCATTAAATCAATCAGTGGACATCTTGGAAGATGGGTGGGGACAGAAACAAGTCCATGATGCACATGAGGAGGTTGCCACATTGCATAGGAGAACAAGAGAAATGACCACCAAAGTCTTATTCCACTCTGCAGTTTTATGAAGTTGTCTAATACTTCTGCACAGAGAATAAAAGAAGGCAAGACAAAAATTTAAATCTCTGTGGTCCTTAGGATTTCTTTTCTTTATTGGTTGCTTTTATTTAGTCTGGCATTTTTGTGGGTAGAAGAGGGAAATGTGGAGAAAGGAAGGAGTGGGGAAGTACTATTCTGGACTATATTTGGAGATGGACCCCTCTGGCTATTTGGGCACATTTGTTGCAGATGCTTCTACTGATAATTTAAAACTTGAGAGTCTAATGAACTTCTCATTCCTTTTACTCCTGTAGCTGCCCACCAGCATCCTGCTGCTTTCCTGACTTTAATTTGCTATATAACTATTTAACAGGAAGACATAAGAGTAAAGGTCACATTTAAAAGGCACAGTGTGTTTTGCCTTGTCGGTGTTTCACCTAGAACACATCTGACACACGGTTTTTATTACACAAGTAATGGGCTTTGGGTAGTATCTGAAGTGCTTCCGTACTTTAGTTAATCAAAAGAGGCAAAAGAGAAATTGAATCAAATAAACTTATAAAGACATACTGTTCTATTTTATTGTATCAGGACCCTCCGCAATTGTGTTTGCCAGTTTATTGTTATTTTTTTCAGTGTTAGGGAATTACTGATATATTTACAACCAAACAGAATTTGTTCTTTAATTGGCACACTGGAGCTCAAGGAATGTTTACTTAACCTTAACTTTGGTTGAGATGTTTATACTACAAGGACTTGAGTTTCATTTACTTTAATTTTTGAAAAAAACTTTCTTATTTATAAAAGTTGAGCTAGGAGTGACCTCCCGTTCTGATGTTTCCTTTACCCTCCACTGGGCAAAGAGAACAAAAACCCAGTGTCTTGCTTTTTACTCTCCCCCAAACTAAACTACTTCCTTAAGTGGGTTAGTTCTTACAATCGAAAATGGCAACCAGATGTTGACTGAAATCCGTAGCGTTTCTCCTTCAAGCTGAGCTTCTTGGTAATTGTTTGATCTTTTAAAGTTTCATAGAAACCAGATTGGGTATTTGAATTTTCCAAAACTGGGAAATGTTTAATATAACTTTGGAGATAATTTTTCCAAACTGTTTCATTCAACATATTTTCTCCTAATTGTGTTTTCTAAAAAGATGTAGCATTGAGATTTTAATAAATAACTTATTTTAAGTCATTTTTAAAGTTTCTTATATCTTTAGAATGAAAAAGACTTTAAAAATTAGATTATTATTATTATTATTATTATTTGGTTTTGCCACAGACTAAACTGGGCTTTGAATGGCAGATGTAATTTGCAAAAACAAATAATATCCTTATTATATTTAGATTGAGGAAAGACTCCAGAAAAGAAAAACAAACTCCTTCACATGGGGCCTTTCAAGTGACAGTGTGGATAAGCTAAAAGGGAGTCTGGGGACACAGTGTGTTCACTCTACTTAGTGTATCAGATTTATCTGCTTGAAATATTTTAAATATTTTCTTCAATTTGGGAGAAATTAAAAAGCATCTAACCATATTTCTGAGGCTACTTTTTCATTTTTCTACCTCTTTTACTTTCTAATCTCAAGATTATGCAGTTGTTGAAACTTTTCAAATCAAGACTTGACTTTCCCCAAATTAATGAGTATCTCCCCCCAGATATCCTCTCAGAAACGTCATCTTCTTTAGCTAAAGTTGCTTTCTTTTAACAGCATCTAACTCTGTAATCTGACTTGCCACCCCATTGCTCCTAAAATTGTTCTTCTAAAATTTACCAAAAAAAAAAAAAAATCTCCTTTTTGTTACAAAATCCAGTTACTATTTTTGTAGTCGCATTATTTTTGGTACAAAAGTAGATTTGAATGTGACTAGAATATCAGTTTTTCTCAAAAGTCATATATTTTTTTTAAAAAAATTATAAATTAAGCATTGATGTGAATTATCTGAGAGAATTTCCAAATTTTCATGATCTTATCCTTAACAGCATTTCCCAATTTGGTGAAATGCACACACCATGAGGGGATAACACCTGTTCTTGCACTGAGGAGAGGCAATGGGACTGGGAACGTTTTTATGAACCTTTCTCTCTCTTTGGTACCAGGGATTGAAGTCAGGGGCGCTTAGCCACTGAACCACATCCCCAGCCTTATTTTGTATTTTATTTAGAGACAGGGTCTCACTGAGTTGCTTAATGCCTCACTTTTGCTGAGCCTGGCTTTGAACTCTCCATTCTCCTGCCTCAGCTTCTTGAGTTCTTGAGCTGCTAGGATAACAGGCATGCACCATCACCCCGGGGCTCTCTTTACTTCTTAATGTTGCCTTAGCTTGCTTCTTCCATCTTTCTGTCCCTCCTTCTTTTTGTTATTTCTCCAAATATGGGTTTTCTCCAAGGCATTCATCCTGAGCCATCTCCCCCTGCTCCCATCTTAATACTCCATCAGTAAATTCTTGTATGCTCCAAATTCTATAACCTCACCAGGGGATAAAGTTTCTAAATAACATGGAATCCCAATCTGTCTCCTACAGGCAGAATTTGAGAGGCAAGCTTTTCCAGATATCTGGTAAATGTTTTGATTGTTGTGCCCCAGTGCCTTAACATGTGTGCAACAGAACTGATTATCCTGCCCTAGCAATATCTGTTATTCTTACCTGACATGTTCTTGCCACTAGTTCTGTATTCCCTCAATCTCTCTGGCTCTAAATCTTACTGTCAGATCTTCTCTAGCCTTTTCAGTTGCCACACAGGTTACCAAGCCCTGTAAGCTGTGCCTGTTCTCTGCCTGGGCACCACCTTCCTTGCAGTTGCTTTGGGCTCTCTTGTGCTACCACAGTAGCTAATAAATGCTCTCCTATTGTTTCCCAACCAGAGTACATATTTTTTTGCCTGACATTCAGTACCTTTTGCACTATTGTATCAGACAAGCTCACAGCCCTGCTCTAGCTTCTACTCTTAGGCCTGTCCACACATTTGAATTACTTAAGGAAATTGACAAAATTTTAAAGGCAATGCCCAGACCCCACTCCAGAAAATTATTTTAGAATTTGGAGAAAAGGGGATAGGCCTGATAATCATTATATAATTTTTTCATAGTTCTTTTTTTCCTATATTTTATTGGTGCACTATAGTTTTGCAAAATGGTGAGATTTATTGCATATTTGTACATGCACACATTGTAACAATATAATTTGGATTATATCATTCCCTTATACTTCCCCTTTTCCTCCTCTCTTCCTTCCTCCTAGTCCCTTTCCTCTACTCTACTGATCTCCCTTCAATTTTTATGAGACCCCTTCTTCCTCACCTTTCTTTTCATTTTTCCTTTCTAGCTTCCACATGAGTCAAACCTTCTAAGTTTGAATTATTTTGCTTAACATAATGGTTTCAAGTTCCATCCATTTTCCTGCAAATGACATAATTTCATTATTATTTTATGGCTGAATAAAACTTGATTGTGTATACATACACCACATTTTCATTATTCACTCCTCTGTTGGTGAACCCCTAGGTTGGATTTCATAGTTTGGTTTAGTGAATTTTGCTGCTATAAACATAGGTATGCATTTATTGCTATAGGATAAGCATGATTATATTTATAAAAAGATTTTCCAGGTGATATTAATATGTGGTTAGAATGGAGAACTATAGCAATTAGGAATTTGCCTTATTACATTTCAAAGCTTTCTACTTTGCATTGCTATTAAGGTTTTTTCCTCTAGGGTTGTGTCCTGTATAAGTCAGGTTTCACCTGCAGGAAAATGGTCTCCATCACCCCACCTAATTGACCTAAGAACTTCTTCCTAGGTCCCAACTTTCTCCACCATGCTGGGAACTAAGCTTCCAACACAGGAATCTTTGAGGACACCAAAACCATGTCGAAACCATAGGACTGCCTTTCTGTCATTTCTTAAAGTCCAAATAAATATATGAAGTTCTTCCCTACAAGTTCTCCTCAAATTAAAAACAATAAACAAATAAAGCAGCCTCATCACACATCATTCATATGTCTCTGATGCCTAGAATATGCTTTGTCATACTTTTAATAATTTTTTTTGTGCTCAGCTTATCTCTTCTTCTGTACTATAAACAGTAAAGCAGGGATTGTTTTATTCATCTGCTTATATGTTATTCTGCATAGGACAGTGCCTTGCATATACCAGTAGATACACAACTAAATGCATAAAAATTAAAATAAATAAACCCACAATATATTAACAAAATCACGGAATCTTTCTTTCCCATATATAAGCATCATGTTCTTGAAATTTAGGGAAAAATTTTTGATAGTGATAGGAAATAGGTATATGTTAGAGTAAATTGAAATGTGCTCAGATGTGTCTGTGCACAGTCAACTGAAGAACAGAACTCATATATCCCTGACCCTAGTATAACCTTGTTTCAGATTTGGTCAAATGTCTCTGTTGTCAAAGAAAGAAGAATTCTACCAACAAGTTAATAATAACCTTTCTATAATAATAATAACTTCTTTCAGCTCTTTCTCTTAGGAAAAATATGAAAGGCATATGTGAATCTCATAATGTATGCAACAAAATGTTCCATTTAGAGCAGAGCACTCTTGGAATTTAAAAAATCTTGTTTAGCATTCCACCTCCTTATCAGAGTGACCAAACAAGTGATTAAGGGGTACGAAAAGCTGAGAATTCTCTGGTTGGGAGGGCCAGTATCTCTAATAGCTAACTCTTTATGTAATTATGAGATGTTATAGGGAATCCCTGTCTGAATGTTTGCTAAAGAACATAGTTTTGGCAAAGCTCTCTTATAGTACTTACTGATTTGCTAGGATCATGATTCTCAGGCTTGACATATTTTGGAATTGTCTAGAAAGCTTGTTAAGTCACACAATTCTGGGTTCTACTCATAGTAGAACCAATTCAAGAAGAATGGGGAGGCAGGTTAAGGATTTGGATTTCTATCATGTTTTCATGTGATGCTAATGCTCTAATAATAGAATTGTGTGTTCAGAATTACTTGCTAGGTACTTTGTTATTATTGGGTTTCAGTGTTTCTTCCAGAGGCACAATGAAATTCTGGCTATTTAACGGCTAAATAATCCCCCATTTGCCTTATCAGGATCTTGAACCATTCTTCCACATCCATATAACTCCCTACTACTAAATTTACATAGATGGTAACCCCATCAAATTTGAGTTGAATTGCAAAACTTGGCACATATTAGCTGAATTCTTTGTAGTCAGAATCAAGGATCTCATTTGAATTGAGAGCAACAAACAACAAACTATCTTTGGATACACTGGGCTTGTTGGAAGGTTGTAAGATTAAGGCAAAATATGGATATCTGATTTATCCCAATTCTCAATTATAAGCCTCTGAAAGAAAAGTAAAATGGGCCTGGGTTGCATGGCCCATGACAAACCATGATTAATTTATTTAATTTCTCTGATGCTTTTAATATATAAGATGGACATTTTAAAATTAGATAATCTGATGTCTACTCCCACTTAGAAATAATAATAAACAGGGGAAATCCCCTGTAGCTCCTATGTTATTTACAATTACCTATAAAAAAGATAGTTAATTTTGGATATCTTTCTTTGCAATATTTTTATATATTTTATACAGTTTTTAGTTTGACATTATATCAAACGTATGCATTAAACTTCACAAATATTTCAGTGATTACATAAGATTATATTACTATTTTAATATTTACTTAATCTTTCCAACATCATTATTTATATTTATCATATTTCTAATTTATTGCTGTCATAAATAATGCATTGATAACATTCCTTGTATATAAATCTATGTCTAGATTCTTAATTACTTCTTTTGCATTAGTTTCTAAAATTAGAATTCTTGGAAAAGTTGAGTACCATTTTCAATGACAGTATCTTCATTGATGCTGTCAATACTCTGTCTGAAAAAGTCAAATAGTATTTTCCTTCTGCTACACAAGAAATCTCCCACCTCACCAAATCTCCCAATATCAAAATTCTCCTTATAATCAGCAAGGCTGTTTCAGGAATGAGAACTTTGTCTATTGGTCTATGGAAGTATGACATAAAAATTCAAAGTCAAAGTTGTGGCATGAAACAGATGAAGGTTCTTCTGGAGAATTATACTTAGGTCATAGTGGGAATGCTGAGAATGTCAGAATGGCCCTCACATTCCACAGTAATCTGAAAGCTCATCCAGATAGATAGCCAGTCTATCAGGAATAATGAGTGATGCTATTCCATTCATTTGTTCAAAGATTCTTATTCATTAATTGTCCACTTCCTGGAGAAAAAGCCTACTGGGGTTTGTCAACCCCAATTTTACTTTGTGCAGTGCCTGAAATCTCTAATTCATAACTGTAAACAGCATGACAATAACATGATGAGACCAAGTTCGTTTCTCATCTTATGGAAAGACATCTTGTTACCTTGTCACAATGAGTATTTTTAAGGCACAAGATCTTACATCAGAGACATTTTGCATTTTAAAATGCTCAAGGTCCAGGTTAATATCCTATACATTTTCATTATTGAATAACATCTTATTGGAATTTTGAAAAATTTTGAAAGATAACACCATGTATGAAAAGACAATGTTTTTCTGCAGAGCAGAATGTTTATTTTTGCCTGGATGCCTATTGCAACTGCATTTTCAGAAAATGGCTTTTCTGTTTACAAAGATGTTACATGTTTATGATAGAATAATCAATCAAGTAAAGAAAGATGTGAGTGAAAATTACTTCAAATTCCACCAGAGATAACGTGGTTAATAATGTTGTGCATATTTCCAGGCATCTCTTTGAGCTCCCCTCTTTCTCTCTCTCTCTCTCTTTCTCTCTCTCTCTCTCTCTCTCTCTCTCTCTCTCTCTCTCTCACACACACACACACACACAAACACACACACACAGATACACACACCCATTTGTATCCTGTTCCTTTGCCTCTTTACAAAAACTATATAAATTCTTGCCATATATAGTTCTTAAAATTTTTTAATGTTTTCAATTCAATAGTTTTAAAAAAACCTTGACTATGTCCTAATTAAATGTATCATGCCACATACTTTATATGCATTAAGTCCTTTAACTTACATTACTAGAACACTACATAAGCATTTCTATTTCACAGATGAGAAAGAATGGCAGAGAGAGCCACATCTCCAAAACAGTGTATCTTAAAAAGGTGGAGTTGAGGTTTGATCCCAGGACTATATCTAAACTTCAACTTTTAATCACAGTATCATACTAGTTCTCTGAAAGAATATAGAAAATATATATTTCATTCTTTTTAGTGTTTTATTGTATGCGTACACCATAATTTTAAACTAAATGCTTCTGCGTAGTTATTTAGAATTTTTCTCCTTGTTACTATAAAATAAAACTTTGCTACAACATTAATGTGCTTTATATTTTGGAGATTTGAGTGGTAATGCAGAATTATTGGGTCATTGGATGAAAATATTAAAACTGTAGTCTTCCCTGGCAAATTTCTCTACAAAAAGTTGATTCCCATTTTATTTCTATCCACAGTGTTGGTCTTCCTTGTTTTCACTGTATTTGATATTATAACATTTTAAAAAATCAGATGTGATTTAAAATAACATATAATTTCTATTTCTAATAAAAATGTGTACTTTCATGTTAATTGAAATATTTGATTATGTTGCATGACATTTTAAAAATTATTTTTTATTTGTTAATTTTTTTATACTAAGTATACAAATAAGAAGTTCTTCAAATAAAATACATCCAGAAAAACAAAAAAGAAAAGACACTGAAATTCACAAGTTAGAGGAAGACAATTTAAAGTATAGCATATACTTTTATATTCATGGCACAGGCAAAATCCAAAACTGATGATATCACCTATTGCTGGTAGAGATTCTAAGAAAAGAAATTCTCATACATTGCTTATGGAAATGTGAAATACAGCCCTTTTTTTTTGAGAAAGCAATCTGTAAAATCTATAAAACTTAAAATACTTATACTTTTGAAGCCAACAATATTATTCTTGGAAATCGATCTGATAGAAGCTAAAACATTAAAACATGGTAAAATCTATATCTAAATCTTAAAATTAACAAAATTAATTTCATGATGATGAAATAGAGAAATGATTTTAAATAATGGCAAACAACATGAGAGAGATAGACTACTATATGAATTTTTAGTAGTAAATAATTACAGGGAAAAATAGCATGTTCTGTTCCAAGTGTCTCTGGAAAGGTGGAAAATTAATCCTATAAAACTAGATGGAACTGTGATTTAGCAGAATCCTGTTCAAATATGTGGGATAAAATATGCTTCTTAGATGCATAGGAACAATCCACTTTATAGTACTTGGCATAGTTTTACATTGGCCTAAATATTCTTTGTTTCATAGATGACAGAATTATTAGCCTCAGGAGACACTTCTGTTATACCCTTGGCTTCTGGGAGCAGCGCCAATTTTAGGAAAATTGTGAAGTGGATGAAACTTGTCTTCGGTAATAGCCCTGTTTACCCCTTACCCTGTTCCTCCTTATCTGAAGCACCCACTTGAGGGTCCCAAGAGGTTGGCCAGTTTGTGCCTACCACTCGGGACTCTTTCATGGAATTTGGTATAAGGAGTGTCTGTCATGAAAAGGAACCTTCTTCCATCATATTTCAGGATGTAACCTGTTCAAGCAAACACACTGGATATTACCAATAGGAGAAAACTGCTGCCCAAGTTCTAGGTGATGTGCATGCATTTTAACAGAGGCAATCACTGCTAAGGTTCTTCCCCTTGCACTGAAACCTTGCACCACTTGGAGACTGTTGAGTTAATACATCATCCTCCAGTGGGAGGGAGGGGTATTGAGGAAACTGGAGGGGCTGAGGCAGATAACAATAGTTATCTGTATTTTTCAGATGATGTATCTTTCTCTCTATTTGGAAGCCTTAAATAATAGGCTGGTAGGATGCATAGAATATGTCATGTTTTGTTTCTTAAAAGTTCATTACCCAGATCTGAAATGTTTACCTGCCTGTATCTTCCTACCACCCATCTATTCAAGAAACAAATGCTTATATAAAGCTTATCAAATACTAAGATGTTATTCTAAGTGCTTCACAAATATTAATTCATTTAATCCTTAAAACATTACCCCAGTTTTGGTATTTTTATTACTGGGAGGTTTGAATTTTAGTCTCACATCTGTTTTCTGGAATGACCTTGAACAATCTCATCAGATTATTTATTGTTTGATTTGAAGATGGAAGATAAAACTTGCCTCATAAATATCTCACAGGAATGTTTCGATTTGTTAACTAAATCTCCAAAGATTAAAGAAATAATGCATAAGAATAAATGTTAGTAATCCTCAGATACTTGTGGCATTAAGTAATAAGCCTTTGAGAGAAGGTTGATTCTTTTTCTCATGTAAGTGAATTATATTTTCTCAAGCCTAATTCTCATCTGTGCTGAATTAGTATGGAATTATTCTTGGAATAAATTAGAAATCAATGACTCCCTCTTCCCTCTCAGACTGCTCACAGTCCCTGGTGAATTATTATGCAATGTTAAACCAGATATGACTAGGTTTTATTCATTGCGTTCTAAAGAAGTCAAGCAAAATAACTTTTAATAGAATAAGAAGAAGGAAGAATATTTGGTTAAATGAAGTGTCACATGCTAATTATGCAGGAAAACCTCCTTTCCTCTTTCATGGAATTTGGTATAAGGAGTGTCTGTCAGAAAAATCATGTCAAGTACTCAAGTATTAAAAGAACCCAATTTAAAACATCAACCTCATAACAAGGTTTAAGAGGAGGACATTATCATAGCCAGGCATTAGGATATTTTATAATCAACACTAAACACGTAAATTTTATTTGTTATATGGCCATTAAATAAGAGCTCCATGTAAGACACTAATTGGCTTGGGTAGGGGATAAAGCATTATAACCGTGAGTGAGAACTTTCAAAAAACAATCAGATAGAGGTGTATGTAAGTGTTTCTTAAACTTATTTGTGCATACAAACTCTTTGGGGATCTCATTTATTGATAAATTCTGTTTTGGTGAGTGTTATGGTTTGGATGTGAGGTGTCCTCCAAAAGCTCACATATTAAACACTGAAATACAGTTCAGAGAAGAAATGATTGAGTTATAAGTCTTAACCCAATCAGTGAGTTAATCCCCTGACAGGGATTAACTGAGTGGTACTAAGGTGGTAGGGTGTGGCTGGAAGAGGTGGGATTGTGGCTTGGCTTTGGGATATATATTTGTATCTGGCAAGTGGACTCTCTCTCTGCTTCCTGATCACCATGTAAACTGATTCCCTCTGCCACACTCTTCTGCTGTGATGTTTTGCCTAACCTTGAGCCCCTAGAAATGGAGCCAGCCTTCTATGGACTAAGACCTCTGAAACCATGAGCCCTCAAATAAACTTTTCCACTTGGAAAATTATTCTGGTTGGGTCTTTAAGTCACAGCAGCGAATAGCTGACTAAAACTGAGCCCTAAGTTGGGACCGGGACTTTTACATTTCTAACAAACTTTCAGGTGATGACAGTGTAGGTCCTTGGATCATTCTTGACAGAGTGTCTAGTTTTAAGTGTTATATTCATTGCAGTCTGAGCAGTCTGAGGGGCAGAATAAAATATCCCAAAAGACTTCCAAAGAAGTGGCCAATTCTGAATATGGAGACCTAGGAAGGTGTCATACCTTGGGAATAAGAATGATTTCTCTTTTCTTTTTCTTTTTTCTTCTTTTTGGTGCTGGGGATTCAACCCAGGGGTACTGTATTACTGAACTAGCCCTTTTTATTTTGAAATTGGATCTCATTAAGTTGCTGAGGCTGGCCTTGAACTTGGGATTCTCCTGCACCAGCCTCTCAAGATGCTAGGATTATAGGCATATACCATTACCTCTGGCTACAAATCATTTCTTAGGCAAATATTAGAAGCAAGAGTATTTGGAAATATAAGCTACACTCAGTCTGAAAATGCCTAGAGTTTCAGTGATCAACAAGGAGTAGTGTGGCTGAAGAGGAGGGGGTTTGTGTGGAAGGGCGGGAGCTGCTTCTAGGGAAACAAGACTAGAAGAACCATGACTGGACAGATGTTAAGGGCCTTGGTTATTTTGCTAAGGAATTTTATCAGAGTTGCTCAGTCGATGATAAGATCTGTATTTAGGAGGATATTTCTGGTAGCAGGAAGAGAGATTAGAGAAGGAAAAATAATTAGAAGCAGGGACATTAGTTAGGAGACTTTGCAAGGGGCAGTGAGATTTTAGATTTAGAAATTGGGATAGAATTTGGAAAGGCCAGGAAATATTTGAGAATTTTTATTTAGAATTGAAGGGATTTGAAACTAATGGGATGTGGGCATGTGAGAGATGAGTTGGATGATCTCTCTAGTGAGGAAGGGTGAAGGGCTACACCTTTGATGATAAGGACAATGGAAGAAGGGAAAAATGTCTTGGCAGGAGGTAGTGAATTAAGTTTGGTATTTATTCAGTAGGGCATATGTTCTCGCATGTGACTGGAAATGCCTTCTGAAACATGAAGAAGATTAAGAAAAGTGAATTTGAAAGTCAGTGGCAGGGAACCAACTGCTAAAGTAATGTATGCAAATGAAATTAACAGAGGAGCTAAATTTAGAGGGAAATAGTAATGCATATAAAGAAAGAGTAGATATTTGAGGAGCAACCCATATTAAGAAAAGGCCTTTAACTTCAAATTTCATCTATTTTTCAGTCCCCTGGTATTTTTTTTATTGGTTTCTTTTAGTTATACAGGACATTAGGATTCATTTTGGTGTAATTACAAAAGCATGGGTTATGATGTGCTCTAATTTAGTCCCAAATACTTCCCCTTCCCCCCCTTCTCTCCTCCCCCCATTCTCTTCTGTCTACTCTTTCTGCTATTTATTTATAGTTTTGTTTTTAAATTAGTGTCTTGTGGATATATATAATGGCGAGATTCACTATGATATATTCATATGTACATAGGAAGGCTAGATAAAATTTATTGCACTGTTCTTCCCTTATCCTATCCCCCTCAACCCCTCGATTTCCTTTCTCTACTCCACTGCTCTTTCTTCTATTTTGATGGAATACCCCTACCCCCACCTTTCCTTCTTTCTGTCTTTCTCTTTTTTCCCCCTTATTTTGAACTAACTTCCACATATCAGAGAAAGCATCTGATCTTTAATTTTCTGAGTTGGGCTTATTTCATTTAGCATAATAGTCTCTAGTTCCATCCACTTATAGGCAAATGCCATAATTTCATTCTTCTTTATGGTTATATAATGTGCATCTTGCATGGAAGTAATTATTGGTGTTGCATCCCGATTGGTTTTGTGAAACAACACTCTAAGTATCAAATTCTTTGGTGAGATCTGCAATTAGGACATGAGAGTTTGTATCTAGCTACAGTTACATAATAGTTATTACCTTATTTCCCCTGGAGAATTTGTTTATTCAAACATTTTAAAAACTGAAATTCATCCTTTATTCTGATATTCTTAGTTTTTGTCTAATGTATTCTTTCTGTTCCAAGATCCCATCCAGGATACCACATTACTTTTAGTGTCATATCTCCTTTGTTTCCTCTTGATTATGACATTTCCTCAGACTTTCCTTACTTTCAATGACCTTGACAGTTTTGAGAAGTAATTCTCAGCTCTTTGGATGTCCTTCAAGTGGAATTTTCCTGATGTTTTCCTCAACATTAGATGGGTCATAGTTTGGGAGTATGACCACAGAGAAAATGCATCTTCCTTATCACATTGCAATAAGGATATTGTATGGTTTGGATATAAGGTGTCCTCCAGTAAACTCGTGGGATAGACAATGCAGGAATGTTTAGGGGTGGAAAGATTGGATTATGATAGTTTTAATCCAATCTGCAGACTAAATCATTTCCTGAATTGATAGTTTGAATGGATTACTGGATGGTAATTTTAGACAGGTGAGAGTATGGCTAAAGGAATTAGGTTTCTGGGGATGTGCCCTCGGGATTATATCTTTTCTCTGGCTCCTTTCATTCTCTCTCTGCTTTCTGGCTGCCAAGTATTGAGCAGCTTTCCTTCCACAGTGCTCTTCTGCCATGATGTTCTGCCTCACCTTAGTCCCAGAGCAATGGAGTCAGCGGATCTTGGACTGAGACCTCTGAAACTGTGAGACCCAAATAAACCTTTCCTCTTCTAAGTTGTTCTTGTGAGATGTTTTGGTTCCAGAACTGACTGACACAGGCATGTACTATCAAGCTGACATCGCACTGTTGGTGTTAACCTGATCACCTGACTGGGGTTATATTTGTAAGGTTTTTCCACACTGTAAAGTTATCCTTCTATTTCTGCTTTCCATGCTGAACTCTTGGGAGAGTCACTATACACAGTTCTTATTTAAAGTGGGAAATTATGCTGTATCTCCTTGAAGGCAGAGTACCTACATAACTTATTTGGACTTCTTTTGCCTGGGAGATTTGTTTTTTCATGTCCACTTTTTAATTTACTCAGTCATTTGTTTGCATCAGCATGGACTCATGGATATTCATTTTATATTTTAGGTTGCAATCCAATATTTTACTTGTTTTGTTGCTTAGATTGTTTCAGGTTGACCATTGGCTCCAGTGTCTCTTTGACATTTCTCCCATCATTGCTTTTTGTTTGCTCCGTTTGGTTTTGAGTAAAATGATTTTTTTTTTTTTGGTTTTTATTTCCTGATACTACATGCCTGTATATTTACTGTTCTGGCCCTTGAATCAGCTGCTTTCTCCAGGCTGAATGTTCTCTCTGATATGTGGATGCTAATCCATGATAAGGGAGGGTAGAGAGGGGAAGTATAAAAGTTCATTGGATTAGACAAAGGGGAATGAAGGGAAGTGAGTGGAGATGGAAATAGGAAAGATAGTAGAATGAATAGGACATAAATTTCCTATGCTCACATATGAATACATGACCAGTGTAACTCCATGTTATGTTCAACCACAAGAATTGGATCAAAATTGTAATGGGTTTTATTCCATGTATGTATAATATATTAAAACACACACTATTGTCATGTAAATCTAAAAATTACAAAAAAGAGTTTATTTCATGGGAATAAATTCATCAATTTCTTTTAATGTCTTTCTTAACAGTAAGTTTCTTCAGAGCAGGAATCTTTTATTTTGCAATGTTTAAGGATAGTCGTGATTTCTTGAGGTCATGAGTAGATTAGAAGACTTTCAGGAGCTCAGAACTCTTCCCAGAAACCATCTCAATGATCTCTATCACCTTTCCCATGGCAGAAAGAGGTCAGCTATCAGGACAGAAGAACTGCATCCCTGGTGTGTCTTTAGAGCATCAGGGAGCGAATGGTTTGAAGTTTCTCTATTGTGAAACAAAGTTTTCATCCTCAGCCCTGGAAGGGTATGGAGATAGGGCAAACATCCACAGCCAGGCTCTTGGGGATCAAGAACCAGACTTAATTACATTTTGTGGCCATGTTCTGTAATTTATTGAGGATCTCAAGGTTTTGTTTATAATTCTCTTAAAGTTAATTCTGAAAGTGGAAATCCTCAATCCAATAAACATCGACTATAATGATTGTTAGAAACAATAAGGTGAATGTTTCTTGTCTTTAAAGAACAGCCATGAATAAAATTAATTATAAGCACTATGTTATTGTTCTGTAGATCAATCACATTAACAGTACAGAATAGGGAACTGTTTAATGCAATTTGAGAGATTTAAGACAAGCTATAGGTATTTGTACTGGCTAATTTATGTCCCAGCAGTCTTGGTAGAATCAAGCATAGGCCCTAATTTATCATCAATAAGTTAAAAATGTTCTCATGAATATAATACCATCTACTAATTATGATAAAGGATGGCTACTGAGAAAGTATGACTTTGTTATTCAGCAAGAATTTTAAAATCCAGTTGTGAAAAGAAAGTTATACAGACGGAGTTGTGAATGTATACAAAAACCTTCTATGTTATATTATAAAGAAATATTATGAATTATTTTAAAATTAAACATCTTGGGGTTGGAGGTATAGCATAGTGATAGAGAGCTTCATTTGCATGCACTGGAGGAAAAAAGAAATTAAATATCTTTAATTCTTCACCCTAAGGAAAACAGGTTTTCTGAAAATATTATAGTTGTATATTTATGGAATATGATTGTCTAATACTGTTAATAAATAAATGAGGATTGGTTTCTGTAGCTTTGATAGTTATGTGTCCTAGAAACTCTCAGCCCAATTAATTTTCCAAGCCATACTTTATAAATCTGCTTCAATCAAAAGTAGAACTGTTCATAAAAGAGTTTCCTCTCTTCTTGGAAATTGCTATTTGTCTTTATAATTTCTGTAAACACAATGAATAGTTGGCTTTATTTTCCTTTTGTTGGATTCTCCTCCTTTTTCCTTACTAGAAACTAATGTTTTTCTTACTATTCTTCCATTTTTGATTTTTATGATAACATTTCTACAGACTGGATTTTGATTATGTTCTAATTATCATCTGCTGCTCACAGTCAGTTATTTGCTCACTTAAGCATTTAACAAATATGTAGCAAGTACTTACTTTCCTGTATCCCAGCCACTACCATAAGTACTGAGACTAAAGCAAGGAACAGAATACACGGTCCCTGCCCTCAAGGGGCTTATATTCAAATAAGGGAAGACAACTAATATACAAATACACAAGAAATATGCAACCTGTCAGTTGTAAATGCTGTGGATAAAAATGAAGCAAGAGTGAACTTGATGGTCATAATTCTTTTTTTTAAACAGCATGCCAAAGTTCTCATTCCTGAAGAATAAACAGCCTTCATATGATGATGCTAATGTGAATGTTGCTATCTCAGAGTTCTCTGTTTTTCTCTAGATTAGATTACTGATCCTGCAGACCTTATCAAGGAGGGAGGTCATTTGTGAGCCAGGAAACAATTGTTTGCTTTACCTGGCAGCCTGCCTGAAAGAGACTGGAAATACTCTAAGGGCAGCCTCACTCCTAAGGGCAGATGCTGGATTTTTAAAAAACAAAACAAAAACCTTTAAAAATAGCTCTTATGTTTTTAACACTGAGATGTTAGCTGGCTTCTGACAACACTTAGAGATATAAGCTAGAGTCTGCTGTTGTATGCCTCAATTAATAAATCTGGACCTTGATCTCTCCTTCTAAAATAGGCTGTGAGTCCTCATCTTTTCTGGAGCAAACACTGTGAGGCACGACAGTGATGGGTGTTATCAGCAGTAGTTCTAGGAGAGGTGCCTGTACAGTGTTCATGCTTTTGTCATTTTCGGAGGAGAATGGAACATCCTCATCCTGTTTTCCCTAGAACTGTGCCCTGTGACCTCTCTATTCAAGACCTTGGCTGGTCTAACCCAGGATCTTTGATTTCTTTGTAAAAGGAAAAATATAATATTAACCTTCTTAAAATAATTTATGGATTTCTTTTCAAAAATAGGTGAAAGTCAACTCAATATTTATAATTTCTGAGCTCACAAGCATTTGGGAACTATTTAGTTCCTTTTATGTATGAAGATTGAGTTTAAATTACCAGCAGCAGTGCTAATAATGCAGTGACTATTATTGCTGTGTATGGGTCTAGAATACCTGAGCTACACATGTTAGAGTCATTCTTTTTTCCAAGGTCCCAAGAGAAAATAGATTCATTGAACAATACCTGAAAAGGAGCAATTTGATGATTTCTCCCTATGTCTCAGTCTACTCTTTTGGAAAGTATACAACAAGGTTGTTGGAAGTACTTCATAAATTAATACATGAAAGGCATCAATAGCTACATTTTTTTTCTGTTGCCTCCTTGTTCTTTGAAGGGATAACGGTGCCAAGGACATGGCCTCCAAAGCTGGCTTTTCTGTATTCAAATTGTGATCCCACTACTAACCAGATAGATAACCATGGATAAATTATTGAGCCTTTCTGTGCTTCTAAAAAAATACTCAGTACAGTATTGTGTGGAATACATGAGTTAATACAAATATTTGGAATAATGCCTGGCACATTATTAATACTCAAGAATTATTAGCTGCTGATATTCATATCATTATTATTACTAATTATTTATTCGTTATGGCTTTGGACCCCAAATTCTAATGCAGTATTCTAAAGAGCAAAACTAAACCACACCGAATTCTCATTTTTCTCCATGCCAGGAAAACCTAATAAACTACCATCCAAACTAGCGAAGGTCTTTGCCTTTCTCCCCCTACATCCAACCATGACTTCTTGGCTCTTATAATTCTAATGTCAATCTTCTAGGGGCAGAAGGAGCACATTGAGAAAGATACCCCAAAAGAACATTTGCCCCCATGCCTAGGAAGAACCTGTCCTAGGTCATTTGTCACTAGGGTATTAGCCCCAAAGCAGGCACACATGATAAAGAGTCCAAAGTGAGCTTTTGAAGGAGAAAAGTTGTTGTCAGTCCACTCATCCATGGCTCATTGGCCACTTTATTTCACAACCTAAGAAAAGAGACATTGCAAAGAAGATTTCCACAGACCACTCTTATTTGTCCAGGCTCTGAGAGTAACAAGGACTCTGAGAGGCCCCACTTCAGTTCTTGCCAATTTTAACACAACTTACAAAATGTACTTGGAGTTGAAATGAACTTCCTCACCCTTGTGGAAGACCATGCCAAATCTTCTGGAGATCAAAGGGTATATTCAGACATTTCTCTGCAACCCATGGACCAAACAATAACTTGCCTGAATTCATTTTAAGAAAACCACTTTATCTAACTCATTAAAAGCTGAAAAAAAATGAATATCAATTGACCAAATGACCAAGGAGTAGAGGAGACCTGGCATACCAGTATTTTCCAGCAGGGCTAACACTATATGCTGCTACGAAATGCAGAACTGGGGCAGACCTAGGGCCAGGTGGAGAACATGTGGGAAGCTGGCGCCAGCCTTCTGCTGCCTTCAGGGACCTTGTGTTTCCAGAGCTTCCAAGTTTTCAATGAAGGCCGAAATCTGGAATTTTATGTGGATTGTGTTGACATTTGCATTTTGGCAAATACTTAAAATTAAAGCAAAACCAAAACAAACTATGCAGGCCAAAGGCAGCCCATCTGATGTCTGTGTGCCTCCAGGCTTGTGATCTCTGCTGTAGATCCTTCACATTGGCCATCTAGATGTCCATACTTTTAGCACTTGGAACATTGGCCCCAAGCCCCGCCATATATATTAGTTTGTAATTTTGCTGAGATATACATCTTCATCCCCAATGCTCCAAGGATGTGATTTACTTAGTTATTGTATGTGCTTTGTTCCCTCTCCAGTTCTTACATTTTACCATGGCTTGTATATTTCTTTAATCAAAGTTGAGTACACAGAATCTCTCATGAAACAAGAAAACAAACAACAATAAAAAATTCTTTTCATAAAAAATTAAAATGGAGCACAGGAGTGGACGGGGGAAGGGAGTTAGTTACCCTGTGATTGTTGGAAATAGAAAGGTAGAGTGGAAAGAGCTACTGAATGAATAACTGGTAACTAGAGGTTTTCAAGGTTGATATAGCAGTCAGTGAGGGGAATAGGAGTTTTTGTGGAAACAATCAGCATTTTCCAGATCATGGTAGCAAGAATTAGGGAAGAAGTATATGAAAACAGCTCTTAAAATTTCAGTTATACTTTACTTCATTTAAAGAGAAAATTTATGTGCTACAGAGTAGTTTTTAAATTATTGATTTTTAACTTAAAATATTAATCAAATACTTTTGAGAGAGAAGGTTTCATCCTTATGAATGTCAAGAAACTGTGTGATGCTTTATAAGTTGTCCTAAATTTCCTTGTAGTGTTTTAGAACTAGATTGCTAAGGGCAGTAACCGTCTGTTCTTTTATTTTTGCTGTTTTCTTTCATATTTCTAGTACAATATTTCTACTCATTGGAGGTTCTCAACAAATTGAATGTTTTGAATTATTTAAATGTGTCTTCTAGTTTTAGACATTTATGGGTCAAATATATATTTCTGTTTAACAACTCTAGAAATCATGTGTATGCCTTCTGAAGCAAGGGGTAGCATGCCTTAGAGGAGTATATAAAAATATATACTCTGCCTTTAAGGCTCAAACAATGCAGTCCTTAATTTAAAATCCTTCTCTTTGCATATCTTTATCTTCTTAAAATATTTAGTTGGGAATCTTATGACAGGAGGTTGTTGTTTTTTTTTTTTTTTCCCCCTAAGGTTTTAGTATTTCCTGGGCTAGAAGTGATATGGAATGAAAACAGATTTGAATTCTTTGAATCCAAATCAAAGGTTTTGACTGAAAAAGCCAGCTGCACGTTTAAATCGAAGTATTGGAAGCATCATATTGTATTTGGTTCTAGCTGTCAGGTTGGTTTAAAGATCTTCCAAGGGAGGCTAAATGGAGCATGGTGGATCTTTCAAGCCTAAGGCCGGATTGCTCTAACAGCAAAGAGATTTCTCTCATCTCCAAATCGCCTGCACCATTTCTCCTTTCCCCTGTGGCCTGACTATTGTGTTATCTTCCAACATCTTGGTATATGTTAAGCCAAGAGAGAAGTTCTAGGGCTTTGAAGTGTCCAAATCCCTTTGCTTGTCTGTAAGGTTTCTCTTCCAGCAACAAGACATTTGAAAACAGAGGAACCAGTAGCCCTGATAGCACAGGACTTGTCCAACCGAGAAGAATTTGATTGGTGGAGAGTGGAATTTTGATCCTAATTGACATAGGGCCCTCTGCCTTGTGAGTCCTTTCTTTTGTGAAGCCTTTCTTTGGAAGCATTATGCTTCTCAAGTGGGAAATTCTGGGAAATTTGAAAAGAGAGGGATATGGAGAAGCTGATTATTTCCTAAACTTTTCAGAAATCACTATAACTAATGTAGGAAGTGAAAGGTGAGACCTGCATGAATAGTTACTTGGAGGGAGTGTTTATCTTGGGATTGTTCAACAAGAGGCAATCTGTACAGAAATTATTATTTTAATTGATTTTTAATACAAAAATGGGGAAAATTTCCTAAGCAATGTCAATGATTTTCTACATTGCTCAGTGTCCCCAATTTCCCTTGATTATTTTTGGGATTCCTATTTATATATTATCAACAACATTAAACATTGAAGTGTCTTTCTTTCTTTCTTTTTTTTTTTCTCCATGAGGTAACACTTTTATTATCCTATTAGGAACTAGTTACCTAGTTATTCTTTTTTTTTTAGTTCTGGGGATTAGAACCCAGGGCCATATATATATGCCAGGCAAGTGCTCTACACTGAACTACATCCCCAGCCCCTAACTAGTTATTAATTCTTTCAACAAGTATTTTTAAATACCCATTTTGTACAAGGCATGATAATATATATGCCAAAGAGAGTAAAGGAAAATAAATACACACACAAATGTTATTTTAAAATGTACAGATATTATTCAAGAATGTACTTTCCTGAGATTATTTTACAAGTTACTATGATTTACTGACAAAGAGCTTTGTTCTTTGTGAAATAGCAGAAATATCACTTGCATTGGTCCACTGTACCCTGTATTTTGAACTCAACTGTGCTGTTTATAGCTACATCACAAATTTCTTTTACACAAACCTATTTTGTTTTTGTTGAATTCTACTTTCTGCCTCACATACTCCTTTTCTTGTAAGAAGTTGATGAAAGTGTATTTGATGTTTATATCTATAAAAAAGTGGTAATATCCAAACCTAGACAAAATGTGTTCTTTTGACTTTTTATCATTATTTGATTTCACAACTTTCTTCTATCTTTAAAGATTGTAGAATTTTCCTTCCTTCTAATCTTCAAATAAGAATTTATAAATTTATAAAATTAGCAACTTAAATTGTTGTAATTTCAATCTTTTAAAGTAATTTAATAATATCTTTTCAAATAATTAAACTTTCTCTACAATATAATATAAATATGTTAATCCTGTTAAATTAGAAAAGTTGAATTTCAATTACTGTGAATATTGGCTTTTTCTTTGAAGTAAATTCAGGATCCCTGTTACTTGTGTTCTAAGATTTAAATAATTATATTTTTTAATTTGAGGAACTAAATACTACCTTTAAAATATCTCATAAAAATTGTTTTCTTTTCCATATTCTTTTGCTGTTAGGTGATTTGAGCTCCTGGGATCTGCTCATTTGTCTGCCTTCAAGGAAAGCTGATGGAAAACCCTGTGTGTCCAAGGAGGACATGTGCAAGTTAAGTTCACATCAAAGGGTAAATACTCTTAAAATGTGCATGTACTTTCTTGAACACTGCATTTTAGCTACACAATGTTTAAAAGAAAAGTCTTGAAAATTAGAACCATTCTATATTTAGAGAAAGTTCCAATGAGCTGTGACTTACACAGTTCACCATGAAATGACAACAGTTTTTTGTTTAAAGGGATCTTCCCCAGCATCAGCTACTATCGATACTGTTATTGAACTTGGTAGGACTCCAGCTGTATCTAGAAGTCTGTAGCCTAGAGCATGTAGCTGACCCTGGCCACATATTCATCGAAAGATGTAAAGTCTTCATTTTCTAAAACACTGGTCCAGACTTTTTCAAATTCGTATTAATATCTGAAATTACGATAAAATTCATACAATTTGTTATTAACTTTTAGAATTGACATTCACGGTTTACTGCCTATATTGTGTGAACTTTTGTAAATGCTTTTAGAAAGTTAACTAAAAATTAGCCAAGGTCTATTTGCTGGTCACTATGCTAGAAAAATTGATGTGTTGTTGTTACTTATAATTTCTCTGTGAGAAAAGTGTCCAAAGCAAGTTATTTTCCATTTCCTAAGTGGAACTGTAGCAGCCCACCCTGAGTACCTGATTCTGCAATGACAGTTTGGGTTACTCTTGCCTTCTTTTAACTCTGTACTCCCTTGACCTTCTAGCTGAGCTTTCTCTTTGTAAATCTTTGGCCATTCCTTCTCCTCTCTTCATGGCTATTTTATCTCTTGCCACTCTTTAAATGCCCAGGTTCCTTAAAAGCACTCTCCAAATTTCAACCACCATTTGTAGTAGATGCCTTCTTAAGTTTTCATCTAAAATTCAGAGCACCTCGCAGCCTTCAGGCTTGCCTACGCACAGGCTTACTGAGCACTGCCACTTGGACATCCAATATACACTTCAAACTCAGCGTGGTAAAATATGGATTCATTGTTTTCCCCAATAAATTTGCTTCTACTGTTGCATACAGAAACTCTGGACTGCTTCTCACAGCTTCTGTTCTGTTGGTTACAAGCATGATCAATCACTCCATCATCTCCTAAGATCCAAATATGGTCTTCAACCCCCTAAGCCCTTCCTTTCTTTTGTCATCTATATCCTACCAAGAGCCAACTGAGCAATGTGACCCCTAACATTATCTTCATATTGTTTCTACTCTCTACATTTACACTTATGGATCTTTTTCTGGTCAGAAATCAGCACTTTTACCTGGATAATACTAAATATTCATCACTGTTGTTTTGTTTTTTTTTTCCAAAGCAATATTTTGCCCCTGAAATCAATCCTGACCTCTAATGTCAGATGAAAACTACAAAAAGATGAATTGGGCTTGTGATTCTTGTGCTTAAAATCTTGAATAACTTCCCATTAACTCAAGAGTAACATCTAAAATATTTATGGTGCCTTAGCCTTCCAGCAGGAAATATATGCTACATTTATAAGAGTAAAACTGAGGAGAAACTGAGAACTAGACAGAGACGTTGGCAGTGTCAAAGAAACAAAAGAGATTGTGAGGCATCTAAAGTTCAGCAATATCCTAAGGTTTCCACCACCCCTGGTCTTAAGACAAGTACGGAGAAAGAATGTGTCGTTGTTACTTATATGGAGAAAGAATGGTGTAGCCAGAACTTAGTGAGAAAGTGTTCTCACTAGGAAGAAGCTTTAAAGAAATGTAACCTTTGCCAAATTACAGGCCTGAAGAAAGGGAGCCTGAGAGATAAGAACCTAAAACTCTCTCCGCCTAGGCACCAATCTTCTACCACTGCCTTCCATTGGTTCTTGTCAACTTAGTAAGAAAGAGTCTATGGTGCCACCCATAAAAGTCAGCCTGCTGATAACAGCAAAGTGGGAAGATCTGGAAAGGAAAGCTTCTCTGTGAATGGACCTGCCAAATAGTTCTCTTATTTTTTTTTTTCTAGTTCAGATGTTATGCTACAAGCAATATTACACTGATTATAGCTCCTTAAACATCTATGCTGTTTTCTGTAATATACCTTTATTTTTAGTATTTTGTTTGCCTGGAATGTCTTTTCTCTTCAATTTTTACCTCAGTGATTTTAAACCAGGAGATATTTTTGTCTTCCTGGAAATATGGGCAATATCTAGAGACATTTTGGGGTCTGTCACAACCTGTGTGTGAGTGGGGGTATACTCCTAGTATCCAAGGATGCTATTAAATATTGTAATGATGCCCACAACAAAGAATCATGCAGCCAATATGTCAATAGTGCCAAGGCTGAGAGACCACCATGTACTGTCTTTGCTAAGTTAGCCACTTAAGTCTATTAGACTCAGTACCACCACCACTTTCTAAGGATTATCACAGTTCCTCAGGTTTATCTCTAGTGTTTTTTAAAAAGCATCATATTGTTTATTCTTTTTCTTTCACCTGCAAATGAAAGCCAGGTTTCACCAGCAAATGAGGACAAATGAGTTCACACTGGCATTAGTATTGATATTTTGTTGGACCATGCATACCACCCCCCAGCAACTTTCCCATCAATTTCCCCAAGAGGGATCTCCCATATTCTTAGAAGTAGTGTTTGCATGCCCTGTTCTTGCCTCCTGTTTCATCCCACCGTAGGAAAGGCCAGTGAGGAACATTCTATACTAATGTGGATTCTGCTGCTGCTTCTGTGACAGATGTCTTCATCACCCAGGTGCCTACATAGCTGCATAGTTCTCAATATGCTCAAAGTCCTTGCATTTCATCAGTTTCATCTGAACTGGAATTAGATGTAGAACAATGAGAATGTAGCTTTCAGTATCTTTTCCTAAAATTAGAAGACATTAGACACTGGGCTGTCTCTGAGACATTTGCTAGCTTAAAATTTACATGAGAGTCACAGGACATCAGTGGAATATGTGATGAGGACAGAATAGAGCAGAACACCCAGTGATGGCAATGGAGAAATTGTATTAATCAGTGTTATCTGTAGCAATAGAGCCAATAGAATGTGCATGTAATTTTGCATTATTAGATAGGCTGACACAGTCAGAGGCTGGATATTCCCACAATGGTTTTCTGCAAGCTGGAGAGTTGGGGAAACCAGTAGCTGCTCAATTCAAGAAACTGGATGCCTAGGAACATCAGGGACCAATGGTGTACCTCAAGTCCAAGGCTGAAGACCTGGAATGTCCCTGGAGAGTCACTGGTATGAGTCCTTGTCCAAAAACTGAAGAAACTGGAATCTGATGTCCCTGATGATGGTAGCAGCAAAAACTGTACCCACTCAAGATGAATCAAGCTTCTGCCCTTGGTCGAGTTCCCTTGAGCTTCCTCCTTCTGCTTTTTATTTCATCTGGGTTCCTGCCTTATTGGATGGTGCCACACTTATTCAGAGTAGGTTTCCGCACTGTTTACTTACCCACATGCCATTTATTTCTGGAAACAGCTTCACAGACAAGCCCAGGAGTGTGCTTTACCAATTTTGTAGGCATTCTCAATCCATGCAAGTGGACAACCAAGATTAACCATCACAGAAGATGATAATAGGGATGTAGGACAAATAAATTAAGAAGGAAATTACAAAGCACAGTGTCAGTAATGATGAGATTCTGTTTCTAATTTTAAGTTTTGAAATAGTTCTATCTTTATAGAAAAATTACAACAATAATACAAAGTTTCTCACATATCCTTCA
The DNA here is from genome assembly GCF_021218885.2 of Marmota monax. Lineage (NCBI taxonomy): Eukaryota > Metazoa > Chordata > Mammalia > Rodentia > Sciuridae > Marmota > Marmota monax. The sequence continues at coordinate 9,956,901 of NW_026694617.1, forward strand.
CTGAACTTTAAGGTTAACATCTTACATAAACATGGTACCTTTATCAAAACTAAGAAATTATCATTAAAACAAAATATTCAGCAAATTGTAAACAATATGCAAACTTTCTCATTTTTTAAAACTTATATGTCCTTTTTCTGTTCTAGGAGTCAATCTAACAGCCCTTATTATATATAGTTGTGATCTTTCTATAGTCTCCTCCAATCTCTGACCATTCCTCAATCATTTTTTTCCTTCATGACCTTGACATTTTTCAAGTACCAGTCAAGTATTTTGTATAATGTTCCTCCATATGGACTCACCTGATGTTTTCTTTTTTTTCTTTCTTGCTTTCTTTTGATGCTGGGGATTAAACGTAGGGCCTCGTGCATACTAGGTGAGCACTTTACCACTGAGCTATGCCTCCAGACTTTATCTGGAGTTTTATAATAATATTACAGATTTTTGAAAGGAATGTCACAGAAATTATATGCCTTTCTCAGTTCATAATATCAGAAGGCATGTGATGTCTGTTTGGCTTTTTTTTTTTTTTTAGTAGTGATGTTAACCTTCATCTGTTGGGGAAGATGGCATCTATGGGTTTTTCCACAGTGGAATTACTGTTTTTCCCCTTTGTGATTAATATATATCATAGGGAATGATACCTTGAGACTGTGTTAATATCTTCTCTTTAAACTTTGGCCCAATAATTTTAATATCTAGAAATAGATCTTTCCCACAATAATTATTATTCTGTTCATCTAATGTCAATTTCCTATTTCTCTCATTCCATTTACAATAATTTACTGGAAATCTTCTATAAGAAAGAGTTCTTTCTATCAATGTGGTTATGTCTGGATTACTTTTATTTAAAAAAATAGAAAAAGTCTCATATGAGAAACTTCTTGTCTTGAGGCTTACTTTTACACTAAATTTATACTGCCATTTATCAAGATTCAGGCCACAAAATCCCTGAGAGGCTTTCCTTGTTGAATGTCTCAGTAACATTATTCTTGGCTTTATCAAATCATTCATTTATTTTTTATCCATTCATTGATTTATTCATCTATCCCTTTGTTCGTTCTAATTATTTATTAAACATCTGTATTAAAAACTGTTTTAGGCACTGAGAATATAGCTGTTAACAAACAACATAGACAAAAAAACTTCCCCACTCTTAGGGAGCTTAGTTACTTATATGGAGATAAAGGGAAAAGAGATCACTAGATAAAAATATGGATTCTTTAGATGACAAAAATGTACTTTTATAGTACTTAGTACTAAAAAAGAAAAATAAACTAAGGTGAGAAAACACTGGGAGGTTGAGTTTTAGATGAGTGGAGGAGATTCCACCAAGAAAGAAACATTTGAGTATGGCCTAGAAGATGGCCTCTTATACTGGGGACTAGGGTAAAACCACAGACACAGAGGAAGGAAACAATGGGCGTACAGTAAAAAGAGGGTGTTTTGCTTGTGTGAAGAATATGAGTCCCAGGAGACTGGAGTAAAATGAGTGTAGTTGGGAGGTGAGGACCGAGATATACTCATAGTGGAAGACTCAATAGTTGGGGGTTCTGGAGTCCCTTGTAAGGACTATGGCTTTTATTCTTGGTGAGGTTGAGGGTTATTGGAGGATTCTGAGCAGAAAGGTAACATGAGTCCATTTACAGTTTTTACAGGATTGCTCTGGCTGCTATGTTAACACAAGTACCCAGTGAGCAAGGACCAGTTATTGCAATAATGTGGTACTGAGATGAGTATGACTTGGACTTGTGGAGTGACAATGGGAATGGTGAAATATAGCTAGGAGATGCGTTAAAGATAGAAAACAATGAATAATAATAGCTAATACATTACCTTACTATGTGCCAAGCCCCGTTCTAAGTGCTTACATATTTATTCATGTGCATTCTTTACAGATGATGAGGCTGGAAACACAGAGAGGCTAAGAAACTTGTGTAAGGGCTCATAGCTAATTAATAAAGCAACCAAGATTCACACCGAGGCAGCTGACTTTAAATTTCTGATTTCTCAATCATATCAATAGAACATTTCAAAATAAGTATTTGGGCACTAAACTTGCAGCCTAACCTAATAAGTATTTTTAAAGAATACATAAATTCTCAATGATACATGTAGATCACTATCATTTTGGAGAGTGAATAATTTGAAGCTTTATGAACCGTGACACATTTATGTAAATAACATAAATAGTCAAAACAGAAATTGCTTCAACTTGGTTGGGGATGTTGTGGAATTGACAATGACCTTGGAGGGAACAGAAAAAGGGCACCTGTTTGAACAAGGATTACTAGCCACATTAGAACTTTGTAATTTTAGTGCTTAATGGAAGCGATCGTAATATCTGTAATTGATAATGAAATGGCCATGAGTCTCTCTAGTCAGGAAGACTGAAACATGAATTTAAAACTGTCTTGGCCTGTGTAACATTGAAATTGAAGTGAGAGCCACTATTTGGGTAACACTAAGTTTACTAACTGGGGCTCTATCTCATCTCAAACAGACTGGTGCTGGTGTTGCAAAGCAGAGGGATTCATTTCTAGCTTTAAATGTTTGTAGGATTAGTAGTCCCTAAAATCAGGATGCTGTTTTTAGTACTTGACACACTGAGAACTACAGAAATGGTTGTTATTGTAAAGCATGCTGGGCTCTGTCAGGTGAAATTTGTGGAACGATAATTGTGAAACACCTGGGAAGGGGGAAAATAAAAAACAAAAAACAAAAACCTTTCTTTCTTTGATTAGCTTTTTAAAAATTTCTTCTCATTAATTCTTTTCCTTGCTGGTGACATTGGATAGTTTGGGAGAAGGACTAATTTTTGATAAAAGTCATAAATATGTCTATGGATATATATATAAAAAAAACAGTTTCCTAAGAGATAATGTTATGTGCTTGTTATTCTCATTATTCCAGTGACTAGATTCTTAGGTACTTTTTTTCAGTTTATCAATAATTCATATCCAAATGTCTACTCTTCTTAACAAGTTAATTATATTAGTATGGTTTTAGTTTTTTCTGATTTATGCACACTTTCTAAATGCTCATTGTAATTTTTGCTTTTGTTAATGAAATAAGTCTCAAAAGAAGAGTGATTTTTCTTTTGCTTCTGACAACAGTTAATGAATACAAATTAAAACATCTTATCACAGATTAAGTTTGTGGAAGGTGTGCTGGGATCAAAATCTTTTAAAATGAGCATTTTATTTCTCCCAATTTCATCTCTTGGAAATATCCCAGGGTATGAATATCATTATTATTTTATATACGAGTACTAGACCTTTCAAAAAAGTTTTGTGCCAAGTTAGAAAAATTGCAGTCTATGTATAATACAGACACTGTATTATTTGTATTTAAAGCATTCAAACCCAATGTAATATTGGTATTTACTAAAATGATTATTTGACTGATAATGACATGTCAGTGTAGGTTCATTAAGTGTAACAAATGTACCATTTGTGCTGAGGATGTTGAAACTTGGGAGCATGGGATATTTGGCAAATTTCTATGCCTTCTGCTTAGTTTTGCTGTGAACCTAAAATTGCTCTTTAGAAATAAAGTAAAAGCTATGAAAATTATTGCAAAGTTAAACTGAAGAAACTCTTCACTATATAAGTCAGTTAATCCAAATTAAAACTCTGATGATATTCCACTTAGTAATGATGCAAAATTATATATTTTGTGATAAATTTAAAAACAAAAGGCATTAAGATATAGGAGAACATTATTAGCTTTAATAATCCAAAGGGTTGGATTGGAACACTGTATAATCCATGACCCTTGAATGTTTTCACCTTTTTGTACTCAGTTGCTCCTTATTTCTGCTTTAAATTGCTACATTGTGATTGTACATAATAATAGGATACATTATGTTTTATTCATATATGTACATAATTTAATCAATCTCATTCCCCAATCTTCCCTTTCCCTGTCTTTCTCCCTCCTCAGATCTGCTTGCTCAACTCTATTGATTTCTTTTCTATTGATATTTTAATGAGTGAAAGTTTTAATTTTTCCATTGTGATGACCAAAATATGGGACAAGAACCACTCGGAGAGGGAAAAGTTGACTTTGGCTCATGGTATCAGAGGTCTCTGTCCACAGACAGCAGACTCCATTGTTCTGGGCCCAAGGTAAAGCAACATGTTCCAAGGGCTCAGTGGAGAAAGCTGCTCAGCTCATAGCAGGGAAGCCTAGAGAGAGCGGGGAGAAAGGGCTTCTAGGAAGATGTACCCTTCCAGGGCAGGCTTCCAAGTGTCCCACCTCCTCCAGCCATTCCCCACCTGCCTAGTTACCATTTAGCCCATTTAAACTAGGATGGACTGATTAGTTTACAGCTCTTACACTTCAATTCTTTTAATTCTGAATATTTCTATAGAAACACAGGAGATTTGGGGGATACCTCACATCCAAACTATAACAGTGGAATATATATCAGATATGTAAATATATCATATATATATACATCATTGTGGTTTATTTCTATGTCAACTTGAATAGTTTGGTAGATTGCATTCCCTAGTATGTCCTTACCCTCTCCCCTTCTCTCTATCCCTCAATCCCTGTCCTGTACTCTACTGGTCTAATGTCAATTTTTGTGAGTTGCTCATTTAACTGCTTAATTTGTTGCTCAGTTCCAGAGCTGAATAGAGATGATATTTCTGGTGTCACATGTCACCACGATTATATCGTCTCCCACTCTTCAGAATTCTAAAGATATACTTTGGAGGAAAGAGCACATGGAGAAGTCATTGGGTTGTGTGCATGGGGTGACTAAGGGAAATAGGAGGCAGAAGTATAGGATGTTGCTTCACTTGGCTTGACTTTGATTTTTTGAAGCAAGTCCTTTGCTATTCCTGATTCAGTTTATCTTCCTGAACCTGTGCCTCACATCAAGTCATCTCTTTGACAAGACCCAGTAATCTATCCTTGTGTCTGAAATACTGGCTAGCCGTATTCTACCATTGCTGTATCTACATAAATTCTGTAGTTATTGTTATTCATTCACCAGGACTCCTCAATTCCCTTCAGTGTGCATAGGATGGGATGGCATAACACAGTTGCATCCACAGTGCAGCACATTTACTCTGAACCCTTTAGGAGAGAATTAGAAAAGAAATGGAGCCAGTCTCTGGCCTTTGATGCTGCTTACGTAGTACTGGATCTCTTTCTGAGTATTTCTATCAAGTCACTAGCAATGGTGTGATTGCTGCCTTATGTGGAGAAAATGGTTCAATTTCATTGACTTTCAAAGCTTGTCAGAATCTAATTTAGAAACAGACTTTGAGTGTTCATTTAAACAACCACAATCATTTCCATTCTGGATTCTCAGTACCTTAGCAGTGTTCTGCCAGTCCCTCCAGCTCCTCTCGAGAATTCTGAATTGAAGCATCCAGAGCTTTATGGTAGCCCTTATTTTCTTACCATCAGACCCTGAACTCTCATTTTTGAATTTGAGAAAAATATACAACCCTAAAACAAAAAATCTACTGCCCTGACAGCCTTTTCCCAATTCCCACTGCAAATGAGTGTAAGCAACTTAGATTTTGGTATCCTTGTAGACTTTTTAAAAAATACAGTATTTAGGGTGCTCCTAATGCAGTAGTGGGTTCTGCTGAAGCCCAAGCTTCATTCATATAGGATCTGGGCTAAAGTTTGTTCTTCTTCTACCTATTATTGAAGGAAAGGAAGTTTACTAAATAAATAAACAGGTTAATAAGATTGCAAATGTTAGAGGATATTTAATTGATGCAATATTTCAAAGCACTGTTGTTAATGAATCATTTTTTAAAACACTACAGCTAATTATAGAATTGATAAAATCTTAGACCCGAAGTAGAACTCAGAGACCAAAGGCTCTCAATGCTTTATTTTACAAAGAATAAACTGAAATAAGGCAGAAAGATACACTCAATGTGACAATTCTATTAAATGCAAAAGTGACACTATAACCATGTTTTTTGGTGTCCTCTTTTTTTTTTTCCTCAAGAAGAGCTGAGTTCCTTTTATCTAGTCATGCCAGCAGGGCACAATGGAGAAACTACAATGGTTTGTTAAGTTAGGATGAATTAGTTAGAAGGAAATCAATAATGTCTCCAAAATGAATCTGATTTTTAAGCCAATTCACATGGATTTCTTTTCGTTGGTTTTAACAAGGTTTTACCATATGTGGCCTTAGTTTGGGGATTTAGTTGATGACAGCTTATTAATCTATAAATTCACAAAAGGAGAGAATTAAATTTGTTTGCATCTTTTCTTTGTAAGCAAAAAAAAACTATATTTGAATTTATGATAGAACTTACAAGTCTTTCTAAGAAGCAATTTTGCTTAAAATAGAAATTTGTGGTGATTGGCTTTCATGTCTGAAAGCAATAATGCCCTTCAGTATGAAGACTGAATGCAAAGTTTTGAAACAGATTTAACACTGAATTACCACTGAATAACTGTGTGACGCAAATCACTGAAGGCTTCTGGATCTCTGGAATTTAGTTAACTTTGAGGTATTTTAGTACTATTTTTTGCAATGCAAAATTTGAAACAGTCAAGTTTTTTGTGTTACTATATTTGCCATAAGTATTTCCTTTTATATGAAGCAACAACTTTGAAATCTAAAAACAGCTTTCAAAAGCATTCCCAAATATTTTGAAGATTTCTAAGGGCAAGATTTTTTTGTTATCAAATCATTTTCATATTCTGAATATGAATGTAGACTCAATTTGAAGGTTGGGTGTGGATGGTGTAGACTGTGCTTTACATGTAGACTCTAAGTTTTTGTGTTTCCTCTGCTTTACCATTTATGAATACCTAACTCAATAGAGTCCTTTTTGTTCTTTTCAGATAAATATAGTGCCAGAAATACAGCAACAGCTTTGCAGAAAGGAAGGATTATGTCAAATAATTAGAAGATTTCCAGGTAATCTTCATTTTGTTTCCTTGTGTATAAACTCATGACATATGTGTCTTAAGCAGACACCAAGCTACCAGTTCTCGGAATACCACCTTTAGGTCCTTTGTCTCTCAGTTCTGTTATCTCCATATCTTCTATAATCCACAGGTTTTGCTGTTGGGAAGATCATGATAATAAGCCTAGCAACGGCATTTTTTTATTTTCCATTTTCCTTTTAATTTTCTAGATGTATATTTCTTTTCCTCTTTTCTGCTTGTCTTTAAAATAATTGCTGCTTTGTCTTAAAAGCAATTGTTTTAGAGTTCTTAGTTATATAAAACTCTGGGTTTTTTTAAATTGTTTTTTATGATTAAGTAATTCTGATCTTAAATTTTTTTTCTCCTTTCTCAAATCCCTTAGAATGTACATGTCTAAGAAAGGATACTGAATGAATAAATTCTGTGTCTTGACTATATTAGGAATTTGGGATAAAAATGACCTCCTCCAGTTTCTGCATAGATTCCCACAGTGGGAAAAAACATCAGAAGGTATATAAGCCTTTATAGATGAAATAAACCCTCACGGACAAAATTATGGCCTACTTTAAAACTCATTGGTGAAGGGGTTCCTCAGATTTCTTATTTAAAATCCATTTAAGATTTAATAGTTTATGCCCCTAGACGGTATTTCACTACATAATTAGAATTTAGATATGCATATCTTTATTTCTGTTTTTTTTTTTTTTAAATAATTTATGTCTTAGTGGTCAGAAAACTGATGATATGTATTAGCCTATCAGCCTCTCCCTGGGATTTCCTTATCCACAGCAAACCTAAACCCCTTTGGCATGCTCTGCAGTTAGGACTATAGTCTCCTCCTGTCATTTATAGTGAAGTAAAATATAAATGAATTGGTAATTCAACTTTCAATTTAAGATACACTTCTAAATAAATAGCTCTATAAATTTGGTTCTGTAATTATTGTTTTATATGACAATTACAATTGACTATAATTTTTTTGGTAAGCTCTAACTGGGTCATTTTTAATTTTATAAAAACGTAATTTTCTGAGAAGTAAAGTAATTTACTTCCATTAATATTATATCAATAAATACACAGCATTCTATTAGTTAAAGCAATCTGCAAAAATATTGTTTGCATTTTGAACAGAGCCTTCAGTGGATTTTTAAAGTATGTTTTCCTCTGTTGTTATTTATGTTTCAAAATGGTTGATTCAGAACATTATTTTTTTTAGCATTGTAGTTAGCAGAATGGAATCATAGAAGTGAAAACCTGTTTATGGTTTGAAGTGGATTATCGATTTAAAAAAATTCCCCAAGCAAGTCTTATATAAGCCTACATTTTACATTTTGCTTCCATAAAATTGGGAAGTATTTTCTGTCTTCGTTTGTTTTAAATATTTTTCATTCTCAAGAACATCTATAAAGTCTAGACATATGTAGTCCTTTTCCCAGTCTGTCTAATATGTTAATTTTCTATTTGTCTCTGTGACTAACAAGATAGTTTCATGGAATACACAGCCTTTTAAATGGAATTATTTCTACTACCATATTATCTTTCTCTAGCTGATGATTTTTTTTTAGATGTGTAGCTTTAAAGGAATGTATTTGCAGCATTATTTTCTGATCTAAATTTTATAAACAGTAGCTTTTGTTGTAGATGCTACTATGATTACACAATATATAATATAAACTCAATATTCATAAAAATAAAAAACATTTTTGTTTATTGTGAATACTGAATATTTAATATTGAATTCAGATTAGATAACAGCATGTCAGTACCTAAGTACTGTTAAAAAAAAAGAAAAATGGTAAGACTAAACATTACACTATATAATCTAGACATTTTATTTATAGCCAAATGACCTATGCCATTTTAGCTGTGTTTTATTTGGAGGTTGATAAAACACAAATTTTGAAACCAGAGACTTAAGATCCATCACTTATTAACTGTGTGACTTAATTTCAGTTGTTGGCTTTCTTTATTGTATAAAGCCAGAAAAATAAACCTTTTCATATGTTTAATTTTAAAAAATCAAGTAAATTCTATATGCATGTATATATGTGTATATAATTTAATTTGAAGAATAAAGCATGTTACATATCATCACTAATGCTCAAAACCTGGTAATTACATCATCCTAGATCTGAAAAATCAAGCATCAAACCTCACAGTACTTGATATTTTCTCTTTTTGCATGATTTTTTATCACTGAGATTTTATGTTTCTGTCAAAAACTGCAAATGGTCTGAAATTTTACCCTGCTTCCAAGCTCACAAGTCAACCTGCCACAGTTTTATAGGTGTTGTCAGAAGACATGAGATACCTAGGTCAGAGACAAATAATATTCTCAGTTACAGCAATAGCAATAGGCAGACTCCCAACATTTACACCCATTCACCAGCTAGGTGACAATTCAGTACTTCCTGTTTTTCTTTCACTAGAGGAACCCTAAGCTTAGGGAGTATGGATCTTTTATAATGGGCAGTAAATATGTCTGCCTTTTGCCCAGATTTTTGTTAGATTGAGGAAAAAAACCCACACTTTCCCTCTCCTGTGGAGGGAGATACCATCTCTATCTTTCATTTATGTAGCTGTCTGCTACATAAATATCTGAAAAGATAGTTGAGAACAAAAGTAGTCAGTACCTCTGTTTATAAAATATGCACCAATATGAAAAATGCATACAGAAGTGTCTCCAACAATTTCAGAGAACACCTGACAAGTTCTAACTCTAAAGCATAATCTGAGTTAGAACTTTGAGCTAGGCTTAAAACTTAATTTTGCTTCAGTTTAATCATCTATAGAAATACGCAGTGTAGCTGTGGACAATAATGTTGAGATCCCATCATTTCAATGCACCTTTTCTCTATGGAGTCTTGCTCTTCCAGCCTTTATCTTCAGCAGTAGGCAGGGACTAGAATACTAAGAAGTGAGGGATGAAATACTGGTGAATGTGGCTGGGACCCATGCAAGTGAGGCAGGACAGAGTTTTGGCCAGATGCAGAGGAGGGTTTGGAGGCAGCACTTAAGGCTAACACAGTATGTTCCTTTCATAGCCAGAGTGTACCTGACCTTAGACTTGTGACTCACATGGAAGGGCATGCATCCATGGAAATTTTACTGACTAGCACCAAGACTTTATTTTTATCTTGCCATTTAAGGCTTTGCCTTTTGATAAAAAAAGTTTTACAATATTTAGTTGGCCCAAATATGTCACTAATACTTTCTGAAGCTTTTTATGAAGTTTGGTTTCTTTCTTTGTTTTTTTTTAATAAAAAAAATTGCCTTCCCATATTAGAACTACAAGTACAAAACAAAACATAAGAGAAATGTTTTACTTGGGTTTTGAGTTGTTGTTTTTGTTCTTTTTAGTGCAGCTTCTCCATCCAAGAAGTCTTGGTGAGGAGTGTGCCAATTTTTTTGCCCATAACTCATTCTTTCCAGTAGTTTTATTTTAGTTTTGAGCATTGGCTTTCATGTGAAGTTTGAAATATATACCAAGATTTGAATCACAGATAACATTTTGAACATTTTAGAATCTATAGCTTCATTTTTTAAAAATAACATGTGAATACATATAGAAAAAAGAATATAATAAACTTTAATATTTTTATATCTAAACAAGTTGAGTCTTTACAAAATTCTACATACCAGCTACCAAATATAAACTAATATCATTGACATAACATAATTGAAATTGTTTTTAAACATTGACCAAAAATAGTCACTTCTCTGAGATGGTACTGGTGATGGTTTCTTTTCTTCTTTTTTGTACTGAAGATTGAATCTAAGGGCTTTTTACCAGTGAGCGACATCTCCAGTCCTTTTTTAGTTTTTTTCTTTTCAGACAGGGTTTCATTAAGTTGCTGAGGCTGGCCTGGACCTTGTGATTGTCCTGCCTCAGCCTCCAGAGTTGTTGGTATTACACTCCTGTGCTACCCCGCCTGGCTGTGATGATTGTTTCTATTACAAATAAAGAAGGCCAAAGTTTGCTTGTTCTCTTGTTCTCCAATCCTGACATACCACTCTGGTTTCAGTGGGCTCCTTGATGCTTCTCTCATTCCAAAAGACTCTCACCTTCAGTGCCACACATGATTATGTTTCTTATGTGAAACATTTTTCCCCCAAGTAAAATTCTCCTCTCTTTAGTATAACTGACTTCAGCAAGGTGATATCAGAAGTAAACTGGTGGAACTAATTCAGAATAAATTACACTCCTGCCCGAGTCATAAGCTTCTTAAATTTATTTGCATTTTTAGAAAAGATTGCAAATCCAATGAATTTCTAATTGGCAGAATTATTGGAAGTACATGAAAATTCCCGTTCAGTCCCTCAGCAAGCCACACATCTCCAAAGCTTGCTGAATCCATCGACTTTTCTGTATCTCCACATTAACTGCCAAGTCCAAGTCAATGCTACCATATCTTCCCACTTCCTTCCTTGCTTCTGTATAATCCAGACTGTAACAAGAGGAATCTTACCTCTACCCTTTCATAAATGTGTAAAATAAACCTCTTAGATTTGCTCTGAGGGACTAAAATAGCTCTTTTGTGCTCTAATTTAATCCAGGGATAGATTTTTGTCTAGAACCGGTGTGACACCTGCTAACAGGGCCCTGATATGTGACATAATAAATTCAGATGCTCCAGAGGCCAAATAACCTGTAGGTTTCCAGGTCTGGTCTGTTATCAAATGTAGACACTCTTCAACAAAAATCATTTGGTCTCCAAGAAGAGCTGAAGACACAGGAAAGTACAAGACAATAGCAAGTGACCTCCCCGCCAGACCTATCTCTCAACATAGTTGCACTGTTGGAAACCTAAAAAAAAATTCCCTCATTTTTCTTATCCTTGTAAAATTCAGTGACCATTTGCTACCATCCAGTGGCCTAGTCTTTCATTACCCCCACCTAGCTCTATGCTTCTCTTTGCTTCTCCCCCTCAGCACATGTTCACCTTCTCCAAAGTCCTTGGTGACTCCAGATTCCATTTTACTCACAAATCAGTTTTGCTAACCTCAGAGGACCACGAAGCTGTGTTTTCTACTAAAACTATGGAGTTGGGAGGGATTGTCAATGTCTCTTTGCTATTTTTTCTTCCTTATTAGTCTCTACCAGTGTTTGGGTCATTCATCCTATTCACTAAGTACATTATCACTTGGGTTAACTTCTCCTGCTCCCCTCCAAACTTGCCATCATTCCTGTCGGCTTTCATGTGTGGACAGATGACCCGTTCATCACTCTGGCTTCACAGCTCTTTGATCTCATCATGTCCATGATCTTCATTACACTTCCACTTCAGGCTCCCATTTCTGTAGCCTTGCTAGGTGAATTGCATTGCCCGGAACTCTGTGAAATCTCAAACTAGTTCACCATTCTGTAATCACAGCTTTTCAGACTTCTTCACTCCTTCAATGCTACTGATACTGAAAAGTCATGTGAAAGTCCTAAGACTTTCAATTCTGCAGTTTTCTCTATCAGTCCTTTTTTTTTTTTTTTGGTCACACCTTTTCCTCTACCAAACAGCGTGCCTTCTAAAGTACTTCCCTATTCCTACCTATAACAATTGTATTTTCCTTCCAACCACAGAAAAATTCTACAATCTGATTTCTCAGCTCATACACAATAAATGTGGTAGTAAGTTATACCAGTGTACTGCTCTCTCTTTCTAGAATGGCTTCCTCACATTGCTAAAATAACAGTTACTAATAGGGCATTATGTAAAAATGTGGATGTGTAACCGATGTGATTCTGCAATCTGTATTTGGGGAAAAATTGGGAGTTCATAACCAACTTGAATCTAATGTATGAAATATGATATGTCAAGAGCTTTATAATGTTTTGAACAACCAATAAAAAAAAAAAGAAAATGCTCACTAGCCCTACACAACCCCCATATCCAGAAAAGCTGGCCTATAGGCAGCCTCCCTCAATTACCCTCTAAAATGCTTACAAAAATACACATCCTTCCCCCAAAATGTTAAGGATTGCTCATGGTCCTATCACTACAGAAGAATCTAGGGGGAAATGTCCATGCATTTGAAGGTTGATGGAACTAAGTGATAGTTCTTGATGCTTTGTTGAATTCAATGTAGATAGAGAAGACCCTCTCCTCCATGGTCAGGATGTATTTCAAAAGGAAAGCCAGCAGAATGTGATGGTGTGGATGTGGTTTTTAAAAGAGATTTTTAACTAGAGTTTTATCAAGTCATCAGTTGGGCTAGACAAATTAGATGCTAGGCTTGAGAGAAGCCAAGTGGAAGGCCAAGGACACATTCCTTCCAAATTGAGCATATTGGTTTTAATATGATAAATAAATAAAGAAGAAAATAAGTATCCCCAAATTTGACTAATCTAGAGATAATTACTGGGGATATTTTGTGTAAATATTTCATATTAAAAGTTTAGACTTTTGTCCTTTTAGACATTGACTCAAGACACTCTTCAAAGAGAAGTCTACTTAATTTGTAGAGCAAGATTTACACTTTCTTCTCTGTTTGTTGTACCTTGTAAAAACCTCCATTGGAGCAGTATATCTTTGTTGAATTTGTTTGAGTGCGTCTACCTACAAAGACCAAGGTTCCTTGAAGGTGGGCCCTTATTTTTTCATTGTTCAAGTTCAATGCATGGTCAGAGTCCCTGTTATGTAATTTTCACTCTAATATTTTTGAATGTTCAAAATAAATGGAATAGAAATAATGCTAATAAATGGGGTCACATTTGTGGAAAAGGACCCTGACAATCATCAAAGAGTCTTGCCATTGTTTAGACTGATTTATCCACTTGCTCAACAGAGTTCAATGTTGAGCTTATACTATGAGACACAGAACAGGAGCAGGAGTAGTAGGAAATACTGTCTTATTCCTCCTGGTCACAATTGCCTATTTTAAATAATACAATATTTATATCAAGGAAGGAACAAATTTCATAGTGTAGTGGCAACTTCCAGGTAGTTATCCTTGCAGCCAAGAGACTGAGCACCTCCTTGCTATGAAAAGGGGCAAGTTGAACTTTTTATCATATTGTTGATTGATCCTTATGGATGTAGGCTAGAGATGGATGAGTAATTCTCTCACGTAGGCTCATATATTTGTGCTATTTTAACCCAAAAGGTTTCCATATTTGTTCACCATTTCTTTTGACTAGAAGCTAAGTGCTGACTGCCAGAGGATGGCGCAGAAAGACAATGGTGAGAGATCTTTTTCACTTGTGCAGTGATGTTTCAGTACTTCTTATAGATTTGCTTTCTGGGCAAATTCTTTATACTGATGGTTCTGTATTCAGGGTGGAGGAAATAAATCTCTCACTTCTTGCTGACTATTGTGTTTTAGCTTCTTTTACACATGGATCCTGTGAAAGAGAGTGAGGATGTATGAGATACGACGAGAAAAATCTAAATCAGAAAGAAGGAAGGAAAGAGCATTGATTGAGATTGCAGTGGATGTGGAGTGTGTTGTTTTTGTAAACTATAAGCATTAAAAAAGAGCACACACAGAAGTGTATATATAATGGAATTTCTTTGCTTAATAAAGGGTAGGATCATCTCTTTTTCATCTTCTTTTTTGCCCTTTGTTTCCTTCCTCCTGGTGGCCCCCCTAAATACCTTTTTGACATGTCTTAGTTAGAATGACTGCTATTCTCTTTGTGTATGCATTCTTTGACAACCACTCCAACAAAATGTGATTTCTTTTTTTTTTCCTGCCATTCCCAGAATTTATTTTCACTCATACTCATTTGGGAATTGTAATTTAATATATAATGTTGCCTGCTACTATTTCATACAAAGGTCTCTTATTTCATCTAAATTGTAAATTTCCCTATGGCTAAATATTTTCTTCATATCATATGTCTCTACCTTAACTAAAATATATGCATAATAAGTGTCCGGATGAGAGCTCTTTTCTTTGAGAGCTCTTTTCTTTGCAACTACAAAACGCAATTTGAACTAGCACAAACAAAAATGAGTTGGTTAGTTGGTTAAATCAAAGATAGATCTGCCTTCAAGATTAACTGGTTCCAGAAAGGATTTCCCTGCCATCCATCTCTCTCTCTCTCTCTCTCTCTCTCTCTCTCTCTCTCTCTCTCTGTGTGTGTGTGTGTGTGTATGTGTCTGTGTGTTTGTGTGATGGTCTTAGCTTCATTTCTTTTTTTTTGTGTTGTCTTCATAATTCTTTCTTTTTGCAGATATGCATTTCTCACATGTTGGGAAGATGGCTGAACTGCTTCCAGTTCAGAACCATTATCATTTCTCTTCACCTCCAAATTGAGAAGCCATTGTGGCTCATCAGACCACCCTGGTCAACATTGTGTCCAGGAGAATAGCTTCTATCAGTGATTGGGCTGAGACTAGTTACCTGGCCACTTTGCTGGCCAGGTAGGTTTTCTAGGAGCTATCATAACAAAGTACCCACGACTAAGTGGTTTAACTAATATAAACTTATTTCCCACAGCTTGGGAGATTAAAAGTCCAACTAGTTCGTTCTCATCTGAGGCCTTTCTCCTTGACTTGCAGATGGCTTCTTTTTCTCTGGGCCCTCATATGGTCTGTATGTCTGTACTCTAATCTCTTCTTAGGACACCAGCCATATTGGGTTAAGGTCTAACCTGATGACCTCATTTTACCTTAATTACCTCTTTAAAGGCCTTATCTCTAAATGTAGTCATATTCCAAGGTACAATTAGGACTTCAACATGCAAATGTCTGTGGTACACTATTAAACTCATAATATCAGAGATGAGTAGAGAAGTCAGGGCATTATGATTGGAAGTTTCCATCGAATCCACATGAATAGGGGAGAATAGGCCTCCAAGAAAATAAAAGATGAACAAAACCATCAGATACCTATTTTGTACTTGATAAGTATTTATTGATTGGCTATGATAAAGTTCACAGAACTTTTTAGGCATAAATAGCCCCCAAATCAACTTAAAGAAGGAGGATATTAATCTTTCCTTTTCTTCAGGACCAAAGAGGTCTGATTCTACCTGCTGGCTACCCACATCCTTTTTTGCTGGTTTTCATGTAGATTTGTCTTCCTGTGTAATGCTTGATTATTTGCTCTCTGAAACCTCAATTCTCATATGCTCCAAGTTCTTGCTTCTGCTCCCTAGAGTTAGCTAATCTGATAAATTAATTAGTGGTGTTATACTTTCTTCTCTCAAATGTACACTTTTTTCCCCATAGGAAATATTTCAACCCAAATGAATAATCCATTGGTGGGAATTTTAGACACAACCGCAGACCAGGCAGAACCCCATGGAAACTGTTGAATTCATGCAATGCCCTGACCACCCACACAGTCTGACCTATTTATAAAATTCACAGCTCAGTCTGTGAACCATAAATATCTAAATTAACTGATCACAACCAAAATCAAATAAAGAGAAGAAAATGATAGCATAGCTTTGCTTCATTTCCTTGAAAATGAGAAAAATATCTGCTGCTTGCTGTAGACTTTTAATTGGAAACTACATCATTCTTCTGTCCACTTGGCATACCTAAGCGGTGATTGTGATATTTTATCCATATAAATTTTTCCTGAACCATTATGTACGCAACTAAATTGCTAGGTCTTCTTATGAAAATCTTGATGAGATACTTGAAAAACATTGCTTACTGCAAAATAGCTGAGGACGTTCTTGCAGCAATGGTCAAACATTTTTATTTTTAAGCCATCAGGGGCTCTACTTGGGACTTACAAGAGCTAGGTTAAGAAAGAGCACGATCAGCTTCCAGGATTTAGCTGCTGGGATGGTGAAAATTCATCCTGAAACTTTGATCTGTTCATTTATGCACTTTAAAAAATTTATTCATGGAGCTGGGGCTGTGGTTCAGTGGTAGTGCACTTGCCTGGTATGTGTGAGGCGCTGGGTTCGATTCTCAGCACCACATATAAATAAATAAAAAAAATAAAGATCTATCAACAACTAAAAAATATTTTTTAAAAATCTATTCATTTTGCATGCACACACACACACACACGGAGGGAGGAGGGAGGGGAGAAAGAGAGAGAGAGAGAGAGAGAGAGAGAGAGAGAGAGAGAGAGAGAGAGAGAGAGAGAGAGATTTAAAAGAGTTCAGTATTAGGCGGTACAATGAGTTGAACTTCAAGACAATCATTCTCCCAGACTCCTTCAGGTGGTAGAGACAGATATTGAACAACATAAAAACTACAAGTCTTATGAAAGCAAACAAACGGTCAGTAAGTTTCAGTGTTCAAAGCTTTCTTCACGTATCTTCACAAAAGTCCCCAGGGCTGTGCACGGACTCTTGATTTGCAACATATCATCAATATTAGAAAATAAAAGTCCACGAACATGATGCATTAGCTGAAATGTGCACCATTTCATAAACTGTGTGTGATGTGATATAGTATTGATGGAAGGATGGTGTTTGTTATTAGTCCTTGAATTTCTCATTGTTACTATTATAATTAATGAGAGTATTTATTGGGACCAATACATTGTAACAGACATTTAGTATTTTCCAATCTCAAATATTCTGTTACAAAATATATTGATAAAAGCCAAAAATGAGAGTTGCAGCAAACCACCAACAAAGAAAAATACATTCATATCCCTACATACAATCGCAGAGTCCTTCATCCTCAGTTGAAGTTGTGATTAGAAAGGACAGCTATCTTGGCAGAAGTATAATTAACTGAATAATAGAGTAGATTTGGAAGACATTTTACTCTTTAATGATGAGTTGGGTGTACTCCTGTCTGGAAGAGAAACACAGAGTCTATTATACACTAAACCCCCTTCAACCCTATGATTCATTGCATCAATAATTTTTGAGACTTATTTTCTTTCAACTTCTCCTAGCACCATCTAATGGTGAAACGTAGAATTTACTCTTCGGAGTCATTTTAAATAATGACATCATAGACTCATAGCAGCAGTGCAATCCCAGTGTGCATAGTCAAATGTTTTTCCACACCCAAGGGTCAATGCACCCCACAAAAGACAGAAGTAGGTAATTTATCCACATTGTCTAAGGGCATGGCCCATTTTGCCTTACCTTTTTCTGAACATCTGTGAGAATGTATGAACTGAAGACAATTCTAACCTAGAGGAGGTTGCTTTCTGAGTTATATAGCTAGAAAATAGCACATCCATATTCATAAACTTGAACTATTATTCTGTATTTTAATCTTCTATTATAATGAAAGAAAATAAAAAGGAGGTTTTTAAAAAATCTCTTATAGCTGAAGTTAATAAGAAATTGAATTTATTTATTTGTTTATTCTATTTCTCTTCCTCTTTCATTAACTAACGTAATCCTTTTAATTTATTTTTATGACAGTATTTACAGGTGAGCAGAGTTAAGTGTACTTGGTGCAGGCAGAAGATGACTTGCTTTGGTTCTGTTTGTTTTAGTGTCTTGACTGGCCACTTGGTAGCAGGTGGGAACTGCCAGCCTTGGGACAGTCAGAGCTGGGGATCTCCATTCTCACCAGCAGGCTCTCTCTTGAGGGTCCTTCTACTTTCTCTTGTTACCCCTTTTCTGATGTGCCTATTCTGGCCTCAACTCCCCAAGCCATTTACAACTTTTCTTTAGGCAGAATAAAAAATTTCCCATGGCAAACCTTACCCTGTGGTCATGTGTATGGAGTAGGGGGAGAGTCAGATGTGGGTGCAACCACCTACCTCAGGTCTGGGCCGTTAGAATGATGATGACACCACTTTTTTCACTTGGAAAAGCCTAGAATTAGTTGTTCTTGCTTTCTGAAGCTGCTTTCCTGGCCATCATAGCAGGATTGTGTGATATTCTTTATAATTCACTGATTTCACTGCCAAGCTGGTTTGTAAAGAATCAACCAATCTGAGAATGTGGGTTAATGAATGTGAGGAGAGCCAAATTATGTTTTATGGGAAATACATGATTTTGGTGCAATTAATGGTTCTTGAAAATAGTTTCAGAATGGGTAATTGCTTTGACCTGATTACGCAACTGCTAGAGCATAGTGGTAGGTGCAGACAGAGCCAGTTTCCATGTGTAAATCTCATCTTGATCACATAATAGCCTAGTGTCCTTGGGCAAGTTTCTTACCTTCTCCATGTCTCAGTTTTCTGTCTATAATATAGGTATGATCATCATTCTGTTTTCTACAATTGTTAAGAAAATAGATGAGGTTAATGTATTATTGTATTTGGCACAGTGTTATGTTTGATTGTTCAAGAAGTATTAGTTGATAATTATTAGCTACCACTTAAATGTAGTTTGGTGGGACCCAGGTTTTTCAGGACTCAGTAACCTGGAATAAAACTTGTATCCTTACCTTGGAGAGGCAGAATTAATATTGTCAAAATGACCATACTACCAAGAGCACTATACAGATTCAATGCAATGCCAATCAAAATCCCAATGACATTCCTCATAGTAATAGAAAAAGTAGTCATGAAATTCAACTTGAAAAATAAGAGACCCAGAATAGCTAAAATAATCCTTAGCAAGAAGAATGAAACAGGTGGCATTACTATACTAGACCTTAAACTATACTACAGAACCAGCATGGTATTGGCACCAAAACATACTGGTAGACTAATAGTACAGAATAGAGTACACAGAGACTAACCCACTTAACTAGAGTTATCTTATATTAGCAAAGGTGCCAAAAACATACATTGGAGAAAAGATAGTCTCTTCAACAAATGGTGCTGGGAAAACTGGAAATCCATATTCAACAAAATGAAATTAAACCTCTATCCATCACCATGCCCCAAATTCAACTCAAAGTGGATCAAGGACCTAGGAATTGAACCAGAGATCCTGCGTCTAACAGAAGAAAAAGTAGACCCAAATCTCCATCATGTTGGATTAGGCCCTGACTTCCTTAATAAGACTCCTATAGCACAAGAATTAAAATCAAGAATCAATAAATTGGATGGATTCAAACTAAAAAGTTTCTTTTCAGCAAAAGAAACAATTAATGAGGGTGAAGAGAGAGCCTACATTTTGGAAACAAATCTTTACCACAAGCACACCAGACAGAGAACTAATCTCCAGGATATATAAAGAACTCAAAAATCTTAACACCAAAACAAAAACAAAAACAAAAACAAAAAAACCAAAAACAAATAACCAATCAATAAATGGGCCAAGGAACTGAACAACACTTCCCAGAAATATATGCAAATATATGCAAAAATGTTCAATATCTCTAGCAATTAGAGAAATGAAAATCAAAACTACTCTAAAATTTCATCTCATTCCAGTCAGAATGGCAGCTATTAAGAATACAAACAACAAGTGTTGGTGAGGATGTGGGGAAAAAGGTACACTCATACATTGCTGGTGGGAGTGCAAATTGGTTCAGCCAATATGGAAAGCAGTAAGGAGAGTCCTTGGAAAACTTGGAATGGAACCACCATTTGATCGACCTATCCCACTCCTTGGTCTATACCCAAAGGACTTAATAACAGCATACTGCAGTCACACACACACACACACATATATATACACACCAAATTTTAACAAATCAGTATAATACCTACTAAAGTTTAGATTTTGAATGATTCCTAAGATCTTGAATGTTTCCTAAAGGCTCATGTGTTGATGTCTTGGTCCCAGTGCAGTAATGTTCAGATATGAGGCATTTAGGAAATTATTGAATTATGAAGACTCTGATCTCATCAATGGATTGTTCCATTGATGGTCTCATAAATGGTAACTGAATGAACTATTGGGGGGTATTGGAACTGTGGCAGGTGGAACCTAGTTGGAGAAGTAGGTTACTGGGCATGCATATATATTGGTCCCTAGCTCCTTCTACTCCAGTGCTCCTTCTCAGCTGCAGTGAGATGTGCACCTTTTTTAAAAAAAAAAACAAAAAAAACTCTGCCTCATTCCTCTTACCATGAGATACTGCCTCACTACAGGCCTAGAAACAATGGAGCCAAGCAACCATGGACTGCGATGTCTGGAATTGTGGGCCAAAATAAATTTTTCTTCCTTCAAATTGTTTTTCTCAGTGTTTTGTCATAGTGACCAAAAATGACTAATATAATATCCTACTATGATATAAAGGACAATTAGGAAAATAATTTATAATGTAGCAACATACATTTCAATATGTAAGTCTTTATGCATGATGACACCAGAGGATAATAGTACTCTAATGTTTCCACTACTATTTAGAAACACCATGATTAGGACAGCTAGAAATGCAGACTGATGTGCTGATATTATAGGGAAAACTAAGATTCTGTGGGAATGCTACTGTTGGTGATGTGCCTTTCCAGAATGGTAAACAACTCTTGAGAAAGTCACCAATAAAACAGAGATTACTGTTCTCTTCCTTGGCCATTGAATTGCTTTCTTGAAAAATTTAATGTATATTAAAACTGAAAAAAAAATGAGTTTTTATAAAGTTAAGACAAGACTCAAGACAAGGTCTGATTTAAAATAATTCCCAATCAGTCTTTTATCCATGCCAGTGTCACAGGAGATGACTACAAGTTTTGCGGGATAAAGAACAACTCCTTGTTGCTCAAGGGGATTGTTCACATTGTAGCAGCCATTTTGGTATGTGCATTGGTCATTGACAATGGACACCTAACTAAATAGATGCTGGACTTTTCTACCTCGCCAATGCATTTCAAACAAATATCAGATTTACTACACGAGGCATACATTTAACATTTATGGTCCTCTTCCATTAAATTTCAATAGCATTCCTAATAATTGTGATGCCTCCAAATACTGCCTTTGTCTTAGAAGGTGTATACTGTGTGCTCAGGAACACAGTCCTCCCATAACCTGGCATTCACTATTCATTTCTGCTCTGATGCCTATGGTATTTGCTGCATATCACTGGTCCTGCCCCCAATGGTGCCTACTTGGTGGAGGCTGTTGCTGCATCTGGCCACATCTATGACTAAGGTGCCATGTCCAATGTCAGGGATGCTGAGGTCCATATTGTGTCTGCTTCTCCCCTTGCTGCTGTTGAAGCTGTTGGAGCCACAGCCCATCATACCAGTCATTGTCCTGCCCATGGCCTAAGAATCTCTTTGTATTTTCCAAAACTTGAATAAATAAAAAATAATTTTTTTTTCATTTCATCAGGCAGAACCTTCTTTATTTTATTTTAGAGTATGATATTATACTTCCAACATTAATTTGAAAACTTTACAGACAATATGAAAACATTTTTTTTTTACTGTTGTTTTAGCTTTTGACATAAAACTTGGAGAGAAATAGAGTCTATGGAATATAAAACAATACATTCAAAGCTGCCCTCCTTATTCATGTCATTCTGTTATCTTGGGATTCTCTTGCCATCCACCTCTTTTTGATTTAGGACAGATTGATTCTTTGCTGCCAGTTCTCACGCACAGTTCTTCCAGTCAAGGCCAGACACAGCAGCCTGCTGGTGGAACAGAAATTAGCTTCACACTAACACTCTACCATGGGAGTAAATAATAACCAGATAGCACCTCACCATCTCTCATTGATCACAGAGTTAAAAAAGAAAAACAGGCGCTTTTTTTCTTTCTCTTTCTATTTTTGGGTGTTTGTGGTAGCGTGTTTCATATCACTGAGTTCCAACGATGTCATAACCAGACCTGAAGTGTTTCTCATAAGCAGAGTTGAGATACAAAGATGTATTTACCCTCTGAATATAAAGCCATCATTATTTCTATCTTTGTGTTCCAAATATTGCAGAAGCAGGAAAGTTTACTCTGAATCTAAATACAGAGTAAGGAATGAGTGGGGAGAGATGATGTGCTTAAGTAAACTGCTTATGCCTAATTTGTCGTCTTCAGTCCGGTGTTTCGTAATGTTTCTGTTTCTATATTCCTTGTCACAGTCCAGTGTGAGTCAGTCCACAGCCAATTTTAGAACACTTTTGTGTCATTTAAAGGAAAGAACTTTCAACTCTATTCATAACAGGCTGTAAAATGCAAGGTACCACCCACAAAACAATGTTTAAATTTTTCCATTACACAATTTATTGGTAAATCTACAAAATGAGAAATGTGCCAGGTGCACTCTGAGCTCTTAATTGAAAGAAGTTTTACCTGTTGGACAAATTTTAATAGGGTGTTTTGCTTTTTGTAAGCTATTTAAACAACATTTTAAACTGTTGGTGGATGAAAAGCCCTTGATCATATAGAATGTGGCTCATAGGGGAAAGCAAAACTGGAAAGAAAGAAAAAAAAAAAAACCTAGAGTCTGAAGTCAATTTTGAGAATTTCTTGTCTGAAACATGTCCTAATGTCAACTCAAAACTCCCAGGGCTGACAGAGACTGGATGTTTTAAGTAATTTGGGAATGAAAAACCAGATTTAGGGAATGGAAAGAAAGGTTGAGTGAAGAATAATATGCTCTGGGAAATCAGAGTTAGCTGCAAGTTGGAGATTAGGTGACGAGTTTTGAAGAACAGCCATGAAAACCTGAATTACAAATCATTTGGTGGATAATGGTGGCTGTGAACTTTTGTTACTTTTCACTCTAGATCCATGAAATTGAATGAACACTCTTGAGTTTAGCCTTGCTCCTTCTAGAAATTTTGTGTGTTTTTTCTAAGTCTGCCAGTTGCCTCCTGTGCCCCACAGTGACCATGCCATTTGTCCCACAGAAGGCGCCACAGCAAAGGTTCAGGCAGAAGGAACCCCACCCCAACCCTAATGGGACTAGGCCAGTAGCCTGGCAGAGGACTGAGGCAGAAAGGACCCTCTGAGAAAGCTGAGCATCATGTTTTGATAAACAAACAAATTAACAAACAAATGAAAACATCCCCTTCCAGCAACAGCACATCTGACTCCAAAAGCCTGAAGAGTAGTTTGAAATTTTAAATAGTATTTTTTTGGGGGGGGGAATGTGAGGGGTTACAGACAATAATTTGTCTTACTCATCACACAATAAATTTCCTGCCCAATTCTGTTTGTTTTACCAAACACCATCCTGCCCAACCTCTCTCCTCTTTGGGCTCTTGGTGCACTCCTCTCTCCAGCTCACTTATAGAGATTAATCAAGCATTTGATTTTTTCCTACTACCCCAAATAAAATAACAAAGACGTGGTTTCCATATAATATGTATCCATTTTCCTTAGATGGGAAAGGAAGAGAGGAAAACCAGGGCTTTGATATTTTATTTTCACTGTTGCCAGCTAACTTGAATACTTTCTACTACTTGCAATTCAAGTTTTTAAATCCAACTCCAGTGGCTGGGTTTACGCAGTCCCAAACAACAGACTTTGAGTGGTTATTTAGTGACATTAAACCGGGTGATGCCAGAGCTCACAGAATTTTTGAAGCAATGACTACACATGCCCAATTTACTGAAAATGACTCGAATGCTATTTGGTGTCACAAAGTATTTTCCCTAAGACATTTAGTGCATTTGATATTAAGTAGCAAGATACAAATGATTTCTTATCTTCCTGTTCTAAGACATCTAAGAAGCAGTTTAGAATAGGAAGTTCAAGTCTAGGATTTCTACACAGGGACACACAACATGCTGCTGTCAAAACCTTAAAGTCAGGGTTGGAGTACATAAAATATCTGGAAAATTTTTTATGTGTATGTATGTGTGTGTGTGTGTATATATATATATATATAAAATGTGTGTACATAAATATTATATAATTCATATATATATGCTAAAAGCTTCTTGGTGATAAAAAGATGAGAGATGTCTGAAAAAAAATTAAAGAATATCCTTATAGAAGTATTCATCAGAATTCAATGCCATGGCCTAAATTGTACCTGAAAAAGAAACAGGTAAGCTGTAGAAGTTAAAATCCAAACAAGAACAGGAAGAAATAATTCAATAATTTAACACCTAATTAACAATTTTAAGAACCAGTTGTCATTTAGGCCTTCAGATACGAAGGCCCCAACTCTTTAGGTTCAATTAATTGGTTAAATCTTTAGTCATTTATGAGACATAAACTAGGTCAGAGGCACTTGGCTAATGATCCGCTCAACTAGCTAAGGTTGAAAACCGAGACACCATTTCAAATCTCATCAGATTGCGCCTGACTTCTGATGCATGCCCTGGTGTCCTCAATCTGTTAGAATTGGATTCCTGTGTGATAGTGCCACTCTGCCAAACCTAACCCCACAGAGTCCAATCATATTGCTGGTCAACTGGAGAGAAAGAAATCTCAGGACAGGATGGTTCAGTAATAATATATTTGCTCAGTCTCTGAACCAAAAACATTTTCTGATATAGTCAGATGTTCCTGGCCTATTTTTGGCATTTGAATCTCTGGCCCTCATCAGATTTAATTTTGGCAACAGGCTCTAGAATCTGTATGTTCTATATTCTTACCTTAATCAATTTAGGAATTACATATTATGAAAATTCTGATATTTTAAATAAGTGGTTGGCTCAAATGTAATCCATTTATTTGTAAATAATGCAGAAGGAGATGAGCAAATTGGCAACAATACTGTGCACAATTTTCTGTGCTAAAGATGTGGTGTAAAAATGGCAGGTTGAGAAGCCCCGTGAAGTCATCATTTAAGAAGAAATAAGTTAATGTGTAGTTCAATTTAAACAAGGGCAATGACCTCCAGTGACTCTATTTTACATTTAAATCAGGATTGACTTCAATGTACTTAAAAAGAATTTTGAATCACTGTTATAGAATTCTAGTAAGTCATTAATTATTCTGATATAAATTATATTAATAATATTTCTTGGTTTCATCCAGAAAATGTTCCCAAGAAAAAAGTTTAATGTGAATCAGGTGATTAACTTATTTTCACTGTGGGTGGGCTTAGGTAACTATTTTATTGTCATATTTGTTGCAGTCTGTGTATTAATATTTGTTGGAAGTTGTGTTTCAAATTGTTATTAATGATGCTCATTAATTTATATCAAATTATTCATCTTGGGCCTTGCTGAAGTAATCAAGCATTTTTCCTTTTTTTAAAAAATTCTTTTCCTCTGGAAAATTCATGCAGAAAAGCATCAAAGGAAAATTAAGCTGCCATAAAATAATAAAACAATCTTTCATGCTGTTTGGTCATTGCAGTAAAATCATAGGGCAAGAAAATTGAAGTAGTAGTCTAGACATCGCTTTTATTACCAAGGAAAATGAGCAGAATTCAAGGACCTTATGTTGTCATGGTCAAAACATAGAACAGTCCATGGGGAAAATTGTTTTTGTAGAATTGCTTGAGTTTGACACTTCTACTGAAAAGCCCAGGAGGAGAGCATTTATGGCTTGCATTTACTGAGTGCTCAATAGGCGTTTGACTGATGGATCAGTTAGTTGGTGGGAATTTTATATGATGACTATCCCTTTAAAACACATCACTATGCATTGCTATGTCTTTGATCTGGTCGTTTTTATAGGTCAAATTGTGTCTCCACTTATATCAGGATATGGAGCACATCGTATTTCCTATAACAAAATACAAGTTATTCTTTTTCCCTAAAAGAGTACTGCATTGAAATACCATACTATTTGTACTTGTCATTTGATGTGTACCCCATACAGTAAGAGTATATAAAAGATATTATGTAACTATAGAGAAGAAATTATGATGCCTAAGACACCTAGGTCATAAACCAATAATGTCAGATCTTCAGAAATTAATTGTAAGTTGCCTGAGTTATGTTGGAATTATGTATTAATACTATCTTTATGTGTTTTATGTATCTATCCGGCCAATGCTCTTTGCATAAAATGAAAGTAAAAAAGGAATATGTTGATTAAGAGCTAGCTCTGTTTTGTGTTTGAAAAGATGTCTCTCTTTGAATAAAATATAGAGGAACAGACTTGAATATTGTAGTAACCAGGCTAGTCCTAGGCTTCTCCATCCATAGAACCTAGTACAGAATTTCTTGAAATAAGTGAAGTAGAACAGAAACTGAACTGCTTTCTTGGGATACTAGCTTGTCAAACCCAAGGAAAGTCACATAAAGTGGAGAGTGTGTCTTTACAGTCTGTTTCTAAGTAACCATTTTGGTTTGGGTCTACACACCTGTCCTAATCACACATACTTCTTGTTTTGTTCTTAAGAGACCATTGTCAAATGCCAGATGTTTAAGAATCACATCAAAGAAGACCTAATGGGAACCTCTAATTGTTAAATAAATCAAAGGGAACAGAAGTTTTGCTCTAGTTGAAAGTTTTTAAAGTTAGAAATAGGACTTCTAAGTTAGAGAAAATAATTCTACTAACCTGCCACTAGTAGTCTCTACTTAATGCTCTTTGAGCACTCAATCTGAGCAAAGAACTGGGCAAAGCACTTTAAGGGAATTTGATATTTTTGTCAGCATCCATAAGAGATTGGTTCTTATTATTACTATTATTATAATTTTCCAGGTAAAGACAGTAAGCTAAGAAAGGCTAAGGTATTGACTGATAGCCACACCGATGAATTGATAGTCATTAAAAGTCAAGAATTATGATTTTAAAAATAAATGTTATTTGTAATGTGATTTGTAAAATATTTTTGAATATAATGTTGGTTAATGACTATGTACAACATGTTGACTGAAAAAGAATATGCACCTTTATTGTTTTTTCCCATGTTTTCTTAGACCATATTCAGTCTGTTTGGTAAAACAAATGACACTTTGGGCCCAAGTTCAACACTTTCAGAATATCCTTATAAAAGGCAACCTTTCTCTTGGCTATCGCTGGTGACCCTTTCTTTTGTGGTTTCACGTGCTCTCCATGGTCCTAGAAATCTTTGTGAGGTATCTAGGTCTTAGATAATTAATCTTTGAGATGTTGATTCATGCCTACTTCTCAGGTCTGCCAGAGTGCCATTAAAGCATCCCAATGTGGATATGGTATGCCATGCCAATCTAAGGAACATCACATTGAGATGAGAGAGACACCAAGCCCTCCCATATTATACACATATCTTGTGTCTGAACAATAAATGTAAGTGCACATCTCTAGTAAAACTTTTTGATACTTGGCTTGCTCATTATTTCTATTTCTATATTCCCTTTTTCTGAGATCAGTGCATACATCAATGAATACATCTCTGGTTATCTGTGTAAGAAGAAATTGAGTACACTATTATCTTCTCCATTAAGTCATAATAGCATATATTAAGAATGATATCTTTGCACCTGGAGTTACAGAAAATTAGACTTGTAAATGACCCTAGACATCAACTAGTTATTCCTTCAGCCATCGTTGTACAGCACCCCATGTGCTTTGCTGCTGTAGTTTTTTTATCATCACACAAAGAAGGAAACAGATCAAGAGGAAAAGGTATTTTTTCTCTCTAGGAGGTGACAGAACTTTGACTATGCCTCCCATCATGTTTTTCCAGAGCATAGGCCAAACACTCATTGTGTGACATCAGGGTCTTATCCTTGTCATTCCTATCATTGACATGGAACCTTCTTTCATGGGTAGTATATGTGTGTATTCTTGCTTCTCCCTCAGTGGGCACCAGGTGTAGTAAAACAAAAAAGTGCATTGACATTATGAAATTGCTGATATCTGGTCAACATTCAAGCATTGTTTACCTAACAAGAGGAAATTTCATATGGTTCAGTGTACGCTATCTTTTCCTGCAACAAACTCTCTATATACGTGCGTGCACTCGCGTGCACACACACACACACACACACACACACACTTGTTTCTCCAAGACATGTGGCTAATAAGGAGAGGATTAGAGCCCATACTCATATTTTCCAAGAATTGACTTTGTGCTGGATATTCTCCATTTGCCCTTCAGGATTGCCTGCAGACCCTTTTCTAGGAGGCTATCCTGCCTAGACTGCACCAATGTGAGTCCTGTCCTCTGACTCTAGAAGAAATCAAGCATAGGAGGAGACAATTGGGGATAGCTATTCCCCATTCCTTTCCTGCTGGACTCTGGCTTTGAAGGAGCTGTGTTCCTCTACCCGTAGTCATAGCTCTGCTTGACAGCCCTCTCACATCTATGATCAAATTGTTCTAGATATAACTTTAGTTTGTGTATATATGAGGTTATATTTGCTATGCATGTGTGTTCTGAAGTTATATTTGAATAACATTTATACCTTCAAGTTTTGTATTGAGATTTGTCAAGGCCCTTAGGTAGGAATAACAATATACTTATAAACAGTGCGTATTTATACTGCTATTCTAAAAACTAATTGTTAATTGTTTTTTAAGGCCATTAATATTATTAGACATTTTAAAATAAGAAAATACTGGCTAAGTTTAGTTTCTTAACATGAAATTCAAGGCAATATCCAAACATTTGTGAAATATAATTATGCTTTTACTATTATTTTCATATTAATTATTAGTTTAGGGGCAAAACATTAAATCTGATGCAATATAAAATTGACAAGTAATCTTTGCTAGTACAAATATTTGCTAGTTTTTGCCTGTGGTATATATAATCATGTGCTATATAAGTCAAGAAGAACAAGTAACCAAAGAAAATATTTTAAATTCACTAGAATAGCATTTTGGTCTCTAAACACATGTTGGATTAAACTCCCCCAAAACTGGTTTATTACTGGAACAAACATTGACTGAGCATCTATTATGTGTCAACATTGTGTTAAGTGATGTGGAAAGTTTAGAAGATTCATGGGAATCACATTCTGATTCTAGAAAGCTCCTTAACAATGTCACAAGCCCAGTAAGTGTTGATTGGCAAGAATGGAACTGATAATCCAGGAGTTTCAGTTCTGTTTCTATCTTCCTTTTCATGTAACTGCACGCAGTCTGCAGGCACTCAGTACATAGCTAGCTAGATATTAAAAGGCATGAAAAACAGTCTTCATGCATCCCTAACAAATTGTTCATTTTTACTCTAGGCGATCAGTGAAGTTACAAGCTTCAGTGCTCTCTGAAATAAGCTTAGAGTAGGCAATAAATAAAAGTATAGCACTATTCACCATGTGGCATTTCACATCCAAATCTATTATACATTCAGTCTTCATATTGTAGGGCAGGAAAGCCCTAAAGATGCATGTGAGGCCCTTAACATTTAATTGCTTCCTAAAGATGTTAAGCAGTGTGTGTTAATGAATGAGAAAAGCTATTTGGAAGATGATCTGTGTCCTAGAGCCTCCGCTCCCAAATTCCTTCCAGGAAAAGAAGCTAATTTGAGCATCATTTGTAGAAGATTTCTAGGTTCTTGGAGTGTGTCAAGAGGTTAGGGAGAAGGGGAATGGGACAGGAAAAAAAAAAAAAGATTGGAATGGATTATTGAGAGAGCCTTTGGTGGACAGCCCCCCCCCCCCCAAATAAAAAGACAGAAGAGAGTGCCTCTAGATAAATCTTTGATTCTATTAACAATAATCCAGGACCCTAATTGTTTCCACAATTATTTATAAACTTATGTAAAATACAGTTAGAGCTTCTCTATATATCAATGGAGTTTATTTCCATAATCAAGTGGAGTGAGGATAATTTTATATGTGAAGGCATAACTAATGCCAAAGGTGTTTTTTGTTTGTTTGTTTGTTTTTAAGAATCGCAAAATATAACCACCACCAAGTCAAGGATAACATAATGGAAAATCTAAAATTTATTCATATAGTATAAATAAACAAATAAGGAGAATTATTTAAATCTATATTTAGTTGCATTATTCAATTAGTTTCAGGAGTAGATGTGGAAATCAGACTTATTCTTGGCAATTCCTGTGCTGAACTCTTTTGACTTCTTGTCATAGGCTCCTCTACTTGAGCTAAACCAGACAAAAGTTACATAAAATTGTTTATTCTTTTTTTTTTTTTTTGAAATTTAAAGAAAAAATTTATTGAAGATTTGAAAAACAATTCCTAAAAGATTTGACTTTTCCAGAAAACTGTAGCTACACAATGCATTGCGTCTATCATGTTAAAACGTGCATAAGACACAAATACAAAAACCATGAAACAAGCCACCATTCTTCAACAATTTGAGCAAAGATATAATGCCTAAGGAACAACATGGATGACTTGCGAAGGATGGGCTCTTTACTTTAAGCACCATTAAAAAAAAAAAAAAAGGAGCACAAATGGATGAGTGTGTTCAGTTATATACACTGAATTGAACCTTTGGCACTAGGATTCAGAGCATTTTGTCATATAGCATTAACACATATTATAAAAGTGCGTAGTGTCAAAGGAATAGAACCACCAGCATTCAAAAGCAGCTTTGTCAACTAGGCAAACACTCTACAGCATGTCTCTCTGTTGTCCATCATAGAATACACTGGTAGCAACTTTGAAATGAAATTAAAAGAAAGAAAGGAAAAAAGGAGCAGTAACCCCTTTTATTTTCTCTGTTTAAATTCAAACAGAAAACAAACATCAATTTTGTTATACACTAACATCTTCAAAGTACATCATTTGTACAAGAGAAGGACTAAGAACAAAAATGTGTTTACAGAGATCCAAACACAAGTGAATGAAGTACACCTCCTCACACTGCTTTCCGATGGTATTCAGGAGGGGCGACTTCATAATCGCTGGCACTAAACAAAGTTGCAGAATTCTTTGCCAGGTACTTGAGGAAATCATGAAGATAATTCAGTAATAAAGCAAGGCTCTTCTCATCCAGAGGTGTATAGGCCAACATTGCTCCAATTCGTACAAATAATCTCAGTAGATGTGGCGCTCCATACACCTGGGACATGGGTGCATCAGGATGATCTGCAAGGATTTCAGCATACTGAGGTCTCTCAAATTTGTAGAGCAGTTGAGTGCCCAGCATTACATTGAAGTATTCTTTTATTCCTGCCACAACTTCATTAACAGCATACTCCTTATTATCTGTGTTTCCTCGAGATTTCTTGTAATTTGCATAATCCTCAAGAATAGAATCCACATTCTTCTTCGCAGGAAGATAAAAGAGCTGTTTCTGTCTGGTAATTAAGTCCCAGTCATCAACAAGCCATGGTTTTAGCTCTTCAGGAATCTTTACTTTAACTTCAACTCTGTTCATAAATGTTTCTTCATTTTCAACAGTAGGATCTACCCGGGCCCTTTTCTTCCGAGGAGGCTGAGGTGTCTCACTGGTACTGCCACCATCTCCATTTCCAGGTGTTTTCTGTTTGTTCTTTTTGGTTTTCACTTCAACATTTTTCTGTTGCAGACCAGATGTCTTCTTTCCTGGAGCAGCCCCTCTCATCTTCCCCTCTGCATACTGCTCCTGATTGGCTTTTTGGAGTTCTCGCTGTTTCTGCAGATTGGTGTCCACGTACTTGAGCACTCTGCTCTCTGGAACCCATTCATCCCAATTTTTATTCCAACCACTGTAATGTATAAAGTATTTCACTTGTTTGTCCTTTATGGCAACCTTCACGCACTTTGCTTCATAAAGGAGAGGCCCATGAAAGCACAGCACTCGCTCACCCTCCTGGAATTTCGGCTTCGGGTCCTGCTTGGGCGCCATTTATAAGTGATTCGCCGCCTCCTCCTTCTCCCACCACCCCCGACTACCGCCCCCTACTCTCTACCCCACCCAACTTCGCGTCAGACGCGCCGTCAGGCACAGCCAGCTCTACATCCTGGGCCCGATTTGCCAGCGCCCGTAGACCTCACAACACAGCGACCTGCGCATCCGCTGCTCCAGCCAACGGCTCTGTTTATTCTTTTGCCATATTTTTTGACTACTTCCTTCAAGCTGTTGAGGTGCTATCCTGGTGAAATGGTACTGTCCTAGTGAATATATCTAGTTTTTTTTTTTTTTAATCAGCTATGATTGGGTTTCAAATTGATGTGCTTCCTGGTAGCAAGGGTCAAGGGAAATCAGAGTATATTATACCATTCTCATATTATACCAAAGAAGGCTACAAATAAACTCTTCTAGAGAAATGCTATGTTTTCCTAGTAATAATTTCTAAAGAAATAAGTCTACTTCGTAAAATTTTAATTAAGAGCCTTCATTTTCTTTCAGCAAATATAAAGGTTATATAAACATTTAATTTTCTAAAAGTTGTGATTCTCAAGAGAAGAAATTATCTTAATGGCTCTTCATTTGTCACCTTCAAAAACAAAGCAATTTGAATATTTTCTTTATTATGATTTATTGGAACTTCATTAATAAGGAAGGCTTACAAGTTAGTTATTGTTTTTGAGCAAGATCACACTGTGCTAAATAACGAGATATGGGAATACATCAAACAGCTTGACTTCTGCTGACTTTTACTTAAGAGTGTGAAGTGTTTTAAATTAGACTATGTTAGTATTGATAAAATGTGCACAAGGGGAAAAATAATTTAAAGGCTATGTTTCACTTTGAGAGATAAATTATTTGATTCAAAAATAAAGCACTGTGACCTGTGAGTGAAGAACCAAAACTCTCATACACTCTGAGAGACAGTGTAAATTGAAGCAAGCTTTTTGGAAGGCAATTTGGTAATGTCTAACAAATATACAATGCATTTACTCATTGAACTGACAATTACACATGCCCAGAAGAATCTGCCCCTAGATAAACTTGTAAAAGTTCACCAAAGTTCATCATAGTATTTTTGAAATAGCAAAAGAAAAACATTACAAAAGTAGTCTAAATACACAGCAAAAAGGGATTGGATAAATGTATATTCATTTAATGGAACACCCTAAGCTAAATAAGAAGTGTGTATAGGATAATTCTACATACGCTGATATGAAAGGACTCCACAGTGAATTAATGGGTAAATGTGAGACATAGGCCATGATGATTTGTCTTCTGGATTATTTTAGTTATATAGTTTTATGTGGATATGCTGATATTTATATCAATCACATCAGTTTATATGTAGGAGAAGCAAATGTGGGTGACCTGTTGTGCTTATTTAAATTTAAAACGTTAATATATAAGCATTGGCTTTTGGGTATTCCTAGATGGCAGTGGACTGGAAGATGATTTTCATTTTACTTGATAGCTTTCTATAAAATTTGAGGTTTCTAAGTATGCATATGCAATTCTTTTACTTTTTTAAACATATCAATTTGAGTGTTCTTAAGTAAGTTATTTATTATTCTTTGTTTTCATATACTCAAAAACCCAATAATTTATTTCTTACAAAACAAGGACTATTGAAGTTTCCAAGGTAATGAAGCATGACAAATGTTAGCATATGAAGCATTGTGTTGTCAGGAAGTCAACTCAAGTTTTCTGTGAAATATTCACACTGCAAACAAAATGCAGCTTCTACAGCTGTCTTCCTTATATTGAGAGTCCGTCCCTTAGCTGTATGAAAGATAGGTCAGTGTTGGGTTGGGTAATTAGAGACATCAAAGTTACCTCCACTTCTGAGCAAGAGAATTTTAAATCAGTTATTGCAATTGTTTTCTTAGTCCAGGGTAAAAGAACATGCTACAAAACAAAGTCCTCTTTGAACAACATACTTCATAGACCCAGCTTGAATTCAGAATGTAAGGAGAAATGGTTGTATATCTCCCATGGACCCTGTTTAACACAGCATCTTCTATTTTGGAAGCAGTTCCAAAAAAGAATCATAGAATGACTGATTGTCTTCTGCTCTTTTGAATCTTTCCAGAATTGAGACTTCCAGTGAGTCCCTCTGTGTGTCTGGATCAGGGAGTACAACAGCCAAGTACTTCAAGTCATTTTTTAAAAACAGCGAAGCCACATATGTGGAAACCATGGGACGGGCGACGTGAACAGCTGTAAGCTGAACATTTTGAATTGTTCTATCCAACAAACATTTTAGGAGACAAGAAAGAAGCCCAGAGGGAGGTGGAGGCGGATTGCATCTTTGAATTATTAGGTTCTGTTACATAAATTTTCAGGGCTCCCTTCTTAATAAGCATGTCATCATTGACTTTCTTCTAGACACATTTAAATTTCTCCTACTATAGAATAAATATTTGGGTAAATTGGACTTTCATCTGGTAAGTTACATTAATGTAAATTGAATTTAAAACCCTGACAATGTGAAACTATAAAATTTTAACTTCTCCTGTGCTCAGATGACATTGCCTTATCCTATGAGTATGGCTGAATGCATTTTTCCTATTTATTAATTACTTTTAATCATTCCCAGTCTTTAAGAAATAACCTATAAGATATCAAGTTGTCCAGGGTACCTTCAGGAAGGCATTTTAGAATGTAGAGAAATTAAGGATTTTAATTATTTTACCCAAGATGTGAATAAAATTTTATAATTTAATTTTATAATTATTAAGTAGTATTTCAGGAGTTAATGGTATTTATTGAAAATTGTATAATTCTCTTGCTTACCTAGACTTCAAAAGTTAAGAAGCACAATCTTTTCATTGATCAAATGGAGATCAGAGAAACATGGTGCAAAAAAAAAAAACTAGTTATACATTCTTGTACTATTTATGATGAAAACATATCTGTTTTATCATAAAACATTAAATTAATGTTATTTTCTTCTGTACACTGAACTGTTCCCTGAATATTTCATCCTTTCAGTTGACCTTTTATTATTGGGGATGAAGAACAGAACTGAACTAGTGGGAAGAGTTATTTTGTCTTTTAGATGGTGGCTTTTCCACTACTGAAAAACTTGACACTTTTTATGGAGAGAAAAATATAAAACAAAGGTACACAGTAGCACAAGAAAGCCTTCCTAGCAAGCATTTCACTATGCCCAGATTGTAAGTTATATCGCATAAGTTGTGATAGTACCATGAATATGAGGTCATGGGCAGTGTGAATAATTTAAATTTTAGAAATCTTTAAATCTATATTCATACCTTCTTTTCTTTTTAAGCATCTTTTGATTAAATCTGCAGTGGAGAATTCTCCAATTTGATCTCTTCTCTTTGTACCTGTGCACCCTCTGGTGGTGAAGCTAATTAAGCAGTTGAAATTGTTTAAGGAAACCCACACACTGAGGGCTGGTCCAACTGATAGAAGTGGTTCACAAAGCTTTTAGCAATGTACACATTACGTACTCAACCCTAAATTATGGGCACTAACTATCTTGTTTTATTTTTTTAGGAATCAAACAACAGTCCTTGCTCCCCATGAAACAATCTTTAGAGCTGAGGATCTATCTGTGATTCTGAAAGCGTATGTACTGGTGACATCTCTAACCCCTTTGCGTGCATTCATTCATTCAACGGGCACGGTGTGGAGTCCACCAAAGAAAAAACGTTTCACTGTCAAGGTAAAATCTCTGCTGAAGCTGTTTTTGTCACACAAAGTACACCAGGGATAAGTAAAGTGCGTTGGGCTGCTATTCTGCGACCTTTATGGTTATCAAATCCCTTTGAACAAAGATTGCATCTTTTTATTGCTGCAAGCAGAGATTTTCATTTAATAGGTGCTGGTTCAAAAATAAACTGGAAATAGCTTAATTCACTAGGGATCACAAAGGCTACATCTTTTTTTTTCTTATCTTATTTTAGTTTAATTCTTTGACCTATTACAGAGTGTTTTTGGCTGTACTCTATTTTTCTTGAATTTCTACTTATTCAAGAAAAATATAATCAATGCAACAAATAAAAATATAATTTTGCCCTTATGCTTTTTTGCTTCATCCATAGATAGCATAATGAGTATTTCATTACATCAGTCAATATGGAATATTTGCTGAGTTAAAAATACAGTTCTCAAGTGTGTCAAATATAGCAAGCCATGCTGTAAGAGATAATGAGGAAGTTTTCAGGGAAGAACTTAATAATAACTCCCAAAAGTTTAGTTACAAAAGGTAGCTTGGGTGAACTTGGGTATAGATAAGGTCTTGTGAAAACATATTCGATCAAATTTAAGGAAATTTTATTTTAAAGAAGTAGTAATAGAAAGAAACAAAAGTGCCTGTGATTTTAAGATATTTTTTTTTTAAAAAAAGACTGAATTTGATTTCTTTATCATGATTTATCATATAGCCAGTGACTTGGAAGGCTCAGATAGGAGGATCACAAGTTCAAAGCCAGCCTCAGCAACTTAGTGAGACCCTGTCTCAAAATAAAAAATAAAAATGAGCTCATTGTAAGCTGCCCCTGGGTTCAATCCACAATATCAAAAACAAACAAATGAGAAGAATACATCTTACATAAAACTGCATATTTAATTCTGAAAAGCATTCCAATAATGAAAATTGTTTTCAAAACCATATCAGTATGATAATTGATGAATTGATGTAGATGTTATATAGATTAATAAAATAAATAGCTGACATTTTAGGAAGAGTATTGACCTAAGTTCTTAAAGTTGTTTTATTTGTTTTCAAAACAATCATCCCATCTCCATTATATCAACAACTGTGGCTTTCAGTTAATCCAGAATCTAGTTCTTTCATGTCATCTGTCCTGCAAGTCTTTACAGTAGCTGTTCATATTCACCTACTTACCATTAATTATTTCCATTTTTCTGAGTTATTAGGATAAATGATATGAAACTAGATATTAGGTCTCTTTTTAACCTACAAAATGTTCTGACTTCACAAGTTCAACCTCATAGTTGGAACTTAGGCACAGAGAGATGAGAATTAAGTACCTAAAATCATGTCACATTATTCAACAAATATCTGAGCACTGATCAAAATCCCTATGTCACTCTGGACAAGTCTTCTGTATTGTGTTAGGAATTTTTTTCTTTTTCTAGCATTTTTTTTATATTCAGCGCTACATATTTTTAGGAAGTGGCCATGCATGTTGTCCATCTTCAGAGCTATCTTTTCACTGATTTATGGTATTTCTTGGTGTGTTTTCCATTACAGTCTATCTATCCCCTCTTCTAGTAATAGATAAACTGACTGTTTCAATTTGGGGTTAAACCAAATAGTGCTTAAAATGTAAAAATAATTGTATATGAATGGAGCTGCATAAGATTTTCTTGCAAATATATACTCAGCAGTGAATTACTGAATGACAGGCTGTGGCCCCATTTGGATAGATTTAAATGATGTCAGCTTGCCTTCCAGATTGCCTGCTTCAGTCTCTATCTCATCATTAGTTTCCATATCCCTAAAGCTTGGTCAACACTCGGACCTTTCTAGTCCTCATTTTGCTAGTTTGACAGATGAGAGGTTACATCATACTTTTGCAAATAGCTCAACTTGTCATATATCTTGCCGACTTTATTCACAATGTCTGTTGTTGATTAATCAAATTAATTTTTCTTCATGCTTTGTGCTTTAGGATATAGTTTTAGAAATACTTTCTTATGTCTAGATCACAATGACATGCTTTGCCATCGTCTTTATGATTTTTTCCTGAAGATACAAGTGTTTAATTAAGAAGAGTTCATCTTTGATCCATTTTTCTTTCACTATATCCTGACCAATTCTCCCAACTGTGGGTTAAAACTCACCTTCGCCCATGAATCTAATGTCACATTTATTGTGTAAGTTCATATACATACATGGAGCTGCCTCTGAGTTATTTTGCCTCACTTGGTCCACCTGCTTATGCTATCTTGGCCGTGTAGTTATGTCTTAATGCTTGGTGGGTAAAGTTTTTCTTCTTTATTTTGTAATTTTCAAGATTAGGGTAACTAGGTTTTAAATATTTATTTCCTTCCTCATAAACATTTAAGAATGTTGTATTAGTCACAGTTTTCCAGAGAAACAGAACCAACACATTATACGTATTACATATATAACCATATGAGTACAATTATATACATAAGAAGCTTATTTTGCCTATGGAGATTTATTTTGGGCATTCACTTATTCAGTCATGGAGGCAGAAGTCTCATGATCTATAAGCTGGGGAACAGGAAAGTTAGTATTATAATTCAGTCTGATCACAAAGGCCTGAGGAGTTCAAGTACCAGAGGATGAGAGAAGATGGATGTCCCAACATAAGAAGGTACAAGCCAGTTATTAGGACTTACTGCTTCTATCTGACCCTTTTATTAGTGTGCTTTCTTTTTGTTTCTTTAAAAGTATCTTTTTCTCTTTTTAACTGTGAATTTCAAATATTAAGTTTAAAAGTTATATATTCTTAATATTTGTAATATATAGTGATCATCATTAGTTCAAAACATACATTTTGGGAAGGAGATCCTGGGGATTGAACCCAGATACACTTTATCATTGAGCTGTACCCCCAGTCTTATTTATTTTTTAAGTTTGAGCCAGGGTCTCACTAAGTTACTAAGCCTGGCCTGGGACTTCTGATCCTCCTGCTTCAGCCTCCAGAGTCACTGGAATTACAGGTATGGACCACCATGCCCTGCCAAACATACACTTATGTTTATTTTCTCTTACTGATATCTTAAGCTTTTCAAAATCTTTATATTTCCTTCAACTCTGTCTCCTAAAGGCTGTGGATTTTGTCTTTATACCACTTTCCTAAGTCCCTTTTTCATGAAGAAATTTATATTCTACTTTACATCTTCATCACCTCCCCCCATTTTTCTTTTGTACTTTTCCCCCTTCAATAACAAACAAACTTTATTTTATTTTTTTAAATATATTTTTCAGTTGTCAGCGGACCTTTATTTTTATTTATTTATTTATATGTGGTGCTGAGAATTGAACCCAGTGCCCCACACATGCTAGGCAAGCACTCTACCACTGAGCTACAACCCCAGCCCCAATAAACAAACTTTATCAAGGAATTTATCACCCTAACTTGCCCTGTTTGCAATACTCTCCTGTATTTGTTTCTTATCTGAGTGTTTTCAGTTTGTGCCTAAAATCTTTAATTTTCCTTTTGGAAAACTCATTTTCATTAATTCTTGAAATATTTTTGTTCACTATGTTTTACTTCTGTTATCCAGAATTTGATCTATCTGTTTCTATTTTTTTTTTTTATGATTTGACTTTTCTTATATATTTTCTATCTCTTTATCTGCTTCCTAAAAGTATTTTTATCTTCTGGGACAGTTCTTTGATCTTATCTTTTGAATCATGAAATCCTTATACTATATCTTTCCTGCTATCCATCTCATCTGTTGCCTTCAGTTATTTATTGTATGTATAACTTACATTCTGATGCCCTTTAAGAATGTCATGTGTTTTTATTTACACCTAATAATTTCTTACTGCATTTTCTCTTTGTTCTTATTATTTGTTTTCATATTTCATTTTGCTTGTGTCTTCCATTATTTCCTTAAGTAGATTAATCATGCTTATCTTAAATTCCCAGTCCATCCACTTAAGTAGCCTGATATGTATTATTTAGTTTGCTGCCTTTTTTTTTTTTAAAGAGAGAGTGTGTGAGAGAGAGAGGGAGAAAGAGAGAATTTTTTAATATTTTAGTTTTCAGCGGACACAACATCTTTGTTTGTATGTGGTGCTGAGGATTGAACCCAGGCCGCATGCATGCCAGGGGAGCGGGCTACCGCTTGAGCCACATCCCCAGCCCTGCTGCCTTTTTTTGAGGTAGCAGTGCTTTTCATATATCCTCTATTTTGTCCTTTGAACTTAAGTTCTCTTGCAGATACTATTTATTCAGCCAATATAGTATTTGAGGAAGGACAGACCTCGCAGGTGAATCCAAGGAAAGGGCAGAGAATGAATTCTGGGCACCATAGAAAGAACCTCTTTGGGTCCCTTTTCTTCGCTGCCACTAGGCTTGATAACCTCACTGGTCAGAATTTCACTCCCTGACCTCTTCGGAAGAAAAACACTGGGAGGAAGCATGACCCTCCATTGAAATCCATCAAGCCCTGGGTTTGAGACAGAACAGGGTGGAGAAGTAGATGCCAAATGTGACTGGTCTTCCCACACATCTCATCAACTCTTTACCTGAGCAAAGACTCAGCCCCAAGAAATTCAGCAACCTGAATCCTGGGCCTGGGCCAACATCCTTAGCAAGGAAAGAACAGTCTGCAGTGATGACTGTGCTGGAGAAGGTTGGGGCAGGGGTCTAGAATACTTTCCTCCAGCCAATTCTTTCAGGTAGCCTCCAGCAACTCCCCCACTCATTTCCAGTCCTCCTTCTTCAGATCACCACAGACCAGACCAGTGCAAAACAGCTTCCAGAGTCCCATTTACAAAGGTTATTATTGTCCTGTTGTTATCAAATTCATGCCTCAGTCTCATTTTGCCTGTGCAGACTCACTATCTTGATAGGAAACTGATGGTCTCAGGTATCCTGAGTAATTTTTAACAATGATTCTACCCCCACACACTCTGTCTCATCACCTATCCCAGTAAAAGTGATTGGTAGAAATTATAAGCTTTTTGTGGTAGTATTGTTTATGAATACCCTGAAGATAAATTATGAGAGAAGAAAGCTCATTGTGATTCGCTTTTCTTTACGTTTTCATGCTATATTCCCTGTTTTGCTTCTGATTCCTGCTTTTGTGGTGTCTGCAGGACAGATACAAGCTGCCATTGCAGCACAGGAAAGCCAGCAGTTCTTTGTCATTTTCATCCTGTCCTTGGGATTTATCTTTTCAAGATCTTGACTGATTTTTCTGGACAATACTGTTATCTGCTCTCAGAGGGGCGGTAGCACAGATTCCTGGGTTTATGTGCAAGACAGCAATTGTTTCGTTTTGTGTTAAAGTTAAGCTTGGGGATACAGATAGGTTTCAGAAAATCAGAGGATATTTTCTTACCCTTCACATGAAGAACTTCTGTTAAAACAAAAAGGTCATACCTATTAGTTGAGTTACTTAACCCTTCTCCAAACTACTACTTCCTCCTGGTGTTTTTAGATGTTAAAAAAATACACGTGAGCTTCTCAATGCTAGGATAACACCAAACCCCCCTGTAAAGACTAGCCATGTTATTAAACTAGCATGTTATTAAACTCTTTTCTTAAATTCCACAAAACATAATTTGTGTGTGTGCGTGTGTGCACATATTGAGTCCTGAATTCAGAGGCAACATTACTTAGTTAAATCAGTAGTGATTTATGCACTGTTCAGTGAGGCAAGCCCACTAAACTGGTTATCAGCGGCCATTTATAGAACATTCTGGCAGCTAAAGGAGGTATGAAAGTAATCACAGATATAACTATGAGCTCATTTATTTCCCATTAGGTCTGCTGCTGAGATACTTTATCTGCTAAAGCTTTGGAGAAAGCTGAAAATATCAAGAAATGCAAATCTTAGGAATAATAAATCTTACGTAAACTGAATTTTAAAAAAATACCATTAGAATGAAAATATTTTGAAATGGAAGTGGTAGATGTTTCCCAAGGATATTCAAGCTTAATATGGGGGAGGTATGCAAAAACAAAGAAAATTTATAGCAAATGCAATATTTGATTACTGTACCTTTTGATCTAAATAGAAAACACCTATATTTGCTGCTATCCTGGAAATATTATTTTCTTGGTGAATATAATAAATCCAACTATAAGCAATATTTTATTTGAAAATATCTTGTCCCCAAAGCTCAATTTAGTTACAAAATATGTTAGTTATAGCCACGAATTCAAGAGTAGACTCCATTCACAACCATTCTAACTATAACTTTTAATCACATGAATCCATGGCCATCTTTAGAAAAAGATCAAATAGATGAAATGCATCCTTTTATTCATTGTAAATCACACAAAATAAGAACGTCCCCAACAGAGAGGAAACTCTAATATCTTTTTAAAGAGGTCTGAAGATTCTTTATACATGTGACCATAGTTGACTCTTTTGAGAGCATATTGCTGAAACGACTTGTGACTTTGGGCAGGAAAATTTGCCAAAAGTTTTATTTAGTCTTGTTGAGACATAATTGAAGTCATTGTTTGACCAATCACTCCATCTTTAAAGATCTAACATTTGTTGATATCCAGTATTTGATACCAAATATAAATTTACATGAAGATGATTCCTGGAATATAATCATCTCTTGATAAATGTCTTTTGGTTGAATTAAATCAAAGGTCACTTTAAAAAATGTAATTGTGTGAAGAAATTGCTTGAGTCTACTTTATCCTTAACGGCTCTAAGTCAGCCACTCTACTTGGTAATGACATATAAATGACACAAATCAATGATGTATGAATGATAACTTGTTTTCCAGTAAGTGCAATAGACAGATGTCATCATCTGCATTTCTGGACGGGACCACTGTGATTGAAAGACTAAAACCCGAGAGATGCAGATATTTCTCAAGTCATTATCTGTGAGAATCATGTGTGATGGAAACGCAAATTAAAGCAAGCCCACACCTGTGACTCTAAATCCCCAGCTCTCCTCTTTTTTAGTGGGGACACCATTCCTCTACTTCCAGTACCTGCAGTTTCCTCTTAGCATCAGTGCAATAATATGATGTACACAGAGGAAAGCAGAACCTGGGCAAAGAGGGGAATGTTGTTATTTACAAGTCTCTTTTTAAAAGTTGCATATATCTCTTATCTCTTGTTCAGTTTGGATACATGACACAGTTGCAGGGATGAAGTTAGCCTCATGCATTGTCAATATTTATGCAGTCCCTTTGATAATGCTGGGCAAGATAGCTTTATATATTCCCAGGGTAAAAATGAGTAATGTCTTTGGAAGCAGTACAGTTTTTCAACCTTAAGAAGTGTTCTTCTCCTGAATTTCATTTTATGTCTAAAACTGCAGACTGTGGAACAGACCTTGTACAAGGCTTTTTCACTGAGCATCTGGCCCTTCAGTAGGCCTGGGAGATTTATGTTAGCTA
Organism: Marmota monax; assembly: GCF_021218885.2. Taxonomy (NCBI): domain Eukaryota; kingdom Metazoa; phylum Chordata; class Mammalia; order Rodentia; family Sciuridae; genus Marmota; species Marmota monax. Next base: position 10,000,207 of record NW_026694617.1, read on the forward strand.
TAGAAAGAATGTGAATAAAAGTCTGCTCCCAAGAGTTTGTAAAAAGAGTTGATGTATTACTTAACCTACTCTTGTTTGGATTAAATTAAAAAATTTCATCAGGGAGTTCATTTTGAAGTCTGATTTTTCTATAAATAGAAATTATAGTTAACCAGCATATAATTAAATAAATAAGAATGGGACAGAAGCCAACTTAAAGGAAAACATTAAATGAGAAGAGCAAAATACCATTTATCTAAACCAGCCCGCATTGGTATCAAATATTATTTCAAATATCTGTTTGCTCTAGAAAAAGAATGATTGGTTTACAACTGCACATGATTTCAATTTATTTTGAACTTGTTGCTGTTGATGGAAATTTTCTCTCTCTCTGTTTTAAATCCACTCATTCAGTTCATTCACTTTGTTCCCTAAAAGACTTGTCAGGTAATTTTGTATATTCGTTAATTCTCACGACAGAATTTGAATTATTATCCTACATGGAAGGAAAATTGTTCATTAATCATGGTCATGGCTCTTTGGTCAAAAATGATAATTTTAGTACATGTCCCTAAACATCAGAACACCAGCCATATTTCTTTGTCCTGAGAGCCTCACCAAATGCCTGACAGGTACTCTAAAAATGTTTATCAATAAAAGGTTGCCCATCATCACCATTTCAATTCATGGTGCCTTGTTAACAGTAGCATTAAGAACTATCAGTTTGGAAGATGTGATTTAAGAGCAAAGTCTACAACAGGAAATAGTAGGATGAATTTATATTTAACACTAGGAGAAGTTAAACATATTATTTCTTTTGAATTCATGTAACCATCTGAAAGATATATGCTTATATAATTGCTGATATTTTCTTAGTCATTTTCTATTGCTAATAACACAGTATAACAGATGGGTAAGTTATGAAGATGGAAGTTTATTTTGGCTCACTGCTCTGGTCCAAGGTCAAGGGCCCACATCTATTGACAGCTTTCTTGGTGGTAGAGTCATGCACAGGGCACCATGTGGTAAGAGATAGGGAGTACGAGTGTGTCCTGGTCTCTCTTCCTCTTCTTACAAAGATATAAGTATTCAATCATGGGGGCCCCACCTTGATGACCTTATCTAATCCTAATTACTTCCCCAAAGAATCCCCTCTTGAACACCACAGCGGAATTAAATTTCTATCCTCACAATACCTCACAATGAGAATTAAACTTCAGCCATTTGTTTCAGAGGGGACAAACCATCATGAAGCCAGAGAAGATAAGTATGCTTTATGTATACCATATGTAGACATATGTACATATATGATGCATTACAGTGACAACGTAAAGGTAAATCACAAGCGTAATGAATAAATTTGTGAAATTATTTATTATTAGCAAATTATTATTTCTCTTAAATATAGAAAATCATTTGATAAGTGTTAATGATTTATCTGAAAAACCAAAGATGTGCTGATATTTAGGGATTTCAGTGTAAAGCCAGGGGAAGTAAGTGAATTCCTTCCAGGTGATGGAATGATGGAAAAGGGGGATTCTCATGTTATTTTTGGGTTTTGGGATGTGTCTTTCCCCACTCCTGAGCTGCTCCCTCCACCTGTGCTGTTCAAAGCCCATGTCTTCCTGGATTCCCAGAGGCAAGTGTTTGCAAGATGGGGGAGGGGCTAGGATGGGGACTTGGAAAGGGGAAATCCTGCTCTTCAACTGGAGGCTGAGAGCCAGTGAAGGGTCTTCTAAGAAGCTCCTTAACAATAGCCTGTGTAGGCTCTTCCTCATTTTGCCAAACACAGGAATGTCACTCTGAATTCTGATACACCTTACTGATCACAGTTTATAATTAAATAAAGAGATAGTTAGAGCAAAAAAAAAAAAAATGGGCATGGGAAAACGGGACTAGTATAAACAATGTTTCAGAGCCTTTTAATCAACTATAGAGAACATTATTTTAAGTTTTGAGTTTCTCATTATTTCTTTTTTTAATACTTATTTTACTTTACTTTTAAAAATTAAATGCTACATAAAAACATAAAAATTACACATTTGTGGGGTACCATGAGATATTCTGCTACCTGTATATATTGTGTAACATTCAAGTCAGGTTAAACCTATTTATCTCCTCAAAACATTTGTCATTTTCTTCTGGTGAACGCATTGAAACTCCTTTCTTCTAGTTTTATGAAATGTGCAGTACATTATCATTATCTGTAATCACTCTACTGTGCAATAGCACACCAGATCTTCTTGCTCTTATCTAACTAAAACTTAGTACCCATTGATCAACCTCTCTCCATTTCTCCTCCTTGACTACTCTCCTAGTTATTATTTCCTTAATAAATGAACTAGCTAAATCAGAAAGATGTAAGAGAGAGCTGTAGTCCCTTCTTCACTACCCTCCACATGGAAGAATTGTTAAGAAGGATCTTTGGGTAAGGAACCCTGAATTAAGGCCACACTCAGCAAGTTTTCTGAATTTTTCCATTTCTGTGCAGGTACCTAGAGAATTGCTGAATTTATAAATCTTTATCCCTGGACTTTGACAACAAGGCTCACCTGAGCTTCTCATCATTGTGATAATGTTAAATATCACTTGCTGAAAGGAAAACATGTTGGAGGTAAAAATCAGATAAAGAAAAGAATCAGCAAAGAAACAATGGAACAAAAACCAAGAAGAAAAATTTACTTGCCTAAATATGTTTGAAATCCTTGAAAGAAGAGAGTATGTTTATTCTTCAGTTAAATAGGAAATAAACCTTTAACACCTGGGACATTGTTCATTACCCAGTAGGCACAGGGGCAGAAAAGGCTTGGAACAGAAATTCCACTCAGGATAATATTGAAATAATAATTAGCAATAAAAATAACTTCTTTACAATGGGGATGTGAGAACAAAGTATTAAAGTGAAAATAGTGGCAGAAAATGTCTCAAAAATCAATTAGTTTAATATGTAAATTTATTACAGAAAATGTACCAGTGGGGAAGATATGATATTTTATCTTAGGGTATACAACAAAATAATTTTTTGCTAATACATTTTGAAACATATCAGGCATTTCTCATTTTAACATTTCTATTAACAATTTACTTTATTCCTTGAGATCTGTCTCAGAGGCTGTGGCAAATTCTAAATATAAGATGTCCCCAAATGTGCCAACTAGGTAAAACTGATTTGTTTGCTAAAGGAAGACAGACTTTTGCTCCCTTCAGGAAAAAATTTGACTTGCATTTGTCTTATGTGATTTATGCACTGTAAGTTTAAAATGAAATACAACTTTTCCTTCCCATATATTAAACTGTGGTTTCAAATTTGGAAGAAACAGCAATTTTTTGTCACCAAGGAAACCCACATCCTTATGAAGCACAAAATTTACTGTATTGCTGCCACCAAGTGGTCTTTTTTGGCATTGCACTAATAGCCTGAGCTGTCCAAAGATGAAAGGGGGGAAAATAAAGGTACAAATGCTCATTCAGCAAAGCCTTGACCTTTTCCTTTCTTTGGATTTTACACACTTATCTTTTAAAGTTATTTGATAATGTATAATTGTGTTAGGAAGGTACACTGATAAGTAGAGATTCCGAATGATGATAATCTTCAGTGCAATTGAAGTTGCTAGGCCACAAAATTATCTGGAAAAATTTCAGCATTTGTAAATCTGTAGACATTCTATTTCCAATTAAGAAGATTTTTCAATACACAAGATTTTTTTAAATTACTATAAATCTGGAATTGGCATCTAAGAATGTATTACTTTTTTCCCCGTATCATTTGTGTTACTTCTGTTTGATTTTAATTTAAACCTCAGATCTGCTGTTAACCTGAATTCTTTGAAATTATGTGAATGATTTAATATTTTGATATGGAGATAAAATGTATCTTTCATTTTTCTAAGTGCTATCAAGGCATATTCTTTTTTCAGGATTCTGCACACATGCAAAGTGCTGTATTCCCTGCCTACTGCAGTATAAAGACATACCTCACTGCTTTTGTTAGCTGTATCTCTATGGAGCATCTGCCTGCAAGGCAGCCATTCTCCAACCTCCTCATTGACTGATAGGGAGCATTTCTGTAGACATCACTCTCCTCTGTCATACAGCTGTTCTCCTACTTTGTAACCCCAGCTCCCCCAAGCCTGTGCAGGCAGTTCATACAAGCTCTTTGAAGCATGTCTTTAAAATTTGGAGAAAGTGACTGCAAACAGTAGATGAAATTCTAGGTATCCCTCTGTTCATATATATCCATATCCATGTGCAGTATGGCTTGTGCTCTGTCAGCTTCCCCAGCCTGGTGTCTAGCTTCCACAAGTCAATAATTCTAGACACCACAGCTTCCTCCTCCTTTTTATAAAAACTATTCCAAAGTGATGCTTTGTGGTTTGGTAGAAATTTCTAGCAGAACCATTTCTGCTAGGATTTTTTTTCCAGATGTATTTGAAAGGTGAGATAATTTTTCCTTGTGCTTGATTGTCCAGACCATCTACATGCAGAATAAGTATTCAAGTCACAAAACCAAACCATTATCTAAAGTCAGAAGTCACAGAAGAAAAACATTATGCTAAGGAAATACATTTCATTTTCATTCTCTCAAGGAGTCACTGTTACAGTAAAAAGAAGTGTGATTTTAAATATGAATAGGACAATGATGGTTCCTTTCAGGCTGAATAATAAGCAAATATCTGACTGTAATTTTACTCTACTGGAGAGAAAAATGAATCACTTGTGGGAGATCTGTAGTATTGGATATGCAGAACAGAAAAGAAAAATCTAAAGGCACAACCTCTAGAAGCCCAGGGATAGATGTTCAAATAGGAAAGTCCTTGTACCAACTGTATGACTGTATACACGTATTTGAACCTCTCTGGACACTTTACATGTCTGTAAAATAGGAATAGCTTTCATATAGGTTAAAAAATCCTTTTATTCCCTTTAAGACATTTACTGGAACGTCTCATAGATAGACATCAAGTTAATCTCCAATGGCATTGTATAAATGATACAAAGTCCTCACCTTAGTGGAGTTTATTCTTGTATGGAATGATTGATGAAAAACAGATTGATGAAAAACAGCCAAATTAATTATACATGTATGAACAAATACAAATAATAATAGATTTTATATAACTAAAAATGAACAGGTTGGGAGATGATGGACTAATACATCTCAGAGGTGGACATGAGAATTGGTGTTGGGCCATGAGAAGGGGTAGACAGAGCAGGTTCAAGGATGACTCTTCAACCATAATTTGAATTTCAGTGGCATTTACTGAGAGAGATCTGATGGGAAATGACTAGTCAGAAGGAGTGGGAAAGAGAAAGGAGAAATGAGGAAGTGGGGAGATCAGCTATTTCTTCTCTGTGACCAAAAGATCTGACAAGAAAAAATTTAGAGGGGGATAAGTTGATTTGGTTCAAGGTTTCAGAGGTCTCAGTTCATGAACAGCCAACTCCATTGTTCTGCACCCAAGGTGAGACAGCACCATGGCAGAAGGGTGTGGAGGAGGAAAGCAGATCAGGATATGGCAATCAGGAAGCAGAGAGAGCCTAAGCTCAGCTCAATCAGAGACAAAATATAAACCCCAAAGGCATGGCCCCAGTGATCCACCTCCTCCAGCCATACCTTACCTGCCTGCAGCAACCAACCAGTTAATCCCTATCAGCAGAATAATGCATGGATTATGTTAAAGCTCTCATAAATGTAATCATTTCACCTCTAAACTTTCTTGTATTGTTGCACACATGAGTTTTGGGGGGACACCTCATATCCAAATCCTAACAGATGGGTTTCTGATCTTAGAGCAGCTGACCCATTAGGGAAGGCTCTTACTCATTTGCCTCTTCTCAGGCTTTGTTTGCTCCACACCCAACTGGGAGCCCTACAAAGAAAAGTCTCTCCTTCAGGGTTTGGTGTTGCTTTCACCTTTAAAGTTATCTCTCTGCCTCTTCTCTCCCCAGTCCCCACCCTCTAGTTTCCAACCAAAGTTTTCTATCGCCTCTAAAACAAGAGAAGACCTTGCTTGCCCATCCTAATGTGACAATGTGGTTCTCACATGTCCACATCCCTATTGCTATAAAAACTTGAGGCAGCCACCCTGGGTTAAAGGGGTATTCTCATAGAGGTGATGCCTCCAGGCACAAGTTTAGCCCCTTGGAGGAGTAGTAGAGTAGTTGACTGTGAAATATTGAGACAGGAAGGTGAGGAGAAAATGCTTGGAAAAAGGTCTATCCTGACAAGGGTTAAATTTACTCAGTGTTTGGCATAGAAGCCAAAGTGAAATTGGATGGAATCTTAATGAAGAACTCAAAACAGAAGCAGCAGGCATTAGACTGCATTCTCAGGACTGAAAATAACAGTAACATTTTAAAATGACGCTCTTGGTTCACCTTCTCCATATGAGAGGTTCATAGAGGTAAGAGTTGAAGGCTCCATTTAAAAAAGAAAAGAAGGCAGAAATTAAACAACAAAAAAGCATATTGATGGACTGGGGCTGTAGCTCAGTGGCAGATAGCTTGCCTAGCATATGTGAGGCACTGGGTTCAATCCTTAGCTCCACATAAAAATGAAACAAATAAAATAAAGGCATGCTGTCCATCTACAACTACAAAAAAAAAAAAAATCCATACTGAATCAGTTAGCTTTGGTACAACAAACCACCTTCTAACATGACTGAGCAAACAAACAGTTACTTCTCATGATTCTGTGGGTTGGCTGGGCGGACCCTGCTGGTTTCTGCAGGGAGTTGGTAGTTGAGCTGGGGCTGGGTGGTCTAACCTGGCTTCACTCACCAGCCTGGCTGTGGCTGAGTTTCAGGGTCATAAGGATGTTGTGGCCACGTGTCTTTCATCATCCAGTAGGCAATTCGGTGTCAGGGATCCCAAGAATTGCAAGGGAACAACTCTGAAGGCCAAGTTTTTTTCAAGCGTTTGCTTTTGTAGTAGACTAAATACCCACCTTTCAAAAGCCATATCCATGTCCTAACTCCTACAACCAAGAATTTGGCCATATTTTGACAGAAGGTTTTGGCAGATGCGACTAATCAAGGAATTTAACATAAGATCATTTTGAATTATAAAGGGAGGCCCTAAATTCCACAACATATATTCTTGTAAGAGAAAGTCAGAAAGTGAACTGATAACAGACAAGAGGAGCAGACACACAGAAAGGATGTGAAGATAGGAGAGGAGATTAGAATCTTGGACCCACAGGCCAAGGAATTCCAACAGCCACCAGGAGCTGAAAGAGGACAGGAATGGATTGTCTTTTACTAGGAAACATGGTCCTGTGGACACATTAATTTCAGACTTGTAAGCCTCCAGAATTGTGAGAGAATACATTTCTGTTGTTTTATGTCACCAAGTTTTCAGTAATTTGTTATAGCAGTGATAGGAAGCAAAAGCAGTTTGTATCACATTTGTGAATGTCCTATTGGTCAAAGAATACCACACAGATAAGCCAAGACTCAAAGGGTGAAGAACATCTCTACATGAGAAATCTTCCAAGTCATACTGCAAAGAAGTGTGCACACTGGGGTTGGCGGGAAGAATTTATGGCCATTTTTATTTTTATTTTTGTAAACTGCTATGCTAATGTTAAAAAAGATTTTCAATATATCATTTTATTACTTTAAAATAAAAAAGAAATATTTCATGTTAGGGCAGATTTTCAGCACATTTGACACGATGGAATTCAAACGTGAGAACAGGGAACTATTTAAATAAGAGGCAAGGGACAAGAGAATGCAGGAAGAGTATCTTATCCAATGGCTTCTTCTGTAGAGAAGAATGTATTTCTAATGATTGTCCTTCACAAAGTAAGATTTGAAAATGACACAATTTCCTCAACAAATTGGTGGAAAATCACTGCTTTCACTCTGTATCTCCTGAGCATGTATAAGATTTTTTGTTTGTTTGATCATGGAACCCAAAACAATTCAAGCAAAAGTGATATTGAGTATGTCAATGATCATTTATCGTTAATTTAACACAGTTGTATTCCAGAACTGTTTGAAGCATATCTACGGTGTGCTGGACAGTGTGAAGAGGGACTCAAAAAAGAAATACTGGTTCTTTCAAAGAACTCTTCACCCAGAGAGAAATGCATGTTAATAAATGATTTCAACAGAGGAGAGGATGCAATAAATGGCTCAGAGTTGCCAGGATAGTAAAGATGGAATTATTCAGCCTGGGGGAGTGAGGTAGGTTTCATAGGATGGATGGTATTTTAGCTAAAGCTTGGAAGAACAAGTCGGATTTTTTTAGAGATGCAGAGGGGATATCTACACTTGCTGTGCAAAGACATCATGAAGCTGCCTTATTTGGCTAGAGAGTGTGGCCTGAGGGAGGATGGATGGGGAAGAAACAAGAAAAAAGTACAGGATTTATGGAGTGGATGAAACCAGGTAGGATGTATTAAGAATCAAACCTGAGGAACTTAAACTTCATAGAATGTGAAATGTAAACTGATCGTTGTTTTGTACTTCTGACTGTGTTGTCATATATGGTCCCATTTGAAACTTTCAAGGACCCTGGGACATACAGTGATATGTTTCTACTCCCTCTGAGGATGAGGAAGTAAAGATTCATGGTGTAGGCGAGATGACAACTAATATTTGTCAGTTAGGATTGGTACTCAGACCTGCAGTGAATAAAATCTGTCTTAATTACCCCCTGACAACTGTGGTACTAAGTAACCACAGGGGTTCCCTTCATAAAACACACTGACTGCTGAAATTGGAGCTCAGGGCCTGAGGCAAGCGTGCTGTGTCAAGTACGTTCCCCATGCTACAGAGTTGTATGCTTAAAGAATCAATATAGGAAAATCGCTTGAAAACATTTCAGGTGAAATAAATGTAGGTATAAAAACTTTCAAATTTGGGGAAATTGCAAAACCTAGGATGACTCTGCCCTGAGATTCCTTTGCAAATGTCTTTATGTTCTTGCTCTCATGCCTATGTGTGAGTTTTCTGTGAGTTAGATGACTAACATTTCCAATTAGTTCACCCATATGTACATAAAAGGTCTTGACTATAGGTTATAATATTGGCAAAGGAATATGCATGTAGGGGTTTTAAATAAAAGGAAGTTTCAGAATTGTATCACTTTTTGAGTTCTTAAATAAAAATATCACTTTGTAACAAAAAGGAATTCTGGTGCCTGTCATGTCACTTCCTTCTGTAACCCTTGGAGATTTCTGTCCTTTATCATCTGGGGAGTGACATGACTCGAGCTGTGCTTCCCAAAGATGACTTGGTAGCAATGGAAAAGAAAATGGGAAGATTTAAGTCAGTAGTCAGTCCTCAGAATTCAATGAGAAATTGTTGACTTGGGCTGGATAGCATTCTATGTGGCTAGACACTAAATCATGAATTTTTAAGTTATGCATAATACTAAATGTCCATTTCAAATATCACATGTTTGATTGGTTGGTGCAAGAGAGGTATAAGCTAACTGATATGAGAGACATATAAGAAAACACAGAGAGTTGTAATAAATCTATTATAGATTGAATACAATTTAACCCTGCAGGTATTCATAAATTAGGACTAATTGCTCCTCATTTGCTTATTGTCCAACCAGAACCCATTATTTTTATTTTTTTTAAAAAAACTTTCTTCTTTTTAGTTTATTTGTTCTAATTAGTTATACATGACAGCAGAATGCATTTCGATTTATAGTGCACAAATGAGGCATAATTTTTCTCTGGTTGTACACAAAATAGAGTCACACCATTTGTGTCTTTATACATGTACCTGGGGTAATGATGTCCGTCTCACTCCACCATCTTTTCTACCCCCATGCCTCCTCCCTTCCCCTTTTCCCTATCCAAAGTTCCTCCCCCCAGCCCTAGCCCATTATGGATCAGCAACGACTTATCAGAGAAAACATTCAGCCTTTGCAGAACCCATTATTTTTATAATGAATATAGTCCCTTTTCTTTTGTATTTGACCATGATACTTAATAAGACCTAAAATAGATCAATACTCATATAAAATAAAATATTCAGAACAAAATATTTCTGTCTTACTCATTTGAGAGTATTTATAGAAGTAAGAGATAGGGATTTGCTGTCAAATGTATCCCTATTTGCAAATTTTGTACTGCCGGTCATATATATTACCTGTTATAAATATTACCAATTTCAATGTCACCTTCTAGTCACAATAATTAATGAATGATGGAAAGTTTTCAAATGAGCTGTCAGACCTTATTTTATTGAAGCTTAAAGAAGGCTTGTACTTTAACGGAAATAGTTGTGACCTGCTTGAACAATGGCATTCATATAAGAAAATGAGTAGACATATACATAGAAAGTTCAATGATAAAATCTTTACAGCTTAGTTTTTGATCTTTACTGTCAAATCTCTTTGCTCCTCTATATCCCACTGAGAGATTTTGGAAGTGATAATAAAGAAAACCTGGCACTTCTCTGAGAAAGTTGAATATGATGCAATCAAGGTTTCACCATTCAAAGCAAATAGTCAAATTTTTATGCTATTCACAGCCTTTTGTAATTCTGCATACTGCTTCTGATCAATTCTCTTACATATTCTTGTGGGAGAATTCAAAATTTTCAATTGTGAGACTGCTTAGATCACACAGACCCTGTATTCTGAATTTCCAAGCTTAATATATACTTTAAAGCTGAGGATTATTAAGAAGTATAAATGAATAAAATTATTCATGTCGCTAGAAGCATGAGACTTATTTCAATATTGAAGTTTTTGATCTAATTCCAAGGAATGAGTAAGAAGCATCCTAATTTAGGTTTAGCTAATTCAGTTTTTCCATGGTTTGCCCTAAAGCAAGCCAGTTTTCAATGAACTAAAACAAATGATGAGAATATTTATATTCTTAAATCATTTGATTTAACACAATTTTTTTTCTTGATCTGGGGAATTTAAGTTACAGAAAAGTCTTAGTTTTCCAAAAGGTATTTAGACTACATGAATACTCAAGTTGTTGAATTGATATTTTAGATCTGTGGTTGTAAAAGCATGTGCTTGGTAATTATGACAGTTTCAAATACATTTTCCTTGGAAGAGAAAACACAGATGATTCATTCTTCTGTGTGTCAGGTCTGTCCACATTCCGAAGTGTACTACAATTAAAGGCGCAGGGGCAGAAATAATGACGCAGGGTGGGGGAATTTGCAATCACACAGATGGGCTTCAACACTCATATTTATCACTGATGGCTGTACAACCCTAGGCACATAACTTGCATTCACAAGCCCCATTTCTCCACTTATAAAACAGTGATGACAACATCACTATATACAAACACACACAAAAAAACAGTGCCTGTAAAAAGCACAGTGTCTGCCACATAATGTCAGTTTGGCTGAGGTTACTGATTATTATTAAATACAACATAGGATTATGAGACAGGGATTATATTCACATAACACCTGAGCACTAAATAAAAGCTACATCACTACCTATATTTGCAATTTAGTCATTTATATCCTTTAAAGTTTTTTTTTCCTTATTTTTCTTCTATTTTAAAATATCTCCTCCTTAAATCATGTCTCTTTAAAACTTCTTAAGACTTCTTCCAGGGGTACAGAGCCCTCACTAGCACATCTTTTCCTGCCACAGCCTCTGATTATGTAGAAGGTGCCTGCTCTGAGCCTGTGTGTTTACCTGCCAACAATTTCATCTGGCTGAGAAGGCACCGTTGAAACGCACTCTGCTCCCCCAAAGCTTTCATAGACATCTTTCAAAAGAAAGAGCTGGCTTTTACCTGGTCCTAGCATTGTGATAATGATAGCTCCAGAGTGAAAAAAAAATGTGACCCAAAAAGAGAAATATTAAATGTGTCATTAGAGAAGGTGAAGGATGCTAACCATTAGGTAGTAAACCCCTCACAAGGAAGGTTGTTTTTCAGTTGGTTTAAACACAATTGAATATTTCATGATAAATCATTACATGATTTTTTTCACCCTGAGCTCAATCTCTGGTGCCACAAAACAACAACAACAATAAAACCCCAGTAGATGTATCCATATTCTCTTTTAATTTGGTTTTGGTCACAGTATCTTAGATTTTTATATACTTGAGTGCCCTTCTCTCTACAAATGAGTAAAATTATGTCTGAACCTTAGAGGGAGTTCAAAGAATTGAGTCATGTTCTATATGTAGATTCTTCTGGGCAACCTATGCACTTATACGATCAAGTCTCCCCCATGCTTTTATTAAAGATAATATTAATGTAGATGCTGAATCCTTGGTCCAACAACAAGAAATATTCTTTCAAGGGATATATGAATTAATTGAATAAAAAGAAATCATATCTCCATGAGAGGTATATTCCTAATATAATTTCCTTTTTTATTTTATAAATTATTTAATAATATTTGAATACTTTTATTGTTCTGACCAATTGTGTATGGTCAATAATTGTATCTGAACTCTCTGGAAGAATTTTTCTTTTAGCTTATAACCATAAGTCATTGAAATTTTTTAAAAACTTATAAACACATTTTTTTCTTATTGATAATTTTATAGGGCAATCAAAAAAGACTTTCATATATAACATATATTAATATAAAATTCTGAGGTATTTGGATCACTTCAGATACATTTTATACTGTTGTGCAAATGGCTAGGAGACAGATTGGTTAGGTCAAAGTCTGAGAAATCTCTGTTGAGTCTGAAAAAGCCAAAATAATAATATTTATCAAGAACAATAGACTTCAATCCAGTTGCATAAAAATTGGGTAGATTTAAGTCAGGCTGGGTGGTGCCTGCCTGTTATCCCAGCGACTTGATAGGCTGAGGTGGAAGGATCACAAGTTCAAGGCCAGCCTGGACAACTTAGTGAGACTCTGTCTCACAATAAAAAATAAAAAGGTTATTATTAGTATTATTTGATGTTAAATTTTTGAGCTCTTCATTATTCTAAATATGAATCCTCTGTTGTAAGAGTAGCTAAGCTTTTCTCCCACTCGACAGGCTGTCTTTTCACTCTGCTAATTGTGTCCTTTGCTGTGCAGAAACTTTCTAATTTGATACCATTCGGTTCATCAGTTCCTGGTTTTATTGGCTGAACCACAGGTGTTCTATTCAGGAAGTTGTTTTTTGCACCTAGCTGTTGCAGTGTTTTCCCTATGTATTTGTCTGGCAGACAGAGTTTCTGGTCTTAAGTCTTGATCCATTTGGAGTTGACTTTTGTGCAGGATTCCAGATAGGGTTCTCATTTCATTCTTCTATAATTGGATATCCCATTTTCCCAGCACCGTTTATTAATGGGGTTGTCTTCAAAACATGTTTTTGGCATCTTTGTCTACTCCATTTATCTGTATTTCTCTTTTTAATGCCAGTACCATACTACCACGCTGTTTTGGGCTAGAGATGTGTTCAGTAGTAAAGTACCCTGAATTCAATCTCTGGTGCCACAAAACAACAACAACAACAACAATAAAACCCCAGTTGTAGGAGGCCATTCTCGCACGTGATTTGAGTTACCTCCCTGGCTAGGTGAGAGGCCCTTAGACACAGTGGTGTCAGAGCCTTCCCTACCCTGACCCAGGTAAGAGGGCTTGTCCGTGCAGAGGCGTGCCTGGCCACTGACCTGAAGACCCAATCGCTGGCCCTGACCTTGGGATGCTGCCCTCCTTAACCTTCATTGGATGGGATTTTCCTTTGAATTTTATATTCCCCAATAAAAGCTCACTCCCTGGCGAGGGCTCTCTTTCTCACTAATCTCTTCTGTAAACCTTGCCAGGGCCACCTCATTAGGTGGCTGGAGCAGGAGCTAGGAGAAGCCGTCTCAGAGCTGGGGTTTAAAGGTAAATGAGAGTCTGTCTCTTTAATTTAAACTCACTAGCAATTTCTTATGCATCAAACCTTCTTTTATGAAGCTCGCACTGGTCTCGTGGCAGACCCAGTAGATTTGAATGCATCCATATTCTCTTTTAATTTGGTTTTGGTCACAGTATCTTGGATTTTTATATACTTGAGTGCCTTTCCCTTTACAAATGAGTAAAATTATGTCTGAACCCTTATGTAATAGTCCCTCTTAACCATAACCTGAAACGGCCACCACTTGGCTCTGTGTTCTATCACTTCTAGATCGTTCTTTGCAATCAAGCTTGTTGTGTGCTATTTTACTTCTTAGCAAATGAATAAAAAGTGCAAGCTTGACTTTGGTGGTACTAAATTAGCCAGTGGTTAAAATATATTTGTTGCAAGAAGTGTGGCTGTGAGAACCTCAAAATAATATGAGAAATTTTAGATCATGTTGATATACATAGCAACAAAACATTTATCATCTTGACCACTGTAAAGTGTACATTTCATTTGGGGTACGTATATTCACACTGTTTTGCACGCAGTCTCCAGAAAGTTTTGCACAACTGAAATAATGTACTACCTACCCACTAAACAGTAATTCCCCCTCACCCTTTGACAACCCGCTCTACTCTGTTTCTATGCATTTGACTACTCTAGAAGCCTCATGTCAGTGGAATCATATAGTTGTGACTGGATTGTTTAGCTTATCATGATGGCATAAATATTCATCCAAATTTTAGCACATTTCAGAATTATTTTTCTTTCTTAAGGCTGAATAATATTCCTTGTATGGATAGACTACATTTTGTTATCCTTCATCCATCAGTGTATACTTGCTTGCTTCCATCTTCTGGCTATTGTTTATAGGTGTGCAGATATCACTTTGCAATCCTGCTTTTAATTATTTTGGGTATATACCCAGAAGTGAAGTTGCTTGATCAAACATTAAATCTTTTTTTCAAAAGATGAATATTTTTTAATTTTTTGAGCAACCATTATTATGTACCTATCATTTTACATTCCCACCCAGAAGGCATGTAGATTGCAATTCCTTCATATCCTTGCCAACACAATTATTTTCTGTTTTTTTTTTAAATAATTATAATCCTAATGGGTATGAAGTAATCTCTTACTGTGGTTTTAATTTTCATTTCTCTAATGACTAGTAACATTGGATACCTTTTTCATAAGATATTTGTTAAAAGACGATTTTAAGTGCCAGTATTCTTCTTTAAGAAGATGAGAATTTCTTTCTCACATAATAACATTGAGAGAAATCTTAGTAAACTTTAGTAAGATATAATGCTATAAAGCACTATCCAAAGTTCAAAATAATGAAATATTAGTATTCTGCTATGGTTTCTCAGTTAGTCAAGAATATTACTTTTAAAAAACCTGTATAGTTAATCTTTCATCCCTTGCTTTAACTCATGAATTTTCTTATCTCGAAATTCCTCTCAAACAGCTATAAGCTTCCATTTTTCAACTATTTTATTATAAGTGACCAGAAAAATGCATGTCTTTATTTCTCATGAAATGGAAGCAAGAAATAAATATACCATACTAAAAAAATTATCAAAAAATAACAATAACCAATTTCTCTTACCTAAGTCTATGTGATTTTAATAATGTCATGTGTAGGATTGTTTATTATTTGCTGAATTTACCTACCCAGCATTAGGCACCAGACATCCAAAGATGAAACAAGATAGTCTGATCTAAAAATACAGTCTAATGACAAGAGCAGTCAAGAAGCTCATCAAATTTAATACAGAATGAATGACATATGGACAATGAGAATAAATTGCTCAATATCTTATGGGAGAAGAGCACAATAATAAGTTAGGACCCAGCATGTACTAAGGGAAGAGGTATGAGATGTGAGCTAAGAGAATGAGGTAAATACATAGTGTACTTTGGAAATATTTGAAGATATCAAATACATAATCAAAGTTTTTCCATAAATTCTGTTAAGTTCATCCTCAATTTCTCTTGACCTTGCATTTTAATTGTGGTTCAGTACTTGTATCTCAATAAGTAACTTGAATGGATTGATGTGTACAGATTTAAATACCTCACTGATTATTGCTTGAATTTTACACAAGTTGAAACACACAATAATGTTTTATCTGTCTCGTTTTACAATCATAATCTTACAAGGTCATTTTCTATATAATTTATTTTGCATTAAATTTGTACTTCCTTGTTACACAGAAGTGGGAGAATTTATAGTCCATAAAACAGTTTCATGTTTTGTAAAAAGTTTTTTATCTATTTTATTCTCACTGCCAAGGCACTGATTTCCTTAGGAACTTATATTATCAAATTTATTTAACTGAAAAACTTTGATTAGAAGTGATGATATAGAGAGGGAGAAGTCACCTTAATATTTGAACTTACAGATTGAAGATTGATAGTTTTAAATTAGCAGTGAAGTTGAGGTGCTCTGTTAGAGATCTGTGCTTGAGCTAAAATTAAGCTCTTGGGTGAGATGTGGTTTCAGGTTCTGATGGCTTTTGAATGGAATTAATATCAAATAATTTCTGATTTGACATTATCTGATGCATACTGAGAAGCATCAAACACAGTTCTATCATTGTGCATCTGAGCACACCGAGATGAACAGAACTCAAGTAATTAGATCAAGGAAATACAATTAGAGTAATAAATTGTAATATAACCAGACATGTAAGTAAGTCTTCCACTTTGAGTGAATTAGTTAGTAATAAAGAATAATAGAAATATTCCCTCTTTGGGAGATTTATTGAAATTTGGTGATATATATATATATATATATATATATATATAATCACTTGCATAAATCTGCTCTTATTTTTTGCATATGAAGGTTGCTTGCCCCTATACTAAGCTAAATAAAAGAGGTCATACTCATGTAGAATTTTCTTTGAATTGAAGGGCTTACATAAATTGAAATGCTTACAAAGAGATAAAAGGGAATGCATTCAGAGACAAAAATTGCAAGCAGAACTAATGTAGAAATAAGAGAAGTTGTCCCATTTTGAGTCTTGCTTTCTGAGTGTCATTTTCTCTCTCCACACTTGTAGTTATAAAGGCAGTTATGTTCATATTCCCCAGCTTTCATGAGCATTGGCTGATGTTAGTCCTTCTCTCTGCAGGCTGAGTTCTGAGGGTAATGGGGGGGAAAAACCCAGTTATTTGGGTCATTCAGTTCTGCTCTTTCGCTTCTATTGGGAGGGAAACTCCGGAGGAATCCATTCAACCATCAAACCTCTCTATTCTCTTTCCTTAGACCATTTCTATCAAAAGTCTTTATTTTTAAACTGTTCTTCTTTGGTTGGTGTCACTCATGTACATTGCTATATGAGAATCTGGGTTCAAGGACCACTTTAACTGCAATCTCCTTTAATCTCCTTTAATGGTGGTCATGGACATGTCTTGATTTTGTGCTTGTTTTGCTTAAGATTTTGTTTCATTTTTTTTTACAGCAGTTTTAGGTCTCCAGGACTTGTCTTGTTTAATCAATGAAAAACTAAAGTAGCTAACATGTACCAAATGTTGCCTCTTGTGTCTGCTCTAATTTAATCCTGGCAATCTGTGTAAAATAGAAATTATTTATCCCACAAGGTCTCACAACTTTGATACAAAACCAAAGCTGAATGTGGAATCTTTTGCCACTGGTCTGTAGTGTTACCACTATGCAGCTTCTCTCTCAAGGACACAGCTCTTTCCACTTGGTAGAGTTCACCTGAAAGCTGAATGAAATGAATGAAATGAACAGCACTCCATATTCATTGTGGTTCTGGTCAAATATTAAGAAATAATTATGTCTGCATTAGAAGATTAAACACAATCTAAAATGTTAATTTGCCAATATTTCTTCCTCATGAAGGATATAATCTGATCCTTAGTTTTAGATATCTTATGATACATAGGCATTTCCAACTTCCATATATTATTAACCTTAATCTCTTAATATTCAGTTCACATGAAAATGGAAAAATGCAATGCTGTTCCTAATAAAATATATCAAGTATGCTGAGTTACTTTTTAATTTTTTTTTTTTTAGAAACATACAAAGGGTTATTTCAAAAAGCAGAGGCACATTCAAGGGAAAATGTGTGCCTACTCCAGAAGGAGAGACAACTATGCTCCTTTTATTTAGAAAAACATAATGTTACTCTATTTTGACTCAAGGGTGTTAGCAGTTTTAGTGTTAGCATTAATTTGTTTTCTTTTAATTATACAATTACTGCATTCATTTTCCTTAGTAAAATGGAAAAACATCCCAATTGCCAAATGCCGATGATATTTTCTTAGGGTTTTAATGTGTAGTCTCATTAGGTTTCTGTTTTCCAGCTGGTAAAAGTTTATGAAGCCAGAATTTGTTTCTCTTGGGGGAATTTTGCTTGCACATTTTAAAGATAACAATTGCCATTTTCCTCTGGTGATTTGCATCAATACTTGCCCTTCATTATCACAGCCAAAATAGTTTTTCACTTCGAAGTCTCACACAGTTTTGATACATTTCATCTGTTCTTCCAAAAACACGAATAGAATACCTGCTGCATATTTTTTTAAAAAATATTTTTGGTTCTTCATCTTTAGAAGTGTATGTTTAGAGAAAGTCTAGGAAGCAACATGAGATTTGTTTTAGACCTTTAGAAAACATTGACTTGAAATGGGTGTGGTGGCACATGCCTGTGATTCCAGCTACTAGGCAGGCAGGAGAATCACAAATTCAAAGCCAGGTTGGGTACCTTAGGAGGCTCTGCCTCAAAATAAAATTAAAAAAAAAAAAAGGGCTGGGGATGCAGCTCAGTAGCAGAGCGCTGTGGGTTCAAGCCACAGTACAAAATATATATATATCTTTTGATTTGAACTTTAACTCTAAGCATCCTTGTCTGGTTGCTTTAATAATTAAACAGATAAAAATAACTATTTATGGTTTTAATTATGGTATTTCTAAAAAGACATAAACTTAAGCTCCATCTGCCCTTTGGTAATATTGCTCTATCCACATGAAATTTTAAATGAAAATGTATGTCAGCAGAACACTGGGATTCTCTTGGATTCCTCTCTACTTGGGTTGGTGCATCCAGAGAAAAAAATGCAGTAAAGAAATAATTTTGATGATGCTATTTTTATTCAGATACATGCAGAAAATTGATAATAACTGAGATTTGATTTCATACCTCACATTGGCTTTCAAATAAATTTTCTTCTAATTTGGCTTCACAACTCTGATTGGTGGATATTACCCCCAGTTTAAAGAGAGGACATACAAATTCTGAGGAGTGAGTAGCAAGTCCAGTCCCTTTGTTAGTACAATTAAACTTGGGAGTTCTGCTCACAGCCTTGTTAGAAAAGCTCCTCTACATTTTCCAAGATTAGATGCCATGAAATAAAAGAAAAAAAAATGGAGTAAGCACTTCTAAAGTGATTTAAATTACAAGGTATTTAAACCTTTCTCTTTCACCTTGTAATTTAAATTATAAAACACTTAAGCCTTAGATTAGAACTTTCCATTTAAGGAAGTATTTTATTTTTTTATTTTCTTTTTTTTTCCTCTGAGTGTGAAAAAGAGAAATATCCCTGGAAAAGATAGACAAATGAAGACTGCTCTTAGAGAAAGTCTATGAAGCGATGTGAGATTTGTTTTATACCTTTAAAAGACATTGACTTGAAATGGTGTGGTGGCCATGCCTGTGATCCCAGACACTAGAGAGGCTGAGGCAGGAGGATCACAAATTCAAGGCCAGGTTAAGTACCTTAGGAAATCTTTTATTTTGTTCACAGCTGCAAACTTTTTTTGAGACATTCCTGAAGACAAGTTCACCACTTCAGGCATTTGATAATATGAAGGAAACAATCAGCAAACTTCTTCTGGCTGCTGAAGTCTTCAGTGAAACGTCTACTCTGGGACCAAAGACCTTCCATAGGTAAAAATGAATTTTAATTTAAAAAAGAGAAGAAAATATCTGTCTTCCAAAAATTGTTGGTATGATCTTCTACATACATATGGATCCTAAAACTTCAGAGCATGTTGTGCACTTGTTAGTAACCAAATATTGGTGACAAGAAATAAAACACAAAATCTTAAAATTAATTTTTAAATTGTAGCTTTCTTTCAAATTCAGCTATTTCTAGTATATAGACTTAGTATTTGTTGGTTGCAGTGTTACCCATACCTAATAAATGTTATTCTTGGCTATCTAAGTGTTTCAAAATGTAGAGAAGGAAACAAACATCTTTATTAATGTGTTTAGTAACTCCTAGCCTTGTATTTCAGTATGTTGAGTATAATTGATTGCCTTTGTTCTAAGGGCATACTAAATTGAGTACATATATAAAAAAGAGAGGTTCCTTAATTTATTACACTCATTATTATACTTTGTACTTGAATAGGCATCTCACATGTAGGAATAGGAGAGCTTTTTTCCCCTCCATATTAAAATTTTCATGGAATAACTTCATAGTTTAAAGTGTTATGAATATGTTAGATATACTTGCACTTTCTTTAAGAAACAAAACAAATTCCAAATCCAAGAATCAATTATATGTAATTTTTGGTTACAGATATTGACATTTAACTATGTAGTCATCAACTGTATGATACCAAGTAGTAGAGTCAGTGAACAAAGAGAATATATTTTCATGCTGTCTTATGTTTTTATTTCAGATGTAGATTATGCTTTCAACTTTTAACTTTTGATATTGGTTATGACAGTCTCAGGTACCCTATAGTGCTTCAGGTGAGTTGCCAAAGGCCCAGTGGTGTGAGCTTCCAACTCCTGGTGAAGGGTGTGTGCGTGTGTGTGTGTGTGTGTGAGAGAGAGAGAGAGAGAGAGAGAGAGAGAGAGAGATTTTCATTTACAATCACAAACTGATAAACAGTAACCTGAATTAAAGCCATTATAGGCTCATATGCATTGTGGTTTTGAAATCAATTAGTATGTCAGGATTCTATGAGTTCCAATCCCCACTGTGTGTTCCTGTTCATGTAGAACAAACATGAATTTTTCCATGGTTCAGCCACTGTTTATGAAAAAAATGTGAAATAAACCTAAGTATTTGTTAAATGAGAGAAGCAAGATGTATAATGAAAAATAGTAGACTGCATGGTGCATTCACATAGTGCTATTAAAAGGGTAACTCTTATTCTTTGTGTTGGAACATTTAGTTTTAAATTGGTCTGTTTTAATTTAAAAATCCATGGGGATTTTTGAGATTTTTTCCCTAGTATAAATACATAGAAATTAGAGTGCTTTTGTGTACTTTTTTTCTTCTAAAATTGCCCTCAGGGGCAAGAAGGTAAAAACCAATTTGGTTCAACTAGTCTACAGGAAGCTCTTTCTTGAGTTCTGGTGTGGGAAGAAGGGAAGATAAATAAAATAGCATGAATAACCAAAATTCAAATTCATATAGCATTATTTGTTTTCAAACTGTAATTCAGGAAAAGCAATTATAGACATTTGGTTGAATAACTTTAAGATTTACCTATAAAATTTTGAAACTTTGGCCAGGTGCAATGGCACATGTCTATAATCTCAATGCCTTGGGAGGCTGAGGCATTTGAGGCTAGTCTCAGCAACTTAGTGAAGCCCTAAGAAACTTTGTGAGAACCTGTCTCCAAAAAAAAAAAAAGAAAAAAAAAAAAAAGCCTGAGCCTGTAGCTCAGAGGTAAAATGCAAAAAAAGTTTCTTTTTCCTTTTGAAGTTTATGAAATGACATCTTATAATGACCAATTTAGCTTTACTTTGTACACATATCTAATAGTTGATATTAGGCTTTTAAAAATGTGTACTTCAGAAAAGTGTTCTGTATTATCTTTGGTGAACAAAGATTCTTCAATTATAGATGGCTTTAAGATAAGCTAATGTTAGCTTATCTTAAGTTACATGACTTAATCACAGTTAAATTTCTTACCTTAAAGAATTGAATCTTTAAGAAAACATATTTATAAAACTGTTGACCTCCAAAAAGACCACTAGATGTCAGGTCTGATCTACAAACAACAGGAAATAAATCATGTCTTAGAAGTAATTCCACTGAATTAATT
Organism: Marmota monax; assembly: GCF_021218885.2. Taxonomy (NCBI): domain Eukaryota; kingdom Metazoa; phylum Chordata; class Mammalia; order Rodentia; family Sciuridae; genus Marmota; species Marmota monax. The sequence goes on from NW_026694617.1 coordinate 10,022,015, forward strand.
CATGGAAACTATTCACTGTGCTTTGACTCTTTCAAAGGTGCACGAGCATTTGAATTTTCAAGATGATGATAACATGGATTTTGAGGACCAAAATACAGAAGAATTCTTGTTAAAAGACTCTTTCAATTTTCTCTTCTCCAATGACTCTTCGCTTTCCTTATTTTCAGAGATATTTCAGAGACTTTATAGATCTGGTGTATTTAAGGTGAGTGCCAATTTGTGTGCTGATGAATGTTTTTTCAGGTCTTCTTTAGAAGGTGACATTTTCTTTATTATGTAATTAAACAATCTGAGAATTTGTTTGAAATTAATTGACATCTATGTTGCACCTCTCATTTTTTTTTCTGACCTGAGGAGCAATATTTTTAAATCAACTAAGTGTGTGCATAAATGATTGTGATAAAATTGTGGGTTGAAAATGAAATAAAGCAGTTCATAATTCAGAAGGAATGTTTGTGTATATTATGACTAAAGCATATTGTATATTACAGAATACTTTTAAAAGAGTGTTGGAACTTTTTGAAGGCAGTCTAGATAGCAGAAAGTGCTTCAGATGGACATCAGAGATTTAAGTTATAACTTTAATACTTTAAAGCATTCACATTTGTTAATGTGTATAGCCAGATGCTGATGATACTTCAGAGTAGCATTGGTGAAGTTTTATGGTTAGCACAAATTTGCTTGATACATAAAATATTATACAGATTCCTGAGTATTATTCCCTATATATATATTTTTTTTAAATTTTATAACCTATATTTTAGAGTATTTGGAGGAAGGTTATGAAAGGTCTCATAAAGATCAATGTTCTATTTCTCCTGCTCTTGAAAAAGTGGAAGTGGGAAAACCTAAAGTATGTGAAACCTCAAATGCCAATGTCCCATATATAGGTTCATTAGTAAATATTCATTAAATGCTCTGAAGGCTACAGGAGACTCCTGCTGCTTTCTCAAACCAATTTGTCACACCCATTCTCTCCCTTGTTCACCTCCTCAACCTTACTACCAAAGCATCATGAAGCTTTTTCATCCAGGTTGTCTTTGTCAAATAGGAGGTCTACTTATATTGTGACGAATTAAAGTTACTTTGCACTATGTAACATTAATTTTCTTATCTGTTTATAGAGTTTAAAATTTGGCTTATGAAGTAGGAGGCAATTGGGATAAAAATGATTTAAACTTTAGCTATTGCTTATGATTTTTCCCCTCCTATTATTATAGGGCGAAAATGAAAACTATCAAAAGGACCTAAATCAATGTCTGGCTTTAGAAGAAATTGACTCAATTATGACTTTCATAAAGGAACTTGGGAGTCTGGGGCAGTTTCAACTGGTAAAACAAAAGTGATGTTTGACACCTCTTGATTATTAAGATTATAAAAGATTGGCGTTAAATTACCTGCTTTTGACTTCAAACTAAAGATTCCTTCTTTCTTTCAGAAATCTAAATAGTAGATGAGCAAGATTTATGTTTTACTTTAAGAGTCTGTACAAAACCCATGACTTATCAAAGATAAGAAAAATATATGGGATTAGTATGGCTTCCAGGATTTGACAGTTTTTAAGGGGAAAATGTTAACATTTTTCTAAAGAAGTTTTGCTTTTAGCCTTGGGACATTTACACACAACCTAAGTTTATTTCTGCTTTTTATATTTTTTTAATTTGTATAAAATCAATATAATTGAACAAAATAAAAACATTTTAGAAAACTACCTAAATCTTAATTTGTTTTAACTATGTAACAAATGTCAGAGAAAGAAAATGTAAATAAGTTTTACTGGTTTCAGCCTATAAAAGGAGTATTTGTATGTATTTTCTTGGACTTTGTTAATTTATTAATCAGTATCTAAGGATGATTTATTATATATAATGAGTATGCTCAGTGAAAGCTTTGTTTTTACTTCTGCCCTTATACAAATAGACAATAATGATTTGCATTTTTCCATCTAAGATTTGTTCATGTAAAACATCCTTTTAAAACAATATTTTAAAAGTCCATTAATAATTCATCATTAATCTGACATATGGCTTGAGCCTTTTTCTTTTTTTTTTAATTTATGTATACATATCTGTTGTATGAGCTGTACCCATTTATTGAGTTAATTAATGAATGTTTGACATTTGCTTTTATAATTTAGCCCATATTTTGGAGGCTTCAAAATAAGCTTATTTCCTCAAAGATAATTTAGTTTATATATTTCTCATTTTGATTAATTTAAATATAGTGCTACATATATGGTAATTTAGTTCAATACTATAGTTAAGATGCTGTGACTATAGAATATCTCTTGGCATAATGCAAAAAAAAAAAAAAAAAAAAAAAAGAACTAAAGAGTTATTTTGCAGAAACCAGATAACCAGAGGTTATTTTCATTTAATTTTTTAGTGAGAGGAATACTTCTTGCCCTGATGTAATTCACTTATAACAAAGATGATTTGTCCTTATTTTTCCCGATGGCTGATTCCTTCTGTTATTTAGCTGCAGCAAGATATGTTAGTTAACATTAACAAGAAGGAGAAATCCATTTCTCCTCGATGGAAGGCAGAGAAGAACCCATCCCATTTGGAAATGTGATTATTGACAAAATTAGTTCCTTATACAAAGAGGCATCTACCTTAACAACTGCCCAGAAAAATTAAATTACAGTACTGATCAATCAACAAATTTATTTTAAAAAATATCTAACTGGATATAAAACCTTTCCTAGTAATATTACATTTTAAGTTATTTTCCATAACTTATGCGGATACTTTGTGTTTTAATATTTCTTCTCAGCTCTTTCCATCTACCACTCCTGGGATTCGATCTTTGATGCATGAATTTTATGATACAACAAATCCTTTGGGAAAACCTGGCTCAGTCCTGACCCAGTATTGGTCTCTTTTAAATGTATTTGAACAATTTTGGCTCCTGAATAAAAAAGCCCAGCTACATCCACTGGAATGGTAAGGTAGCCACAAATTTGAACTATGCAATCCAAAAAAATCTCCAGTCTAAAGATTGATTTCAAAAGGCTTTGCTAACATTAAAGAAAGCAACAAAAAGAAATGTGTCCAAAAAAATTCATGCTCTGGAAAATAAATGTCTTTAAAACATTGAAACCATAATGATTCTGGTGGTCTTTAAACACTGTAACAAAAATATATCTAACCGTTTTTAAACCAACAAGACTTGACTCCTCCATAAAATAATGCTCAAATTAAAAGTTTCAATATAGTTTCATTCCATGGTACATATCTTTGCATTACTGGCAGCAAGAGAGAGGAAAGAATTAGGTGAGATTTGTTTGCAGCAAGAGAGGAAAGAATTAGGTGAGATTTGTTTCATAACCATCTGACTGCAACCTGATACAGTAATAGTATTTATTTAGAGGGTCTTAGAAGCATGACTGTATTCTGGGCAAATCTAAATTTAGGTACACTTAGTCTTTTTATTTGCTTTGTTTTGGTAAGGTACCTTCCTGTCCTGATGGGAGGCAGTAATGAAGGAGATATGTAGGCGATGCGTTAGTTAATGGTACAGGTGATGCATTGGTGCCTTCAGAAGTTGGCAAAGGGGCGGTACCTAAGATTTTGTCTACTTTTCTTTTATATGGATAGAATCGAGAAAATCTGACTTTTCTACTGCCAGGCAAACAGAATTAAACCTAAACCTCCTAGGAAGATGAAAGAGTAATCCACATGGCATACTCATTTGCATCTCTTGTAGTCACCCTGGGGATGGCAGCAGTTTTATTGACTTACACTTTATTTCCTTCTGCCTCCGGAGGTATTGAAAATAATTCTAGAAGAAACCCTTTTTGTAATTAAAAAATACAAATAATCATGTATTTGAAGACTTCTTATAACATCTCCCAAGATCAGAACCCATCCTACTTGTCAAACTTTATGAACTTGGCCTTATTCCCTTAATACATGGAAGTAGTAGGCCTGACAGAAGGTTTTGTTTGTGTACTTGAAAATTAAGTTTTAAATAATATAGCTCAAAGCCACTTTGCTTTCACTTTGCACTTGCTCGAATAATGCAAGACTGTCTCATGCCCTATTATAGATAAGTGAAGAACAGGCTGGATTTCCCAAGGAGCCTATTAACAGATTGTTTTTAACATTGAGTAAGTTCCCCTGATATATACACAAGCTTTTGAAAGTTTGTTCTCTAGCAAGTTTTCTCAAGCTGCACATATGCTGTAAGGTTAAATATTTCACTACTCTTACATTCAGATGATTGTATTCCCTTCCAGTAAGGAAACATACTGATAATGGTCAGTGTTGAGGATAATTTGAAGAGAGCAGGACTTTTTTCAATTGCACATACATGGATTAGCAGGCAAGGTTCAGAACCTTCTGACTCCATTTCCTCATCTTTAAAATATAGATTATATTATCTGCCATGTATTAGTTCAGTAAGATCACATAAAATAGCTTCCGTGTGCCTGATGCTGTGGCACAGGTATGCAGTAAATTTAAGTATGCTTTTATTTTCATGCTTTTATACCATAGGATGGTCACTTTAGCTTCTATAGTGGGGATAACTCTTTTCTGTTTTTAACAGGAAAACAAAAAGACATTTGAAAGAATTACCTAGATTAATATTAAAACAAGTAAATTTTAGATTCTTACCAAAAAAAAAAACAATTAATATATTGCTCCTAGTAAATTTTTTAAAAACTCAGTTTTAATTATCTTCAATTTATCAGTGAGCATATGCATATTTAATGATCATACATGCAAGAAGGATGCATATTGTATACATTTTCCACATGAGGAAACTGAGGTCCTAAGATGATGGATTATTTGCTCACATTGGATAGCTACTGTAAATAGAATTGGGACTATGACCCTGGCCATCTCATCCATGGTCCAGTACATTTTTCCAGTGCATTATGCAGACAGAATGGTCATCATTGCTTCTGCCTTGAAAATGGTCACCTCCAAGATTTTCTATAGAAAAAGTCAATAAATCATAGACTACCTATGGAGTCTAATGACCATTCTATTTTCTAAATCAAGACCATTTGCTTGTAGTAACTAGGTGAGGAAAAATAAAGTCAGAACATAGCAGTAGTAGATAATAGCTATTGCAATGTGCCCCAAGGCTCAGAATCCAGAAGTCCCAATTGAATTAGTATAATTCTGAATAGAATGGAAATCTTAAAACTCATATTTGTGCACCATCTGCTAATTTTCACTTTGCTAGAAATACAGTTATATTTGTATTTTGCTCTAAGGAAATGCTTTCCAAGAAAATCCATGTGGATTCAAAACAAATAATTTATTCATAAAATTACCCAAGAAATCACTACAAGATGCCTTTCTATACAGAATGGTCATCATTTCTATACAAAGTACCTCATTCCATTAAGATAGTAACATTTCCAAAATTCAGTTTATGTGCATTTCATGTTGTATCTTTTGCAAGATATATTGCTGGAATTAAGATTGCAATACAATTATCACACCTTCTGACATTAGTGAAATATTGAATTCCTTGACTATTCTTAATTCTCATTCTGATGGTTATATCTTAAAGGAATTTAATATACACTGTTCATCTCTGCTCTGCTGCAATGCCCAGCACAAGATCTGAGACAATAAATATGTATAAAACATATATAACATAGAGCATTTTATTTAATTCGCATAGCATCCTTGTTAAGTAAGGAAAGTCACGTCAGGGGCCTCCAAACCATCTTCTGTATCATCAGGACCAGCAGTTATCTTGTCTGAAATTTAGATTATTTTGATCCCAAATATAAGAATTTAAAGGACATTCTGGCCAAGTAGGTAGTTATACAACAGAGAAAAAGAAGTGCATTCAGCACATTATTATCTGACCTTTTTCTGTTCCTGACCAATTATCAGAGTTCAAGGGACAGAAGACTTAGTGACATAAGTCCTTACTGCATGCTACAATTAGTTTTCTCATATTCTGGGTATGTTTTTCCCAGGTTATGTCTCAGAGTTTCCAAGCCTTTTTTGCTTCAAAAACTGTGTAACTTTAGCCAGAGATTCCAATAACAATGTGCGTTTTTGAATCACTTCTGTTGGACCCAGGCTATCTGAGATTGCTCAGTGTTGGACTGAAGAGTGACTTTTTGCCCTGGTTTGCTTCAAATGTGCTTCTACTGATTAGAGATGATGAGATTTCCACCCATCTCCCTGGCGGCTCACTTGCCAGTCTGGAGGAATAAAATCCAGAAAGTGTTTCTTTGTCTTCATCAAAATAACTGTGCCCACATGGAAGAAAAGATAGTGTACTTGATGTAATTTCCATGAATTGTGTTTGCGTCATTGATCCAGGGTTGTTTGACATTGTATTTGCAGGACTTCTTTCATAGAAGACGAGAACATTGAAAACCCTCCAGTGTCATTTGATACACATGAAATCAAAAAAGGTAAAACCATATAGTCCCACTTATTTTAACATAAAATAAGAATTGCCTGACCAAGATTTGTGTGTGTGTGTGTGTGTGGTTAACTGCATTAGCCATCAAAATTGAATATTAGACAAGGAGCTGTTGTTTTTCCTCAAAATTAGAGTTTTCTTCCTATAGATTAGAGAGTTGGGAAAAGTACACAGAAAAAAGTATTATGATGCTGGTGGATGCATAAATTAGAACAACATATATTAAGGGGTCATTTAGCAACACATAAGAAAAACTTTAAAGATGATTCTTACAGACCAGGAATTCCACTGCTGGATATTCATTTTAAGGAAATAATTAAGAACATATAAAATTTAATTAAATAAATCAGGAATAAAAAGCATTTAGAAGCACTATTGCCATGACAGTAGATTAAATGTATAAATGAAGCTAGAGTCATCCAGCGAAATTCTACAGAGCCATTTCAATATCATGGAAAAATATCTATGACATGAAATATGTTTAGGATATACAAATAAATGTAGCAGTTGGCTACTAGCAATAGAAACCCTAAGGAAAATTAATGGTGATTTTGATTTTATGTCTTATGCTTATCTGTTTTCGCATTTTTTCCTTCTAAATTATACCTGAGATTTTTTTCATAAGAAAATATTTCTAATTTTAAAAAGAAAAAAGGAAAGCAACCACCCATGTGTCTACAAATTTTTTTGAAAATCTAGGTTTTTCTATTATAAACTAGGATTTAATCAAATACGTGATTCTCATTGGTGCCCCAGCCTCTAGACCAGCAGCATCAACATTGATAGGAACTTAGAGATTCAAAGCTCCTGATTCATGATCTCTTGATGAAGCTTAGTAATTTGCATTTTAACAAGCCTCTCAGATAAGTCCAGAGCATACAAGAGTTTGAGAACCACTGATTGAACAAAACGAATCAGTTGGCTTAGTGCAGAATTAATCATAAAGGGGTATTATGACTCCTTTTCTCTCTCCTACCATTTTTCTCTTTAAATGGATAGCTTAAGCACTCTGTATGTTCTTATTCATTTATTTATTCATTAATATTTATGAAGGAGTTTTTTAAAGATAGATGTTTGGCTAAATTCAGAAACTTAAACAAATTGCAGTGTAACCAACTGAATAGAATTTCTGAATTCTAATGATTTAAGAAATTATAGTCACTGAATCATAAAACTAGGAGGATCTTCAATAGATAACCTCAGGCAAAGGATGACATTAAGACCATTCATTTTCACCTTTAATACTATCTTATTTGAAAGTGAATAAAAAAAGCTTTCCTTTTTAAATCAAACAGCTTTTGTTTTATTGTAATTATTGGTTTTACTTAGAAATGCTCACTGGTATTATAAAAGCTAATAAAATGTATTTTATTAAATTATTCTTTGAGTTAATTAAACATGTGTTTTAAATTTTAATTAATAGTTTTAACTTAAAATTTACATCTCTTTTTTAGCTGCAGCTCCACAAATTATGAACAAAAATAAAGATATACATTGCAGTAATGGTGAGTTGATATCAAAGTGTTTTGGCAGCATAATCAATGGTTAGGCACAGTTGCTTTGGAAAAAAGAAGTCAGTTTTACATATTCATGTATCTTTAGGCTGCTAGTTTGATTAAAATTTGAGAAGTTATTGTCTTTTTGATTGAGTCAATATCCATCCATTTTGCATGACCAGAGTGAAAGGATTATAGCATAAACTGTTATGTTTATTTCAGGATAATAACTTCTAAACTCATTTGGAGGGACCCAAGGGGTTCTAAATCTTTATTTTGGAGGTCTCTCAAGTGGAAGAGTTTGCTATGATGCATTGTACTTGAGTAGAATTTTCTTTAAATAGTTAAGCATTTTTAAGCCAATTTTCAATTAATTTTATTAAAATTCATGAATTGTTTTTAACAAAGCCACAATAAAAGAAAATATAAGTGTTAAGTTTATATAAACTTTAAATTTAAAAATAGTCCCTTTCACTCTGGCCAGTATTATTATAATGGTCTTGAAAATATATCTTTCTAAAGAGCCTGGCTTTTTTAAGGTCAAGATTAGAAAATGCCTTAGTTAGATCATGAAATTGGGCCTTCAGATGCTTTGTTCTAATCTCCTGAAATTTTTTAAATTCTGTATAATACATCATGCAAAAATAAGAGTTCTACATAGTATGTTTTTGAAAATGTGTAATTTTAAAAATATATCTGTGTCTATATCTTTCTATATGTGGTGCTAAAACATGCTTAGAAAACTTTTCACAAAAAATGCTTTTACAAATAAAATATCAATTCCAATAAAACATTGAAGTTGAAAAAAATAGAATGTATAGACATAGGTTTAATTTATCATAAATAGAAGTCTAATTTTAAAAAACCTAATTTGTTATCTTATAATGCTTCAATCATAATGCTTTAACACTACCACTAAAATCGTGGTAGATGAAGAAGCAATGTAATAATAGGTTTTAATAGAATCAACATGCTTCCAACTAAATTAAAAAAAGTATTTGAAAGCAAGCATTGCTAACAGGAAACGAGAATTGATATTACTTATGATATTCCCTCCCTGTACTCACTGCCTGAACTCCCACCCCAGAAAATACATTTTATTTTCTCTCCTGGTACACTATTGTCTGGACTGTGGTGGGGAAGAGACTATTGAAAAAACTGGGAGCAGAATTAGCATAAGCATTTGTTGAGTATCTACTCTGAGCCAGGTAGAGACTGGGTGCAGCACTAGGAAGGCCACTTCACCTGTTTGGGCATCTAGATTCTCCATTCACCTGTTTGGGCATCTACATTCTTGTTTGTGCAATAGAAGGTTTGTACCAATAAGGTCATCATTTTCAGCTCACAGGTAACATGGTAAAGAAAAGGGGAACGAACCTGTTAGAAAAACTCTTCGACTCTGTTCATGTTTTTATGTTGATAAAAACTAGTCCTACTTGTATCTTCAAATAAGCTTTTATGATATAGGATATGTTTTAAAATCTTGATGATGCCTCAGAACAGGTGGGCTTATCTTTAAGAGTCTAGGCTGTTCTTATGTTTAGTATGAATTATGGTTTTCCCTCAAGAGAGCAATAAATTTCTATGGTTCAAAGAAATCCATTAAAAGCAATCAAAACTTCCAACAGCTTTCCCATGTACACTTGCCAAATAGGTTAAGTGGCTTGCTACCATCATACCTCACATTGAGCTCTCCAAAGTTCTTAGGTAAATTGGCCTGAGACAAATTGGGATTGGGTAGGGAAAGAGTACAAGGAAACACCAGGTGTTTGTAGGCCGAAACTCTGATGATTCAGTTTGGATGTCATAGCTAAAACAACTTTCAGACAGGGGTCTGGGATATAGTGCTTGAGACAGAGGTGAAAAGTTTCTAAAGGGATCAAAAATAAGGACTTGCTAAAATCTTGAGAAGAAAATAATTACATATTTCTGTCATCTCAAGTAGGGCTGAGGTTCATTTTATTACATGTGCAAGCCCCACTGAAAACCATGACTGTTAAGTGGAATATAAAAAGAAATGTAAGAAGTATAAACCAAAAGGAAACTGTCTCTCAGGGAACCATTACAAAAATATACCCTAAATTTAAGTACATTTCTATGCTTCATTATGAGAAAAAAGATCTGTTCCTTTCTTATTCATTTAGCTGGTTCTGAGCATGAAAGCATAGTGTAATTATTTATATTCCCTTTATGACTAGGCAATGGACCTCTCCACAGCACAGTACATATTCTCAGTCCAGTTTGCTTAGTACTATGATGAGTTAACATCATCCATTTGAATTAAATTTCTTGATTAATAGTATCCTGTTTTTACTGTGCTTATCTCAGTGCCTTTAACATAGAATACACTGGAGATAAAAATATTGATAGAAAATGAATGTTATTAATAAATAGCTGAATTTAAGTTAAAAGCTATGATCTATTTCAGTATGAGCTCTGATAATATAATCTCTGCTCTCAGTGTTGTATTTTTCCTCTTTTATTAGAAGAAAATTTCAGGAGCTGGTATGATTATTAAAATTATAGATTCAGTCTTCTTTCATGTATCAGCCAGATAAAACCTTAGGATTGTTATTTAAGTAGTTGACCCAATTCACTGAGCTATTCAATAGGGTTGGCTAGTTATTTTTTTAATTTAGACTTTTCTATATAAAATGGAATTATAATATATTTACTATATTATTTATTATTATTATCATTATTCTTAATTTATACTTGACTAGTTTTTTTTTTTTCTACCACAGGCTGAGAATGTAGGTGGATGGGCCCGTAGAGGATGGTTTAGAAATACATAGGTTTGTTCATTTTGTTTTCATGCATGATGGCATCTATTCTGAGACCAGGTCATTAGATCTAGAATAAAGCACCCACGTGGTTGGTGGGTTTCATCCTCATGCATCACCATGTTCGTCAAGGAAACATAAAAACTTTGATCTTGAATACAAGATCCAGGACACAATGGGAGAGGCAAATGGAGAGCAGGACAAGGGTTTGTGAAATGCTTTGTTTGCCTTCTTAAGAGCTTGAATTTGACTATGGAAATGATGAGAAGCCACTGCAAATGGCAGGCAGACTATCAGATTTGACTTTAAAAACCATCATTGTGATAATTGTATAAAAGCAGAGGAAGGGACAACCATAAACAGAATCATCTCCATTCTCTAAGTCCAGTTTTATAGTTTCCTGCCTTGAATTGTTGTCTTTTGTGTTGCTGTTGTTAAACATGGATCAACATTTTATAGGAAGGCCACGAGGGCAAACTCTCATCTTACTAATTTCTGTAGAATTTTTCTGGAATGTTGTTGACTCTTGAAAATAATTGATGGATGGAACACAGTACTTGTTGACATTTCTTTGAAAAACATTTTACTAACCCATTGGGTGATTTGTCCATTTTAAACATGAAAACTGAATATAATTTAATCGTGGCTGGTGCATGTTCTTCTATAGCTTTTTTTTTTTTAAAAACTTTGGATGCTACTGTGAAAATCAGCTGATGAAGACAAAGATTAAAGTCTTGGAATCATCAGTATGAAGTCATATCTAGATTCTAAGGCAGGACTGAGCAGAATATAGGATCTCTTTTTGACATTTCATGGCCCTTTCCCATGTTGAGGTGCCCTGGGAAGAAAGGGGATGCAGGACATTTGTGTGGATATTTTCATGAGGGTTTTGTTTAATACTGGAGTGCACATTCTTCACTCCACCCTACTCCCTATAAGCTACTCTGTCAACCTCATAGCAGTTTGATGACATTTTCCATTAAGAAATATACCTTATTGCCTGCTGGTTTCCTTCTGTCACCACCCCACAAAGCCATTGTCCCCATTTACATTGTTGTTGATAGGCCATAGACATTTCCCCCAACTTCTGTGCCTTTAAACTTTAAAGAGCTGAGCAAAAAGTGCCACCTGTACAGCACCAACTAAAGGCAAAGCTTTATATGTAAATTCTGTGAAATTTGAAAACCAGGAAATGTAGCTGAAGCCACAAATCAATTATAACCAGGGTGCCAAATGGACAGTCAGTTGTGATCACCGAAATTGTTCAAAGGAATTAGAAGAAAAAAAAAAAAAAAAAAAAAAAAAACATTAAAAATACACGATTTAAAATATTCTATCCATTTCACAGATTTATTTTTTTGTTGTTCTTGTTTTAACAGATAAAGAAACACTATGTCATATCAAGGAGATCTTCACACATCCACAGTTGGAACTAAATCCTGACTTTAACCCAAGGATCAAAGATTATTATTCCGAAGTCCCATTTGATGTGGTAACGGTGACAATTGGGGCAGTGACGTCTAAGTGTCAGTGCACAGTGCACCTGTATGAGCGGGCAGGGCCGAGGTATGGGGATACTCACTGGGCTGGGTTGGGACAGCTCTCTGAAAAAACGGACATTCAATGTACCCTTTAAAAGTGGTTAAGGAAAGCGAAGCCACTGATCATTTGGAGAGATTTCCAGGGTGTGAAATCTTTCCCCTTTTCAGGCATTATGTGCTCACAGAGAACACAGAAGTGCTACTCATCTATTAACATTCTTTGTAAATAATATTCGTGACAATGTTATAACAAGGAAGAATCTTGTTGTAGGAAACCAATGAGGAATCATTAAGGAAAATTCTATTTGTTGTCTTGATGCTTTCGAGTTGTTGGAGAGAATCCTACTGAACAGCAACGTCTTTCTACCCCAAGCCAACACTTCAAGTTATTAGATAACTGGGGTTCATTGCTTAAACATGTTAGTGACGATTTGTGAACATAGTACCCACTAACCTGGTCTCACAGGGATATTTTTTCTATCCATGCTTTTGAAAGTCACCAACACTTTTGTCTATAATTTTGAACAGAAAACAGACTCTTATTACATGCTGTGTAGCAAGGAAAACACTCATAGTTCCAGGCTGTTGGGAAAGAAAAGTTCTTAGCATTCCTGGTAGTCAAGAGAGTCTAATAGAAGGAACAGAGGGCCAAGCATGGTGGTGAATGCCTATAATCCCAGAGACTCCTGAGGCTGAGATGGGAGGATTGCAAGTTCAAGGCCAGCCTCAGCAATTTGGTGAGACACTGAGCAATTTAGCAAAACCCTGTCGCAAAACAAAAAATAAAAAGAACTGGGGATGCGGCTCAGTGGTTGAGTCCCTCTGGGTTCAATCCCTGGTACCAAAAAAAAAAAAAAAAAAGACCCATCTAGGTCACACCCCTGGCTCTATCATATAATTTTGGACAATGTGCTTACCATTTGTATGTAATGGTCTTATATTCTAAATAGGGATCATCACAGTTTCTATATACAGTTATTGTGAGTACTAAATGAGATAATGTATTAATGTATAAATGAGATAATTAATAGCATCCGTTTCCTTCCCTTTAGTTAATGGAAGGCATGACTTGCTCTGCAAGGTGGAACAGAAGAGTATGATAAAACAAATCTTATTTTTTTTTCATATATGAGGTTTCTTATAAGATTGTATAGGCCTTGCCTGGTTTTAATGCACATAGTAGGCATTTAATAAATATTGATGTCTGAATCCGTTTGGCTTGAATAAATGTCCCCTATTCATATCTATTCATATCTATTCTGTCTGTCTCTACCCTTTATCTGCAGCTTTGCCAACTACCCTCTTGGCTTAGGAATGAACAAAATCTCCATGCTTGTGGTGGATGAGTCTCCAGCAGAGGGTGAGACTCTGGTCACATACAAACTCACCGTCTATAGAGAAGACCGCCCAAGCCTGCCCTTCTTTGAGGACTTCACAGCGTGTGGTTTTGTGCAGGTAAATAAGTTTTACATTTGCACAGGAGTTGAATTGGGAATAATTTTTTTAACCCAGGTGAAAAATGCCAAACGAAAACTGTTACAAGATATCATATACTCTTAAACGTAAACTGTGGTCTCTGTAAAAGAGTACAAGTCCCAGGCAGGTAGCTGAGACACCTCATTATGAGCAGTTTTCTTTTTAGTGTGGCGACTATTCTCTGCCCTCATTGTCCTCAGTGGGTTTATCATGGTTTCTGTTTTTTAAAAAAAGTTCTGAATACTGGCGCTTAGCTGTGAAATTGGTTTCATGTTTCCTCATTAAATCGTGCTGTTTTTCTTGGATTTGTCCCTGGATCGACTTTTGAAAATTTAAACTAGATTCAGTGGAATTTATTTTAAAGAATGAGAGGAAAACTTATGGGAACTTTTTTTTTTTTAACAGAAAGGATACTGAATAAATGAAATTAGATTTTCTTGGGAGAGATATATTTCTCATATCTTAATAATTTCTCAAGGTTGGAGTTTCTCCTTTGAGCAACACAAAATATTATGTAGCCTTGTTAATTATGGAAGAAGATGACAGCTACTCTGAGATATGTTTCTGTTTGGTGGCTTTGTTCTCTGCTTTTTTTTTTTTTTTAACAATTTCTACCATTATGTCTTCTCTACCGTATGTCTTCTATACAGTCGATTCCAGGGAAGTAGTAATTGGTACTTTCATCATGTATCTACTAATCTACTCAAAAAGCATAACTGCAAATACTATTGTATTGTCAAAAGGGTGTGAGTGCCACTAGGAACTTGAAGTACAGAGGATTAGTTAAAGAGAAATAGGTCCAACCAGGCCTCTGTGGCTGGTACAGATTCCACGATCATTTGCATTTTTATTTAGTGGCTAGATATGAATATCCTGCTCCTGACCCGTCAGCATCATCAACTATTCCCCAAAGCTAACACTGTCTCAGAAGGGAACTTATCCTTGAGACACATTTTTCAAGGAAACAAATATCTCTAATTAGTAAATTATCACTAAATTGAAGGGAATTTCACATTGATCTAGAGAATGGTCTAAAGAAAGACAAAAATCTTATTTTGAAAGCTATAAATAGGTATACTTGGGGGAAAAAAAGGAGTAGGTATCCCATGATCAATAGGTTCATATAGTAATGGATTAAACAAAGTTAATTATTTTCTTTGACTATAGAACTTTTCTGAACTGTTAATATGCTAATTTAAGCAGTGGTCCTTCAACAGGAGAATATGTATATACTTCATTTCCACATTGATTTGATATCATCTTAATGGGATAGATACCAATGCTTGTTTTTTTTTTTTTGAGGAAACATTGGGTTAAAGTTTGGAGAAAAAAATCAAAATTTGTTGCCCCTAGTTTTCCACTTTCCAATCTGCTTTTTTTTTTAATCTCACTATTTTCTGAATTGGAAAACAAGTAATAAAGCCACACCAAAAATGCTAAAAAATTAACAAACACCTAGGCAAGGGACATTTTGTGTATGCATATGTTTGTATGTACATAATTTTATTTCCATACTAAATATTCTTCCCTTTTTTGGTAGAGCAGTTTTTCTTTTCTACACTATTGATGAGAATATAAGTTATTTGATGACTGGAAAAATTGGGTTGTATCTACTAGAGCTAACCCTATACATCTCTCATAGAGTTATAGGGTTTATAATCTAGCTCTCAACCCAAGATAAATAAAGTTGCATGGCCATCAAAATATATATGCCCCCAAATCTTCATATCAGTTTTATTCATGACAGCTAAAAGCTATAAACAATTCCAAAGAAAGGAGATAAATCTGGTAAGACATTACTGACACATACACCATGGAAGAATTTTCAAAATCTTATATTGATGAAAAGAAGCCAGCTATATGAAGACATACCATATTTCAGTTATAGGAAGCTTAAGAATAGGAAAAAACTTATCTATAATGATGAAAATCAGAATAGTGGTTATCTAGAAGGTATGTGTAGCTCTTAGTATGAGGGAAGTTTTTGGATAAATGTCTGACATCTTGATTTGGGTGGTGGTGACTTATATAACCAGGTTTTTTTACACACACACATGCACATATATGTATATCATTACATATCATGTATATATATAAATTGTACACTTAAGATTTGTTCATTTTACTGTATACAAATTATGCAAATATAAAATATATGCATATATATTAGATAGATTTGCATATATAAACTTTACCTCAATAAAATAATAAAAATCCAGTGGGAAATATGTACTTTTATATTCCCTCCTCAAATATTATATTGATTAGAAACAAGTTAATTACTATACAATTATCTTAGAGAATAGATTATATTAGGAATTTTTTACTATAATGTGGAGAAATATATTAGAAAATTCTTGTGGGATGAATCCTACAGAAGATCATAGAAAAGTATTTTAGTCATTTCTTATAATCCCTTCCATAAGGTCTTAATTTAAAGTTTATATGTGGTTCTATAATAAGTACTATATTTTATAACAGGCAAAAGTGTGTAATAAGCACTAGTATCGTTTAGCCTTTCTTTTAGAACCTTCCAATGGGTGAGCCAAAAAATGAGATAGGAATAATACAGATTTCTTTAGACACTTAACCAAGCTTAACCGGCCTCATGAATTTGGAGATATCAATAGCAGAAGAAAAAGTTTCTCACCAGAGGCTCTTGGCTAACCTTCTAGACTGGAGGCCTTCCCTTTATTTCTTTCATGTTTAATCCTTTTAGGGTCTTTAGGTTCCACTGCAAGCTGATAGCATGACAAAGATTCCAATACAAAGAAATAAAATTTCTACTCTTTTTAGATATTTGAGAATTAATAGCAAAGAAGATATACATTATGAGACCTAAAAAAATTTATTTTTTCAAACCTTCCTGTTTTTTTCTGTCAACAGCCATAGTGCCTTCACCGTATTATTAAAGCTGAAGTCCAAGGTTGAGTAGTGCAAATTAAATTGTAGGCCATTCTATTTGAATAACTCAAATCTATACATGCAAACTTAAAAGGAGATAAATTCAATTTTAATCATATTTATTGGGGAAGGGGAAATTAGAATTTCTCCTGACATTTAAAATTAGATTTTGGTCTAATGACTCCACTATTAAAATTTAAATAAACATTATCTTAGTTCATTTGTGCTGCTATAACCAAGTGCCTGAGATTGGTTAATTTATAAAAAATAGAAATTTATTTCTCATAGTTCTAGAGGCTGGGAAGTCTAAAGGCATTTTGTGTCTGTCAAATGAAGGCATTTGGTGTCTGGCAAAGGTTTTCTTGATATGTCATTACACTGTGGGAGGACCACAAAGGGCAAAAAGAAAATGTGCCATGTCCATACATGGGGAAAGAGATAAAAAGCAGAAAATGGACCTAAGCTAGCTCCATCCAGCCCTCTGATAAGGGACTAATTCATTGAGCAGTGTGCCCTCATGACTTAATCATACCTGAAAAAGACCTACTTCTCAATACTACTGTAATGAGGATTAAGTTTCAACACATAAATTTTGGGGGACATTCAAAGCATAGCAAACACAAAAAGCAATCCATTTTCAACTAAGCAAAAAAGGAGAATTCAACTTGTTAATGGAGCCTCCTAATTTCTCCTTCCTCCATTCTCTTACCTTTTGGGCTTTGACTATTTACTTCATCATTTCACCAAAAGATGAACAGAGAAAAGTAAGACAATGAATGGTAATTCTTTTTTAGTTGAATGGTATGAATTACCATTCATTGTCTTACTTTTCTCTGTTCATCTTTTGGTATGCTTTTCATACCACTCAATTAAAAAAGAATTACCGTGACATTTCAGTGAATAATTAAATAAATTAAGTAATTTGTTAGGCATTATTGTATCATTTATATTTTCAAACATTGGTAAGTATCTACTTAACCATAATGAATATTTGAATTTATTTAATGCCTATATTCCAATTGTTATTATGCCTTTGGGGAAATTGTATATGGTAGCCTCAGAGGCAACTCTTAGTGTAGTTATTGTGGTTAAGGGGGAAAAAGATAATTTATGTGACTGATACAAATAGCTATATTGGGAGCAGGATATATCAACTTCAGGACTGTTGACATTTTGGATCAGAATAATTCTTTGTTTCAGAAGCTATCCTATACATTTAAGATATTTAATAGCATCCTAATAGATCTCTATCCATTAAATTCCATTAGCACACCTTTTACCCAAATTGTGACATGCTTTCTACTAGTGTTCCCTAAGAGAGGTAAGGCCAACTCCAAATGAGAATCATTGATTTAGACCAGTAAGAGATGCTGCTTTCACACTCTCTTATGCATATTCTAGAAGTAGAACTAATTTAAAAGCAATCCTTTAATGTTGTATTTTAAAGAACCATTCTTATTTTTTCCATCCTTTTGTTTTTAATCATTTCTAATTGGTTGTATTATTCAGACAGCTCTTTATTGTATTCACTAATCTGCCATCTTTTCTGTCTAACTCAATTATTACAATCACAAATATGCATTCAATTATAGAAAACATGTTCTTAATAAAATATAAAAGCATCATATAATACACCTAGACTGTTTTTTCATTTTGATTTATGCATAAATAGTCTAATGTTTGCTGTTAGGAAGAAAGATTTAGAAAGTAATAAATAAACTGTTATTGTAGCTGGAAAAGCATCATGTTTAGGAATTAGTAAAAATATTTATGTTCTAAGGAAATTAAAATACATATGGAAAGCTATTTATTTTAATACCCCTTTTCAAATCAAAAACATTTAACATGGATAACAATATAACATCTACAGAAGTTAACTTGTACACATGATCGATGGTCTCATATACATTGTGCCCCCAAAGTCTTGTGCCAAAATAGAGCCATAAATAAAATCTACAGGAAAGTTATATAGCAAAAGCCTAGAAGACTATGCTTCATGGATCTTTTGCTAGAACCAATTTTCATCTTAAAAAGGATTATAGTTCACAAAGGGAAAATATTAAGGGAAGAGAAAACTAGTATTTTTTTAAAAAAAGATTTTTCCAATATTGAGTTATACATTTAAAGCTGGTGTTCTGCTGCTTTATTTTTTAAAAAGCCATTTATACATGGAGTTATTAAATGATGTGTGAATGTCTCCAATTATACTATATGGAAACACTTTATAATTCTTTCATTTATTTTTGTTCTGTTTTAAGACCACAGAGAGCTATTATAAAATAGCTCCAAGTGATAGTTACCTATTACCTGAGAAAATATTCATGATAAGTGAAAAGAAGTACATTTATCAATAATTATTTAATAAAAGCTTATTAGTCTTCCAAAGTTGTAATATCCATTACATACTCATTTTAGTAGTTTTTAGTTACCTTACCTATTTCAATTTATCAGAAGAATGTGATTTAATTTTTCACCAGTAGAATCTGTATCATAGTGAAATGTTGTCAACCCGCAACAGTTTATTAAGTAGCTTTGATGCACTTTGTTCTTTGAAACACACTGTGAGTCTTAAGGGCATTCAAGACCACAAGCAGCAGCAGAGGCAGTAGTAGAACCCAGCATTGCTAGAACTTCTGTTATGTGCCAGGTTAGCATAAGCACTTTACCTTCCTGTCTTACCCAATGTTTATTACAACCCTGAACATGAGTGATTTTTTTAAAATTTCCTCACTTTTTTTTAACATGTGGAGAAACTAAAGCTTTAGAAAGGTTAGAAATTGGTCCAAATTTTCTGTGTGACCTTATTTAATTAGTGGCAAAAGTGGGATTTGAGCACAGATGCTCCCGAAGTACTTGGGGTTGCATCCTGTTAAACCTTCTTATGTGGAAAATACCTCAAATTAAAAATTCATTTAATGCAACCAATCTACCAAACATCTTAGATTAGTCTCTCCTATTTAAACATGCTCAGAAATTCTTACATCTTCATGGACCCCCTAAAGGGTCTATCTACCGTAGACTCTGTGCCTACTGTGCCTCATAGGGCAGCAGGCATACTCTTTTACTTCAGTCCAAAGGTTCTAATGTGTATTTCATTATCAGTGCCCCAGGCTGACTGTCTGTCTGTATTTATTTTGGTACCAGAGTTTGAACCCAGGGATTTTTAACCACTGAGCCACATCCCCAGCCCTTTTTATTGGTTATTTTCAGTCAAGGTATTGCTAAGTTATTTAGGGCCTTGCTAAGTGACTGAGGCTGGCTTTGAACTTGCAATCCTCCTGCCTCGGCCTCCTGAGCTGCTGGTATTAGAGGTGTATATGCATTCTTTCAAGTTTTGCTAAGTGCCCTTGTCTTAGCCTCTGCAATTACTGCAGGTTCTGCCTTCATGGACTGAGTGATCCTTGACCAGCTTTCTTCAAAAGACCACATAGCACCAAGGGCAGTGAGATGTTATTCTATGAGCAGTGTGCACACAAGGCGTTCTAAACCAATAGGCCTTCCCAGTGGCCAGGAAGCATTTACATACATTCAAGGCAGGAGAATCTTTGGCACTTTGTTTTCTTAAAAAGCAAGCGAAGATGGAAGGGGTATGTTCTTAAATTCATGATCTATTTCAGTGTTTATATAAATGATCTTTCTGTGTTGGTGAAAGAGTGATGTTAAACACTCACCTCATGAGTTAATGTAACTTATGGTCAGATAAGTTACTATTTAAATAAAAACTTTTGCTCAGCACATCTGTTCTGCATGTTTCTCCAACCCACATCTGCTTCCTTCACTAGAAGAGGCAAACTTTTACTATCATTGATGCAGCAGAGCCAACACAAAGTGGAGATATTGGGTCTTCCCAGCTTCTGACAGCATCTGGAGAAGTTTTTCTGAGTGTAAACTTCTGTTGTATTTCCTCATTTTTGCGATAAAGTTTATACTTTGGAATTCCAAGAATTAGTCTTCTGATTACTGAACTGGACAGAGAAATAGAAAAGAACTATTAGAGTTCCTTTTTTGGTTCTTATTTGCTTGTTTTTTTATGTTCTGTCAAAGCAGCTAGATTTCAACTGTGACATTTGAAACTTTGAAGGAGACTGGCCCCAAGAGAAGTAGACAAGGGGATTCTCTGATTACTTCAAGTCCTAATACCCACTTTTTAAATGGGCTTTAACTCCTTCAAAGGGCCCCTAGCTCTTTTATCTCTCATCTCCATAGTTTTTTTTTTTTTTTTTCATTTCTAAAGTCCAGATGAACTCTAGCAAAGGTACACACCAGAAGGATGAGCATGGTAAGATGTAGGGTGCTGGCTTAGGCATTTTTATGTTCTCTTCCCACAACTAAACCAACTCCAGAATAGGATTGATTTTTCAAAAGACAACTTAAACAACAAAGTTGGGCTCTCTGTAGGATACACGTCATTTCTTGCGTAAATATGCATGATGATATTTCAATGTATTGAACACTTACTTTGCTCTAGGAAATGTACTAAGTAAGCATTTGCATACATTGTTTCCTTCATGGTTCTAATAAAAAAAAGACATCAGTTCTACATAAAATATGACATTTTGGAATTATATTTTTCTTTCAATGCTCTCTATTAGCCCAGTAAATCAGCAATTGTTGTATTTCTTAAAGCAAAATGCCACCACATGTGGTATTTGCCTTAGAAATCAACAAGTATAAGGAGCTACCTAATCATTGCTTTCCCCTCATGGCTCAGAAAGTTGGTTATGAGATGTAAGTAATGGTACTCCTGAACACACAGGGAAAGTTAATAACCTATTTATATTGTCATTAGTCAAAGATACCGGTATTCTTTCTTTCAGCAGACTATAACAAATTGCTTTGTGTTCAAAGAAAGCTTGGCCCAGTGTTTCCATTAGGTAATGCTGAGAAAGTTTCCAGATGCATTTGACTGTGACATTTCCTTCCATCGGCTTGTGTTGTAGGGACAAGAACAGGGAGTGGAGATTCCTCACAGATGGCTTCAGCCACCACAACCACAGAACTACAGGCTGGCTTGACCTGTTCTCTGAAGACAAATCGGACATTTACTGCCTGACATACTTAACTTCTTTTGAAAATCCTGCTAATTTCCAACTCCCCCTGCCCCTTGGTTTTTCCTTCTCTAAAAAAAGACAGTTTAAAACTCTTCTCCCTTCAGAGTAGAGCAGGCTTTCTCCCCGTTTGCCCTCCCACTTGCCAGGCATCCTTCTCCAGCAGTGTGGCACGGACACACTCAATTGTCTGCGTAGTCTCCATGCTTGAGGAAAGTCTTCTAGATGTAATGATTTAGCAAAGAAATGTGGCACGTGGGATTCTTGACCTGAAATGATATTTTAAAACTAAATTCCTGGTGAAGTTAAGAGACCTGGGTTTCAAAGGCTAAAGGTGTAAGAAGTAAAACAATCTCCCTCAGATACTTGGATCAAAATACTATTTGTGCTTTCTGAATTTGAGTCACAACTCCTTTGTTGGAAACCTTGGGCAAGCTTCTTATCAGTCATATGGGGACAGGAATAAGATTGACCCTAGAGAGGGGTTTACAGGAAAAATTGAGTTAATATTGAGAAGATCTTGGAACACTGCCTGGAAATGGAAAGAGCTCATAAATCTAAGTATACATTTTGAGTAAGATAGAGAAATAAAATATATATTCAGATTGGTACAAAGATAAAGTTTAGAACATAGATCTTTTTTCCCCCTACTGAAGTCTAGCAAACGTATCGGAAATTTTCAACTTATTTATATAAAAATTTAGAGTTAATTAGATGTAAAAATATGAAGGGCTTTGTAGAATAAGCTATCTTTGTAGAATAAGGTATCTAAATTGCACAGTAAAATTATTAAAACAAATAAACAAACACCAGAACTGAGCTCAAGTTTTGCCTTGAACATATCTTTGAACCTTGACATTTGCATGGTTAATTTTATATATCATCTTATTAGCAATCTCAGCTGAGAGACTAAGAATTTGAGAATCAGAAAAAATAACAGAAGAATTTCTTTTCTAAAACCATAATACCTGATAGACTCCACCATGGGTGAGGAGGTCAATGTCCTCTGTGCCATCTATATAAAGAAGTAACAAAGGGTAAAGGTGTTAGTCTGTATTTTGTCAGGCACAAGGAATGTCTTAATGTAATTTGAATTTATTTTATATATAAACTCTAAAAAAGTATGATTATTTTGAAAGCTGTCATTTCAAAAGTCTATAAACTTATTCATACATAATAATAAGCTCAATGAGAAAATAAGTCTCATTCTATATATTCACATCATAATCTCAACCAAAACTGCTCAACTCTTCCCTATTTTTTTAAAATCAGAATTTGTTCTGAATAATTTTCAGTTATTTCCAAAATGTTAATGTATCTTCACAGATTAGAGATTTGTCTCCTTAAAGAACATTTACAATGCAAAATTTAATATTTACTTAGGACTTATTATATGCTAGGTCCTATTCTAATTGCATTCTATTTATTAAGTCAATTATTTACTTAAATAAAGTGTTTAATAGTTTAATACTTTTCATTTCACAGAGAGAGAAACACAGGCAGAGAGAACTTGCCAAAGTCACATAGCTTGTAGGGAGCAGAGCCCATTTTGAACCCATGTAGCCCGATTTTGAACTCTGCTATTTAGAAGTTATTCTCCTGGCTACTACATGACATTAAAAAACAAGATTGCTAGAATAAATAAATGTTTTGCAAAGGGCCTTGGCCCAAAAAATTAATTTGAAGGTTAGTGTTTGAAACTTGTTGTTGATTATTTTTCTATTGAAGAAAATTTACATATGAGGTTAGGTTATTATATGTTAATATAAACAGTATGGTGGGGTATGAGAAAGGGGGAAAGCATGCCAGAGCCCTGCAGGGCTTATGCATGGAGGATGAGTATGGCCAAAACTGTTAATGGACAGATGGGTACAGAGAAGGGAATCCAGTAGTGGGCATATCTCTCTTAGCTATAGGACTGACCAGTACCTCTGTGGCCAGCAGTGCTGTCATAGGCTGTTTGAATCTTTGATCCAATGTCACACTAAACTTTTGAGCTCGGGGAATCAGTGATGTATAACACCTTATCCTGCGTATAAGTAAATCTCAATGACTTGACATAGTCCATTCATAATAATTTGCCAATTCATTGCTGGTCAGTGGCAGAGTAAGATGAGAACTCATGGGTCCAGCATTGAGCCTCCTGGCAGTTTGTAGTCAAATCTTACTTAGAAGAGCTACTGAATCCAGATATAGATGTTTTCTGGGTTTGCTGAGCCTGCATCATATCCTTAATAAAGTCACAAATGCAGAAACATTAATTCTAAATTTATAAAATGAGGATGGATTGCAAATTTGCTGACTACTCCTTCTTGATTAAAGAGTTCTTCTATAGAATATATACCTGGATATTCTGTGCACTTATTTGTTAAGTCTTAGTGGCAGATTCTTAATATCATATAATATACAGATGATAAATGTTTTTGATAAAAGGAATGCAGTATATTTGCAGGCAATGATAAAACATTACTTAATAATCTTCTTTGAGTAATGTCTTCAAGGATAAGACCTACTTTGATAATCCAAAGATCTTCAGTAGCTGATCAACAAATAAGAGGCACATTATTAGGTTATAACAACAACACACAAGAGATAATTATTGCATCAAGTTTGGGTACTGTTTATAGGCTTGCATTTTTGTTAAGAACTAAATAAATGTATTTCTCTATGTCAATATTGGAACTGTATGAAAAACTAACAATTATTGTAAAGTCCCCAAAATAGCCTGCACTGCCTGGGACTCTGGCATCCTCCTTCCCGTGCTAAGTCCATCTGTGATCACAGTAACCCCTTGTTCTGGCACACCGCCCTCCTGCCAACTGGCCACATGCCGCCAGTGGACAAGCCCTCACCCCTTTCATAACCAGAGCACAAATATTAGATGAATTTCCTTTGAACCTTGCTTCCTCTTGGCTCTTAACATAGTGTAGCTGCTTAGAAGAAACAGGTTCTGGGAGCCACAGAATCCCTTATTAATCATCTTTTTTTTTTTTTTTGAGAAGCAAATATGACCAGAATTTTTACATTTCTCCAAGGTATTGGATACACTATATCATGATTGGAAAGGATGTCCTATTTCCTAAAGATTTAATTAGAAGCTGTCACTGCAGTACATGAAACATTAACTATCTAGTCTCTAAATTATTAATATTATTTTTTTTAAAAGAGAGGGAGAGAGAATTTTAATATTTATTTTTTAGTTTTCGGCAGACCCAACATCTTTGTTTGTATGTGGTGCTGAGGATCGAACCCGGGCCGCACGCATACCAGGCGAGCGCACTACCGCTTGAGCCACATCCCCAGCCCAATATTATTAATAATATTAAGTCACATTTTCTATGCTCTGTTTCTTCTAAGAACCTATTTCTTTAGACACCTTCATGTGTAACTGGCTAGACATCAGTAAATCTATACTTAAGTAACTCAATTTAATAAAATGATATGTGTTCCATGTTAGGAGGAAGCATTCCAGAATGTTCTATTCTTTTTAACACCATTATCCAGTTAGAACATTTTTAACCACAATGATAATAATTTCCAGCTGTACAAATCCTAAAAGTAAAGTGCCACCCCCCCAAATATATTTTGTTACTGAAACATGTGTAAACAATTATGAATATCTAAACCATACTGGTATTGGTTTTCAAACTCTCTCCAAAACTGTAGGGAAAAAAATGCCCCTAATGAGTATGTTGATAAATACATTGGACTTCAAAAGTTGCTTTTGCAGACCAACAGAATAAAGATTTCGCTTTTTATCAAGGACAATAAAAATGTTATAAATTTTAAATTTCACATTCAAAAAAAGAAAAAAAATATGTTATTTACCCTTCTGATTTGGAAAACTCAGATTTTCCAAAACTGCTCTGGAGATCTGCAAATGGAGAGTTATTGGTCAATTTTTAGTGAGATCTTGACTTTTGAAAGATCAAAGAGGGTTTCTGACTTGGTCAAAAGTTTTTGTTTGATATATATGCTTTTTTAAAAAATAGAACAGAAGTACATGGATTCATTATACCAAGAACGAATTGGAGATAACACGTTATAAATCTTAAAATGCTTTGTTTGAAGGTATTTTTAAAATGAACTTACCTTATTTTTACTGAAAGAAGTTTTCACAACCTCATCCAAATTCTATTTTTAAACATCATGGATTCCACTTCCTTAGCTCAGTGTTGTTTAAGATGGTGAAATAATTGTGGGCATCTTTGTTCTAACACTAACACTGTTCATGCAGCTTACTCTCTGTGCCTCTGCTACCTCAGTCTCTATCTCTTTCTTTTACTCTCTCATGCTTATGCATACACACACACACACACACACACACACACACACAAACACACACACGTTTCTCCAGGATGAAACCTAGGTCTTTGATCACTGTTATTTAGGACAGTACTGAAAAGTTCTTGATTAATATTTTAAAATTAAATGATACTGTCCAGACCATTTATGTTTTATTTAATTTAATGCAAAATTAAAGACATGTCCTGTTTTTTAAAGTTATTATTCTTTAAGTCAATCATATGAATAAGACATCCTTTCAAAAATTGTTAAATAATTGCATCTTTACTTTTGTAGCGAAATAGTTGGTTCCATTCCAGTCCTTGAAGTTGACCAAATAATGTGAAGTTTCCAAATTCTCCATGTATCAGTAGGAAAATGTCCTCCTTCTGAACCTCAGATTTTGACATACTCAGCAGCCAGAGAGCTACGAGGAGACAAAGAGATAAGAGGGGTGACCTTTGGAAAATATTGATCATGAAGAAAAGCTACCACCTCTTCTTTGCTTCCCTGGGGCAAGAGAGAGTGGGCCAGTATTTCTCTTTTCTTAGGTTGACACCTGTGATGTTTGGAGTTGATTTCAAGAGGGAGAGAAAGTTGCTCCATTATCTGGTTGAATGCCTGCCTAATTCCAGAGCTTATGAATTGGGCTTCAACTACCAGAGTGGGAGAAAGAGCTTGCTGAGACATTGCTGTTCTTGAGGGTCATCAGGCTAAGGAGCCAGGATCAGCCTTAAGTTACAGCACCTGGAGGAATATCTGCTCCAAGTCGCAGATCCCCGAGGGGAATCTGTAGAAGGCAGAAGAAGCTGGGTTCTGCATTCAGAATGATCAGGGGCCCAGGATGGGACAAAGGAGCACCTGAGGGTCTAAATCAGAA
Source organism: Marmota monax (assembly GCF_021218885.2). Classification (NCBI taxonomy): domain Eukaryota; kingdom Metazoa; phylum Chordata; class Mammalia; order Rodentia; family Sciuridae; genus Marmota; species Marmota monax. The sequence continues at coordinate 10,048,832 of NW_026694617.1, forward strand.
TCTCTTGGAGAAACAACCTGAGACTTAGTGCTCCAGGCAACTGCCTGATCAGCAGTGTTTATTTGAGGCCACCCCCATCCATATCAAGCATAAGTTATGACCACAACAAACAGTGATGAACCCCCAAAATGAGATTTCTCTTTTCCTCTTCTTCCTCCTGCCCCAAGTAGAGAAAAGTAAGTTTAGGAAAGATGGGAGGGGACAGATTCTATTCACCACTTTGAAGCTTAAAACAATTACTGGTTCACAAATTTGATAACTCAGGAATCCAGGGGCAGTGTGACCGAGTTCTTTGCTCGGCGCTCAAAAAGTCACAATGCTGGGCCAGGCTGAGTTCTTGCCTGGAGCTGCTGAGGAAGAATCCACTCCCAGACTTGTTCAGGTGGTTGCTGAACTGTCTTCTCTAGCTGTGGGACTAAGTTCCCTGTTCCTTGTGAGCTGTCAGCCAAGGCTGTCCTTAGATCCTCAGGCTGCCTGGATTACTTGCCTCATGGTCCCTCCACCTCCTAAGCTGGTGGTGGAGCCTCATACACCTTGAATTTTTCTCTGGATTAGTCTCTCTCTGACTTCTGAACTCAGATTTGAGATCCCCAGTTAAAGGCCAACAAATGTGGGACCTTCACTATACCTGCCAAATTCCTTCACAGCACCACTTTGGTCTATTATGCTTGAATAACTGGAGGAAGCTGTATATACACCAGGGGCCAAGAGTTACAAAAGCTCTCTTAGAATTTAACCTCTCTACCCACCATAAGCTGTAGGAGAAACAATTCTAATCCAGCCTGGAGAGAGCATTGGCTCCAACATGAGATTAAGGTTTAAGTGAAAATGGGCCTGTTTTAATAACTGGCAATGACTAACACATAATGATACAAGAATTCAAAATCATTAAGGGAGTCAGGCCCATTAAAAAAGGAGTAAAGTTGGTTAATGCAGAAGCCTAGTGACAATTATTAGAAAAAATAAAATTATTTCTTATTTATTTACCTTACAAGTTGAGCCTCCTTAAACAAAACAAGATTGGAATAACCTCACACAGTAGATAGTCTATCATAATAAACACTTATGTATACATACTGTTATTGCTGCATCTTGTCAATTTAATGTACATGATATCCACATGTGGTGGGTAAAAGCATTATAGAAAACAAGGGGCAGACTTGGGACTTAAAATCCAAATCTGTCTGGTTTTAAATCTCATGATATTGATTGTTATAAAATGAGATGCTCTTAAAATACAGTAGATTTTTTACTCCAGATGACAAATGAAGCAAAATGTTTATCAAAGTTATTGGATATTTTCATAATCAAATCATGTTCTGCCCCCAATAAATTTATCATAACCTTATTTATGTACAGTGTATGATTATTCTTTCAAATATGTGTTGGTACTTGGTTTAAGAAGAGCAGTTCTTTTTACAAAGACCTGAAACAGACCTTACTAACAACAGAGTGTGACAAACCCCCATCCTTTCACAGGTAGTAAAAATGACAGAATTAGGCTAAGCATGAGGCAATAGAGAGTGGTAAAGACAGTGGCACATGCCTTCTTCAAAACAAAAAACAACTGGTTTATTGTTAGAGCTCCTGATTCTTCAAAAGAAGCCCAGATTTTGGATTTTAATGAAACTTGTCCCAAGGATTACATATCAGTAACTGACTTTTTAGAAGGAGCACTCTGCAAGGCAAAGAAATAAAATCCTATGGTAAGATTCAACTCAGAGGCTATTAGTTGTTGTCTTCAGATATCACCCAACTTATTCTTATTGGTAATGATAAATTTGATGTGTGTGTGTGTGTGTGTGTGTGTGTGTGTAAGGATGGGAGATGAGGAAAAAGAATGTAATGGTTAGAACAACTGACATTGCTAATGTTTAAAAACTTCAATTTGAATTGGCTTTTGAAACAAAAAGGATTTACTAACTGATGTAACTAAAGAGGTTCTGAGATATTTCTAGCTCAAGGTTGTTTGCATCAGTGCTTAAATGACTGCTTCTTCTCCAGCCCTTGGCTATGCATTCTAGTTGTTACTTTTTCCTCAGATTTCATGTGGGAGCCCATTAGGCAGATGTGGGTCCTCTTACACATCTGTACATGGCTGTGGCCACACTGAACTTCATAACCTCACATCGCATTCCTAGAAGCTTTTGCAAAATTTTCACAAAACCTATCTTTGATTGGATTTTGTGTCTAACTATCAACTGTTTTTTTTTTAATTTAATCCAGTGATGTCCTAAAACTTGTAAGAAGTCAATCCCCCCATAAACCTTGTGGCTAGATATGGAGAAGAATAAATTACCAAAAACAAATAAACAAAAAGGTAATGGGAAACAATGACAGGTTCCACATTGGGTTCATCTTTGCCAGTCTTAGAACTTTAAGTCTAAAAATGTTTCATGAAACACTTTCCTCCAGTTTCAACCCTGCTCATATATTCCACTTATTGCTCAAATTATACATAAATCACTTTTACTTAGATGACCGACCTTCGTTCCCACTCACATCTCTTCTGTCAGACATTACTTGAGCCCCACTTCCCACAGCCTTCCATTACATCTACTTTATTACTAACACTCTTGGGTGCAGGAAATAGAATTCTAAAAGAAGCAGAAAGGGAAGTTATTCAAAACAAGGCCCAAGAATTGAGATATTGAAGGAAGGCTAAAGAACCTGGAAGTAAGTAGGACTCAAAGGAAACAGAAGGGGCCACCATGTCACCACATCACACCATGGGAACTGTCAGGCCTGGATGCCACCCTCATGACTGCTGACACTGGGCAGACTCCCTTCACTAGATCCCACAGGCTCAGCCCTGCTGTTGAACATCAGGGATGTCTTAGTCAGTTTTTTGGCTACTGTTACTAAAAGACCTGACCAGGACAATTTTAGAGGAGGAAAAAAGTCTATTTGGGGGCTCATGGTGTCAGTCTATAGGCAGCTGGTTCCGTACTCAGGGCCCAAGGTGAGGAAGAACAATATGGCAGAAGAGTATGGTGGAGGGAAGTAACACACATAATGATCAGAAAACAGAAAGACACCACTCGCCAGATACCAAATATATATCCAAAAGTTCACGCCCCCAGTGACCCACCTCCTCCAGCCACACCCTTCCCACCTTCAGTTACTACTCAGTTAATACCATTAAGGGATGCATTCATTGATTGAGTTAAGGCTCTCATAACCCAATCATTTCTCTTCTAAACCTTCTTGCATTATCTCACACAGGACTATTCTGACTGGGGCAGCCCTTGCTCTACTTGGCTTTCTTCAGTCTTTCTTTCCTTTCTTGTCAGTGCTTTTCTTTATGCAAGTGATTCTCAAACTTGAACATGCATTGAAATCCCCTGGAAGGCTTGCAGAACATATTGCTGGCCTCAGCTAGGCTATGGTTTTGGAGGCTGGGGTGGGACCTCAGAGTTTACAAGTCTAGCAAGTGTCCAGGTGATGCTGATGTTGATGTCTCTGGTCCAGGAACTGCACTTTGAGAACCATCTACTTTTACTATCCCTGAGCTTATGATGCCTTTTTTTTTCATATAAAAACTCCTATTTTTAAGGTTATGTACCTCAAGAACATTTTCTTTTTAAGGCAATTCTTCTGTATTTCATTGATATGAATGATAGGAAAAGGTATTTGTTTACCTTACAGAAGGTCCCATCTTTGTATATGAAAAAACTAGTTTCTAGGAAATGTCACCAAGGAGATATTTTTTTCCCCAGAGAACAAAATAAACACCTTTTCTAACATTTGGATTTGAAGTGTCTCCCGAAGGTCCATGTGTTTAAGGAAGGCTTGGTTCCCAGCTTGGCACTACTGGGAGATGGTGGGACCTTTAAGAGGTGGGGCCTGCTGGGAATTTTTAGGTCATTGAGGGTGTACCTTTGAAGGGAATTGTGGGAACCTGGTCTCTTCCTTTTCCTGTTTCATCCCTGGCCATGTGGTAGGCTGTCTTGTACCAGCATATACTGGAGCCACTATGTCCTGCCACAGACCTAAAAGTTACAGGGTCAACAGACCATGGACTCCAAAACTGTGACCAGGATAAGTTGATTTTATTAGGTATTTGTTACTGAAATTAAATATGACCAGAACTTTTAGTGGTGCTTTCTGTACCTGACTTCCACTCTTGTTTTTTTTATAGGACAAATGTGTTTCTATTCATTTTCTCAACATTGTCTTGTTTTTTCCTACAACTGATTCTGAACAACAGAGATATTTTTCCAAGCTTTTTCTTGAGTTTTCTAGAATGGTCAAAGGCATTAATGATTTGCTTATATAACATCCCAACAAATTATTTCAATTATTATTTTGGCAACATAAATTACCCAAGACTTTAGAAACATTATAATGTATGTGGCTATTTTAACAAATCCACTCCTTCTTATTGAATCATTTCAGTATATCTGATTCCATTCACTTTAGAATGCTAATCTGAGAAAACACAGTTTACCTATAAACTCTGCCAGTAGGGCCTCTTTGAACAAATAACTTAAAAAAAAAAAAGAGCTACTAGTGCATTTCACTACAAGATCACATTTTGCAAAATGTTATTTAATTATGTCACTGGATTGGGTGTGGCATCCAAAGGCCTGGATTTGTGCACTGGCTTTATTACTCAACATCTCAGTGACACTGATCATGTTATTTATCAGAAAATTGCTATGGTATATAAAATAAAGATAATGCTTTCTCCAGCCTATTTCACTGGTTTGTTGTGAAGAATGAAATGATAATGGGTATAAAAGCCTTTTTTGTAAGTTATGAAGTGTTATTGAATTATATTCATTTACATGAGACATGTTGATTAATTTTGAATGATTCCAGTTCATTCTTTTTAGACTTTCAGTTAACATACATCCTAACATCCCACTGTATCAGGTTAAAGGCTGCTGTTTTCTTTGATAATAAACTTAAATATGTAACCAAATTGTGTGAGTCTGGATTGTAAAAACAACTCCTGATGATATTCCCTCTGCCAGTTCCCAAAGGATGTTTATCTTTGAGTTTTAAGAGGTAAAGTTATTTTGGTTCCTTTTATCTTTAGAGTAAGCCCATGTTTCTTATTCCTTTCAAAGCAAAGAATCACGGAGCAATAAAAAAAAAATAAACAATAGGCGATGGCATTTTCCTAGATGCTACAAGAAATCAATGTAAGAGAAAGTTCTTTAATGTAAAAATTCCTAAGTGTTAACAGATCGTGAAAATGAGCAACAACTGTTGTGCTGAGGATCATGATCTACAAGTAGAGGGCAGATAATTCCCCAGAGATGAAAAGAGTGCGTCTGGTGTTTGAGCTGTGGCCACATTTGACTTTCATGTCCTTTCAGGATCTGACACACTTTGTGGGAGAAGAAAGTTAATGCAGCTGCCTTTGCTAATCAGTCAGTATGACCCAGCCCTCAGGGAGCAAAGCAAAAGCAGCTATGCTCTCGAGACCCACCAGCCTCGCTGATTAACAGCGAATGCTTGGTAAAGTTACCCTCTCAGTCTGTCTACCCCACATCAGGCCTAAAAATGTAATTTAGATGATTATCTCTGTGCCTATTAAACCTCGTGACCTATTGCAGTCCGTTTGAAGTCGGCCTGCTTACACTTATTAATAGGAAGGAAAGAAGAATTAACTCAGAGGTCATGAAATCAGAGTGTAGCCAAGATGATGGCAAAAGAGCCTAGGAAACCTTCCTGAGCCCCTGCAGGAAGGAGGAAGAACCTCCAAATAATTGTCAAAGCAATTCATTTCTCTGTAGAAAATAAAAGAGTCCTTTTAGAATGCTATGTTTAATTCATAAGCATCATCTTCTAACAAGGTGGGGGTCAAGTTCAAGATCATAAAGTTATTGAAAGGGATCACAGATAAAGTCTGCTTGCAAAAGGTGAGGAAGGTAAATAGAGACATTTCCTGCATCCTACAAGATGAAGAAGAAGGTGCCTTAACATATTTTGAATCTGGGACCAAAAGATAAAATAAACCATTTGATGTGAATTGTATATAAGAGAAGTTACTGGAACCCATTAGTTTTGGTTCACCATTGACAGCTTACTGCTTTTAAACTGCAAGAGCTGAGCTCAGTTCTCAAGATCTCCACTTGGCTCAGCCTCTCTACAGAGGCAGAACACTTAGTTATTGGCATACATGACAGTTACTGTGATACCAGGGCCATTTCTTACTGATCAGAGTTTTAATATATTGAGGAACTTGCTCAAATAAAAACTGCCTATCCACTGACCTCTTTGCCTATTTGATACTTAAAAAAAGATCTTTTTAATTTTACATTTCTTAAGAAGCTGGTGAGATAGTCTTAACATTTCAAAATTTGTCTTCCTCATTCGAAAGATCAAAATTCAAAATTCTCTTAAATTTTATTGCATAAACTAATGACCAAGCTTTAAAGTTCATCACTCTTGGATCCTGGTCTTTGACGGATTATTTGACACATAGTAAACATCCAATAAATAGTTGTTGAATGAATAAATGAATGATCTCATCTATCTATGGCTAATGTGTCCAAAGAGGAAAAATAGCAGCCAAAGTGATATTTTTAACTGTGTCAGGATTATAGTCAATAAATGTGATTTCTCCTAGGCATTGGCAAAGTAATTTTGAATTAATACCCAAGGTATATTCAACTTTTTTACATTAAAGGGATTGTCTTTAGAAATATTATCCCCACTATGGACAGCTCCACTAAAGCAAATGATTCTATCCAAGTCTGAAGAAACTACTTCTTTCACCCTCTCTGTCCCTTTTACACTAGCCATACCTTAATGACACTCTCCTTTATATTCATATCCCTTTCCACAATTCTGCTTTGTCTTGGTATGCCTGTCACCTCATAAAAAAATGGTGAAAGGAAGTAGACATTGAATGTTTGTTAACTGAGTGTCTAAGTGGTAAAGTATAAATCCACATGAGAAATCTGCATAATTTTCAGAGTGACTAATTGCATCTCTTTTCAGATGCCCTATACTCACTCAATTGCATTACATTTATCATCAGAAATATCCATATTCTTGACAATCCTCTGTTGCTTTAAGTGAGTGACTATACCTCTCTGATCCCTGGGTTCACACATTTATATGAAGTAGCTGACCTTTACTGGCCCTTCTCACTCTGGGCCTCATTATGTTTGGCAAAAGGGTCTTTTGTGTTTCTCTGTGTAAGTACAGGATATTTTGATTTTTTTATAAGTTTGAATACTTATTAGACCAATAAATAGAACTAGATGGGGTTGATAGTAATACATATGAAATACTTAGCACAGGGCCTGACAAATAATGAGCACTCAGTAAAAGTTAACACATCATTGTTATTGTTATGATTACAATATACCAGATACAGTGCTGTTTAACACGGACATGATCTTTCTCCTTGCGGAGTGCAGAGTCTAGTGGAAGAAACAGATGTTCAGCAGATAATACTGTTAATAAATTATAACTATCATAAATACTATGATGGATAAGTACACAGTCTAACAAGAAATGAGTTTACATCCTTCATTAAAATTCAAAAGATAAGATCATTATATCTCTAGGTCTCCTACTATTGCCAACTAAAGGAGTTTTTTGTCATCATTAAATGACTTGTAAAATGTTGATTAAATAAGCTCTAACTTATTCAGTAAATGTTAAATCCCCTCCATCATTTAAATTTATAAAAAAATTCATACCAATGTTTAAAATCACTCAAATGGCTGTTTTCCTGCACCTTTACATTTTTCCAGTGTACTGAGTTTATTTTAACTAACAATAAAAATGATATTTTAGATTATCAAATGAGAAATGTAATGTCTAAAGTTAGAGGAATCCATAAATTTTGTTTATGATCACTTATGTGTTCAATTAGCTAGAAAATTATTTCTGATTAAAAATCACTATATCTTTATTGGCAACATACCTATTATTCCTATGATTACAGACTTCATTAGAAGAAAAATTTAAATGCATAGTGCTTTTATATCTGTATACTATCCTCAGAATCTCCTGAGACTAACCTCCCACTAGTTTTCCTGCATCTTGGGAAGATATAATATAACTTATTGTGACTTTCTTAAGTCTCATTTAGTGCTATAAAATGTTTCAAAAGTGTCTAAAAACCCTTAATACTTTCTTTTCTAAATATTTTCTAAAGTCCAATGACCACATCCTATATATTCCTATGATAAAAAATAAAGTGGTGTTTCTCACTTTTTTTTAAAATCAATCAATGCCTAAGAATTGAAGTATTTCATTTAGCTATTCTTATACTTTGGTACATTCATTATTAGATCAAAGCATATTTAACTATTAAATCAATTTCAAATGAACAAAAGTGTATGTTCAATTATCCTCATGATCTTGGAGTTTGGAATCAAACTCTAAGGTCAACATCAGAAAGTCTTGGTTTAAGTTCCTTCTCTTTTTATTTTTTTAAATTTTTTCTTTCATATTTAAACCATCTTTATTTACAAATACTATCCTAAGAATTATAATTCCATTTAGCTTCAACTGGAGCAAAAGTATAATCACTTAAGTAAAAGCAGTTACTTAAAAACTGAAAATGAGAGATAAGGCAAATTACTTTTGAAGAGAGATCAAAAACATCAGGTTTCTTGTTGTGATTCTGGATGTTCAGTAGCAGACTCATTTGAAGGTGGAATCAACCCTGAAGGGAACTCACTTCTACTTTCAGAATGCATGGGGAAGACCGGGGCGGGGTGGGGTGGGGTGGGGAATCCAGCTCTTGGGGGAAGATAATGAGGAAAACACCTCTGTGAATAGACATTTCACATTGGAAATGGAGGGGGTAGTTGGCCCCATGGAAAATAATCTTGAGGTGCTCCATACCTGTTTCCTGGAGGAGGTGGAGGAAAAAAAGGTCCTCTTCTCATGAACTGACTCCTTGGGTCCACTGGAAATAATGCACCTCTGACTGGAGGGAAAGGTGCAAAAACAGAGCCAGAGCCAGTTGCTTGGTTTTCAGCAGGGAGAGGTGAATCAGGCACATTGAAATCACCAAGATTGACTTTGGTATCCTTTCTACTGGATTGCGTTTCTGAAGACATAGGCCCATTCACTTTATCCAAAGAAGGCATATTAGAACTTCTGAGTTCTGTTGATTCAGATGGTCTACCACAATTAGAATAACATCAATCTTGCCTTTGTAGAGGAAGATGTGGATCAGAATATGGTTGGCCTGGCAGAGGGATCATCATCCTGCGGGCCTGTTCCCATGGAGGTGACAGGGGTCTGGTGTCAGAGGTGCTCTCTGAGGACTAGTTAACCTCTCGTAGCTTGATTTTCTTCTTTCATTGGATGGTCCAGAGGATTCTCTGGGCCCCTTGAGCCTCTTCCTCCTCCCACTGGAACCAAAGGTGAGAGTGTGAGTGGACCCTTCTTTTCGAAATGAGGAGGTCTCATTTCAGATGAAGGCTGACCCAATGGGGAGAAACCATTTGGGGAATGCTTTCTGCCAAATGCTGCATCTGAAACATCAAGTGCATATGGATCTTTTTCTGCAAGTTTAAATTTAAGCTCCTTTTCCACTTAAGTTTTGTCCATTGTGAGCATTTTGTTTCATGAAATAATTGAGGTTTCTTTCAATAATCTGAACTACCAACTCACTATCATGTGCTTTTTTCTCAGAGGAAATAATCTGCCCCTGACGGGAATGAATGGTTCTCTCCAATTCTTCTTCAAGATATTTGGCTAGCTTTCTGTAGGTCTCCAGCTCTTCAGTTGTATGGCTGATCTTTTCTTCTACTTTGGAAAATTTCTCCTCTTGCTCCACCCAGCAGTTTTCCTCTGATTGATTCTGCAATCTGTACAATTAGAAAAATGAGAAATTATACCCCAATGATACAAATGTATGAATTGCCAAGATCATTGTAATGTCATGTGTAGATAATAATAAAAAAAGAAAAGATAATGAAACTCCATGGGAAATTGAGAGTACAGGAAAACTACTGGGTGGAGCAAGAGGAGAAAAAGTTCCTTCTCTTTTAAAAACATACTTATTTATATCCTGTTCTGAAAAGGCTTTGAGGTGGTTTGTAGTGAACTCTGTATGAAATAGAGTGGCAAAATAGAACTTGAGAGCAAGAAAGGTAAAACAGCTTGTCAAGGTCAAATGGTGGCAGCCACTGGCTCATGCAGGCCCAGGCCACTCAGGATGCTGAGAGTGACCAGGTGTGCTCCCTAAATCAGTATCTTACAGACTGAATGGTTGGAGACATATGTGTACAGTATTTCAGATCATTGATGATCCTTTATAAAACCAGTGCTTAATTTACAATGCTAAGCACATATCGAAGCCCAATAATATTTTTTCCTGTATCTCACAGTTTAATTAATACCATCCAGAGTGAAAGATTTTTAATGTTTTTTTTCTTAAATTATTTTCTCCATGTCCAGTTAAAACTGTACTGAAGATTTTTTCTTCCTTACTTTAATATACTTTAAAAATCTCATAGGATATTTAAAGGTTACAGAAAACTGGTTTCTTACAGAAAGGTATGGTAATATAAATTAAATACTTTAACATTCTTCCAGATTTTGATTTATGTACTTGTTTTGTTAAAACACGAAGAGGACCTCACATCAATGGATAGATGGTAGATCAATAGATAGCTTAGTCTAAACAATTGCATATTTTTAATATAGCTCCTGCTGATAAACCTATGAAAACCCGAACTAAATGCATATTATTGATTTCTCAGTTTAAGGACAGATCCAGCTGACTCTGCAGGTCAGGTTGAGAATAATAATCTAGACTTAGTAGTGAATTGAAGCAATTAATCTCTAGTGATTAATAGATTCCATGTTTATGCAAAATTATTCTGAATCTAAAGAACAGGTATCTATTGCCCTGTAATTATCTTGCTTCTTTGTGTGTGTGCACATGTTTTATTTCTAACTGGAAATTGACATCTTTAAAGATGGAGATAATTTTTGTTAACATTCTCCTTTATCATTCAATGACCTACTGTTCTGTAGAGGTGCTTGTAGCTACTAACTCATGAAATGACAAAAGTTTTATCTGCCCATTCTTACTGAATCTCCCAGTCCTTTGAGATAGACACCATTATTACTATTCCCATTTGATGGATAAGGAAACTAAGGCACAGAGAAATTAAGTATCTGTGTTAGTCAGACTTATGTAGCTGTGACAAAACACCTGAGATAAACAACTTAAAAAGAAGAGAGATTTGTTTGGCTCATAGTTTCAGAGGTTTCAGTCTATGGTTACTAGGCCCTGTCACTTTGGGCCTGTGGCAAGGCAGAATGCCATGGCAGGGAGGTGAAACAAATGTCATATGGTAAAATAAAGCTGCTCACCTCTTTGACCAGGAAACAGAGGGAAAGAGAAGAAGGGATGGGGGTCCCAATATTCTCCTCAAGGACCAATGAGTTTCTACAAGGCCTTAACTGCTAAAGGTTTCACCACCACCCTATAGCACCACAGGCTGGCAACCAACCCTTTAACACATGAGCTTTCGGGGACATTTCATTTCCAAACTATAACAGCATCTCATCACACAGACTGGTGCATCTGGGATTCAAATGCAAGCAGTTTGGTTCCAGAATCTTGCATCTTCACCAGTCTTCTATTCTTCCTTAACTAGAAAGCGTCAAGATTATGACTGAAATCACACTTTGGTTTCTTGGATTCCAAGATGCCTGTTTCAAGAAAGTTCCAACATTGGAGTTGAATTATCTTTAAAAACAAAGCTCTAGCTTGTAAGTTAAAATAAACTTTGAATGAATGACTATGGTATTTTGAAAATAACCAGCATGGCAGGGCTATTTACCCAGCATAAGAAAGTGATAGAGGAAGGTGAGGCAGACACCATGGTGAGCCGGTAGAGATCAGAGACTCAGAGCAATTCTTGATAACAAATAGATTTGCTAGAGAAGGCGGCAAGTCAAAGGGATATGGTTCATCTTCTTTATGGAAAATGGTAACAGCAGGAGGTCTGGGAAGCAGCAAATTACTTGAAGTAAGTGGCTTCCTACACTGGACAGTGTGGAATGAGTGATACTTGGTGATTTAGCCAGACAGGCAGGTGTGAATTACTTAAGGAATGAGTCAAATGCAGACCAGACCCTGGCCACAGGAACAGGGTTAGAGAAACAACTGGAGAAAAGAAGCAGAAAAAGAAAGCCCCCTGGAAAGAGTTTGAATTCCACAGTTATCCATAAATGATATTGTAATATTACATGCAATATTGTAGATAATATAATAACAAATGGAGCCTGCTAACCTTGAGTTATGGGGGAATATCTGTAAAAATGTTGTGAGGTTATGACATTCATAGGCATTATGACTAGCTCCTTCTCCTCCTTTCCTTTTTTTACCTTTTATTTTATTTTTATTTTAAAGGTTTTGTATAGGGAACCGATAGCTTTTATAGTATCACATTTTGAGAATTTTTTTTTAAATTCCCAATTTGAAATAGTCTGTTTAGTTTGATGTTACTCATTACTAAGAATATAGAAAGCAACTGATTGGAGTTCAGAGAAATGCAAGAAAAAACACATGAAGAGAAGGAAAGGACTGATTTATTAGGCATGATTAAAGAAACTAAATGTCCAGAAGGAGAGGAGAGAAGCGAGACAACAGCTCGTGGTATCTGGTAGGTGCAAACTCTCCTGAGGGAGACAACTTTTTTATCTGTAAAACAGCAAGTTCATCTTGTCAGACACATTTGATTTAGAAAGAAAATTGCTCCTTTGCACATTCATAGAGACAGTAGGAAGAGCGACTTGGATATAACTTACTGTACACTTTCTCAGCCGATAGTGTCCCATTTTGAAAAAGGCCACGGCAATCAGAAGTAAAATATAAGTTATTTATATTATTTCTATCATAGAGATTTCTTCAGTCCTTGGAAAGGAGGCCTCTATGATAATGGTGACCAGAAGTGCTCCAAAGAATAGAAGGATTTATTGCTTTAAGATAAATCTGTCATGTTTAAACTTTTAGCTACTTCATTTTACTACCTGGGAAGGGAGCGCACTCTGGCAACTGAGATGTTTGCTTGGAAGTAGCAGACAATGGCAGCAGCTTACGCTTTTTGTATTTCGGTTTGTTCGTTGCTTCCGCCCATTCCTTTTGATGAAAAGTACCACTGGGACTTACGTGCAGTGGGCCTAAATTATTTACCAGTTATTTCCCCTTCAGTCATATGGCTTCCTAGTGAGAGAGGTGTGGGGTCCTTTCTTGGCTTTGTAACTTACTAGCTTCTTAAAATGTGAACAATAAAATCTTACCTCTGTCACTGCAAGGATAAAATGGTGTGTGCACACACGTGTGTATGAGTATGTGTGAGTATGTGTGTGTGTGTGTGTGTGCGTGCGTGCATGTGTGCATGTGGTTGTCTGTCACACAGAAAGTGCTTATTCGATATTAATTCCTCTCACTCAATTCCCCCTCATCTTCATCCATCCTTGCAATCTCAAACCAAACCAATTCTGTACAAATTCCTGTTGTTACCAATTTTCATCTTTTTCTAGAGAAAATGGAAAATATCGATTTTATGGGAAAATTCCATTAAAATATTTTTTAAAAGATGTAAAACCTTATATAAGGCAAACAAAACACACACAGATCACATATTTGCCTCAAGTGATTCCTTCCATAGAGTTTCAGAAATGCCATGGTTGAGGTATATGGTGAACTCATGTCTTTACATGTATTTTTTTAAAAAAACATTTAGAAAACAAAAACAGGTATTGAATGAAGTGAACAAAGTCTTGAAGCAAATTGCAGCAATAGTGCGATGCCCCTTCCTTCCAAAGCCCTGTCGGCAGGAAGTGCTGCCCTGCAGGTTAGCAATCACCCTCTGGAGAGGTAGATTTGTTAATGGTCTTTGAGATCTGCTCCTGCAGTGGAGGGACAGGACATTTAGCTCTCTTTCCTCCTTTATCCTGCCTCCTCGCCTGCCTTCCATGCAGGAAGCCTCTAGTGGGCTCTGAGCTTATGTCCCAGGGATAAGGATGTTACAGCATAAACACAAGTAAGAAAATAAAGTTCATTCAATAAGTTGTATTCCGCCCTGCAGAAAAGGTTGATGGGAACCAGCCCTTTATAACCACTCTCAAGATACCTAATTCTCTGGATTAGAAAACAGATGGGGAAATGCAGGTGGGGAGAAAGGGAGCCAGGTGCTAGGAAATGTCCTCAGAAGGGGCCCTTAAATTCAGATCCTTCTGTCACCAGAACCTACACAAAGAGGTTGGGGACACAACAGCAGAGAAGACTTCTCCTTCACTTTTATGAATGCAGCCTCTGAGGAGGGGTCCAGTAGAGGCAGCCACCAGTGAAAGCAGGAGAATGACAGCAAGGACTACTGGAGATAACATCTGAGGAAATCTCATCAAATGTCCTGTGGCCCCATCACTGAAAGCAAATGCATCTAGAAGTTTCCTGTCTATTCACTTAATGGAGGAATAGGCATTTAACTAGATATTAATTTTTTTAGAGAAATAAATTTATATTTTTACACACCAAATTTGTGGTCTGTGAAGTGTGTATTTTTTTAGGGGGGTGGTATCAGGAATTGAACTCAGGGGCATCAACCACTGAGCCACATCTCCAGCCTATTTTGTATTTTTTATTTAGAGACATGGTCTCACTGAGTTGCTAAGCACCTTGCCATTGCTGAGGCTGGCTTTGAACTCACGAATCTCCTGACTCAGCCTCTGGAGCTGCTAGGATTACAAGCGTGTGCCACTGTGCCCGGCTTGAAGTGTGCACTTTTTATGCCACACATGCCTGTGCTTTTTGGTTGTTGTAAAAAACATTAACTTGGTGCTGTGACATGGGAACAGGGCCATGAGGAAACTGCTTGATCAGAAAGATCCCCTGAAAGAACATTTGAAGACAGGAAAAAAAAATTATTGTGCATACAGATGAGCAGGGCTGTGGCAGATGTTGCAGACTGTGTTATAATGACAGTGGGTAGGATCATAATGATGCAGATGTGGAAATAAATTATGCAGGGAGGGAAGGAGCCAAAACAGGAAGTTGTGACAAAAGGATATAACCTCAGGTGACAGGGCAAATTGCACCCCCAATAAATACATAGGGAAAGCTAGAAGAGCTGACTCCATTCAGAAGATGAGGATGTGCACTGGATCGGTCCTAAGTAAATGTGTGGATCATGTAGCAGAGCAGATTGGCATTGGAGATGTGTGTGTTGTCGGTATCAAAGTGATAGCTGAGTCTGTAAAGTCAGACAAGACTCAACAAAGAAAGGAGAGGACAAAAGAGGTTCAAGGAAAGAACGGTGGGAAAACCCTGTATTTAGAGGGTAGGAGAAAGGAAGGAAATGAATGATGCATGCAACAGAGAAACAAGGTCAGAGGCACGGGAGGAGAACCAAGCTGTACCATGCCTCGGAAGCCAGCAGTGAAAGATGTATTGAAAAGATCAGTGGAGTCAGATACTGCAGAAAAGTAGGGGGTGGGGGAGTAAGACCATGGCTGACCTGTTGGTCTAGTCAGTTAGGAGGTTGGAAACCTTCAGATGAACTGTTTGCCTGGAATGATTAGGGAAGAAGCTAGGCTGCTAGGCTATGAAAGGAGTGAGGAGGAGGAAATGACAGTTTTATATATATATATATAAACATATATATGCAATTTGTTCTTTGTAAGAAGTTTGGCAGTGAATGAAGTAGAGAATGTTGGATGAGGCAAGGTCAAGTGAAGTATGTCAGAAAGTATCCAACTTAACTTAGACCTTTATGTTCTAATGTATATGTGTAATAAATTTATAGGAAGGGGAGGATTCCCATCTGAAGATGAACTTAATGCCCCAGGTCTTTTCGAATTATTCTCACAACAGTGCACCTTTTTCAAACAGCAGTAGAAGACTGTTTTTTTTTTTTCCTTCATGTGTTCATACTTTTAACTATAAACATGTAAATCACTTTATTCATTTCATATCTTTATTTGATTTTCTGTTGTCTAAATGAATTAAAGCATGTTCAAAAACTTATGAATTGAAGCATGTTCAAGTGCTTGAGATTCAAGATGAATAATAGCTCAATAGTAATGACTTTCAACTCAACATAGCAGTTTATATTTCGCTTCTTGGTCATTGCATGTTATAGGTTATTGTTTAGCCTGGTTCCCCATAGGAAGAGTGGCAGTGAATTTTAATTTGTATAATAATAAAAATCAAATCAACTGCATTACTTTGATAGCTTGCAGTAAACATTAAATGCTTTAAATTATTCATCATGTGCTAATACTTTGAGTAAGAAGAAAGAAGCTAACAGCGATGCACAGTGTTCAGTGGTATACAGAGGCATCCAAAATCCACTCACATTCAGAGCACAGACCTGGTGGGCAGTGGTGCTTTTTGTCATTGTGTGACTTTGTCAAGGTTCACAACATTTGCCTCTCTCCTCAACAAGTGATATTTGTTGGATTTTTCAGACCTCTAGAATAATATCATCCGTGGCCCCAAAGATATTTAGCCTTCTTCCCAATTCGCCCCCAACAGCCTGGCTTCTGTTATTCTTGGGCAAATTACAGGGGCCATGGGTGTTGAGTCTAAGATTGACTCATCTTGTTTTCATGTGAATGGATTATTACACTGCAGGAGAGATGACTGTTTTCTGTTGATGGCCTATTTTCTTTTTTTCTCAGTTTCTAAAAATATATTTTTTCATAGAAATACCATTATTGAAATGGAAATAAATTTTTATTATGCCAGTAAATTTGATTTTCTTCCAGAATTCAGAGACTCTTTACTTGATTTTGCCCATTATGCACTGAAGCCAATAGAGTAATAACATCCTAAAAGATAATTTTTAAAACAATTTTTATTCTGGGTATTGAACCCAGGGATAATTTACCACTGAGCTAAGTCCCCAACCCTTTTTTATTTTTCTATTTTGAGACAAGTTCTTGCTAAGTTGCTTAAGTCCTTGCTAAGTTGCTGAGGCTGACCTTGAACCTGCAATCTTCCTGCCTCAGCCTCCCAAATAGCTGGGATTACAGGCTTGTGGCACTGCGCCCAGTTTAAGATAATTATTTTGATACATCATGGAATTCTTGACAAAAATCTAGAATTACTTGGGACAGAATCTGTACATTCCCATTTTCCACATGTTCCCCTCAGTGAACACACCTTGCTGTATACGTTCCTGCTTTTATATATTATTAGGAGCCTGAGTTTTTCACTGTCCTGTAGATATTTTTCTTTACTACATAATGTAAAAAAAAAAAAAGATAAAAAGAGAGTTAGATGTGCTTTTTATAATGGGAGAAGGGTATCATTTTAGATGATCAATTTATGTAGCTTATATCCTTCTTAAGCGTGGGAAAGGTTTTATTGTGAAGTCCGTTTTGCACATGTAAACAATTCACAGAGTGACTGAGTCACTTTCTGAAGGTTGCACACCTAATGTATGGTAGGCTGGGATATTATTGTCAGAGAACTGTGAATAAAAGAATATGAATGCATATTAAACTGAGGATATTTCAGTCTCACAACTCTTAATATGGTTCTGTGTTAGATATTCCAGAGAAAAAAGCTGGTATCTAGAAATTTAAAAACCATGTTGATTCCAAAATAAACATGTGAAACTATTTAGGGGGCCAGTTCTGTCTGTGTTAACTGCGTCACAGATGCTTACTTCCCTCATAAAACTATTGTGTCCTAGACCTGTCTTGACATATAAATTTTTCTGTTATTTTAAACAATAACAATTAGTAAAAATCACTATACACGTTACAGTAAACTTAGAATATGTCAGTCCATGCTAAACTTTTAAATGGGAGCTCTTTTTAGTTTTAATGATGTTAGGTTTTCTGAAAAAAAATCATATTAAATTCATTAAAATGGCAGAAATTAGGTAGATGATGTTGTTTTCTACTTCATTAAAAACAGACCAGCTCTCATTAAAATGAAAGAAATCCAGTTAATAGAGACAGTAACTGCTAAGAGTGGGAGTGAAGTGACAAGCTAGTGATTTCCTCCCCTTGCCCCTTCCCTCTCCCCTCTCCTTTCCTCCCTCCTTCCATCTTTCCTTTCCTGTGTTCTTCTTTCTTCTCAGCCTCCCTCCCTCCTGTCTCTTTTTCCTTTTCTCCTTCTTTCATAATTTGTTCTGTGGTTACCCAGTGCCATTGTGTTTCCAAGGCTCAGACTTGTGTTTCAACTGATGTTCGGTATAACTGCAAATAACATGGCTCCGACCAGCAGCTCTATGAGAGCACCAGTTCTAGAATCAACAGCCAGCCCTGGGCTTAGTTCCAGGTCCCTCTTCACTGTTGGGATGACTTTGGGCAAGTTTTGCCTCCTTTCTAGGATGAGGAGACAAGTACCTACTTCACTAAGCAATTGCAAGCGTTTATTAAATAGGACCACATATGTGGCTTGATGGCCACAGTGCCTAGTACATAGAAGGTGGTAGAAACATGTTAGTTTCTTCTTTTGTTCTCCCTCCTCTTTATACTAACACTACTTGTCCTTCAAAGAATTATTCCTATTTATTATCCAAAGGTCCAACTTTTGTTCTTCTGGGGGAAAAATACCTTATTTGGTTTTTTTCTACAAAGCCTTACAAAAATGTAAGAATCTGCCAAGAAGTTATAATCATTAATAATCAGATAATCCACAGTGATTATGTGTCATAGAATGCACAAGCTTCTCCCAAATGTCAAGTGCTTAATTTCAAATGTTTGGGTCTCAAAATAATTTGGCTTATGCCAACTCAATAGATTCTTTCCCTTGAGATTTCTAGTAGTTTCTGCTCCCATTCTGCTTAACGATTCATCTTCAATTTTTAATCTGTCAACAAGAAATGAAGTGGTATGTGGCAACAAAAAATTTAAAATTAAAGTAATATTTTATCTAAAGTATTAAAAAATATTGAAAACTAGAATTGATGATAGAAGCAGTCAGGAAGTATTTATGGAATATTAACCCAGACATAGATTTGAGAACATAACGGGCCTTCAAATTCTTCCCAAGGGAAGAAGGGAGGGAAATAGGGACTCTCGGGCATTCCAGATATCCTTAGAGTATTCCAGAGAGCTGGGAGTCTTCTGGAATCTCCTCAGGGCAAGAGCTTGGTCGCCATCTTCCTCACAAATCTGTGGGTAAAGCAACAAGTAGTGGATGTGTGAATGAATGGTGGCAGGAAATTGCTGAAGTAAAGCTTTAAATGCTATGAAATACCTCAGGCATCAGTGGGGATTAGATATGAATAGAACATAACTGGTTTGTTTGCCATGTATTTTAATATTCAGGGTTTCAACTTTACTTTCAACTTGGTTTCCATATATTAAGAATAAAGCACAGGGAATGCTTATGTTTTGGTAACTGAAGAAGGGGCACCCTGTGGATTAGAGTCCTACAGTTCTCATGGGGAGGCAGGTAACAATTGTCTCCCACACTTTGTGTGATTTACATACTTCTTCAAAAATTATTTCTTTTGTGCGTCTTTTATTCCAGGAGAAAAGAATCAGAACCACATTTGCATTCTTAATGGATGTGGTAATTTTGATTTAAACATTTTTCCTATTATTCAGGGGGTAGATTGATATGGTAAGGGGGAAAGGAGGTGTCCTGAGCCTATGGGGAAAAAAAAAACAGAGCAAATCAACAATTTTTGTGAACAGATAAAATATAAATTCAGTTGAGATTCTCTTCCAGTTGCTGATATATCTGAAGTAAGTACTATTACTATTTTAATTTAACCCTAAAGCTGATTTTCATTATTTCTGTTATTTTCTATTGCCATCAAAGCTATACAATGCTTAACCTTCCTTGGTAAGTTTTTAAGGAGAATCATATTTCCTTTTGATAAGTTTTGTACTATATTTCATATAGAAAACCAGTGGGTGGGTTTTCATTTCTTCTAAGTTTAACATTATTAAAAGATAATTGTAACTATTTCCTGAGCTAGACTCTGAGTACAATTAACAGTGTCTTCATTAACAATTAGGCAAAGGAATTATAGTCAAAACTGGAGGTGGGTAAGCAGAAAATACTTAGTTCTCACTAGCAGTAAATTAATGAGGGAACAGTAGAATTATGTAAGTTAGTTTTCCTCTCTTTTTAATTGTTAAGTTTCTTTAACAAAGTGAGCCTTCTTGAATCTAGAGAAGGGAAGAGTATTCAATGTTTAATTATGTATACAGTTGAAAGCATAAAAATCATTGTTGCTATGCCTGGAGCTACTTAACTCTTATGGTTAATGAGGAGTGAAGAATACACAGTGATTCTTCTAAGCAGAGATTAACCTCACTCTGGACTGTGGTTAAAGGCACACTCTTACTCTATAGTATATTCTCCTCTATCACACCAATCTGCAGCAAAATCTTTGAGCAATGGATGCTGTAGGTCACAAATGATAGGATAATGTGTCATAGGTATGACTCAGTGCAACTCTGTTTGTACTCCTGAGACCCAAAACATAACAAAAGTTCTCTAGGTCCATAATATCAATTCTATGTATAAAGAACAGTATATATGGTCCCCAGAAATTGTTTAGTGCATACACAAATTTAAATGTTTCCTTGACAGAAAAGATAGCAAATGATATATCTCTATTCAGATCTGGCATAACATATAAGAAACATCCACACTCTTACTCTCTAGTAGATTCTCCTATACCTTTCATGAGTGATTGCCTAGAAAGACACTCATTAAGGATTATTTCAAAGCATACATTTTTACCCCAAGCGTTCTATTTCAATTCAGAAATCCCTCTTAAATCTCAGGAGATAAATGCAAAATATACACAGGTTGATACCTACAGTGGCCAAAGTTTAAAACTTTTTAATTTTATTGCTACCAATAATTATGAATATAGTTTTAAGCTGTGGAATCAAGAGCCAAGTAACAGTGAAGGTTTGGTTTGTAGTAGAATAGAGAAAGATAACATTCAACATGACTGCCTCCTGCCTTTTATATCTTATTTCTACAAAACGGCATATGAGAGTATGAAACTCAGCAAGGAACTGCCGTTGGCAAATGTAAGCAAACTGTGCATCTACTGCTGACACGTGTCCAATTACCACAGTTTTCTAATAAAATTTTAGTTCCACAGTTTGTAGCTGCTGAGATTCTGTGGTTGAACGACCTAGAAGTTCAATTCTGGTGAGAAGAAAGGAAGGAACAATCTGGGAAAATTGCAATGGGAAGGTCATTATGAGCCATAGGGCATTTCAAATGTTTTGCAAGCATCTAATTAGTCATGTATGATAATGTATGAAAGTGTTGGGAGGTACATTCAATAAAATGAACATAAAACTAATAATTATGGCCTATTTTCTTCTTTTAGCCAACTTTCCATAGAGTCATTTAAAAAAATGTTTGAGAAGAAAATCCTCAACATTTGTATACTTTAATGCAAAACCTTGTTATTATACAGATAAGGAAACACATTTGCAACTATTGTCACAGTGTTTTGTTCCTTCTCTAGCTTTGGTACAGTATGCCTCAAGTTTTTTCTTCAATATTTGCAAATTATCTAAACATCATAGACATGAGGATTCACAGTAAGCTTCATTTTCAACAAATTATTGTAAAGTAATATTTGAATGTTGTGGGTGAAACACTAGCACTTACCTTCTGTATGGTGGTTGTACAAGAGAGTCCTTGTAGCTCGATTTGAAATTCTTGATACTTCATGCCTCCACCCAAAAGCTGTCCCTGAATCAGTATGAGTTTTTGGTTTCTTTTTGTTTGGAAAACTTAATGCCAGCATAATACATAATTCTTAGAAGATTTACATTGCATAGGACATTATGTGTACATCTACCAAAGTTAATAATATCAAATATCAAATGATATAGATGCCTTCCAATCTATTAAAGAAGAAATGCCTCTTCTGAGGCTCTAAGAAATGAATTATGCATCCTGTAAAATTGTTGTAAATATTTTTATCCTAAAATTATCTTAGGTCTGGGAATGCAGCTTAGTGGAAGAGTGCTGGCCTAGTGTGCTGAGGCCTTGGGTTTCATCCCATGCACTGGGAAAAAAAAATATCTTAAATCTTAAAGTACTACTGGCACTGGTTTAATCAAGCTAGTCTAAAAGCTGGATTTCTTACCCAGTGATTTAAATTGGTTAAAATTGTCTTGTATTTTCTACAGGAGAAAAGAAACTCTTGACCCAGTTCCTCAAACACCCACAAAGACATCACAATCCAGAGCATTTGTTTAAACATCTATCCCAGTGTGCTGGGGTATTGTGCTAAAAGGATTCTGATGTGAACATAGTAACCTATTTGGGTGCTTCCTGCTTCTTTGCAGTCTAAGCTGGGAACTAAATCAATCTGGGAAAGCTCCCAGCACCCTGAACAGCTTGGTAATACACTCATTCATTCATTCTTCTAGGCACCAGAAACAGTGGTCAAAACAAAATAGACATGATTTCCTTCTTCTGCTCTTGTGGCATTTTAAAAATATTTGACAAGCTGGATATTAAACAAACTTCTTAATAAGTAATATAGTGATTACACATGATGCTAAGGGCTATAAAGGAAAGGAGCAAACTGCATTGATGGGAAATGACAAGGAAAACTGTAGGCAGGCAGGATTGTCAGAGAATATCTTTACTGTGAAGGCTGGAGTAAGAAAATTCTAAATGCCATAGAAACTGCTTCTTCAGGAATGAGGTTTGCTATGACAAGAAAAAACCTTAGCATTTTTAAAGAAAGTAACACAGACCAGTATGGTAATGTGGTAAGAGTGGTTGAACAAGAAAGAAGGTGAAGCCTGAAGAGAATGGAGGGGTAGTGCTGGACCAGAGCAGGCCATGGGATGGGGTGAGGCTTTATGTTCTTCATATGTAAAGGCACCTCTGCCTCATCAGGTCCAAAATGAAACTTGTGATCTCATCTGTATCAATCAGGAGTCCAGAGCAAGAAACACTGCAGTTTTTTCAAACAGAGTGACTTAACTGAGGAAATTGCTCATAGGTAAAAGAAGACATGAGAAACAGAATAGAGAATAAGGGGGCAACTCTGAATTACAAAGTGTGAAGGGACAAAGAGATAAGCTGTCCATTCAGGCTCTAATGTCCTTTAACCCCATATTTTAATGTAACCATATAGTCTTCAAACATGGGTTTTTATTAGTTTACCTTATTTTATTTTATTTGAATGACTGAACCTTATACACTTCTTGATGTGGTGCAGTGAAGAGGTGCACAGTACCCCTCAATTATGTGCAATGCTCACATCTTGTTTGGCTCATGATTTAAACAAACTGATGATTTAAAAACATACATAAATAACAAGAGTATCTTGAAAATTCTGATTTTGATTTTTAAAGTTCTTCTTTCATATAAATTGTATTTATTGCCTTCTTTATCACCTTAACTCTGCATTCATTTAGGAAATAAATATTCACTTCTCAGGTATAAATACTTGTAGGAAAGTCAACAAGTACTGAGTGCCTACTAAGTATCAGGTGCTAGAATAGACACCAGGCAGTAGCAATGAACGGAACCAGGTGGCAAACGAAAGCAGACAAAATTTTTGATCTTTTGAAACTGACATATGGGCTGAGGAGACACTTAAAAAATTTTAACAGGTAAATAAATACTATGTAGAAAAATCCAGCATGAGGGAAGAACAGGGGAGGAAATGTGCTATTTGAAGAACTGGTCAGAGGTTCCTTTTGATGAGGTGGCATCTATGCAGAGACCTGAATGAAAGCAGAGCAGTAGCCTTGAAGGTATCTGGGGCAGCAGCATCTCAGGGGGAAGGATGGCAAGGGTGAAAGGCCTGATGGAGGCACCTGCTGGGACGGCTGAGGAGGGGGGAGTGGGGGAGGAGGGTGTGGGGGGGGAGGGGGGTGGAACAATGAGCTCAGGGACAGAGTGGCTCCTGGAGGGGGAGCTAGAGAGGAAGAGAATGGGATGGGTGCAGAGAGGTAGAGAGCCAGACAGATCATGAAGAATCTTGTAAACCAGAGTGAAGGCTAGTTTTTTTGTTTTGTTTTATTTTGTTTTGGTGTAGGTGGGCATCAGGCATTGGGTGGTTTTTGAGAACAGACACGGCAGGATTCGATTTCATTTTTAAAAACACGAATTTAAGTATTTAAGTAGGATGAATGCCAAGATTTTCTCACTTCCAGACCATTATCTTCCAGACTCTAAAGTGCCTTCAATTCCAAATGTTGTTTTCAAAGACTAATTTCAACTTTAACTTTGGAAAAACTGGAGAGACAGCATTTTTGAAGACTCAGGAAAACTGGAAAATAAATAAATATGCATATGCTATTTATGAAAATACCATTAATTTACCCTCTTTTATTTCCTAATACCATATATATAAATATGCACATATATACTTATACATATGTAAAAATATATGTATGTATATAAATGTGTGTATATACACACTTTTGTGGCCATCAAAAATTTCTCTCTCAAACTGAAAAATGAAACCAGATCTGAATTGCTCTACAACATTAAGCATTTAGTGAACATCTAGAAGTCTGAAATCTGAATGTGATGACAGGATTTTATTAAATTTGGGTGAAGTCATGTGAGTTAAATTACAAATGTGTTTACAAAAGTCACATATATACAAATCAGATTTCCCCCATCCCCAAGTCACTGCTGAGTTTTAAAGCCTGTCTGGCCAGTCCCAACTATTATAATATTGTTCTTTCAGCCTGTGAATGTCAAGGTCAGTTGGAGGTGAGGGCCACAGGGTTATACAGAGAGAATTAGGGAATGAGAAAATACAGAATCTCAGAGGGTAGGTACTTGGAGAAAAGGTGAAAAAAAAAGTTTGATTCATGCTTTTTGCCATCCTTCAGAATATAACAAAAAAATCCAAAGTGCTCTAAAAAAAATGAGCATGGAAAAAAGAGCATTTACAGATATTAAAAAATAGTTTGTAGATTTATAGGTTAATTCATGCCCTGGTGAACGAAGGACACTGCAAACGTTCCTCCTGCAGTCTACAGTGTAAAGCATTGACTTACAGGAACTAGAAAAGACTTCCTGGAGGAGGTAGCATGTGAGAGGGTTTTGAAGGTCTGGTAGAAGGTGACAGGGGGAGGGTTCCTAGCCTGGGGAACATGGTAAGGAAAGATGAAAAGCACCACAGAATACCAGGCAAACTGTAAGTAGTACAATGCACAAAACCCAATAAGAACTACCTAGGTACTTCCATCTGCTGGAATATATGCATTGATACTCATTTACTGTGTTAACAGAAAAGGATTATTAATTATTACCAAGTGAATTTTCTACACCCAAACAACATTAAAAAAAAATAAGTGGCTTTTAGGAAGATGTCAGATAAGCTGGGCAAACCTTCACTTTTCATCTACCTTCAATATTACTGTGAGTTTCATTAAGACCAAGATGTAAAGTCATGCCGCACAGATTCTTGCAGTTCTCAACAGAAAACAAGAAATATATTCAAGTGTATACTTAGAAAGACAAATATCAGATTTTCAGAGGTGTTCTTTCTTTGTGCTGCATTCCCTCTACACCTAAGTGATCAACAAATCCTATCTTTTAGACATCTTTAATAACTTTTGCATTTTTTCTTCATTTTCTCACCTGGATTTCTGACAAACTATTCCCTTTACCTCTAGCCTTTTGCCATTCTAGACTAGAGTAATCTTTCAAAGATGCAAATATGATTTTATCCTACTCATAAAACTCTTGGTTCCTGTGTGTTTGGGGAAAAAAAGCTAATTTTGGAATGTTCCCTAGTAGTTCAGTTCCCATCTTTTACCTTATTTTCTGGACTCCTCATTTTCCTATAATTTCTCCTAATTTGCTGTCACTTTATAAATGTTGCCCCTTTGCTTGAAAATCTTTCTTTTATCCTGGAAGATTTGCTCAGTTCAAATTTAGGTACCTTAGAAACTTTTCTTTAAATGTTAAAAACATGAATTGAAAAGCATTCTGCTATCATGTATAGCAAGTTAGAGTGAATAAATAAATTTAAAAAAAGAATGTTAAAAACTTTAGGCTTCCTCAATTAGACAGAAGAAATTAAAGGTATACAAATAGGAAAAGAAGAACTCAAACTATCATTATTTGCTGAAGACATGATTCTATACTTAGAGGATTCTAACAACTCCACCAGAAAACTTTTAGAATGAATAAATTAATTCAGCAAAGTAGTAGGATATAAAATCAATACTAATAAATCAAATACATTTCTATGCATCAGTGATGATTCCTCTGAAAGAGAAAAATAGAGAAACTACCCCATTCACAATAGCCTCAATAAATAAATAAATAAATAAAATACTTGGGAACCAACTTAACAAAAGAGGTGAAAGAGTGCTACAAAGAATACTACAGAACACTAAAGAAAGAAATTGAAGAAGACCTTAGAAAATGGAAAGATCTCCCATGCTCTTATATAGGTAAAATTAATATTGTCAAAATGGCCATAGTGCCCAAAGTGCTATACAGATTTAATGCGATTCCAATTAAAATCCCAATGTCATTCCTTATAGAAATAGGAAAAGCAACTAATAAATTCATTTGGAAAAGCAAGAAGAGTGAAGCAGGAGATATCAAAATACTATATCTTAAACTATAATACAAAGCTATAGTAACAAAACTGGCACGGAAATGGCACCAAAATAGACATGTAGATCAATGGTACACAATAGAAGACACAGAGAAAAACCCACATAAATATAGTTGTCTCATACTAGACAAAGGTGCCAAAAACATACATTGGAGAAAAGAGCCTCTTCAACAAATGGTGCTGAGAAAACTGGAAATCCATATGCAACAAAATGAAACTAAACCCCTATCTCTCATTATGCACAAAACTCAACACAAAGTGGAGCAAGGACGTAGGAATACAACCAGAGACCCTGCGTCTAATAGAAGAAAAATTAGGTCCTAATCTTCATCATGTCAGATTAGCACCGACCTCCTTAAGAAGACTCTTAAAGAGCAAGAAATAAAATTAAGAATTAATAAATGGGATGGATTAAAACTAAAAAGCTTCTTCTAATCAAAAGAAACAATCAGGGCTGGGGATGTGGCTCAAGTGGTAGCACGCTCGCCTGGCATGCGTGCAGCCCGGGTTCGAGCCTCAGCACCACATACAAACAAAGGTGTTGTGTCCACCGAAAAATAAATAAATAAATATTTTTTTAAAAAAAGAAACAATCAATGAGGTGAAGAGAAAGCCTACATTTGGGGAGCAAATTTTTGCCACACACACATCAGATAGAACACTAATCTCCAGGATATATAAAGAACTCAAAAAAATTTAACACCAAAAAAACCCCAATCAATAAATGGGTTAAGAAGCTGAACAGACACTTCTCAGAAGAAGATATACAATTAATCAACAAATATATGAAAAAATGTTCAACATCTCTAGCAATTAGAGAAATGCAAATTAAAACTACTCTAAGATTTCATCTCATGCCAGCCAGTCAGAATGGCAGTTATCAAGAATACAAACAACAGGGGCTGGAGTTGTAGCTCAGTAGTATAACACTTGCCTTTCATGTGTGCAGCACTGATTACAATTCTCAACACCACATAAAAATAAGTAAATAAAATAAAGTTCCATCAACAACTAAATATAAGTAAATAAAATAAAGGTCCATCAACAACTAAATATAAGTAAGTAAAATAAAAGTCCACCAATAACTAAATATATATATATATATATATATATATATATATATATATATATATATATATATATATACACACACACAGAGAGAGAGAGAGAGAGAGAGAGAGAGAGAGAGAGAACCAACAACAATAAGTGTTGGCGAGGATGTGGGGAAAAAGGCACACTCATACATACCTGGTGTGACTGCAAATTGGTGCAACCAATCTGGAAAGCAGTATGGAGATTCCTTAGAAAACTTGGAATGGAACCACCATTTGACCTAGCTATCCCACTTCTGAATAACTTAAAATCAGCATACTATAGTAATACAGCCACATCAATGTTTATAGCAGCTCAATTCACAATAGCTGAACTGTGGAACCAACCTAGATGCCCTTTGATAGATAAATGGATATATATATATATATATACACACACACACACACACACACACACACACACACACACACACACACTGGAATATTACTCAGCATTAAAAGGGAATAAAATTATTGCTTTTGCTGGTAAATTATTGGAGTTAGAATCTCACGCTAAGCAAAGTAAGCCAATCCCCCAAAACCAAAGGCTGAATGTTCTTTCTGATAAGTGGATGCTAATCCATAATGGGGGCATGCATGGGAAAATTGGACAAACTTTGATTGGGCAAAAGGAAGGGAGAGGAAGGGGCATGGGGGCAGGAAAGATGGTGGAATGAGATGAACATCATTACCCTAGATACATGTATGACTGCACATATGGTGGAACGCTACATCCTGCACAACCAGAGAAATGAAAAGTTGTGCTACAATTGTGTACAGTTAATCAAAATGCATTCTGCTGTCATATATACTTAATTAAAATTAATTAATTATTTTTTAAAAAACTTTAGACTTTCTGAAATTACTTTTTATTACCTGTCTCGGTCTGTTTCTGCTGCTATAACAAAATACTGTACACTGGGTAGCTTCTGAAGAATGGATATTTGGTTCTCACCATTCTGGAAAGTCCAAGATCATGGCATCAGTATATTTGGTGTCTGAAGAGGGTCTGTTTCATATATGACGTTTTCCTAGAGCATCCTCACAGGGGAGAAAAAGTGGAAAGGTACACACTGTGTCCTCATATGGAAGAAGAGATGTAAGGGCCATGCAATTTCTGAAGCCTTTTTAATAAAAAGGCATTAATCCCATTCACGAAGATGGAGCCCTCATGATTTAGTCACATCCTCAAAAGTTCTACCTAATACCAGCACAATAAGGATTAAGTTTCAACATGAATTTGGAAGGAACACAAACTTTAAAACCCTAGCACTGTCACAGAGCACTCTCATACTGCATTACAAGGGTTTCCCTCACCTGTTAAGAGCTTCTTAATAGCCAGGACTCTGTCTTTTATTAATGTATCTTTAATTCCCAATGAATTGTCTTGATATAGCTGAATTTCTCAGTAAATACTCATGAATTCCTCAGTAAAATAGATGAGTGTATTGTATCATTAAAGTCATGCATGTATCTCTATTATTGCATTTGCTGGTAAATTATTGGAGTTAGAGAATATCATGTACCTTAAATAAATAAATATACACTAGTTACTAGTGTTACAAAGTATACACATGTGAAGAGAAGTATGAAGTCACATTTTGATAACTCTGTCTACTTTCATATAAAAAATGGGAGTTGTGTTTTTAGGATGAGCTTTAAAAGTACATTAAAAAGCATTTGTTGGGTGAAACACTTGATCAAATTTTTTACTTAAAAGGCTACTATTTTTTCAAGGGAGGCCTTTCAATTCAAATTTGAGATTCTTTCTATGCCTGTTAAGTAAGAATGAAGCAGCACAACTATGCACTATTTATGTTCATTTTTTTATACTTTCCACCAATTCTCCAGACCCTCTTGGGGTGGTGGAATGCCTGTGGCTTTCTGACTAGTGTGGCAAAACAGAATAGTCCTAATTTACTCCAATTTGAGTGGTTATTGGTTGCATGCCTCTGTGGTTCTTTGTCATTGAGTTTTGGGTCCAAAACTCTGGGAGGTATATCAGTTTCAGACCTCAAACAAAATGTATTTTTAATTGGCAAGCTCATCACAGAAATTGAGAAGGATAATAAAAGGAAAAACTGTTACTTGAACAATTCAATTTGTCCACTTTTCTTAACAGTATTTCTCTGGCTTAACAACAAAATTACACTCCAATTCAGTCCATAATAAATGTTTTAGTCAAAATGTTGGTGCATCTTTTGTCTGGATGGCACAACCAAAACACTTTCTAGACAACAATTAATATAAGTTGACCTTTACAAATGCATTGAAAATATCTTGTACAGTGGTTCCATTTCTGGTGTAGCGAGAACCAGAAACAGAATGTAATTAAAGAGGGGAAATTTTGTTAGGCTTCAGTGTTATGTTTAAATTTGCAACTATTAACCACCACACGATATTATTTAGAAATCAATGAAATAGAAGAAGAAGGAAATGATGGAGAAATTTGGAGAAAAATGATCTTTTATTCAGTTGTATGTCTGAATATAAAACATGTACCTTCAGTAAATAAATGTACATTAGTCACTAGTGTTAAAACAGAAAACACTCGTCTCAAAATTAAAGAATAAACAAAATAGGTAAGATTTTCATTTGCAATTGAGGAGAAGCTGAGCATTTCCCCTTAACTTTCTGACAATTTGTCACCAGTCTGAACCATGTATTTTCTGGGAACTTGATCAAGTAAAATTATTCTGAGACACCAAAGTACTTTCAAAACCTAGATCAAGTTTCTTTTTGGGTCTGGGATCTGAGCAACAGCATATAGAACTCTTAAAAGGGATTAATTTGTATTCTGCTCTTCTGATCTCTTTCATTTATCATTTAATAGGCCAACGAAGGTACTGAAAAACACAGAGACATGGAATGTTGGGTTACCCAAAATGATCTCTGCTGACTCAAATCTGTGGTTTATATTTTAGCCATCACCATGGTTAATTTCTATTTGTTTTTACAATGCATATGAACAAATGTTTAATAAAAAAATTAAAAGAGAAAGAACCAAAAGTGAAATATGAGAGCTTGCTAGGCCAGCCAACATTTATTAAAGATACCAAACTAAATGATGGAAAATGTGAACAATCTGGGTTACTTTAGTAGAGAAAATAAACCATTGATAGCGCTGTAATACCTTTAAGGCTATTTGGTGGATGTAAAAGCTTTTCTTTCTTTTGTATCAAAGTTCCTATTGGATCATTTCAACTAATAAAATCAAAATCACATTAATTCAATTTATGTCTTTATTCTTCTTCTCATGTATCACCTGAAAATTTCAGTCATGACATAGTATGCTCCATGATCCTAGAGGGGCCCACAAGCACCTGTCAGGGAAGGGATATAGAACAGAGGAAAGAGAAGGGAGTTGCCCTTTCCTGAGTACCTACTGTGTGGTAGGCTTGATTGAGTACTTTATATCCATTGCATAAACACATTGTGTAAGTGTTATAAACTCTACAGATGAGGAAGGAATGGTTATCTATTCTTAGTATTAAAGATTTAAATCTGGTTTTGATTTCCGACGAATTTCTACAGCTACATATTTCCTGTAATATTGGGATATCAGAGTAAGATATGCTTGACATAAAAATTCAGAAATAAAGCATATGTATTTATTATATGTGTATAATAAAATAAGAAGTAGAAATTAGCATCATCGTCTCTATTAACATGGGTGAACAAGCAGTGACAGCAATAAATTTGTAAATGGTAGCAGTTACTATTCAGGCACTTACCTGAATAATACCAATTAAAAGTAACTTATTTGCCATAGACCAGATAATACATTTATTTTTACCAGTTTTCCAGGTCATTGAAGCAGAGCATATATTGTTTCCACATAGCAAAACTGTAACTGATGATCGTTCTAATTACCAGCTGTTGAGTTTTTCAACTTGAATGTCTCATTGCTTATTAAAACATGTATTGCAATGTGAAGAATAGAAGTGAATTAGGGTTTGTGCTTTGTAACTTTCTGGTATATCATAAAGGAAAAGCAGCTTTTAGTTTTATAAATTCATTAGAGAAGAACTAAAATGATCCTCTACATCCTTTTTTTAAAAAAAGTTTTTCTGCAAATATTATGTTATTCTTCTTTACTACAGTGTGAAAGCCAATTATACTAGTCTTCTGTTTTTATTGATTAGTCTATTAATTTTTTGAAGTAGTAAATGCAAAAATAAACATGTGAGAACCCAGACCCATTCAACAGACATAATAAAGGATCAACACAGATAACCGAAAGATGAACCCAGGATATCCTTGTGTAGAATTAGCAGCCTGATTGTTAGGACAAACAAGATAATTTAAAAATATTTTCCATTTATTCTTTCCATGCTTTAATTAATCTAATTGTTCTTGGGGATTATGGGAGCAGCTTCTGTTATGTACTAGCACATATTAAAACAAACAAATAATCTTAGTTGTTGAAGGCACATTAGCATAACTCATGTTTACAATTCAAGATAAGGTTTGAATTTTTTTAAAATATGGTCATTTTAGATCAACAGAGAAATACATCTAACACTCTTATGCTAAGCTGAGAATATGAAGTGCTGCTTTAATGTTTGTTTTGCAGCCAGATGTAGAGAGGTTTGGACAAGTCATGGACCAATCAATACTAAATTCATCTCAAGGACATTTCAATGCATCTCTACCTCTCAATGACCATTAAGAGGCCAGAGAAATTCACACATATATTTGAGAAATTTAAAGGAATTCCAAACAGCTGGGAATTTTGCAGAAAATATTCATTTTCAGCATAATGATGATTCAAATAATTGTAAGTTTACTTTTTCTTTCAAAAACACTACTCATTCCTTATTCCTGGTGCCTTGACTTCTAACAAAACCTCAAGCGGCGTTGGTGTTTGGTCTGAATGTGTGTTCTTATGAGCACACTATAAATTGGCCTCCGCAAAACAGGGGTTTTCTTGAGTACAGGGAGCCTAGATGTGTTGCTTGGCAGTTATTT
Organism: Marmota monax; assembly: GCF_021218885.2. Lineage (NCBI taxonomy): Eukaryota > Metazoa > Chordata > Mammalia > Rodentia > Sciuridae > Marmota > Marmota monax. The sequence goes on from NW_026694617.1 coordinate 10,081,410, forward strand.
TGGTGCCTTGAACATTAACACACAAAGCGACTGTGTGGCTTAAGATGCCGCTTTCCTAGAAGTCAAGGGGTGATGGTGTTTAGTGGGTCTGCTGGTTGAGGAGGCCAAAGTAAACCTTGTTGTAAGCAGTGCCTCGCGGTAGAATACGCTCTTCTGCCAAGCGTGTCATTCAGTTTTCAGAAATAATTTAGCTGCTTTGGGATGTGGGGAGTGGGAAGGAATTTTGCTATTGGTTGCTGGATTAGTCCTGATGAATAACGTGATGGGGAAAAGATTGCTGTGAGCAGTCTGTTGCTAAGAGCTTGGGGTGGGGTGAAACTTCAGTCTGCTCAGTTGGCACTAGCTGTATGCATTCTGTTATGGACCCCTTGCAAAAGCTACCTGCAGGCTGCTGCTCAGTAAAGCAGGCAGCACCACTGTACCTTCAGCCATCAGGCAAATGCTTAATCCGTAGCTTTTGAAAAATAGCACGATTAATAAACCCATAAAATGCTCTTCTCTGATTAAAGAAGCAACCATGTGGCAAAATCTATTACAGCTTAGTTAGAGACCATTTTCGTGGAGAAAACAAATTATTAAAGGGCAGAATTGTAGGTACCATAGGAAAACAGATTTGCTGGACCAGTTCTGTCTCCCAGCTGTGAGAATTAAATGGTAGTCTGGAGACAGGTTAAATTTAGTGCAGGACATAGTTATAAGACAGCAGGGGAAAATACTCTGACTGAAAAGGCAGCAGCCCCATTCTGCAAAACACAGATTTTGAAAAGCTGAGGAGTGGTTCTGCATTTCCCCTGCCTCTGTCCAGTGACAGAGAATAGATGAGGCTGAATTTCAGATCACATGGCAATTTTTTTTTCTTTTCAGTTCTATTTTTAAAACTCTTTCCACAAGTCTAGCTCATTAGAGCCAGAAATCCTTAATGAGACAATGGGCATAAATGCAATCTGGAAAGTTCAAAACTCTACTCAGTGTCATCACACGTAGCCTTGCCCAAGCTCAATTTTCATTTTGTGTACATTTATTGCAGTTTATTGCAGTATAAGGATGTGAAATACAAGTACAGTGTTTGTTTCTCCAGAATTACATACTAAAGCAATGCATTTTCAAAAACACTGTTAATCTACAAATGGCCAGCTTATTTAATTTTTATTTTAGTTCTTTTTTTTTTTTTTTTTTTTTTTTTTAATTTTTTATTGTGGGTTGTTCAAAACATTACAAATTTCTTGACATATCATATTCCACACTTTGATTCTAGTGGGTTATGAACTCCCACCTTCACCCCATACACAGATTGCAGATTCACATCAGTTACACATCCATTGATTTACAAATTGCCATACTAGTGTCTGTTGTGCTCCGCTGCCTTTCCCATCATCCACCCTCCCCCCTCCCCACCTCTCCCCTCCCCTCCCCTCCTCTCTCTCTACCCCCTCCACTGTATAACCCTGAGGGTCTCCTTCCATTACCGTGCAATTTACCTTCTCTCTCCCTTTCCCTCCCACCTCTCATCCCTGTTAAATGTTAATCTTCTTCTCCTGTTCTTCGTCCCTACTCTGTTCTTAGTTACTTTCCTTATATCAAAGAAGACATTTGGCATTTGTTTTTTAGGGATTGGCTAGCTTCACTTAGCATAATCTGCTCTAATGCCATCCATTTCCCTGTAAATTCTATGATTTTGTCATTTTTTAATGCAGAGTAATACTCCATTGTGTATAAATGCCACATTTTTTTTATCCATTCGTCTATTGAAGGGCATCTAGGTTGGTTCCACAGTCTTGCTATTGTGAATTGTGCTGCTATGAACATCGATGTAGCAGTGTCCCTGTAGCATGCTCTTTTTAGTTCTTTTTAAAAAGATACTGTTTTCTAAAGAGTGCCTAATAAGTCCTGGTATTGTTAAGATAGAATTTTTAAGACAGTTTTTAAAAGTAGTAACAAATTAATGCATTGATTCTTGTTTTAAATTTTCTTGCTCTATATTCCTTTACTTACTCTTTTATGCTGTGTTTATTGGTCATGTACAATGTACAAGATCCCAAGGATGCAGAAATCAGAATGATACCACTAACACCTTTACTATGACTACTATCGCAAATTCTGGAAACCACTTACAAAGGGCATACGACATACCCAGAATTTTTCTAAACACTTTAGGAAGCTAATTTATTCCTCACAGTAAACATGTGAAGTAGATGTTATTATCATCCTGATTTTTACATTTTAGAAAATCAAGGTAATTAGAAGTTAATGGGTAAGGTCACATAATAATTAGCAGGTCTAGGATTTAACTGAGGCAGACTTGTTTATAATCACGTATGTATGTATATGTGTGTGTGTGTGTGTGTGCACATGCGCATGCATGCACATGCACATACTCAGATTCACAGCTACTAGAAGAACCATAAACTGGGCTAAGCCTTGGACACTGAATGGAACTTGGATGCACATAGATGGAGGCTGAGCCTGGTTGGCCACAGAGGTGAAAAAGTGAGCTGCCCAAATTGGCTAGTCTGTGAAGTATACAAAGTTTATTATGGTAATACCGCCAGACTAGTAGGTTTAGCCAAATCATAAAAACCTTAAAAGTCAGGCTTTTGTTTAATGCCAATAGGAAATCTTTTTTTTTTTTTTAACATTAGGGAGAAGATTTCATAAATGTGTCTCAAAGCTTAAGTCTAATAATGGAACTTATTTTGATTGTGACGAAGAAAGATGGGCACAATTTAGAATAAGAGTACAATAAGAAGTCAATAAACAGTGTTTTGGGGTAGTATTTATGATGTGAAAGACAAGACGGTATTTTATTATTTAACAAAGCCAGACCCTCAGTACTTTATATCTTGGCATCTTTAAACCAGAGGATGGCAAGAGACTCTTCTGGACCAGTCTCACAAGACAGGAAGGCTTATTTATTGTTCAAATGTGAACTCGTGAATGTCGTGGGCATGCATAGCTCTTTAAGCTTTCTGTAGCTTCTTAAATGAAAGCTGATTTTTGATAATTACATTCAGTATGGTTTCTTGGGTACATGTTATGTTTCTGCATGAAAGATGAGTATATCAGATCCATTTTCCTTGTAATTCCCTTTGGATGGTGAGTGTGAGTGGAGCAGGCACACTTTTATCTGATTAAAAGCATCTGCAGTGGATTTTCCATGGTGGTGTTCCCTGTTTTCACTCTGACTCAGGATTTGGAGAGTATGGCCCCATCCTGCTCATTTTCCTTTCAGTGCAGCTTTCCCGTGAGCTGCTATCAGGGCTGCCTTCCTATGGCTCTCTGGAATTTGCAGAGTCGCAGGCTTCTCTGTATGCTCATGTGAAGTACAGCTCCCTGGGAACCCTTCTCTTGGCTAAAGATAGAGGTGGCTGCAAGATACCATGCACTGGCATAACTGCTTCACAGATGTAGATCGCCAGGTGTGACAATGCACACAGATGAGGCACGACTCAAAAAGTGTGTGGTTTGATCTTGTTTCATTCCTATCGGTGACTGAAAACCTCATCTATATCAGTTATTTCCTTAGTATTGGGTACACATCTGAAAGATTCTTCTGAAGTAAAGTGTGGGGATTTTAAAGGCTGTTTTTTTTTTTTTTTTTTTTTGCCTTCTGAGGAATAGTGTCAACAGTGTCAAAAGCAACAGGAGTGATCCATTTAGCAAATGTAGATTAAATGCCCACAGATTGTTTTGAAGCAGGAATTACACATTGGAATGCACATTGGCATTCTGATTGGGAGCCAAGATCCTAATTAGGGGCATTGTAAAATCAGTATCACTGAGGTATTGCCAAAGTTCTCTGTGATTTGTGACAGGGATGATCCATACCTTGGATATCACAATGAGTATAAGTGTGACTACCCAGGAGAATTTAATTCAGTTCACTGGCTTTCCCAACCAAATCCAAACCATGCAGTTCAAATTAATTGAACCAACAGTATGTTGTAAATATTTTCATTGAGTACACAGTCTTTTTATGAACTGTAAAACAATACTAAATAAAACAAATTATATTTCCTATCTTCTAAGAGCAGTACCATCCAGTAGAAAGATAATGTGATCCACAAGTAATTTTAAAATTTTAGTTGTCACATTAGATAGAAATAAAAAGAGATGAAGATAATCTCAATAACATATTATTTAACCAAATATATCCTAAGTAGTATGTTTCAATATATAGTCAATGAGAATTATTAATATTTTAAATGTTTTTTCATATTATCTCCCAAACCTGCTGTGTATTTTATATTTATGATACATCTCATATGAGATCCATTATATTTCAAATGCTCAATGGCCACATGTGTCCAGTAGATACCACATTGAGCAGCACAAGTTTAGATATTTAAAAATCTAGCTTTTATGAAAGGTCTTCTTACATGATGATAAAAAATAATATTCTGCAAATGCATAGCATTTTCTTAACATTATCATATGAATCATTTAATGAATCCGTTATGGTAATGTTTCTAAGGGTATGGTCATAGAAATACTATTTTTTTCTATAAGATCTGTAAAAAGTGAATATATGGCATTGAAACTTCTGGGTAGTATGTGTACATTTCCTACTCTTAATTGGTCGTGAAATTATTTTTTCACACAACATCTCTTAGAACTAGTGTTACAAGGAGCCCAGTGTGGAGAATGCTGGTTTAAGCCCAGAATAAGCCACGTAGAAACTTGGAAATCAGAAGAAGACAAAATGGAGATATCTGAGGATGTTTCATGGGGATGTGGCTATACCTTCAATTAACTCTTCCAGCGCATCTGACAAAATTTATTATATATAGCATTTGGCCCATTCTCCACGAGACAGTTGCCCCCAGAAATTTCCAAGTTTCTTAAAAAAAGAGAGATGCAGAGTCTTATCACATCTTTATTTCACACTTGGCTAGAGCACAATTATCAGTAAATATTTGTTGAATGGAATTAAATAGAAAGTCCTATGGTGATAAACACAATGCAGAGCAGAAATGAACTTCACAGGTCCAAGGAGAGGAAAAAAAATCAGATTGACAAATCAAAGTTAACAGAGGAATGGCAAGGAGGGTGATGGTGTTCCAGAGGATGTAGCCAGGAAGAGACTGCCACCCCTCTCACACACTCAACCTATGATGAGGATTCAAAGAACATCCACATCAAAGGAAAGTTTGATGGAGAGAAAGCGAGGAATAGCAGTGAGGAGAAAGGTAGATACTGCAAGACCTGAAATCACACATCAATCAACAAAAACGTACCTTCATGGGAACATGTGAGAGTTTCTGACCTTAGCAGGTAAATCTGCTAAGAAAAAGAGAAAAAGAGATCTGAGCCACAAGATAGGCAAAGATGTGGGAACTGTGGGAGGGTCAGGTGGGAAACTCAAGGACCAGACCTAGGAAAGAAACTTTAGAATGTGTGCTTTTTACCCAGAGAAACACAAAATTTACAGAAATAAATTATTGAGGGATGAACGCCCTGGAAGTTACCGTCTTCACAGCTTTTTGCTGCTTTTCTCACATCTAGATAGGGGTGCTTAATCCATACCCCTACCCAACAAGCTCCCTAGGAATCTAATACTTGAATTCAGTTATAAATTCAACCCTTCACCTAGGAAGACAGACCTCAGTTTCATATCCTTCTTTCCTGTCTCTTCACCTAATCTGTGGCTGATATTTTTTTTCTTGTCTGAAAAATCCTTGTTACAGGAAGGGACTTTCTCCCTGGCCTTAACACAAAATAAGCGAAAGGTCCCTGACCCCGTCTTTCTGTGTCCCACTGTTGCTCACAATTATTTAATGTTACATATACAGAAATACTAAACAATACTGAGCATGCTAAAGAAAATTGGGTGTAGTACGCAGAAATTCTGTGACCACAATAGTAGTAATAAACTGCCCACAAAAGTCCTGGACACATTTCTGGAAACATTTTTCCTATTCTAGACTCAAGACATCAAAAAGAAAAGGCAATTTCCTTAATTCTACTCCCAGAAATCCTCTCTAGAGCATGACCTTTGACCTGGCTTCCGATTACCACACATATTCTTTTAGCTTGTCCTTCCAAAGTTTTGGTCACCCAAAGAATGCTCCAGGCTGAAGATCAAAGGACTTCACTGCTTGATACTCTGCTGCTGGGACAGCTCTGTGCTGTGCCTCTGCTGGATTTAGCACTGATATCTTCATCAGAGGAGCCTGCCACAGGAATAGGGTGTCCAGTCACCAAAGATGTGAGGAAGTGGGTGCAAAGATGGCATACCCACAGTAAAGCCACGCTCTCTGCTTCCCACCAGGGGATAATGGCTGCCATTCCTGGCAAGAAAGGTCTACGATAACAGGATCTAAGCCTGGGAGAGATACAGAGCATCATTTGGAGTCTTCTATCCAGAAATTGTAATCAATGTTGTGCTCATTATCACAATAGGACCATTGTTGCAAGAAAAAAAAATAGTTTTCTTATAGACTCTTGCTAGAGTTGGATTTCAAAATGTTTAAAACACATTCTGTTTTATATTTTTAAATAAATTTTACTGTGTATATGTAAGATATGCAAATCATGTTATAAAATACATATATAGTAAACTCTGTTACTAGAGTGGAACAAATTAGCATATTATCCATCATTTCATGTGTCTATTTTTTGAAAAAAATTCTATGATTTTACATGTAGAATCTAAAAAATAGATAAATAAACAAATATAGGGAACAAAACAGTGGTTGCCAGTTTTGGGTGGAGGGTGGAGAGAAAATGGGGACAGGTAGGTCAAAGGATTCAAAGTACCTTTCTGATTTATTTTCTCAGTTGATCCTGCTAGTGAAGGAAGCAGGTTAAGAAGTTACTAGATAATTGAAATCTGATCTGAGTCAGGGAGTGTATTGTTTTCTATTATAACTGCCATCCCTAACACAACAGTTGACAATAGGGACAGTCAGTGTTTGTTGCATAAATTAATGAACACCCTTGCTGAAGACAGCAACACCATTAGGCAGCAGAGCCATGTAACAGATCTTGTAATTCATTTTCCAAAGAACCACTAGGAAGGCTTGTGTACCTAGGAAGTTTTCAATACATGCTTGATGATACATTCATCCATTACATTTTTTTTCTGGAATTACTCCCTCCTCCAACTTAGGCTTTTGTTTATTTCTAAAGCCAGTTGCTCTATTTTTAGACCCAGTGACTTGCAGCCCATCATAAATAAAGATGACACACCCGGCCCACCACCAGAGGACACAATCCATCCATTTCAGATCTTTTCCACTCTTAGTAGGCTTTCATCCTTATATCCAAAGTTCCAATATATCATTAGCAAGATCCAAGTCATCTAGTATGAATGCAAAATGACTCCAAGTCCCTCTAGACTGTCACAGATACCTGTTCTCTCTGAAGAGGTGACTCTCCTCCTTCAGAGCCAATCCTTCCACTTCCCTCAGACATCACTACCTCCATCCCCTAGGGTCTTGCTCAGTAAGTTAATTATTCTTCAGACTCATTCTTTCTACTGCCTCCCTCTCCATCACAAACACACAAGTCACTTTCACATTTTAAAATAATTCTTTATCCTTGTGAGTCATGGGGCTATCTTGCCATAATTCCCTCTCCTTTGTCAACAGCTAAGCTGCTACACCATGACTTCTGCTCTGAGCATAGACTGTTCTATATTGTCCCAGAGATCACGATGCTCCCCAACTGTTCCCATTGAAAATTAAGACACCAACTGCGCTTGGTAAACTTGAACTGCAAGTCCATCATCCCCAACCCATTTCTGCACTGCTTTTTATTTTATGGTACTGAGGAAACTGAATTTTCTTCTGAGGGAAACAAAGCCAATGAAACCATTGGCAATTTTACAACAGGGGGAACATGACCATGTATGGAGGGGAAGGATGATTTTGAGGAGTAGATTATGAGGTCATGTTTCACTTGGGTGTCCACAGGAAGAGGAATACAAGAAAACATAGGAGAGGAAAATAGAAAAGGGACTTCCTGTCAGTTGGGTAAAACTTGGCTGGACTTGCTTGAAGTCTTGAGCTTGTTGCTGCAAAGGTAAGAAAGGCCAAGATACCCATCTCCCCCAGAGCTCTTTATATCTGCTCCCATGCCGGCTCCCTTCCCCTCTTTCTGGGAGGTAAGGCAGGAAGGGGCTTAGAAAGGAGATTCTCCAGCATCTATCATCTCAGACAGCCAACATTCCAGGGCACTCAAAGAGGGCACAATATCTATTCTCGAACCTCCTTAGTGATGCCTCACCAAATGCTTTGGAAAGGGTGGGGATTTTTAAAAATATCAAGGCTTACCTTATGTTTAGGGAACAAAAAACTACAATATCCTTTCCTTTCTTGTGGTGACCTAAAGAGACCCAGCAAATCAAAAGTGTAAAGGCCATAATAATTTTACAAAGTAGAAGCTCCCAAAAGGGCTAAGAATGTTAAAGGAAAACTCTTCTAAATCAAAGATGCTGGAAAGGTCCATGTTTGTTCACTGTCATCTGGGAAAGGCAGATGGAAATTGTAGACAGGTGTATATATTCACGTCTGTGGGTCACAGGAACCATGTCTCATTATTTCCCTGAGTGAAAACTCTCAGATGCTCTATTTGCCCAGATCTGTACTGTCCTCAGGGTCAAGGGCAGAGCAAGTCACAGAACCTGAGCAGCGTCCAGATTGTGTCACTCGTCTCTTCATAGAGGACTGGTCCGTAACCTATGTGGACCCAAAAGGAGAGGAACATTATCTCATTTCCCCTGGATACAATACTAGTTAAAAGTGGAAAGAATTATAAACAGAAAGTTACAGCTTCATTAAGCCCATGATGCAGGTCAAGTTTCTGGCAGCCAATTCTGCCCCAGGCTAGTGCTAGACATGTAGTCATTTACAGGCAGAAATAATAGAGAGTTATATAGTACTTTCTGTATAACATGTGTTGAAGCTTTATGTAGCTATTAATGTTCCTTTCCTGTAGAAAATGGGCAGATAAATATAACCAAAAAAAGGTCATTGCTTGATCTTGATGATTCAAATGGGGGCTACAGGCCACTCCATAAAATAATTGGTTTTCTTTTCTGGGACACAATTCCTTTTCATGATTAGCTCAAGAAAAGGCTGTGCACTATGAAAAGCAAGGTTTATTTTGTTCATCAGGATTTCAGATGAATATTAAATACTACAGAATCTACATGGTTGAAACAAATAATAAGTAGCATGATTATAATATTTTTTTTCTTATTTTTGAGGGCATTTTTTCCTTAAATTTATATTCATTAAGCATGAAAATCTGTCCACGTTTTTCAAGACCATTAGAAACATTGTCATTTATTAACCAAAAAAGACAAGTTAAATAATTCATGCAGTTTGGGAATTTATTAGTACCATTTATCTGTCAATGAAGCAATGTTTCCATTTTTAGTAAGTTAATTATTTCATCCTCTTTTACTTTTCACCCCATAAATAATTTAGAAATTCTTTGTTCACTTTTCATACTGTTGAAAGATTTTATGGTCACTTCTCAGTTGAGAAAATTCTATTTTCATGCATTTTTGGATATTATCTCTTTGCCAGACTTGCAGAGGTTTCCACTATTATTGTTATTGTTGTTTTATTTTTCTTGAAAACCAAGCTCCAATTATGAGCAAAATAGTTTGCTCTTTCAGGGGTTCTGAAGTGGATAATGGAAACATATATAACTTGAAACAAAGAAATGTAATCTATACCATTCATTTTGTTTACTTTCCTTGGAATTCTCTTAAAAGCATCCCCCTGTAGGAATTACCCATCTCAAGTGTACATTTTGCCCACTCTTGAACAGACTGAAGGCAGGAAAGACATGAATCTGTTCAATTCAAATGTATTTTAAATGCTCAAAATTTAAAAATCTCTTTAAAACATGGACTTGGAGCAAGTATGATGAGGGCCACAACCAAGTTAAGATGGTGCCTGGCAGAATGCTAGGAGGAGTGGTTTCTGAGCCAACGCCAATGAGCCATTAAGATGATGAGGATTCCTTAATGACTGACTGCTGTGTCTAGATGACATCAATTAAGTTAAGCTTTGTGTAATTAGTTGGGTATATGTACCTCTGCAGTCCAGCAGAGAAGCGGCTCCTGCTACCTTGGGTGCTCACTACTTTGAGTTCTCAGTTCCTGCTGAGTTCACTCGCAATAAAGTAGTTCCCGATTCAACCTGCAAGTTGCTTGTCACCTCTCGGTTATTTAACCCAGGCGGACTACGGCACAAGTAAAAGGCTGAAGGTTCCCCTGTCATTTTGTCCCTTTAAACTGGCTGGTAAAAGCTGCCTTTGCACATCCATGGAAAGGCAGCTCATGGCCAGAGGGGACCCCCTCTGAACAGCTGCTCTCTCTTAGGACTTATGTGCTCAGGCAGGTCTCATAGCCTGCTCCTTGTGTGTGAGTCTGATAGAAGTCACTCTTTTTCTTCCATCTTGAAAACTAAACTATATCAATGTACAAAGAGCTTCAACTGCCAACACCTATCCCCTTGCTCAAAACAGACAAGAACAACGTGCTCCTAAGTGGGGCATGGAGATTTCCCTGAAATGCTAATCAAGAAAAAATGACATTCTCTCTGCTTAAATTTTAACCAGATCATCAAGAAACTTTAACCTCCATTTCTCCAAAGAACAAGCATTAAAGTCAAAATGGGCAGCCAGACATTGTGAATATTAATATCACAAAAAAGTTATGTTCACTTTAGAGAAGGGTATTTTGTATTGTTGAAAACTGTTGATCTAATTAAAGTATAATTTTCCTTACTGAAATTTGTAAAATTTCTAGGAATCTATCTAAGGTATAAGACAATCATGATGATCAATGGTAGTTTTTTTATTGGTATGAGGACTGAACTCAGGGTTACTCAACCTCTGAGCCACATCCCCAATACCTTTTTGTATTTTATTTAGAGACAGGGTCTCACTGAGTTGCTTAGTACCTCATTAAGTTGTAGAGGCTGGCTTTGAACTTTCAATCCTCCTACCTTAGCCTCCTGAGCTGCTGGGATTATAAGCATGCACCACTGTGCCCAGCTCAATGCTAGTTTTAATATTTTTATTGTTTTCCCGAACAAACATAATGCAAAATGTACGTAACAGGTCATGAATGTTCTTTAATCTTGCCCCAGAAATTATGGTTTAGTATATATTACAGATTGTTTTTATGCTTTGCTGTCATAACTATTGTTACAATGATCACTGATGAAAATAAATTTAATAGTTGTACAGTCTGAATGGCGACTTTGTTATTGATACATAGAAATTTGCTATAAATGAACAAAGAGCATGGGTGTATTCATATAATTCATGATTATATCATGGGCTTAGTATGTGGCTTACTGAAAAAGGAAAGATTGTAGTTAACTCAAGAACATATTCATTCCCAGGAATGATTTCTTAGTTTTGCCAAATAGATGTCTGTCATCACAAAATATTTCTCTTGTTTATAATTTTTTTAAAAAATAATAAATGGATGACAATTGTTTCCATATAGCTTTGTGGTATTTTCTTTTGTTTTGGTCTTTGCTGCTGCATATGAGGGTTTTTTTTTTCTCATGACCAATCATAGAAAAAATGAACCCACATTTTTTCTCAGTTCAGTGTTTCTAAGCTAAGCAGCTAAGTTAATCTAATTTCCTCATCATAAGTTCTTTGAGAAAGACATTTCGTCAGAAAATGACTGTCTTCAGGAAATTAAAACTCTCTGAATAGCTGAACTATCTTCATTTTTAACAATGGCAATTTGCTAAACATTTTCCTTAGAATCAGCTCTTTGAAATTATAAAGTTTTGTAGAACACTTTTATCACTTACCACTGACTAGGCAAAATATATTTTAAAATTTTACCAAAATTTATTTAGTTGACTACAGTATTTTTTTTTTACTCAAAAACTACTTACTAACTTTCCCAAAACCTGTATTTCGTGAAACACACTTTGGGGAACATATAGCCCTTCTATAAATTATGATATCATTTTTTTATTTCAATAAACTTTTTAGAGTACAATTAAAATGGAGTTTTAAAACTTTATGAATACCACAGGGAATGATAAAAAATAATAGCCAACTTATTGAACAATTTATCTCCCTAGATAATATTTTTTCCTGGTGATCAGCTTTTACTATTAACCATTTAGTCATGTACACAGCTGTAATTTAATGGCCTACTTGGGGCAAGATAGGGGGACATGGTGGCAATTAGTAGCATCTATTGCTATGTCTTGTTTGGACATGTCAAAGTTAGTCAGAACATTGGAACCTTAAGATAACATTGGCCTTTGAAAGAAAAAAGCCCTGAAGGACAACAAAGTATCAGATCTGGGCAAAGTTAACAACTGCAAAGTTCTAGAACAAAACCAGGCCTCTGACTTTAAAGGGGTTATCTCAGTTCTGCTAGGCCAGGCAAGCATATCTGATTGGTGACAGCAGGATTCCAGAACAGCTGTTGATGAATGCATAGAAGTGACATATTCTGGAGATCAGCTTGAAACACCACATGGTCCTAGATTATTGAGAAGCAGTGACAAGGCAGGTCTGCGAAGCATGTGGCAGAGGAGGTAAGGCCCAGTGACTTCAGCTGGGAGGAGGGGGGGCAACCTGGGGGCAGACTCACAGCATCTGCCTTTTGAGGCTAAAACTATGAAGACCTGGAGATGTGTGATCTATCTCTAAGGATACACTTGCCAGACTTGGCTTTGAATGAAAGAGTCGCTTCATCCCACACAGTGAGTTGTGACAACTGCTTAATGGTAATGATCAAATCCCAGTAACAGCATTCAAGTTCAGGAAATAATGAGCTAATTTAAAACCTATGGGGAATTTAAGACAAAATAAAATGACAATTTTATATCTTGAAATGTCTCCAGGACTAACTAGTCATGGAATCTTAATTTCTTCTATGAAAAGAGACTACCCTTAAGTTTGGATGGTGTGCCAATGACAGGAAAATACCAACTCCTTACTGGGCATGCTTGGTGATAATGACAATATCAAAGCCTGAACTGATATGGCTGGGTTGGGTTTTGAACAAACCGCTTCAGAGTTTTGTAACTGACGCCATATGCTTTAGATAGCCCCTAAACATAACTAGACAAAATCCATTTCCAATCTGTTCCAGATTGTCTTGTGTATTTTATGGCTAAGGACTAAATCACAAGCTAATAGTCACAGGCAGAAAGAAAAAAATTAGCAATTTAGAAATCAGGGTTCAGTTAGTCTCAGATGTAAAGGATTCCCAGTCCTCTGCAGACATTGGTACCAGAGAAGATTCCTTTGGGCACCCCCTAAACCCTGCCTCTGTTGTTTCTTCTGCTTGGCAAATTCATCAATCCTAACCTGTCTGGTGAACTTTAATATACTTCAAGTTCAAACTGAAGCATCTTCTTTCTAAAGCAGAGCTGATCGTGATCCTTTGTGCCAATACTGTGTCTGGAACAATCTTCATTACAGCATTCAGTGCTTTCTGCAACCATTGCGTGTTTACATATCTGCTTTCTCTGCTAGAACTCTGAGAGAGCAGAGGCTGTGGCTGGCTCATGTAGATGTTAAACAAATGTCTCTTCAGGGAATCAATTGAAAGAAACAAATGAGGAAATGTCATAAACTATAAACTTCTTTGGAGAACTGAAAACACATGACAAATAAGCACTGATGATTTTGAAAATCATATTAAAGCAAATATTTTCCCTGATGATAGACAATGATATATAAATGTTTGTTCACTATCTACCATGTAAATTAATTTCAAATCTTCAGCTAATAAGTCATCTCCTAACGAGCCATTATTCAAAAGTAGAAATTGTATTTGTGACCCAGCCTGAGTTGGAGAGGTGCTTCAAGGCTTTTTTTCTGCGGGAGTTGGGAGGATCAATCTGGCCTGAATTATTCATACTCTTGCCTGGTCTCACTTTTGACTAATATAATCATTTTAAGTGCAGCTGGTTATGTTTAGAGATGCCATCTGTAGCCATGAAAAGAGTCTTCCCTGATGAAGTTTTAATTGGTCTGTAAATGTTTCACAAACACAACCTTTGTTTCTTTGTACAGTGTGTTTTGCTTTATTTTGTTTTGTTTTTCAGTCTATGAAGCATGGGTTTGAAGTCAGATAAAACCATCATTCAAACTCTAATTGTTCCACTTATTAAGCTGTTTCACTTCAGAAAAACTTCCTCGAAACTCTCCAAACCTTTGTTTCCCCATCTGGTGAATGAGAATAATTACATCTTCCTTCAACAGTTGTCAAGATTCAACACAGTCCTGTATAGGAAGTGCCTACCCTGGTGCTTGGCACAACTCAGACTCTTTGCCATGACTTTACCCTTTCTCCTTGCCAAACTTCCAGGAGATTGTTCTCCAAGAGCAAGTCCATAAGACAGCAGGTGTGCCTTGACTCTTCTTTAGCTGGTGGACTATACTCCCTCAGTTCCTGCAAATTTTAAGGGCAAATGCCTATTGATCACACTATGGGATACCCATGAATGCCAGTAAAACATAACCACACAGAGCCATTTCCCTGCCATATGACATTTCAACAGAACTATGTTTGAAAGCCTCCTACATGATAAAACACTCTTCTTCAGGGTATGTGTTTTTGCCTTCAAGAAAATTCTCAATCATAAACAGCAAACTGTGCTGGACTAATCTTTTAATTTTTAAAAATTAATTTTAGAGCTACAGTAAGTCTCCAAATACCCTTCCCCCAGCCTCCCCTAGTGTTAACATCTTCTAAGATTACAGTACAATTATCAATAGTAAGAAATTAATATTGGTACAATATATTTTGTTAACCAAAGACCTTATTTGAATTTCACTGGTTTTTCCCAAAGTTTTCTTCTTCTGTTCCAGGACCCAATCAAAGTTTCCCTGTTGCTTTCAGTTTTCACGTCTCTTAGTTTTCTCCCTTCTGTGCTGTTCTGCATCCTTGCCTTGTCTTTCATGTCCTGGACATTTTGAAGAGGGAAGGACAGTTATTTTGTAGACTGTGTCTCTGTTTGGAATCTTGTGACTTGTTCTGCTGATTAAATGAAGTGACACAGTTGTGGAAAGAATGCTGCAGAATTGGTTGTACTTCACTTGCTCGCTTGTCTGCTAGATTTCCCCACTGTGAAGTTCCAATTTCTTTCTATGTAATCAACAAGTACTTTAGAAGAGTGACGACTTTCTTAAGAGTCTCATTAACATATATAAAAATATAGGACTATGCATAGAAAAGACTGCCCTGTCATAAACACAAATGTTTCATAGGTGTCTAATTTTTTCATTGTTAGAGTGTATCTAAACTTAGGGTGAATGTTAACTTTTGATCATAACAGTTGGATAGTCATACAGTGAATTTGAAAAGATCTGCATTTCCTGATAGAAAGAATTTGGTTCCTTCTAGCATGCTTTGAGCTTAACTGAATGTACATCATGCTGATCAAAGCAATCTGTGAAAATTATCTTGTGCTAAAAAATCACGACTAAAGACTCAATATATGGTAGAATTTATAGCTTTAAGATGTGTAATAAGATCATTCGTTTTATAACTGTATCACTTGGTTGCACATATTTAACAAGAAAAAATGAAAGAATGCAGGCCTGAGGTCCTGGGCTGTGGGATTAGCATGTGGACTGTTGCTCCTGGCCCTCTATATCTAATTCTCAACCATGTTCAGATGCCATACATCTATGGATATGTCAAGCAAGTTCAGCTAGTAAAAGTATATTGCAAATAAGGCTAGTGTCCCAGCTCTGTCCTCTTGGATGTGTTCCATGCATCAGTTACTCTTGATGCTCATGTCCATCCAGAAATGCAATAAACATGTAATAAACACCTTCTGTTATGTCAGGCCATATGCTAAATCATTAGAGTTAGGTGGATTAGATAAGAGATTATGAAGAGTTTGGCAAGCGTTTGTTACTGACACTTGAAAAAGTCAGTCTATGAGCAATATAATTTTATTCTCATAAAGTTTAAGAACCAGCATATTTAAATATAAATAAGATTAAACTCCAAGATCAGGGAAATCACATGCTTCAATCTCAGAGTAGCAGCCAAGATTCATAGATCACAGAATAGCTGTGATTTAGGATTACATGTTTTCAACAGAGCTAAACTTATACTGTTGATCTAGCAAGTGGCAAGATCAGTCTTTTTTTAAACAAATAATGAATGGTGAGTTACTTGTCTTCACATTATTTTTTTTTTTTTGATATGGTATTTGGTTTAAAGTAAGTTCCAATCCTTTGACCTAAAGTATTAGTTTGGGAAAATGTTACCTGACACCAATGCTTCTAGTGAAATTGAACACAGAATTAAAATTCTAAGATTATTGCAAAATTCAAAATGATTTTAATTTACTCAGAGGCACCAATGAATTTTTCCAAAGTAGAAATCTTATACACACACACACACACACACACACATACACACACACACTAAGCTTTTACCTGTGCAAGTATTAAGTGGAAGTCTGACTCCAAAATCACAGCAGTGGCAATATTGGTGGTACTAACAGAAATAACAATATAATAACATGTGCCATGTTCACCTCATGCTCAATGTGGAGAACAATCTCAAAGAAAAGTCCCATTTAGATAAGAGTATAGGGCAAAGGCAGTGATCAGCCACTCTCAGCAATTATGGAACTTGGTGGCAGGACTCAAAGACTCCTTGCCTTTATATGGAGCAAGCTCTTTGGTTAGCTCAACTTTAATGTTCTTTGGAGAGTCTGCTTTGAACACTGCTTTTTCTGGAAAGATTTTTTCTTATTTAATATCCACAGTAGTTGTTTGAGACTGTCCTCTAATTGGGGCTTCACAGTTTTTGTATCTTCCTTCTTACCAAGGCCAGGATATGACCCAGGTTTATTTTAGGGATAAGTAGCCAAAGGCTTTTGCAAGCCAGGTTTGTGGTCTCAGCAAAAGTATAACTCCCTAAAAATTCTAGGGGTCTTCTGTTCTCTCTGTTTCTAGT
This sequence comes from Marmota monax, assembly GCF_021218885.2. NCBI lineage: Eukaryota > Metazoa > Chordata > Mammalia > Rodentia > Sciuridae > Marmota > Marmota monax. Next base: position 10,098,343 of record NW_026694617.1, read on the forward strand.
AAGTTCCATGTAATTATGCTAATATATGTAAACTAGTTATGCCTTTATCTAAGCTAAGATAACAAATGAAAGACTTTTAAAAAAATATTTCCCAGTATCTTTTATTACCATTTTCCAAAGGTATCTGTTGGGCATTTAATCACATTAAGCATTGAATGGACTCTGGCATATACTGCAGTCCACTAATTAGTTTATTTTGGTATTGCATTTTGAGGTATTCATTAATGTTGCAGAGAGCTTGATGTGCAACAGTCTTGCGATGGCTGGCTGGTGTCTTTAACAGTTAGCACGGGGGTTCCTAAGTGCTCTTCTTATTGTGCTGCCTTCACTCTTTATTAGGAGCCCCAGGGGCTCACAAAACCTGACAGCATGTATAGCAGAAGTCAATGCACCTCTGATTTGAGGCAAAATTAAACTTGTTTTTAAATGTTCAAGTTCCTTTTAAAAATCCCACATTTCTAACCATTGTTATATACTTACACATGTGTGTTTGTGAGTAGGTGTGTGTAGGTATAGGTATGTATGTGTATGTAAAAGTTATCAAGATGAAGACAGGCAGGAATATCCACATGGTACCCAAAGCCACTATAACTGCCTACCTTATTGAATATTCAACTCTATTTAAAAGAGTCAGACGATTCCCCATCAAAGTCATCTAATTACAGATATGACTTTGTTTCCTTTATTAATGGGCCATTTGTATGTGGAAATGTCCAACCTGAAATATAACAGCAACTATTTTCAGTATGAGTGATTAATACCTCCTGGGCAGGCCTGCTTGGTTTATTACTTAATATCTGGCAAATATTTGTTTTTATGTTTGGAATCACCATTAGTGATTAAGTACATATTAACTAAATTGTCTTTAGAAATATCTCTACGGCCTACTACCCATTTCCAATCCCTGCTATTTTTATTTCAGTCTACAAATAATAGATTTGCTCCTTTTGAACATGAAATAATTTTGTTGTTGTTGTGTTCTCGTTATTGTTTTGTCATCTCTCAAACTGATGCTGATTCTTCAGAGCCCGTCATAGTACATTCAGTCCCGATTCCCCACTTTGTTCACAAGTCAAAAAGAACTGAGGGTTTTCAGATATTTAAATATATAAATTAATTCTTTTTTTCATTTGCATTCACATCTAACCTTTTGGATTCCATCTGGAAATAAAACTAAAAACACCGAAACACCATAATAATAATAAAGACTGTTTTCCATGGGGTTTCTAGCCTGCAGGAAACGAGAAACATCAGCCATCTCACAGGCCTCATCTGCATAGATTTTTTTAGTCAAATTCTACAAAACCTGGAGATTGATAAATAAATATATATGTATATATTTATTTATTTTATTATTTTATTTTTCTAAATTAACACTAGAGAATGCCTTTCAGCATTCAGGACCACACTGGCCCCATCAAGGCTAATCTCAAGATGATTTAGATTGAAACCAAAAACAAAAAAGTAGAAAGAAAATTTCATATTTATTAGTTCAGAGATTTGGAATGTATGAGAAGTAGAAAGAAGTATTCCAAATATTGATGCCATATTAATGTATTTAATTGAAAATTTTGAATTCATCTGCTTGTAATTTGTTTCAATTTCCCTTCTCGGGAGATAGGAGATGGCGGCGAGGGGAGTGCATTGCCCCCATGTGCTGCTTCACTGTGTGGGAGTATGACAAGTCAGGACGGCTAAAGGCTATCTTGTTAGGAATTTCCAGCAATAGTGGGGTGCTCCGGAACCTGGAGGAAGGATTTCCATCGCACGAGGATCGGCTACGGGGACTCAAACGCGAGAGGTTTGTCGCACGGAGGGTAACACTGCTTATTCAGCAAATCGCCCCACGGCTAGAGTCTGCAGCGCGCGCTGGGAAACGAGGAGATAGCGACGCAGGGATACAGCGCTGCAGTTTCTGCCAGCCGTGCAAGCACCGTACTCAGGGCTGAATTCTGGGTTTGAGACAGGGGAAGGAAGCGGTCCATCTCGGTTCTCCACACCGGTCAGACCACAGAGGAGGCCAGCAGCCACCATGTTGGAAAGCTGACGTCACCATCCCTGTTTTCGACTGACCGCAGCTCATTCAGCCATAGAACAGGTAATTTCAGGCTGCCATTCGCCTGCGGCTTGCAGACAGATTGCTAGGGTTCAGTGCCTGGGGGCTTCTTAGAACCTGATCTTATCGGAGCGAACACCGAGCGCGGGGCGGCCGAGTTCCGGCTCCCGGAACCGCCCTGGCCCAGGGCTGCGGAGCCTGCGGAGGCTGCTTCTTGGACCCTGCTCCTATCAGAGCATACACCAAGCACTAAGCGGCCGAATTCCGGCTCCCGGAACTGAGCCCGCGGGGACTGCTTCTTGGAGCCTACTCTTATCGGAGCTTACACCGAGCACGGAGCGGCCGAGTTCCGGCTCCCGGAACTGCCCTGGCCCAGGGCTAGGAGCCCACGGAAACTGCTTCTCGGTCCGGGTCCTGCTGAGGGCCGGTCAGGACTCACCCGTTGCTTTGGTTGCCCGGCAAGGGGAACGAAATGATGCCATTCGCATAGGATACCAACATGGCAGAGATCTGATGTCATCAGAAAGCGGCGGAGGAGAGAACTTCATCAATACCAGCGGCGACAGAAACAGTTGGTCTCCTGGTAGGGGGGGTGAGGCACAGACACCCGAGTCTCCTCAATTTGTCGTCGAGCCAGAGGGGAGGAGCCGGGCCGCCGCCAGCCCCCGGAGCAGGCCCAGCGGCTCGCCAGCATGGTGACCGCGTGACCCCAATTGGAGAGGGGGCGGAGCGGAGCCGCCACCCGAACCCGCAAGGTGGGCAGACCCGCGACCCAGTGGTACATGGGCGTGGTAGGAGGGGCAGGGCAGAGCCGCCGCCCGCGCTTGCAAGGTAAACAGACCTGTCACAGACTGGCGGGTCAGGCCCAGTGGCCTGCCAGTGTGGTACACACGTCACCCCAACTGGAGTAGGGGCAGAGCAGATCCTTCTCCCACGCCCGGATCAGGCCCTGCCGGTGTGGTGGCCACGTGACCCCAATTGGAGTGGGGGCGGAGCGGAACCGCCACCCGTGCCCGCAGGGTGAGCAGACCTGTGACCAACCTGCAGATCAGGCCCAGGGGTCCGCAGGCGTGGTACACACACCACCCTAATTGGAGTAGGGGCAGAGCAGAGTCACCGCCCGTGCCAGGAACAGGCCCAGCGACCTGCAGGCGGGGTAGTCACGACACCCCAATTGGAGTAGGGGCAGAGCAGAGCCGCCACCCGTGCCCGAAAGGTGGGCAGATCTGCGACTGACCAGCGGGACAGGCCCAGTGGCCTGCCGGTACGACAGACACGTCACCCCATTTGGAGTAGGGGCAGAGTAGAGCCGCCACCTGCGCCTGCAGAGTAGGCAAACCTGCAACTGACCGGCGGATCAGGCCCGGTGGCCTGCCGGCGTGGTACACTCGTCACCCCAATTGGAGTAGGGGCAGAATAGAGCCGCCGCCAGCGCCCAGAACAGGCCCAGTGACCTGCCGGCGTGGTAGCCACAACACCCCAATTGGTATAAGGAGAGAGCAGAGCCGCCGCCCGCGCCTGCAGGAAAGATACGCAAGCAGTATGAAAAGACAAGGAAAGAAAGGATCACAAGCAATGCAGGTCAACACAACTTTAGAAGAGGTAACAGCTGCAGCAGATGGAATGTCAGATAAAGAATTCAGGATATACATGCTTCAGATGATCTGGAGTATCAAGGAAGACATTAGACAGCAAAATCAGACAATGAAAGATCACTTCGACAATGAATTACGCAAACAAATCCAGGAAGCAAAGGATCAACTATACAGGGAGATAGAGGTTATAAAAAACAAACAAACAGAAATCCTAGAAATGCAGGAAGCAATAAACCAACTTTAAAACTCAATGGAGAATACTACCAGCAGAGTAGAACACTTAGAAGATAGAACATCAGACAATGAAGACAAAGTATTTCAACTGGAAAAGAACATAGACAGCTCAGCAAGACTGTTAAGAAACCATGAGCAGAACATCCAAGAAATATGGGATAACATTAAGAGACCAAACTTAAGAGTCATTGGGATACAGGAAGGTACAGAGCTCCAAACCAAAGGAATGAGCAGTCTATTCAATGAAATAATACGAGAAAACTTCCCAGACTTGAAGAATGAGACAGAATCCCAAATCCTAGAAGCCTACAGGACGCCGAATGTGCAAAATCATAAGAGATCCACACCTAGACACATTATAATGAAGATGCCCAACATACAGAATAAGGAGAGAATTTTAAAAGCTACAAGAGAAAGGAAGCAGATTACATTTAGGGGTAAGCCAATCAGGATAACAGCTGATCTTTCAACACAGACTCTGAAAGCTAGAAGATCCTGGAATAACATATTTCAAACACTGAAAGAAAATGGGTTCCAACCAAGAATTGTGTATCCAGCGAAATTAAGCTTCAGGATGGAAGATGAAATTAAAACCTTCCACGATAAACAAAAGTTAAAAGAATTCGCAGCTAGAAAACCATCTCTTCAAAACATCCTCGCCAAAACATTACAGGAAGAGGAAATGGAAAATAACAATGAAAACCAACAGTGGGAGGTAGGACAGTAAAGGGGGGGAAAATAATCAAAGAGGAAAACAAACCATGTTTAGTAACAGAAATAAACAAATATGGCTGGAAGAACAACCCATATCTCAATAATAACCCTAAATGTTAATGGCTTAAACTCATCAATTAAGAGACACAGGCTAGTAGAATGGATCACAAAACAAGACCCAACAATATGCTGCCTGCAGGAGACGCATTTGATAGGAAAAGACATACATAGGCTAAAGGTGAAAGGTTGGGAAAAATCATATCACTCATATGGACTTCGGAAACAAGCAGGAGTGTCCATACTCATATCAAATAAAATAGATTTCAAGCCAAAGTTAATCAAAAGGGATAAAGAGGGACACTACATACTGCTTAAGGGAACCATACACCAACAAGACATAACAATCATAAATATTTATGCCCCAAACAATGGTGCAGCTATGTTCGTCAAACAAACTCTTCTCAAGTTCAAGAGTCTAATAGACCACCATACCATAATCATGGGAGACTTCAACACACCTCTCTCGCCACTGGACAGATCTTCCAAACAAAAGTTGAATAAGGAAACTATAGAACCCAATAACACAATTAATAACCTAGACTTAATTGACATATATAGAGTATACCACCCAACATCAAGCAGTTATACTTTTTTCTCAGCAGCACATGGATCCTTCTCAAAAACAGATCATATATTATGTCACAGGGCAACTCTTAGACAGTATAAAGGAGTAGAGATAATACCATGCATCTTATCTGATCATAATGGAATGAAACTGAAAATCAACGATAAAAGAAGGAAGGAAAAAGCATACATCACTTGGAGAATGAACAATAGGTTACTGAATGATCAATGGGTTATAGAAGACATCAAGGAGGAAATTAAAAAATTCTTAGAGATAAATGAAAACACAGACGCAACATATCGGAATCTATGGGACACATTGAAAGCAGTTCTAAGAGGAAAATTCATTGCTTGGAGTTCATTCCTTAAAAAAAGAAAAAAACAACAAATAAATGATCTCATACTTCATCTCAAAATCCTTGAAAAAGAAGAGCAAAACAACAGCAAAAGAAATAGAAGGCAAGAAATAATTAAAATCAGAGCTGAAATTAATGAAATCGAAACAAAAGAAACAATTGAAAAAATTGACAAAACTAAAAGTTGGTTCTTTGAAAAAATAAACAAAATCGACAGACCCTTAGGGATGCTAGCGAAGAGAAGAAGAGAGAGAACTCAAATTACTAGCATACGGGATGAAAAAGGCAATATCACAATAGACACTTCAGAAATACAGAAGATAATCAAAAAACTATTTTGAATCCTTATACTCCAATAAATTAGAAGATAGTGAAGGCATAGATAAATTTCTTAAGTCATATGATCTGCCCAGATTGAGTCAGGAGGATATAGACAACCTAAACAGACCAATATCAATTGAGGAAATAGAAGAAACCATCAAAAGACTACCAACTAAGAAAAGCTCAGGACCGGATGGGTATACAGCAGAATTTTACAAAACCTTTAAAGAAGAACTAATACCAATACTTTTCAAGCTACTTCAGGAAATAGAAAAAGAGGGAGAACTTCCAAATTCATTCTATGAGGCCAACATCACCCTGATACCTAAACCAGACAAAGACACTTCAAAGAAAGAAAACTACAGACCAATATCTCTAATGAACCTAGATGCAAAAATCCTCAATAAAATTCTGGCGAATCGGATACAAAAACATATCAAAAAAATTGTGCACCATGATCAAGTAGGATTCATCCCTGGGATGCAAGGCTGGTTCAATATACGGAAATCAATAAATGTTATTCACCACATCAATAGACTTAAAAATAAGAACCATATGATCATCTCGATAGATGTGGAAAAAGCATTCGACAAAATACAGCATCCCTTTATGTTCAAAACTCTAGAAAAACTAGGGATAACAGGAACATACCTCAATATTGTAAAAGCAATCTATGCTAAGCCTCAGGCTAGCATCATTCTGAATGGAGAAAAACTGAAGGCATTCCCTCTAAAATCTGGAACAAGACAGGGATGCCCTCTCTCTCCACTTCTCTTCAACAAAGTTCTCGAAACACTGGCCAGAGCAATTAGACAGACGAAAGAAATTAAAGGCATAAAAATAGGAAAAGAAGAACTTAAATTATCACTATTTGCAGATGATATGATTCTATACCTAGCAGACCCAAAGGCTCTACAAAGAAACTATTAGAGCTAATAAATGAATTCAGCAAAGTGGCAGGATATAAAATCAACACGCATAAATCAAAGGCATTCCTGTATATCAGCGACAAATCCTCTGAAATGGAAATGAGGACAACCACTCCATTCACAATATCTTCAAAAAAATAAAATACTTGGGAATCAACCTAACAAAAGAGGTGAAAGACTTATACAATGAAAACTACAGAACCCTAAAGAGAGAAATAGAAGAAGATCTTAGAAGATGGAAAAATATACCCTGTTCATGGATAGGCAGAACTAACATCATCAAAATGGCGATATTACCAAAAGTTCTCTATAGGTTTAATGCAATGCCAATCAAAATCCCAACGGCATTTCTTGTAGAAATAGAGAAAGCAATCATGAAATTCATATGGAAAAATAAAAGACCCAGAATAGCAAAAACAATGCTAAGCAGGAAGTGTGAATCAGGCGGTATAGCGATACCAGACTTCAAACTATACTACAGAGCAATAGTAACAAAAACAGCATGGTACTGGTACCAAAACAGGCGGGTGGACCAATGGTACAGAATAGAGGACACAGAAACCAATCCACAAAACTACAACTATCTTATATTTGATAAAGGGGCTAAAAGCATGCAATGGAGGAAGGATAGCATCTTCAACAAATGGTGCTGGGAAAACTGGAAATCCATATGCAACAAAATGAAACTGAATCCCTTTCTCTCGCCATGCACAAAAGTGAATTCAAAATGGATCAAGGAGCTTGATATCAAATCAGAGACACGCCGTCTGATAGAAGAAAAAGTTGGCTACGATCTACATTCGGTGGGGTCGGGCTCCAAATTCCTCAATAGGACACCCATAGCACAAAAGTTAATAACTAGAATCAACAAATGGGACTTACTCAAACTAAAAAGTTTTTTCTCAGCAAAAGAAACAATAAGAGAGGTAAATAGGGAGCCTACACCCTGGGAACAAATCTTTACTCCTCACACTTCAGATAGAGCCCTAATATCCAGAGTATACAAAGAACTCAAAAAATTAGACAATAAGAGAACAAACAACCCAATCAACAAATGGGCCAAGGACCTGAACAGACGCTTCTCAGAGGAGGACATACAGTCAATCAACAAGTACATGAAAAAATGCTCACCATCTCCAGCTGTCAGAGAAATGCAAATCAAAACCACCCTAAGATACCATCTCACTCTAGTAAGATTGGCAGCCATTAGGAAGTCAAACAACAACAAGTGCTGGCGAGGATGTGGGGAAAAGGGTACACTTGTACATTGCTGGTGGGACTGCAGATTGGTGCAGCCAATTTGGAAAGCAGTATGGAGATTTCTTGGAAAGCTGGGAATGGAGCCACCATTTGACCCAGCTATTCCCCTTCTTGGTCTATTCCCTAAAGACCTAAAAAGAGCATGCTACAGGGACACTGCTACATCGATGTTCATAGCAGCACAATTCACAATAGCAAGACTGTGGAACCAACCTAGATGCCCTTCAATAGACGAATGGATAAAAAAAATGTGGCATTTATACACAATGGAGTATTACTCTGCATTAAAAAATGACAAAATCATAGAATTTGCAGGGAAATGGATGGCATTAGAGCAGATTATGCTAAGTGAAGCTAGCCAATCCCTAAAAAACAAATGCCAAATGTCTTCTTTGATATAAGGAGAGTAACTAAGATCAGAGTAGGGACGAAGAGCAGGAGAAGAAGATTAACATTTAACAGGGATGAGAGGTGGGAGGGAAAGGGAGAGAGAAGGGAAATTGCATGGAAATGGAAGGAGACCCTCAGGGTTATACAGTGGAGGGGGTAGAGAGAGAGGAGGGGAGGGGAGGGGAGAGGTGGGGAGGGGGGAGGGTGGAGGATGGGAAAGGCAGCGGAGCACAACAGACACTAGTATGGCAATATGTAAATCAATGGATGTGTAACTGATGTGATTCTGCAATCTGTGTATGGGGGGAAGGTGGGAGTTCATAACCCACTTGAATCAAAGTGTGGAATATGATATGTCAAGAAATTTGTAATGTTTTGAACAACCAACAATAAAAAATTTAAAAAAAAATACAAAAAAAAAATTCCCTTCTCCTGGAGTTCTTTTTTGACTAATTTAAATTTTTTTCATGATATAATGTATAGCCACTTTTCAGCTGGTATTTGTGTAAGGAAGCACACAGTTATCACATTATATAATGGGTCATTACTATGTAGATGCTAATGTGTTATAAGAAATGAGCATCAAGCATAGACAACAAGCGAAGCTGCACCCTACTACCTGACCTCAAGTTCAATTGCTTTTTAAAAATAATAAAATATTAAAACGTATTAGTAATCTCTCACTAAAATCAGATAATGTCAAGCATTGATGCTTATCAATTTTTAAAGCAGCGTTTTTAGGGATCTCCTCTGCATAAAATAGAATGATAGGTAGCTACACATTTTTTAATAAATCCAAAATAAGCTAATGATATAGATAATCGTACTCACCAAAAATATTTTATTGGAGAAAATTGTAAATAAAAGTCAAAATATCTCCCACTCCCCAGAAAAGATGTTTAGTTTTATTTTGTATATTAAAAGGAAAGTAAAAATTTTTGATAAGTTTTATAAAAGGTGATTGGGCTTATGCTTATCTGATAAGAATTTTTAGAAAATTGAAGAAACGGTATATTTGTTGCCAAAGTCCTGAACTTAGTGTCATTAGAATGAGTTCACTGTGAAAATCATGATTCCAAGTTAATTTGATCAACTTTTGCCTTCTTCTATCTTGGTCTCTAACACTGTCCACTACTGAGTCCAGTGGCTGTTTTCACTTAGCTCAGAATGTTCCGAATGCTTGTCCTCCTGCCTGGAGCATACACTTGCCTGCCTCTCTCTTGTTCCTGCTGATAGAGGACAAGGCTTGCAAACATGGCAGTGCTAAATGACATGCAGGCAGATAGCCCCAGAAGAAATTAAAACCACTGACATCTCAATTCAGAGAATTCTGGCCTCTATCACTGTGAAACAATAAATTTCTCTTGTTTATGCCATCTAGTTTGTGGAACTTTTTACAGTGGTTTTAGGACTCCAAAACATCCTCACAGAGACTATCAGTTCTGTTCTGATATTCTCTCTTTTTTACTTTCCCATCTCTATATTTCTTTCTTAAATTTATAATTTTAATTTTTTGTTTATTTTGGTACCAGGGATTGAACCCAGGGGTGCTTAACCACTGAGTCACATCCCCAGCCCTCTTTTTAATATTTTATTTAAAGACAGGATCTCACTAAGATGCTTAGGCTTTTTTAAATTGCTGAGGCTGGCTTTGAACTCGAAAACTGCCTCAGCCTCCCAAGCTGCTGGGTTACAGGCATGTGTCACCACACCTAACTTATAATTCTTAATCTAAGTGACCCACTCTTCAGTTTCTTGTGTGTCCATACAGAATTTATGTGTGGGTAGTCAAGTGTGTTTAATATCTAGAACTTCACTTATGATCATGGTATGTTGAACACTTTTTCATATATTTGTGGTGGGACTGCAAATTGGTGCAATTACTATGGAAGCAGTATGGAGATTCCTCAGAAAATTGGGAATGGAACCACCATTTGACCCAGCTATCCCACTCCTTGGTTTATACCCAAAGGACTTAAAATCAGCATACTATAGTGATGCAGCCACATCAATTTTTATAGCAACTCAATTCACAATAGCTAGACTATGGAACCAACCTAGGTGTCCTTCAATAGATGAATGGACAAAGAAAATGTGGTATATATCCTCAGTGGAATATTGCTCAGCTTTAAAGAATAGTAAAATTATGGCATTTGCCAGTAAATGGTTGGAGTTGGAGAATATCATGCTAAGCAAAATAAGTAAATCCCACAAAACCAAAGGCCAAATATTTTCTCTAGTATGTGGATGCTAATTCACAATAAGGGGGGGCACTAGGGAAGAACAGCATTACCTTAGATTAGGTAGAGGGAAATGATGGGAGAGAAGAGGAGGTAATGTGGGGATAGGAAAGATAGAATGAAACAGACATTATTATTGTATGTATATATGTGACTGCATGACCAAAATGATTCTGTAACATGTACACTCAGAGAAATGAGAAATTATATCCCATCTATGTATGATATATCAAAATGCATCAATGCATTCTACTGTCATGTATAACTAATTAAAACAAATAAAAAATTTTTTTAAGATCATGGTATACATCATACTTTGCAATTCTTTGTTTCTTCTAATATATTACATATCTATCTCTTCACTTTGCATTCTTCTTTTCTAAGTATTATAAAATATTCCATTATGTAGATGTAATATAAGTTGTTTATTGAGTTCCCTATTGATGGATACTTGAGTACTGTCAAGTTCTCTGTTAGTATAAGAAGTGCTGTGGTACAATTTCTTTTACATGTATCTTTCTTAAATATATCTATAAGTTTTAACAGTATAATTACTTGTTTAAAGGTATATGCTGTTATGTTCAGAGATATTTTCAATTTTTATCCATAAAGGATATAAAACTCTTCATATAGCTTTACATATGTTTAAAAAAAAACTTTCAGTTTTAGTATTGTAGTATATAAAGGACAATTGCACATAAATTATGCTGTAATTATTTCTTGCTAATGTATACTTCAGTTAATTGTAAATGTTCCTTGGACTTCAGATTCTGTGAATCACACGATAGCTACTCAGTTTATGGCTAACTGACTATAATATTAGGAAAGCAGTTGTTAAATTTACAGACAACATGAAGACAAATAATAATTCATTCCTTTGGAATAAGATGGAAGTTTGTACAAGAAGCCAATTTGGAAATTCCTCAAAAAAGTAAAACCACTGACATAAAATTCTAGAGCTAAATGGATCATATAGAAATTATCTAAACATTTTTTATTTTGTACAGACTCAACAATGTTAGAGCCAGAATTGTAGTTGAGGCCATTCCAGTGCCCTAAATATATACACTCTAATGGATCCTGGGCTGGCTGACTAGGTCATGTTTATTCTCATATTCTTATCCTTCTTTCTCTGCTCTGATGGTCTTCTCACTGACCCCCCCCCCCAGAAAAAAAATGGGCTCCCATCCCTTTCCATTGATCCCGTATATGGACAATATATTCATATGCTAATTATACATTAGCAACCACATTTCAAATGCTTATCACATGCCCAGGATTGTGAGAAATTCTAGAAAGAGAAGAATGATTTAAAACTTTCTGATCTAGGCTAACATCATGGATTGATTTATACTGAGCCAGCATCAGTATGGCTGCATTCGAAAAAGCACAATTAGGCAATGCAAGTTGACATTAAGGAACCAGCTCTCAGCTGGCATTGGGTAAAGGTGTAGTTAAGGAGATAAAGTGCTGAACCTTTCCCAGAACGCTTGAGATCAGATGATAAAAGCAATGATTTGTCCTGCCTTTCAGAATAGTATGTTTCAGAAAGTCAGCAATGTATTAAGATGAGTTGGCAGAGTTGTGCAATGAGACCAACTTACATTTAAATCCTGCCTCTTAATAATTTAGCATTTCTGTTTCCTTATCTGTAAAATGAAAGGCAGAGATGTTATGATAAAAAATGATAATATTTGTAAATCACTTAATATTTTACATGGCATAGAGTAAAGGCAAGAAAAATAGCTATTTCATTTATCATTATGAGTATCATGATGTTCTAGTTTTATATTCATTCTATTATTTGCATAGTATTTTTACAATATATTTATAAGAAAATAGGTTCTTAATTCATATTTGGCAAATTAATGATTATTTGTTAATGTGTTTTCTTCTATTCTTTAGTATGGTATATTTATGAAAATATAAAATGAGCCGGGTATGGTGGCACATGCCTGTAATCCTAGCAGCTCAGGAGGCTGAGGTGGGAGGATCATGAGTTCAAAACCAGCCTTGGCAATTTAGCAAGGCCCTTAGCAACTCAGCCAGATCCTGTCTCTAAGTAAAATATGAAAAAGGGCTGGGGATGTGGCTCAGTGGTTAAGCACCCCTGGGTTTGAACCCTGGTACCAAATACGAAGAAAAAATGAATAGTTGTGTGAGAAATAAAAGCATCTCTCCCAGATATACAAATGAACATATTTAAATAACTCCTAAAATTATGTTGTATTTATGAAGAATTTTGTATATTATGCATCTTCAATGTGAGTCACATAGAACTCAGGATATGTGTTATTGCCACTTAGCATATGCTTAAGAAATCAATCTTGCCAAAATGAGAAAAATTATGAGGCTTATAGATTGATTTTCATGGGAAAAATTAAATGTAATTAAGGTTTTATCATGGAAAATTACTACAAATCTCAAAATCAATCAATGAAATATTTTTCCAGTGGTAGAAGCAAAATTCCTGAGCACAATGTTTATACATCTTTTACTAAGTTCATTGTTCAGTGAAACTTGTTTTATTCTAGAAATAGTGGGTCATCTTTTAGTATATGTCCAAAAAGAAAAGAAAAGAAAAAAGAAATGCGAGCATCTTAAAATAGACCCTAAGTCTGAAATAGTTTCAATACTTGCAGCTTGTCTCCTCCAGAGTCAGAGTTAATATTATGACCCTTTTCTGAAGAGCCACTTAAAGGATGCACAGACTCACACAAAGTACCATGATGCTTCTCTTCAAATGGAACCACTCATGCATTCAGGTGTTCATAAAATTTATTGCATATAATTATTTTCCCAGCTCTAGATTTTAAATGCTGAAACCATAGACTGCAATGTTAGGCTCTCTGTTCTCAAGGCACAAGAGCAAGTGATAAAGAAATAGGATGAAAGCAAACAGATAATAAATAGTACGTGCATCCAACCCCTAGTGTATCAGGGTACATTTCCCAGAAGAAGAAGGCTACAGAGCTGGGTGTTTCAGGATGAGTAGGAGTTAAACAGGTGATAGATGGGACAGAGAGCTGAGGTTGGGGTATAGAGACATTAGGGAAAATTAGCACTGGACAAACTTGCAGTTAATCAGGTAGAACATAGTATGGGGTGAAGGTTAATAGGACAGGGTAGAGATGAACCAAAAAAAGGAAGGCAGCAGCCACATTTTATTCTGAATGCAATGAAGTTTCAAATGATTTCAAGCAAAAGGGAGTTAAGATTTTCATTTTAGAGAAAAGGCTTCAGCAACAATGTAGAAAATGCATGTGTGGGCAGGCAATAGGAGTGGTGGCAGAAGAGATCCATCAAGAGGACAAGGCAATTCCCAGGGCAAATGGACACAAATACACAGATCAAACTGAAATCAAGAAAGTAAAAAATGAAATGAAGAGAAGAAAGCCTGTACAAAGCTCTGGTGATTGGTTGGATACTAAGGGAAATGGAAAGAAGGGTGACTCCAATAACTGAGGTGTCTGGCTTGGAAATGGAAACTCTCCTGGTATTGAGATTATGGGATATGGGACAAATTTGGGAAATATAATTTCTAAGGTCAATTTTGACTATTTTGTAAGAAACAGTGAAACTGGAGTTTGAGATGAAACTTGAGTCTCTGCTTCTACTAACAGGTGGGGTCTGTGTAAGCTTCAGCTGAATAAGTTCATTTTACTGTTAGCAGCTAATCACAGCAGGAGATGCCTGCCTGCATCAGCTTTGAGGGTCACAGTCCGCAAAGCCAGATTCTTCTCTCTACTACTAGCAGCGTATTGCAGCTATTAATGGCAGACCCTAGCAGCTCACTGCCAATTTTTTTTTTCCTGGTTCTTGTCTCACAGATTCAAAGAATGAAATCCATGAACAAAAATGAATGGCAAGAGGGAAAGAAATAGGATTTATTTAAATGAAAAGACAAGACATAGAACTCCCAGAAGGCACAAGGGGACTTTATACCAGGTTCTCACTCTAAACATGCTAGTCTAAGGGCTTATATAGCTTCTGGGTCCCTACCCATTGATAAAAATCCATGATAAATTAGGTATTGGAAAAGTGCTAAGACTGGAGGTTGGCCCTTTAGTCTGTAGTCTTTACTCAGTTCTCCTCTACCCTTTTATTCCCATCACCTAAGAACAAAGAAGTTGACTGGAATGTTTGGAATATTTCTACAGGTAATCTCATGGAGCATCCTTTACATTAAAAAAAAAAAAAGCACGCACTAATTGGGACCCATTAACTATCCTATCTTATTCTTTCCTGATGAAAATTTCGCAACAAATGCAACAGAAAGTCAGAAAAGGAGATTAATTGAAGATAGAAATATCCATGATGCTTCCAAAGGAAGCCATATATGGTCAGCAAGACTCTGACCCATCCAAGCAGATGGTACCACTGGCAGAGGAAAGCTAAAGGAGCAGGAGGCTTCTCAACAGCAAAGCTGACCAAGAGTAACTTGAACAAATGAGAGGTATTTACTTCTTATACAACAAGAGGCCCTATGATTATAGCTGATCAAGGATGTCAGAACTGAACTCTTCGTAATTCTCTTGGTCTTCCCTTTGTAACATAAGATAGTTGTTTCAGTTTTCAGATCGCTATTCCAGGAAGCAGGAAGGAAGGAAATAGAGAAAATTTTGAGAGAAACAGCCTCTGCATCAGAAAAGCAAGGGCTTTCCCTGCAATTCTCAGCAAATTTCCATTTGTAGCTCATGGGCCAGAATTATGTCAGAGGCCACTCTTGACTACAAGAGAAACAGAAGAGGCCTGGCATTAGCATTTTCTTTAAAAGAGGAAAGCAAGGAAAATAGAGATCAGAATGAATTTGGACCCAAACTGTGTTATCTGTTCTAGTTACATTAAAATTGAGGTACTCATGAGACATGAATTGAGATGCTCAGGATGCTGTGACTATGTCTCTGGGACTCATGAGAATGACATGGGTGTAGATTAAGAGTGATTCTGCCATGAGGGTGAATTATCTGTCTCGGAGTGCAACTGAGGAGAGTCAAAGGTACAACTCTGGAGAAGGCCAGACTTGAAGGGCTGGGCAGCAGCAGAGAAATCCTCAAACAAGCTGTGCTTGGTAATCAGGTATGTTGAAATTGAGCGAATTCCTGCCTCATGGGCTGTATATTCTTCATGGATTAATAGACAAGATTGTCCAATGAGACCAATGGTGTGATGCTGAAGTGAGGAGGGTAAGAGGATTGATGAAGATTTGAAGTCATCCTAGAAAGAGAGGGTTCTAACTAGAATAATAGAGACGTAACTAGAAATAATGGAGAAAAGATTAGGCAGTATTGAAAGACCAGCAAGAAACTTTTATGGCATTTGTCTTAACATGTGTGACTTTTTCCGTTGTCACTGAATGGCATGTGGAAACTTGAATGGAGATAGATTGCATAGTTACAGGACTTGAAACTGTTGTATGCACCTTCAATGAAATAAAAATTGAAGAACTAGAAATGGATAGTACGGACATAAATTCAGGATTAGAATCATGGGAATGGAAGTCTTGTATGACTAAAGAACAGGGAGGAATAAAGTTAGAAGAAAAGTATGTTAAGCTAAGTGCAGTGGTACACACCTATAATCCTAGACGTTCAGAAGACTGAATGAGGAGGATCACAAGTTCCAGATCAGCCTGGACAAGTCAGGAAGACCCTGTCTCAAAACAAAAGGAAAAACAGGCTGGGGATGTGGCTCAGTGCCAGATAGCTTGCCTAGCATGCATGAGGCCCTGGGTTCAATTCCTAGCACTATAAAGACATAAAAGTATGTTTTATTTGGGAAAAAATGCATTCAAACTTAAGATGGAAAGTAGAGCATCTATGGCTTGAATGAAAAGGTCTGAAGTTTGTTCAAATATACGGTTGAATGAAAAAAAAATGGGTTCATATGAACAGAATGGCAAATTGCAAAATGGAGAGATTGATAAACCAAGGTGTTACACTGGTAAATACGGACACAAAATAAAAATGTTGGTAGAAGACAGCCACAGGAAGGATCCAGGGAAAATGAACCAGAGCAAAAGGTAATAAGATGGTTTGGAAGCAGCAGCTGGGTCACAGGAGAAGGTAAACCTCTTGACTGTGCTGGGATTGCTGAGGGACTCATCAGGCAGCCTTTCCTGGAGATGGCTATACCACGGCAAGTTGTCTTTCCCCAGGGAAATTGGAGGGAATTGTAGGAAGCCTTTGAGGGTTGTGGAAGGGCTTGCTTGCCCTGGGTAGGAAAGGCAGAGGACCAGTGAGAACATGAGAAGATATACCTAAGGGGAGGAATGTGTCCCATGCAGGATTAGAGGGGAGGAAATGGGCAGCAGCATGGCAATTTGGTTCTGGCATGAGGGTCTAAGATGGGATGGAATCTGCTAGTTTCCAGGTTTTATAAGACCTTATTCTGAATGGGTGTCAGAGAATCCAAGATGCCAGCAGATGCCTTTGCTCAAGACTCCAACAGAACATTTGGGGAAATATATCATGGAGTCCCAAAGAAAGCTGAGCCCAGGTGTGTTGATAATTCAGCAAACTCCCCAGCAACATCATCTCTTGTGGGGAAAGTAACAGGCATCTCTGGAAGAAGGCCTGCCTTTCAGGAGGGGGCAGCCAGGCCAGCACATTTTACTGACTCATGAGACATGATAGGAGTTGAGGGGAAGGTGAGCAAATGGGTCCCTATGGAATGATCTGGGTGCTGCAGGAGGTGAAAGGGTATTTTAAAAGTTAGGTGGGTGCATTAAACTATTTAGAGAGAAGAGATTTCTTTTTCATCTTAAAAATGTGATCCCATGGGGTCAATAAAGGGAGGTAAAGTTTAAAGATATTTATCTACCAGTTTAAATGGTCCAACTTGGTATTGCTCTAAAAGTACAGTAATATCACACACACACACACACAAAATGAGAAATACTACTTATTCCTTTCTGGGCAAGCTCCTTGGTAAGGAATGAAATGGGCATCCAGAGAAACTTATAACAAGAAAGAGTAGTCATGTATTAATGGGTCCAACAAAGGCACAGCTAGGGTCCTGGTAGTGCCCGTTGGTAATGCCATTACTGCAGTGGTCCATGAATTTCTTAAATCACATACTAAACGTATGTACTCTGCACAGTGTGGAACAAGAAAATCCCTTCTCATTATCTTATTGAACTCTAGTGAGAACTGTGACAAGCTGCTTAGGAGATGGGATTCCCTTTGTGAGGGCTCCAGCAAAACTCCAAGTGTGGATATTTCTGGGATTAAGGGCATTTTAAACAATTCTCCTAAATACTGTTTGTTTGGGGTTTTTCGTACATATATAAATGCTGCGGCTCAACAAAAAGAGCTGTCCTTCATTTTGTGAATATATCTCACCAAATTTGTAATCATTCAATGAAGAAGGAAGTGAGAACTGCTAATGAGCTTTTTCATTCCAGATTGTTTTTTAAAATTCTACAAATGGGATTAATCACTTTTAGGATTAAAAAATATTCAAAAATTTTGTACAGTCTGAAAAGAATGTTTTATGAACTCTTACAGGGAGAGAGGATTTTGGCTGCATCTTACATTTCTATAGTGGCTTGACCAAGTAGGAGTTAGTTATTTGTAACATAGGAAAAAAGGATAGAGGTAGGCAGCCCAAAGTTGGCCCTAAATCTCCACTGTATCATTGTGTTTGTTCTGCTCATGGATTCCTCATGGTCCCAAGATAGCTGCTCATCCTCCATGCTCATGTTTGCATCCCAAGGAAAAGAAATGGAGCAACAAAGAAAAAGTATCATCAGGGAAATAAGCTTTTCCAGAAACCCAGAGATGATGTTCATTTTTTGAGGGGGGGGGGGGCTGGAACTGTGTTCCATAACCACCGTTAACACTGAGAAATAGAATTTTTAAATGTTGGGCCCATAGTTTCCTCCAACAACAAAGGGTCTTTCCATTACAAGAAAGAAAGGTAGAAGAGTGGAGAGTGTGCAGCCATAATGCAGTCTGACACAGTACTTAACATCTTTGATACCATTCTTTCCCTTCTCCACCCTTCATCATTTTGTAGTGAGCAATGAGATCAAGTGACTTAATTACATAACCAGTTCATGGCATGGCTGAATCTAAAATTCAAAGGTGCTACTCTGAGCACAGTAGTTCTCTTTCCCAATATACACCACTGTTCTCTTGTTCCATAAAATGTACAAAGTATATCCAGATATATTGATATCGCCTTTTTTTCTAACTTCCCCAACTGTATCCACTTAGATTTTTTAGATTTACTATGAGTCTGGTTAATTACTATGACAACTAATCTCTATCATTTTAATGCAGGATTGTGGCCTGTTAATTCACCCAGAGGAGAACTGTGGGTTACAACCTATTTCTCTTGAGTACATTGAAGCCATTTCACACCCTGAACTGAAGATGTGTCCATCTGGGGACATAAAAGGTGACTATCACTTTGGATATAATTTCTTCTTTAAAAATTTAATGTAGATAAGTATAAGCTTATTTACACTATCATTGTAAGAGAAAAAAGGCATAAATTTTTTCATTAGTATGAACTACAATACACATAAAAATATAAATGCGTGATTTTAATATTCAATATATTTTGATTAATCAAATTCTTTTCTCTTCATCTTTCCCACTTTGAAGTACCTTCTGCTTATCTGCAAATCTCAATTCAAGAATTACTTCTGCCAGGGACCCCTCCTTAATCCTCAAACCCATTTCCTTTTTTATTTCACAGCACTGTACTTTTCTTTCATAGTAATTATCACAGTTGTTTAAAGAATTAGCTATGTAGCTAGTTGTTAGATGTCAGTTTTCCCAAGATATTAGCTTCAGGACGGCAAGGTGTCTGACTTGTTGATATCATATCAATTAACTTGGCGCCACTATTTGTACATAGTAGGCAGAGAATAAATATCAGTGATGAATCAAAGAACTACAAAGGCTTTAGGTTCAGTTAGAAAGAATTTCTTTTAATTTTAAAGAATTCTTGAGAAGGATCATTACTGCTCTCCCACTTACAAGTAGGAAAATTAAAACCTTGAATCCAAATTACAGTCTTATATCCTGCCTAAGCCTTGAGCAGAACTGGAATGAGACACATCTTTGGTGCCACTCTCCCCATTCCCTGTTTTTCCTTCCCTAGCGATGGTCTCTCAGTGCAGAGAGTGGCATCAAGCAAAAGCTGGGACTAAAATTGCATCCAAAGTGATTATGGGAGCAGGGAGCAGCTTCTCCAAGCTTCCCAGTTACCATTCTGTCTTCCTGGCCCCTGGTCTCCCTTCATCTAGCAAGTCTGAGAAAATGTTCAGGAGCTTGCCATGAACTTCACACCACTGCTTGAATAGGAAATGTGTTTCCCAAATGGGCAGGGCAAATTGCAATTTGGCATGCATGGTTAGCCAACGTGGGCAGGTCCCCATTCTTAGACATGTGTTCTAAATAATAAATTCCAGTCAGTGTATGAGAAGGGATTTACCCATTATGGTGTGTCAGGTAGTATGATTTGTGATTTTCTGCTAAAGGAAACACGTACTCTTAATGTACAAAGGAGATACCGATGTGTCTGGTTAACTATTTTTTTTTAAATCAGTTGACAATTTATGACAATCATAAAACAACTTAATTCTATTCCTCTGACTGCACCAAGTCAAAAGTTCTTCCACAATAAGTTCAAGATACATTACTGGGATTCCTCAAGAAAAGGCAGCTTGTTCTGCACATTAAACGTGCCGTCCCTTATGTCAGGTTTGGTTGTGTGCTGTCTCTGTGTTAGGACCTTCCAGGAGAGGCTGTCAGTTGGGCCCTCTGAAAAGATCTCCTAATTGACTGCCAAATCAAGCTCATGCTCTTTTGCTTAAAAATTCAAGGCCTCCTTATACCAGTTCCTCTTCTCTCTCTCATCTCCAGCCTCCTTGCCTCAAATATTCCAACAACTCTGCTCCAGGCAGGACTCCAGGCTCACATCCACACTGTTCCCATACACTACAAGTCCTCTTCCTGCCATTGCCTAACTTCCTCTGATGCTTATCCCCCTCTCCAAGAAGCCTTTCTTCTCTACCAGATTGCTAGTTTGGTGTCACCTCTGTGTTCCACAGCACTCCTGGGCACAGATTTACGATAGCACTTAGAAGTGGGTACTTACAAGTTCCTCTCTATGGTCTATGATCAGAGATCTCCAAAACGGAATGATACACACCAGGAAGGGGAGGGATCGGCAAGAGGCACTCCCAGAGGTGAAGTCAGTACAGATACAAATAGATGTGTGCTTTTTTTTCTAGCCTTTTTTATTTTTATGTTTTATAATGGACATAATATATAAGTGTCAACATATCTATACACGTGTTACAATGTACGTATAATAGATGTCAAGGGTGCATGAGCAGTAATGCTTCTACTGATGGTTTCCCTAGATTACTTGTTTTCCCAGGGTACACGTTGTTCCTGTTCATCCTTCAATGTCTAATATATGTCTTAAAAATGGTTGCTGAACTAAAACTAAGATCCAAACCATCCTCCCTTCCACAGAAGATTGTGAGCAGCCAGGACACAATGATAAGGATAAACTTCTCCCCACTGGAGCTCCTAAAGGCCTAAAAACTCAAAATTAACAAGTGAGACCAGGATGGTAACTTCCAAGAATGTATTTTTTTTTTTGATGCCAGAGATAATTTCCTTCCTTAATAGCAGGATTCCCTCCTAATGAAAGAAGTCATGGCAGGTGACACTGAAAGGAAGCTTATTCAGGTGCTCTAGGTTTAGCTTACATAGCCAAACATAGCCAACAGTCATGTTCAAAAATCTTAAAGAGCACATGACATTTACTCAGCAAAACTGGATGCATTTTTTTTCCACTTTGCAATGTAATGATGTCAAAAGTCTTTTTCATTAGCTTTAGCTAATGTACTTTTGAATATATTTTAATTCTTAAATTGATGTCAATCATTTAGGAAATAATTCAACTAAGACATAATCTTAAGGATTGCTTAAGAAAGAAGCAATTCTTCTAAATTGGAGAAAGAAGGAATGTATACAGTAGTTAATGAATGATATTTAACTTTAAGGAAAATAACTCAAATGGCATTTTATGATATGAAAACTATTAAAATATTTCATGACACCTTATATTTAGCAGGGAAACATGACATAAATCTAACATTATTCATATTGAATATATAAATGATATTTTTTTCTTCATAATAAAAAACACTTTATTTTATAATATTAGAGAGACAGGAATTAGTGATAGCATTTATATGACTTTACATCTCACCACAGTTCTGAATCACAGAGTTGTATCAACCACTTTGATTCGCTTAAATATCTAAAATCTAGTTTGCATTAAACATAGATCTATAACTAAAAATAAAATAACTTCTTCTAAAAGATAGTTTCATTCAGCAGAATGTTATTCCTTAAAACATATGTCATACTTTATTTCAGAAATCACAGCTTTGATTCATTCAGTGTTTAAATATATAACGTAGAATTTATGTCCCTTTTTCTGGCAATTTTAGTTAAGAGCTGGTGTCACTTAAAATGTCAAGAACCCCAATCCTGCAGATGTTATACAGATGGCTATTGCAAGCAGTATCAGTAACCCACAATAAATAAAAGGCATTGTTCACCCATACAAAAATGCAAAAGTTATGACTGTATAAATATATAGTAGTGTGAACCATTGGGGCCAAGTTTTCAGAGACCAATTCAAGTCTCCTTTTTATGTGCACGCAATGTTATGCCCACAAACTAATTACACCCATATTTGAGTCTTTGTGCATTCAATTGACCACTTGTTTCTTCATCCTTATCAGCAAGTGGCCAAGGAGGGCCTGTTTGTGAAAAATGAGCTGTCAGTAAGGTTGTGGGTGGAGAGTGCCTGGGTTAGAGGTGGGATGCATGTTCGCTTAGATACTCGGCCATCTGATGAAAATGTTCAGAGAAACATTTATGATCCCAATGTCCTGTTGTCTATTATAAAGAAAATTGACAATCTTTGTTTAAACATAGTCTCTATCAACCCATGAACCCACTGAGTAAATTCAGTTTTTATAAAATAAAGGAAAAATCATCATAACAACCAGTTTGCGGGTTTTCCTATAAATGCTACCAAAGAGACTGTTGGGCCATATTTCATTTTCGACTGATGGTTTTATGCTGACCTTGCCTAACATGATAAAAGAGGAGCAAGTTGCAGACTCTTGGTAATGGTCCAGCCCTGTCAGGAACAGCATGACCCCACTTTATGTCCTTTAACTCTTTAGGGCCCTAGTTTGCCTCATTTATAAAACAAGAGGATGGGAAAATGAGCTGAAGTGTCTTCTGCTCTAACCAAAATAATTCTGCACATTGCTGAATGCAAATTTCCGTAATGAAAAGACTAAGCCTTTCTCCAAGGAAGTTTACTGGGGGGGAATTCATCAAGAAATATTAAACTTTAGGTTATGTCTAATCAAAGAGTATTAAAGGAGCTACAGATGTGAATGAGGTTGTTTACTGATTGTAAACCATGTATGTTAGAGCAAAATTGGAGTAAGGTATCAAGATATATTCTGAATGAAAAGAGAGAAGAATTATAAAAAGAATTGGCAAAGAGAAATGGGCACATTTGAGGATAACCTGAATTTCTCCATTCAAAACCAGTACACATCCCAAAATTTCTGTCTTTTAATAATATTACTACTTTCTCCATCTGGAAATTTTGGAAATACCTTTCACCTAACAGACCCTCTTCCTCCACATTCCCGCCAAAATATGCCATCTATGTGGAGGTCTGTCAGTTCTTTTGCCTCACATCTCTAAGGCCCATCTCTTCACTGTAAAGAGTACCCTAAAGTACCATGCCTTCCATGTCTCCAAATCTTATCTACCCATAAAGTCCTGTTCACATTTTATGCTTCCAGAAAACTCTGACCTTATTGACTCTCTTGATTCTAAACTGCTTTGGCTTGCTTGCCGTTAGGATGTGGGAGTAAAATATATTCATTAACTACTGGATGTCGGGCATCATGTCAGGTACTGTACTTATTTTCCTTACAAAGAAGCATGTTGAATCATGAAAAGACTAATTTAAACAGTGTATTGCAGCCTTGACTTTGTATTGGAATCAAGGAAGAACAGTCCCATGTCTGGTGATTCTGACATAATCAGTCTGGGGTACAACCCCAGTATGGGTATTTTAAAAAGCTTTCTGGGTAATGCTAATTTGCAATCAATATTGAGGTCTTCAGGATTTGTTAGAGGCAACAGAGACCAGATGTGTGTGTCTCCAAATTCTAGGCTCTTTCACTACCACACAGATATAACGGTCAATTTTACATTTCTTGTTATGATGGTATAATTATTTTACATGTATAAATTATATCCCTTGAACCCAAATATCAATTTTGAGTACTCAGAATTATAGTTAAGAACATGGGTCCTAGAAAGATAGTCCAGTTCAAATCCTGGTTCTTGGAGGTCAACAAGCTAAACTTTCTGAACATCAGTTAAGGTGGTTATAATAGGATAGGTTTGAAGTTTAAATTAGTTAATATATTAAAGCACTCTCTGGTATATGGAGATGCAATTAAAATCCTGTTTTTTAAATTACTATGATATTTTAACAACAATGGCTCCTAACACCTCAACAGGATAGATCTTAATGTATTAAATTAAAAAAACGTTGGTTGAGTGATGTGTATGTGGAGAAATAGAGTGTCACTCCCCAGTTCTGAAATTGTGTAGAAAGTACAGAGTGAGTAGACATTGAATGAAACAGTTTTCTTCTGGAATTCTCATTACACTGAAAAAGCAAAGCAAAGCAAAAGAAAAAAAATGGCAAAAGGAACTAATATGTCTGCATTGCTTTTGAATTTTAGTTCTGCAATTCTGCTCCAGTTGATTTTGTACCCCTAAAGTGATTCTGTTATATATTTTCTTCCTTTCCTTGAAATTCATAATTTCTCATCTCCTTTGCCTTGTATTTTCTTTTCTCTCTTCCAGTTTCTCTCTCTAAAATGCTCATATTTTTTTTCCTTTCCGTGATGAATCAATACAAGCTATAAACTATAATCCCTTTTATGTTTTATTATTTGTAACTATTTCCACAAACACATACACAGCTCTGACATCCCTGAGGTCATGAATGTGAAATGTATTATATTCATGCCCTGAAAAGAAATTCTTCCCACTAAAATTCATATCACACTAGAGACTTTTACTAGCAGCACCACAAATCAGACCCAGAATGGATGAAGTTTTTAAATTGTTTTCTTTCTTAATTCAAAAAAGTAGGGGAAGTCTGCAGGTAACTAAGCCCTTTAAGTATATTATTCCATTACATCCTCACACCAATCATATGAGAACATGATACATCTCATCTAACAGGTGAAGAAATGACATCCCTGAGGTCATGAAACCTTCAGCCAGAAAGAGCTGAAAAGATTGACACCAAAACACATTAATCAAATTGAGGATTAATAGCTTTTCTCCAAAATAATTAAATATCAGAATACAGAAGTAGTTCTCTTGTACCTTAAATCTATTGAGAGCAGGGAAAATATCTATTATTGGATTAGCAATCTAAGAATGTATAAGTTTACTATATATTTGGGACCCACTAACAATTTGAAGGGCTCTTAATCTACTTCATTCCTATTGATTAAAGGAGCAGTGATATACTGTTTAAAAATAAGTAATAATTGAGTAGTACCTGATCACTTAATATTTTTTTTTGATGTAAGTATATGGTTTCATGGAACAGAGCTCATACTTAATTTCAACGTGAGCTGTGCTATTTCAGAACATTACTTCAGCTCTTCTATTTGGTTGGCAGAAGGCCATGCATTGCTCCACTGGATTTATATGATAAGAATAATCTTCTCACTATAATTTCTATAATTGTGTGCCATACGCTGGATTCTCAAGTTACTTGAAAACTATAATTTTGCCAGTAGAAACCAAACCAAAGGAAGTTTTACCATCTGTTCCAGGCCAGTGGATCGTGCCTTGCCTTAGTTGTTCAGACAACAGGACCTGTGACTGGAGAGAAATAACTTGGCAGCCCCACAACTGCCAACATGGTGTCCTAACTAAGCCTCAGCTCCAGCAGTGCCTGGGAGGAAGGAAGGTAGGTGCTGCATCCAGTCCTGTCGGGGAAGCCTTCAATTTTTTCTGTCTGCAGCTCTAAAAACCAGGTGGTTGTATATTCTAGACCAATTTGTTGCCTTCACTCACAGAGGAAACTAATTGAATGCAACTTGGCTTTTTAATTATATGTAGATGGTATCATAGAAGAGCTTTAACAATTCTTGCTCAAAATATTCATTTTTATCTCCATCAGTCTACTTGACAGATGGAGGATATTAAAGTCGTGTCCTGCGCTGACCCAATTCCATGCTGTTCTTGCAGCACAAGTTGTTAGGAGCTTGCCACGTCAACTGACAGTTGGCAGTTCCGAGCAGCTGGCCTTGTCAACCGCAGCTCTTGGGGCACTGCTGTTAAGACAGACATCTGTAGCTCAGCTCAAGAAATCAAATGCATGCAAAACGCACTTCTTGTAGAACTTACCAAGTGCATGGCAAATTGTTTTTACCCTCTAACCTTGCTGATCTTCTTTCGCATTCCTGGGCAGGTCTCACATGGACCTCACTAGACTGATTTTCCCTTTAGTGAGGCTTCTAAGCTGATTTCTTGGACATGCATTGTCTTCTTGCTAGGCATGCTCTGAGTAGGTAGAGTCAGGCAGAACTCTCAGACATGCGAAACGGGCTCATAGACTGAGATGCTTGCTTAATAACACCAAGTAAGTAATCTTCACCAGATTTTTCAAGTACTTTTTATTAGATGAACATTTCCTTATACACTGTGTGTAAGATCTCACACATGGGCATGATTTCAAAAGCTGAATTTTACAAAATTATATTTATGCATTAAAAAAAAAAAACCGGGAGGCAGGGTGTGAAGGTGCACACCTGTAATCCTAGCAAGGAGGGTGGCTGAAGCAGGAGGATCATGAATTCAAAGCCAGCCTCAGCAACTTAGTGAGACCCTAAGCAACTTGGTGAAACTGTAGCTTTAAATAAAATATTTAAAAAGGGTTGGAGATATGGGTCTATATTTGCCACTGGTTCAAAAAAAAAAAAAAAAAAACCCCGTGGATAGAATATTAGCCAAATTTTCTGCTAGCAACTGGTTTAAGAAGCATGACAGGAAGTGGGGGCACAACAGGAAGATATCTTCTTCATGATTTCAATAGAAATGCCTCAGTTTTCACAATTAAGGATATCTCTACTGATAAAGCAGCAATATTAATTTGTACAAAAGGGAAAAAAAGGAAAACAATTACTTAGAAACCTATGTTGCCGTCAGTAATATTAACTGAGCATTGATTCTGTGTGGGGAACGATGTGGCTAACCTTCTTATACCTTAAATCCCAACCGACTGTAAGCTTCATGAGGGCAGGGAATGTATTTGATTCATTGCTATAACCTGATTGCTAAGCACAATTGTTGATACATAATCATCCCTCAATATTTGTAAGGCTGAGGATTTAGATCAGTGCTAGAGCATATGCTTAGCATGTGCAAGGCTCTGTCTGGGATTAAACTGCAACACCAACAAATAAATAAATATTGGTTGAGTAAATGAATGAATTAAAATATTTTTTACTCCTAATCATAACTCTGTAACAATAACATATTAATATTATTAGTAGAATAATATTAGTAATAATTTTTCTTCTTAAGAAAATTCAAGTTCTGAGAGATTGGGTAATTCGCAGTCACTGCAGAAGCATGGGAATGGCTGTGACTCAGGCACTTTGAACCCTCAGCTTGGACATCCACCCTTCATAGCTTAGAAGCACAGCACGAGAAGCCATGACAATCACTGTTGCCACACTGACCAGATGTCTCTAAACTCAGAATACCATTCTGACCTCAGAATTTAGAGTATTCAGTAAAATTCCAAGAAGATGTCACAGTTTATTAACCTGAAAAGCAGTAGATATTAAGTTTATCGCTAAATTCTGTGGTTTGGGATGGGACACGTATTGTTTCTCAGCTCATTTTCTTCATCTGTAAAATAATAAGTAAACATGAGCTACTTATATTTAAGCCTCTACTATGGATTAATTTATTTTATAGAAAGCTAAAAGCCTTCTTTCCTGCCTTAGCTGGGAATGCTTTAATAAAATACCATAAACTGGGTAGCTCAAAAACAGATATATATTTCCTACAGCTCTAGATATTGAGGAGTCTGAGATCAGGATGCCAGCATGGTCAGGTGCTGGTGAGAGTCCTCTTCCTGGTTTCTGGTGACTGCCTTCCTGTAGTCTTCATGCAGTAAAAAGAGAAAGAGCTTTGGTCTCTTTCTTTTATAAGGACACAACTTCATCGTGGAGGCTCATGATCCTTCTAAATAAACATAATTAACTCCTGAGCTTTCACCTCTTGATATGGTCACACTGTGAGTTACTAGTTCAACACATGAATTTGGAGGGGACATAAGAATTCAGTCCATATCACAGTCTCTAGTAATTTCTTTTTTATGTATTTTTTAATGATACATGACAGCAGAATGCATTACAATTCTTATTACATATATAGAGCACAATTTTTCATATCTCTGGTTGTATACATAGTATATTCACATCAATTCGTGTCTTCACACACGTACTTTGTATAGTAATGATCCCCTCTCTTCCCCTCCAACCTGTCTGCCCTATCTAGAGTTCGTCCATTTCTCCCATGCTCCCTCTCCCTATCCCACTATGAATCAGCCTCCTTAATTCAAAGAAAACATTCAGCATTTGTTTTTTTTTTCTTGGGGGGCGGGATTAGCTAACTTCACTTAGCATTATCTTCTCTAACTCCATCCATTTACCCACAAATGCCATGATTTTATTCTCTTTTATTGCTGAGTAATATTCCATTATGTACATATGCCACATTTTTTTTATCCATTCATCTACTGAAGGGCATCTAGGTTGGTTCCACAGATTAGCTATTGTGAATTGTGCTGCTATAAACATTGATGTGGCTATGCCCCTGAATTATGCTCTTTTTAAGTCCTTTTGGACTTAGCTGATTTTTAACAACTGTACAAGATAATGGTAAGGGACTAGGGATATAGCTCAGTTGATAGAGTGCTTGCCTCACACGCAACAAGGCCCTGGGTACAATTCCCAGCACCACAAAATAAATAAATAAATAAATAAATATTAAAAAATAAAATAAAGATAGTGGTAAGGAGGGTGGATCATTTTTTTCTACTCGTTAGCAATAAACATTGGTTGTTGCAAAGTCAATAGTCTCCTATGCTCAGATTAGGTGACTCCAGCAGAGACCAACCAGCTTCCTGCTTAACAGAGAGGGCTAATTGTATTACTTCACCTAGTCCAGAGTCTTCCTTGAGACCTGTGTGCTCAGAAACTCACATTTTCCAAAACACTGGCACTAGTCCTACGAATCTGATTTGTTTTCCAAGATTCTAATTTATTTTATATACAAACAGAGAAGCATTGTCCCCTTTTAACAGAGGAGTGGCATAACCAGGACTAGAAAGATCTTCCCTTAGCAGAAGGGAAACTGCCTAAGAAGGAAATGGATGCTAGGGAGACTGAGGCTGTTTATGGAAAAATTCCAACATGCAACAAAGCAAGATATAGAATAACCTAGATATAATAATAATAATCAAGATATAGAATATAGAATAATTATTCTATAGAATAATCCCATTGATGTAAAACCTAATGCATACAAACAAACATGCTTGCCTCCACAGAGAATTTCTGGAAGTAACAAATTGATAAGAGTGAATGCAATAGGTGGAGAGGAGTGGAGGAGGGGTAGGGTACAAAATGAAATATAGGACCCTGTGTTAAAACATTATTAAGAATCCCAATGCAATGGTGGGACAATAAACCAAGCACAGAACTCTTCCAAGCACAAGCCCTGTGAGACTGTCCAGATCACATGCCCACGAAAGCAGCTTAGGTAATAGAGCATGACTGGGGAGGAGAGCAGAGATATTTTTATGTGTGTTTTCATTTTCACAATATGTGAACATTGTTTTCTTAAACTAAAACTGTATATGTTAGGGTTGGAGGTATGGCTCAGGGATAGAACACTGTCTGTTGCTGGCATGAGACTCCGGGTTCAATTCCCAGCACTGCCATCAATCCATAAATCAACCAATAAAAACAAAAATCTATATTTTAAAGGTTTGTCTAAATTATAACTAGCCCAGAACTAGTGGAAATGCAAAGGAGGGAGATCCTGAGAAAGATATTTCACTTTGAGTCACAGGATTTGGTAATATAGTCAGATGCCTACATTAATAAGGCTCATAAAGTAGAGATAATTATAAACATTGAAAGCTGCAACTATGTTATAGCACTTGGTTTAGGTAAGCTCCGTATATTAACTGGAGTAGGTAAGCAAAAGGTTTCCCAGTTTATTTGTTTTTTTACTTTCCAGTAGAATAATAAAAATATACTAAGTACTCCTTAATTCTCATGCCTGATTACTAAGACAAATAAGTTCTCATCCTAGTCAGAATTTTAATAATTACCATACTATTCTAAAGACAAATAAATCTTAAGGCATAACAATTACATAAATGTAAGAAAAAGTAATACAAATGTTTTTCTTTTTAAATGTATTGTATGCTGACTTTTTTTGGTATCTGTTCCTACCATGTCAAATATTCAATAAAAGTAATATATTACTTTAGCAAAATTCACTTAACATGTACATAAGGACAATGAGGTAGTAATGATGCAGGAAGAGGTTCAGACAGGCAATCAGAAAGCCTGAGCTATGGTTCTCCATCTCACCAACAAAGTGATTATTTTTATTCACTAAACTCATCAGATTTACTATGCTTCCCCATACCAGATATATTGCTGCTATCAGTTACCCATAATGTTATCACATAGTCGATTCCCCCCATCACTTGAAGTTCTAAGACATGAAACTTTCATGATGCCACTTTGTTCATTTATCTAAAGTTTTTTGAGGTAAGAAGCTATCCCAGGAGTGTACAGCATTTTTCCAGATGCTATTTTTCTAGTGGAAGAAGACAAATGAGAGAAGTAATCATTGCAAAACAGCATGATGATTGCCACAGTAGGAGGCAGTCCCCAGATACAGACTCGAAGGATTTGGAGAAATTGCCAGAAAGAAGATGGCTGGGTAGAGTAGTGTTTGTACTTTGAGGTCATCTATGAATCTGTTATTTTGAAATAGCTTAATTGAACAAGAAAAGTAGTGATCTTCATTTTTCCCAAGAGAATTTGCTGTGAGAATCCCATTCCTCAAGCCTGAGTGCTTTTTACTTCCTGCTTAGTGGGATAAAGGGGAAGGATTCAACCAGGTAAAAAAGGCACTAGCGATGGCACTAAGGTTCTGATTTTTTCAGGTCTTCAGTTTACACACCTTGAACATATAAAAGTAGGGTCATACTAAACACATAATTTCTAAGAGTATAGTAGCTCGACTAACCTGAAGACTTAAAAGTAATACAGAAAGTTAGCAATGATGGTGGAATGTGATGGTCATCATTATCCAAAGTATATGAAGACATGAATTGGTGTGAATATACTTTATTTACAACCAGAGATATGAAAAATTGTGCTCCATATGTGTAATATGAATCATAATGCATTCCACTGTCATTTATTTAAAAAAACAATAAAAATTTTTAAAAAGTAATACAGAAAAAAATGGAAAATAAGACATTTAATTGTGAGCATCCAGAAATGTCATTCTTGCCATGAATAAGTAGTTCAAACCTATTGTGCTGCAAAAAGAAACAGAGAAAACAGATCTTTAATGTCAATCCTAGATTTGGCAAGCTTCATTTTGAGGGAACATATTAAACTGAGTTATTTTTCTCCAAAGAATCAAATGTAAAGGTAACAGAGTTTGAGAGGTCCAGTGAGAACTATTGAAAAGTTAGGCCTTCAAATAGCATTCTGCTTTCTTTAGAATCTCCAAGTAGTCATTTCTCTCTGTCAGGTTTCCTTAAGTTGTTATTATGACCCATTCCATCTTTTTCCTACTGTTTTACATTGATGAATGCCAAGACTATGCTTGAAAATACAAGCCCACCTGCAAGGACGGAACAAGACACAAACCAGCTGAGATTTGAAAAGGGGGTCAGGTTTCCAGTAACTTTGACCAGGAACCTCACTGCACTTAAAGACCTGTGAGCAGCACTGAACTTTCTGCACCTTAGTCATTTCCTTCATTTCAGCAGCGTTAACAGAAGGAAAGACGGATCAAGCTCTTGAGTGAAAAGACAAAGCCACCTTTCTCCTTGGAGCACTTGTTCAATTCATTTCTGTAGCACACTTGAGCATTATGAAGGGCAGGTACATGTGAGACCCCTTTTCAATTCTAGCTTTATCCAAACAGGATGTGACTCACTTATAGTTTTTTATAAATATGTTTAAGTTTTGCGATTCTGTGTTGAGTCAAAGTAAAATCCGTTGAATCAAAAGCTAGGATTCCAATTATATGTTCACACTTTTCTCTAAATAGATACCCTCTTCTTAAAAGTATGAATGGAACATTGATAAAAATTTGTCAGAGCCCACCTTTAGAATCACAGTGTGAAATACGTAGGAAATAGTTTAGAAATATGACATTCAAATTTACTGCTGAAAATCAAGCAACTATATCATGTAACCCAACTGAATGAAACAAGCCCTTATTTTGTTTGTCAGTGGAAAACAGTTCAGAATTTAAACCAGTAATAAAATATCTGAAAGAAGAGTGCAATTAAGAAAGGGAAATATAAAAGGCAATGTTTACTGAAAGTACTTGAACTCAGCTGTTAAAACAGGAAATGTAACTTAAATTTTTAAGTAATGTTTTCAAGCTAAGTAGTGTCTTGGACCTAAAGGTGTTTAAATTTTGAAGTGTGGCTAATTTATAATAATATATTGTGAGTAATGTGAATTCCATTATGGCTACTTAATTTATCATTGCTGTCACTTTCAATAATCAGGGCAGGATAAAAGAAGGGAGTGCACCTCACACTCCCCAGGAGAGGATGACTCATACTTGGTGCCCTCCTTCAGTATTCAGTAAATATACCCACAAGCCAGACAAAATGGTGACATAAGCAGTTCAGTTCCAACAGCTAGAAGAACCATGTTTAACTGGCATTATATAGTTGCTTGATTTTCTCTGTGGTCAAATTTTGTGTTTGAAGGCGATTTGCTTAAATTTCAACCTCACATTTGTTTTTACCCACAAACAGCAATTTGGCTGCCCATCTACAGTCAATTTAATTAAAATGCACGATTGGAATACATTCATTGTAGCCAAATCACATGGCATGGAGAGATGCTTTGTTGAACTGGATTTTTGTCATTACTTAAATATCATTAGTGATCTGATCTGCCAGGGCTTCATGTTACAGCTGGACAACCCTTGTCTCCTTTAGAAATGGGTGTCTATCTTATAAGAGCACTTCTTCTCAATCCTGGGGTTCCTCTGCACCACCATGAAGCTTTCTCAACACAGGTGCTATGCTTGGCCCTGAGATAGATGTGATGATGAACAAGACTTCTTGCTGCACTTTCATCTTCTTTATTTATACCTTGTGAGTGCTCACCAGTCAGCAGGCATTACCTATGCTAGTAGATGATAGCACTTCTTGCTCTCCTGTGGGACTTCCCCTCTTGGATATTTCTGTGGGTTCCTGCTAGCTGGGTGAGCCCTGTGTTGTCAACCTCATGCATTTTATTGGGCCATAGGAATGCTTACATTTCTGTACAGATTAAATGCAACCTATGCTGAAGAAAGAGAAAGAGAAGGGAAATAATTTATAATCCCTGTGATGCATAAAAGGACTTCTATTCTTAAAGAGATGGTTTCCTGACACAAATAATAGTTAGAAATAGTATTTATTGATAAAGACACAACCAAAACTTCGGGAACTTTTGATTTAAACATTCAGTGGAGTTATTTTTACTCCATAAAAAGAAAAAACAAATAATATTCTTACTATTTGTATTTAATGATCTTTTTTTTTTTCCGTCTCCAATTGCTTGTGCCCACCAATACCTGGTATATGCTAATCAAAGGAAATAAATTTCAGAGGAAAGAGGAAAAAACATTTATTAATTGTATGGATAGTCATAAATATTTGTTATAATTTAGGGATTTTGAAATAGAATTTGTCCTCTAAAACAAATAGTCTGCACATTTTCCTTTTAATAAATTTCAAGAAATCTGAATGATCTAAAAGATATAAAAGGCTGAAAATGAATCATGTGACTGAAAAGAACCACTCTTTAATTTATGATATTAATTTTAAATTCTGTGTTGTATGTTTAAAAGGGCTGGCATTTTGATGTTAGCAATCTTTTAGTTAGGAATACCAGTTAACCTCTCAGAAAATATGCTTCACTGATAGAACAATCAATTTAATATCATAACTTCATTTATTTTATCTATGCTTTTATTATTTTCAACTTTCATGAATGGAAAGGCAATGAGATTGGCTAGTCCGACTGTAGAAAATGATCTTCCCCCAGGGCTAGGGTGGCGGCTCAGAGGAAAAGTGCTTGCCTAACATGCGTGAGGCAATGACTTCGATCACCAGCACCACATAAAAATTAAATAAAGGTATTGTGTCCACCTACAACTAAAGAATAAATGTAAAAAGAAAGAAAGAAAGAAAATGGTCTTCCCAAAGCTATGTTGACTGAATTCAAAAATGCTATCAAGATACTTGCTGTATAACAGAACTTGTTTTGCAAATGATGGTGGTGAAGCTCCTGGCATCTGTGTAGCTCTTATTGGTCACAGATGCATGGGGGGTAGCCCCAGGGACCTCCTCTGAGCATGATGGTTTGCTCAGGTAACAGTTTCTCTTTCAGTCCTCCATCCAGAACCTTGGTTTCTGTAGCAGCCCTCTACAGTAGTAGCAGCTTGGGTCAGTAGTAACAGCTTGGTGGTGGAGGGGGGAGACTGTGGTAACTCAGTTATTTCCATCTTCCACATCATTTTCTCTGAATGGACTGAAGAATTCAAAGTGCTTCACGAGGCACTGCAAGGCACCCTCAAAAAATGCTGCTGGCTTCTCCTGTGCCTTAATGCCAGCTCACATCCATTATGTGCTTATTGTGTGCCAGCAACAGGATAAGTATTTAAAGTCTCACGTAAATCTTCTGAGGTGGTGCTGTGTTTTTCTCCATTTTACACATGAGGAAATTATACCCTGGAG
Organism: Marmota monax; assembly: GCF_021218885.2. NCBI lineage: Eukaryota > Metazoa > Chordata > Mammalia > Rodentia > Sciuridae > Marmota > Marmota monax. Next base: position 10,133,257 of record NW_026694617.1, read on the forward strand.
AAGCCACACCATTTGTCTAAGATTTTCTAGGTAATAAAGAATAGTACCTTAGAATTCTGAAACACAGTTGTTTTGTCTCTGATCAGCTCTGGCGGGTCATATCTTCAGAGCTAACCACACAGAAAGACTGGAAATGTACAAGTTTTGTCATTATTTTTCTCTCAGTAACATGCCACTACTTTGATTTTTCTAAACCTCTGTGTCTCTCGATAGCCCATAATATAGATATTTAGGAAATGGACCTTGATACCAAAATAAAGAGAAGTCCAAAGAAAAGTCCTTAGTGGTGATTTGGTTTAAAGCTAGATCTTGAGGGTCCTTTACTAGTATCATGGTCTGAGTGGCTTCCTTTCTGCCAAATTCATAAGTTGTAAGTTCTAACTTCCTAGTACCTCAGAAAATGTCTATAAAGATAGGGCCGTTAAAGAGGTGAATAAGGTAAAATGAGATTATCTGGGTGGAGTCAACCTAATCCAATATGACTAGTCTTTAATAGAAGCGATTAGGACACAGACTCACACAGGGTAAGACCATGCAAGACAGAAAGAAGACAATGATAGAAGAAAAAGTTGGCTACGATCTACATACTGTTGGGTCGGGCTCCAAATTCCTTAATAGGACACCCATAGCACAAGAGTTAATAACAAGAATCAACAAATGGGACTTACTTAAACTAAAAAGTTTTTTCTCAGCAAGAGAAACAATAAGAGAGGTAAATAGGGAGCCTACATCCTGGAAAGAAATTTTTACTCCTCACACTTCAGATAGAGCCCTAATATCCAGAGTATACAAAGAACTCAAAAAATTAAACAATAAGATAACAAATAACCCAATCAACAAATGGGCCAAGGACCTGAACAGACACTTCTCAGAGGAGGACATATAATCAATCAACAAATACATGAAAAAATGCTCACCATCTCTAGCAGTCAGAGAAATGCAAATCAAAACCACCCTAAGATACCATCTCACTCCAGTAAGATTGGCAGCCATTATGAAGTCAAACAACAACAAGTGCTGGCGAGGATGTGGGGAAAAGGGTACACTTGTACATTGCTGGTGGGACTGCAAATTGGTGCGGCCAATTTGGAAAGCAGTATGGAGATTCCTTGGAAACCTGGGGATGGAACCACCATTTGACCCAGCTATTCCCCTTCTTGGACTATTCCCTAAAGACCTTAAAAGAGCATATTATAGGGATACTGCTACAACGATGTTCATAGCAGCACAATTCACAATAGCAAGACTGTGGAACCAACCCAGATGTCCTTCAATAGATGAATAGATAAAAAAAATGTGGCATTTATACACAATGGAGTATTACTCTGTACTAAAAAATGACAAAATCATTGAATTTGCAGGAAAATGGATGGCACTAGAGCAGATTATGCTAAGTGAAGCTAGCCAATCCCTAAAAAACAAATGCCAAATGTCTTCTTTGATATAAGGAGAGCAACTAAGAACAGAATAGGGAGGAAGAGCATGAGAAGACGATCACCATTAAACAGGGACAAGAGCGGGGAGGGAAAGAGAGAGAGAAGGGAAATTGCATGGTAAAGGAAGGAGATCCTCATTGTTATACAAAATTACATATAAGAGAAAGTGAGGGTAAAGGGGAAAAGAAAACAAGAGAGAGAAATGAATTACAGTAGATGGGGTAGAGAGAGAAGATGGGAGTGGAGGGGAAGGGAGGGGAGAGGGGATAGTAGAGGATAGGAAAGGCAGCAGAATACAACATACACTAGTATGGCAGTATGTAAAAAAGTGGATGTGTAACCGATGTGAATCTGCAATATGTATACGGGGTAAAAATGGGAGTTCATAATCCGCTTGAATCAAATGTATGAAATATGTCAAGAGCTTTGTAATGTTTTGAACAACTAATAATAAAAAAATACTAAAAAAAAATTAAAAAAATAAAACTGAAAAAAAAAGAAGACAAGCCAGAGAGACCCTTTGAAGGAATCAGCCCTGCCAATCACTTGATCTTAGATTTCTAGCCCCCAGAAATGTGAGAAATTAAATATCTGTTATTGAGGCACTGAGTCTGTGATACTATGAAATGATAGCACTAGTAAACTAGTACAAGTGGATTTGCGTAATCTTTAGTGTCCAAATTAAGAGTGTTCATGATGATTCGATATCCCTGTTTAAAAATCAGAAATCTAGTCCAGAAGAACAGTTACAAGTTAAATCTAGTTAAGAAGCAATTCATTTCCCAAATTATTTTATTGTACTGAAATTTTATTGCCCTACATGGAACTTGACTAAGAGGTTTGGTGTGGGCCTTGGCATATTATTCAGTTAATCTTGACCAGGTTTATGGTAAGAGTATTGGCTCTGAAGGCAAATTGGAGAAACTTTTTGGATTTCTTCACACAACTATTTTGACACACTTACCTTGGAAAGAATAAACCTTTGCAGAGTCTCACCAAATTCACTTTGTATGAACAAATGCAGAAATTCCTGAGAAATTATGGCAATTCTGGCTGTTAAAATCAGAATAAAATATGTGCATGACCAGTGAAAAAAGAAAGAAAGAAATCAAGAATAAACTCAGTCTTATCCAAAAATATTCAAATATTGTCCATGAAAAAAAATCCTCTTTTACTTTCAATTCACTAAGTGTTTTTAAAGGGCGCACATGGTACTATAGAGAAATAGAATGAGAAGGTAACCCTGATTTCAATTATTCCTTGATAAGATATGAGAAAAAAAAAGATGCAGATACAAATAGCCATAATTTCATGTAGACATTGATTCAATCTATAATGGAAGTAAAAATTTAATGGAATCACAGAGGCCTGAGAAGGTAATTCAAGCTAAGGGCACTGGGCCTTTTGGTAGAGGTGCTGCTGGTGTTGGGTCTGGAGGTTGACAGGTGGAATTGCAGAGGGAGGAATGTTCGAGGCAGATGGATTAACACAAGGAAAAACAGATGTTGTTGAGTGCAAATCATGTTCAGTGAAAAAGTAGGAGTGTGTCATGCTTACATGAGGGGACACATTGAGAGGAAGAGCCGTTTGCCCCTGCATAGAGTCAAAGGACCTGGGTGTGAGTCCTGTGTTCACCATTTACTAGATTTATGACCTCAGTCTTCCTGAGTCTCAAATTCCTCATCTGTGGAAATCTCCAACTAGCAGAGCATGACATGCAATAAAACTTCAGTAACTGTTAGCTGAACTTAAATAGTTCAGACTTGATTCTGTAGGATATGGAAGCCAATATAAATTTTAAACCTGCAAATAAGATAACCAGAAATAGATATTTAAAAATTTATCTCAGCAATACTGTGTGTTGAATAAATTAGAGGGCAGCCACTGTCCAAGAGGGAAGACTGCTCAGGAGAGTGCTGCAATAGTGTAGCTTAGAGATAGAGAGAGCCCAAAGAAGGCTGGTGGGATGGAAAGGAGGTGATGGATGTGGGAGACTTTCCTGGGGAGCAAAACGGCACTGGGCTATACAACCTGGGACATGGCATGATGTGCAGAAAATCAGATTCTAGTCATATTTTTTTTCAAGCAATAACATAACCTCTAGGGCTAGCTACCTCTGCAGATTCTCTGTTTTTACATCTACAAAACATATTGAAAAATCCTGAGCACTAAAATATTTCAAGCATCTTTAGAATCAACAAGCCTTGTTAAATGAGTAGATAAAAAAGCAATGAACATATGGGAGATAAAAAAATTGAAATTAGCATGGAGAGAAAAGTTTTATGCATTATTGAGTCAACAATTAGAGGATGTCATTACTGATAATATAGAAGAGAGGAAAAGGAACAGGTTGGGTGATGATATGATAAATCTTGTTCCAATAAATGTTATTTTTGAAGGGCTGTCCTTTGATTAGACATGTGATTTTATGAATATTCAAAAATTAGTTATTTTAGACTATCTTATAGCATGTAAACATGCAATTTGGAAACAAATATCTTTTTCTTTATAGATTCTTTTCATTGGTGATTCAACCAACAGAGGGATCATGTACTATCTGATTGAAAGACTAAATGAAACGCTCCAGGAATGGCAGAAGGTGCATGGAACTAAATTGTATCCCAACGTCAATGGTGGGAAGACATTGGTTAGTTACTCCTACTATCCCCAGTTTTGGATAAGTCCTTCACTGAGACCAACGTTTGAGAAAGCACTTGAACATCTCCTGCAAAGGTACAATGGAACTATTATGAATGGCACAAGGCCACAATGTCCTGATGTTTTACTAGCAGTCATAATTGCTCACTGTATATCAAATGTGCTGAAAGGCTTAGATACTCAGTAATGTGGCTGAAAACGAGTTGCAAATGACAAGAAGGTCCTGTGATCAGGAAGCCAGACATGGTTCAATGAAATGTGAGGCAATGCAGTTAAAATGTTTACCATCTGTTTTAAAGCAACATGTGTTGTTTTTCTTTCTGGATTTCAGATCACGTCCCCTAGAGAATACTGGCCAGACTGTATTGGTTGTTGGTGGTGTTCAGTGGCTTAATTCCAACCACCTGCAAATTATTCACAAGGTTTTGAAAAGGTAAACTGCTGTGACAGTAATTGTCATTGATATTTAAAAATTTTTAAAAGGTGATATTGATAATGGCTAAGTTTTATCAAGACATTTACTTAAATAACACTTCATAATTTAAACTTAGATTTAAAGCCTGGTTTAAAATATTTCAAAATACTTTTATATCTAATCACAACAGGACTCTTCATTATTCAAATTTAAATTTGATACAGATCAAAACCTGTCCACTGATACCAAACTCAATCCACAAAATCCCCTAATACACATCAAATCTGTAAAATGGGAATTTGGTCCTGGATGCCAGTTATCTGATTCTCAAAGGATTCTGCTTGATTTTGGGGGGTAATTAACAAACACCTAAGCTGTAATTATAGTTTGTGACTTTGGAATTCTGATCATTTCATTCAGGGAAAATTTACTCAATATCCTAGTGATCATCAAAACTTTGGGAATTGGATTCCATCTGCCAGTGGACGGAGTGCATTTCTTAACACAGGTAAGCCCGTTTCTTCTTGGCTATGTGAACTTCATAATTCCGATTTTGATCCCTGTTGGAAAAGGTTCCAAAAAGGACACCTTCATGATGATCAAAAAAGATTATATACTTAGAGATTATAATTTCAAATCATTTATAATTATTCCTGGAAAAATGAAACCATAGCCCACAAATGTGTTGCAAATAATTTGCATTGAGTTTATAAAAGAAAAAGGGGTGGTGAACCATGCAAAATTAAGAACTAAGGCATATAAGAGAGAAACCTCTTCAAGTATCAGTTACCCATCAAGTTTTCATATGCCTTTCTAGGCTATATAAAAAGGCTTTCTTTTCTTCAGGTTCAGGCTAAGACCACAAATGAAATTGCCAATATCAAAGAGTCCTTTGGAAAGGAGTGGCTTTTTTGAAGACAATTGCTTTTTTTTTTTAATATCTTTGAAGTAGTATCATTGTTTTTTTCCCTATAGTTGGACATTCATGAATGAAAGGAGTTAGAGGCTTCTGACCAGAATAAGATAATAAATTCTTCTCACCACTGAATAGAAACTGCAGAACAAAAAAGAAAAACCACATCTGTAGGTCAGAGAACCAGCTGCTCTTGCTCAAGCGAGGAGAGTCCACCAGCAGCCCAAATCTGCAGACAATTGCACAGTCATGGTTCAGGGGCGTAGTGGGAAACTGGGCAGGCAGGAAACTGTCCATTTGATATGTAAGGAGTTAATATTTATTTTTGTGTCTGTGTGGAGTATACCTAGCTTTTCCCAGCACTGAGCACATTACCCCCTCTCTTTTCTGGAAACTTTATATCTTCTATGATACCAAAACGGGAGAACTGGTTGAAAGTGACTGATGTTAAACCTTCAAATTCAGCATCTTGAACTCAGCAAGGTTTAAGATAACTTAAAATGAGTTGAGCCATTTAAAAAAAAACTGAGGTCGCTGAAGGGATAACGTTTACTGGGGACCAGGAAAGGGGACTCTGATCATTTTTGGTGTGGGTTATGAATTGGAGCCCCTTTAATGTTATCTGAGGGCTTCCAGCTGAGATTGCAATTCCTTCTTGACTCTGGTAGCTCCACTGTGCTGCTTTGACTGCAGCTCCTTGGAGCAACTGGAGCATTCATGGCTCCTGCTTATATTTAGGTTATTAACTCACAATCCACTCATTCCAGCTAACATTTCTTCAACATTTGCTGTGTGCCAGACCCTGCATCAAAGACTTTGCCTGCCACCAGAGCTTTGCTGGTGCTCATCAGTCTTTTCCAACAGAGTAAGGACAAAAGGAAGGAAGGAGAAAAATAGTAATATGGTAGAAAGGGATAATAGCAAGTAAAGACAGAACATAAATCTCAACCCCCATCATATACAATTGCAAGACTGATAACTGCCCTCCTCTCTAGAATTATCCATTTTTTCCTTCGTTCCCAGAGCACATGCACACATATGCCTACACACACACACAGAAACACACACACACACACACACACACACACTGAGCTCAGTCAGGCTAAGCATGTGCTGCTTCTCAAGCACACCATGCTTTCAGGCCTTTGAAACCACTGTTCTCTTTTCTTGGATCCTACTCTCCCCACCCCTTCACCTGTGTCACCTCCATGCCCCCTCACTAGTTTAAGTGCTTCCTCTGGGAGGACTTTCTGGACACATTTGACTAGGTTATTTTCTCCTACCATGAGTGGCTAGAATAGTGTCTATGTCCTCACTCTTATCACCCAGCGCACACAAACCTTGGTTGTTCATCTTCCTGATGGGCTATAATCTGGGAATAGGGACATACATGGAGGTAAGGGGACCTTACATGGGTCACTCTGGTACCCCAAGTGCCAAACACGTTTCTCAACACATAGTGGACCCACAAAAATATGGCTTGTACACAAAAGAATGAGTGATTGTCTTAGTGATTTGGATGTCCCCAGATCACCCTTTCCCATTCATTCCTGTCCTAATGATGACTCCCATCTGAGTCCCAGCAGAAATTGTCTCTTGCTGCAGAGGCCCAACATGCCCATGCTGGAGTGCTGAGACTCAGTACCCTTTCTTGGCCTGGGCCACTAGGGTCATCTCCGCTCTAGAACTCCAGGTGGCATTAGCGAGAGCTTCTTTTGCTACTGCATTGCAATTCAACTCTTTACTCTGCCCAGTTCATCTTCCCTTGCTCCCTCATATGTGTTGATCCCCAAAGCACTGTCCTGTTAGCTCCCTGCATTCAAATATCTATTTCCCACAGAACTGGTCTTTCTCTAGAAAAATTTCTCTGGAAAATGTTTAAAGTTTCATGTACCTTTTGTAACTAGGTACATTAAAATGAGAGAATACTTGTAACTGGACAAGAAGCCTACACATGAAATTGAGAATATTGAATATCTTTTTTTTTTTTGGAGTTGGGAGATTACCAGGGATTGAACTCAGGGGCACTCAATGACTGAGTCACATCCCCAGCCCTATTTTGTATTTTATTTAGTGACAGGGTCTCACTGAGTTGCTTAGCCCCTCACTTTTGCTGAGGCTGGCTTTGAACTCACAATGCTCCTGCCTCAGCCTCCCAAGCTGCTGGGATTACAGGCGTGCGCCACTGTGCCTAGGGAACATCATTTTTATAGGATCATGAAGGCCCAGAGAAAATTTGCATGTCTCTTTCCTCCAGGGTGTTTCTTTTGAGCCTTTTCTATTTGCTACCTTTATTTTGAAGTAAACCCTCTTCTCGGTCATGTACAAATAAATATGCAAGTACAGTGAAAGCAGAAAATTTTATGTATCTGACTGCTTCTTTTACCTTGTAGTTGGATTAACAAATGGAAGCTATTATTTGTCTTTTTACCTATGAAATTATATTTGTCCTTTGAGAAAAGGAAAAGTGAGTGCAATACATTCCCTGTGTCAGTTTGGCTTCTCCAAGCACAGACAAGATTAACTGAAAAAGAGATAAACAAGGGGGATGCCTGATACAGGGTAAAAGATAAAGGGAGAGATGTGGGCGAAGGCAGGAGGCCCTTCAGACCACAGCATCCCAATGCATGTTACTGGATCCTGCACCAAATATCTTTTGAGTGCCTAGCATTCCCTGGGAACTGGACTGGACTGCAATGGGTCTGATATGAAAAGAGAGGAAGAAGGATGATTTCAGTAGAAAGCCTAGGATAGCAGGTCAGTTCTGAGAAACTTAGCCAAGCCACGACAAAGCCCTGAAGCCACAATGATTAGCAGAGTACACCTTAACTAGAACTCCCAGCCATGCTCAATCATTGCCAGGGACTTGGTGCCTGAGGGAGGGAGGAATCTGATCCACAGTAACAGCAGCTGGAGCCTTCACTCAAGTCTGCTGCTCCCCCAAGCACACACCTGTCTTCCAGGCAGCAAACCTCACTCAAGACTGCTCAGAACCTCCTCTTAAAGCCTCACCATCCAGCTCTCCCCTGGCCCTGACAGCTACTCCTTCCATCAGTGCAGAACCTGGCATATTTTCCTCTAAAATAAAGGACTTAATAGCTGTTTATGAATCTGTTTCTCTTATTAGAATGCAGTGTCTTAAGAACAGAAACCACAATTTATTTATCCTTGTATTCCTGACTTGCAGCTAGAAACTAAGCACAAAGCAGATGCCAATTAATGTGACTCAATAAATGAGAATCCAAATAGCTGAACCTAGCACTCATGATTCTTAAATGTCAGTTTTCAAATTGAAGTTTTAAAATATTTATTATAGGCAATACATTTAATTTCTTTCTGTGTAAGGGAAAGTTCAAAACTATGTGTCTCTATACATTTTTATGCAACACACACTCTCAAACAGTTATATTGATGTCTTGAGAGAAAAAAGGATAGAACATGTCTTTATTTAAAAAATGCATGTGAAATTCTTTATCGCACAATAGAACCGATTTCTGTTTTAAAAGATGGCATTTATATGGTTTCTGCTTGAGTTATGAAATCATAAAATAATCTACTGCTAATAAAAACCCTTATTCTTCCACTTTGAAATACAGAGTGAAGTACAAAATGTATGGAAAGAAAATATGATTATTCTGGATGCTGCAAAAAGTTATGGCTATGAAGTGGTTGACACATTCACTATAACCATGGGGCGATATAAAGAGTTTCTGCAGGGCAGTTGTGGATGTCATTTCCATGAGGTATTTATGCTGGCTTTCTAATTTTTATAGCTTTTTATTTGAAAGAAAAATTTGTACCTTTATTTTACATAGAAGAAAATTATATCAGAAGGAGATCAAGTGATGTGCTCATCCTCACTCAGGCAAGATTTGTAGTAATTACAAATTTGGCTATTTAAATTAGTTGTTACAGCACCACCAAAAAAAAAAGTTGTTAAAATTAGATGCTTAAAAACAAGGGTCATTGGTCAATGCATGTGGGAAGATAGGAACCTGGGAACCTGGAGAGGGCTTGCCTTCCCCAACACACTTCAAGCCCTCCCATCAGAAATCTCATCCAAAGGACATGGCAAAAATATTCAGCTTGGGAATCAAGTCTATTGAACGTGCTACACTAATTGAGTGTTTAACTAATGCATAGCAGAGAACTGTGGTTTGAATAATTTTTTTCTTCTGCCAATGTAATAATAATTCTGTCTCTAATTAGATATTAAGTAGGTTTAGCTGATAAGGTAACAACAAAGAATAAATATTTTCCCTCCCAACCTTTCAGATTCTTCTGTGTATTTCCTCCCTACTCCTTGAATAAAATCTTGGATAGATCCCATAGCTTTGAAAGGTTGCCAATCACTTTCATACATCAGTACTAAAATTGTCCAGTCCTATGTCATAACCACATCATTCCTCTCCCCCAGTTCAGGGCTGCCTGTCTCAAAAGCCTAAAGTAGTGGGGAGAATGCAAGAGTTTTCTCTCTTCCCCATTTTGCTTTGCTACACTTCTTTTCCTTGCTCTGTTGGCATCAAATCAGGTACAGAGAGTATGTTGAAGAAAGAAAGATGTTACTTGAGTGGTACAGGCATAATTCAGCAATAAGCTTTCTAGGTATAGCATGCTGCTTCTTCCTTTTTTAATGAGTGCTTTTGTGAATGTCCTTGAAAAGATCCCCCACTGGGACATTCTGTCTGCAGCTTTCTTGATAGAGGCAATACCCTCTCTTAGATTCCTTCTTTGGCCCCTTGGTAACTAACAGTCCACTCTGTTGGAGGTCACATTGCCCCTCCAGGCATCCTCTTGGAAGATATTCAACTTGGCACTAGGCTTGCTATACTTAATTACTCTCATTTGGTCTACAGAAGTATTCATGCATCCTTGTTCCACTGTTGCTGGAAATACAGTTAATTCCCAATAAAGTCTTCTCTTTTACTCTTGCGTGGCGCTCTCTCTCTCTCTCTCTCTCTCTCTCTCTCTCTCTCTCTCTCTCCTTAAAGTGAATCTACAGCAAGTATCTCATACTAGGTCTAATGCCCTGAAATTCCAATAGACATGTGTCCACCTCTCAAAGTTGGCCTTTTGAATGTCCTTCTCACTTGGTTTTAAGCTAGAAGGAAGCAACTTCCCGAAAGGGAAGAAAACCACAAGGCATTTGGAAAACTCACGTAAAAATCTCTCTCTTTCTTTTTTTTCGTCTCACAACTCTTTTGATGAGACAAGGGTTTATATAAATGGATTTTGCCCACACTTTTACAAGTCACGAATAGATTGTCCAGAGACTGTTTGGAATATAAAGTTTCCTGGCAAATGCTGTTTGGGTCCAGGTCTCAAGAGATTCAGCTGACAGATGTGAAGAGAGCCTCCATTTAACCTTCCCATCAGATACTGGGTCACTCATCCTTTCCATTTTGTCTCCTTTTGTTAACTGGAATACATCCCTTTGTGGGTTGACTAGGGAGAAAACAACTACAGATTCTTTCTGATCCTCTTTTCAGCTGTTAGCTGACTGTCACATTCCATCCTCATCCCCAGATTCTTACAAATACCTCAAAGCTATGGACACTGCCCTCGTCCTGTATGATTTACTGATGGATGCTTCTTAGTTTATTATGTGACCAACAGAACTGCATCTCAGAGAAGTGAGAGCCGGCAATTGAAGTAGAGAACCTGACAAGATAAATTTTGATCCGGCAGCTTGAAGCTTGACTGTGCTGCTGCAGAACATATTTTAAGTTGTAGGAGACTGTATGCCTACTAATTGCTTCTACAAGAAAATATACCACCCATAAAGTACTTATCCTATTTGCAAAAAAGTCAGGATTAGAAACACAAGTGTGTTAGTCTGGAAGAGCAAGAAACAATGAATTGTCAGCTGAGCCAGCCCAGGATCATAGTTGGTCACAAAAGCACATCCACAAAAATGGGGACTTTGAAAGACAATGTACAGATTATTTTTTCCCTCTTTTAGAAAAAAAAAGGTTTATTTATTTACGTTTATATAATGTGCTTTCAATTAGTTTTTGTTGAGGAGAGTGCTTTTGTTTTTGTTTTCAGCTTTAGGGCTCTTAAAGTCTAACAAGGAAATGTTCTCCAATGATTTCCAACAGGACTCCAAGTAAAATCAGAAAATGTCCTTTCTACATGGGGTTACACATATCTCCTGCCACAGTATCAACTGGTTTACACTAACAACCATGGAATGTGAAAACCCCCCAAAGACTCCTTGAACCATCAGCACTAGGATATTGATTTATAATTATTTCCAATAAAATCTATCCTAAATTAGCAAAATAATGATTTGAGCATGTCAGGTAAAATTGCTTCACTTGCCTCTTCTTAGCTCTGTCTCTAATGCATGCTGTTTTGATGGCAAGCCATTAGAGAAGCCCCCTCAAATTATCCCAACTGATTCCTGGTAGTGTCACCTACTTGTAAGTTTTCACGATTGAACTGAAATACACTCTGAAAGCATTTGCCTTTTCAGTTACGATATGGAGTTGATAAGATCATCTTTCTCTGTTGACTCCCTTCATCATTAAGTCTCCAAACGCGTTCATTGCTCAGGCATAATTGTTGCTTAACTCTTGGACAATTTGTACCACTTGTACTTCAGGAAGTCTCTAATGCTGACATTGATGTTTTATAATCTTTCTAAACCATCAGCCAGCATCTTAAATCACTATTAGCTTATTACAAGCAATCAAAAAAATCTAAAACCTCCTTATGAAGAATGGTTTGATGATGAATGCAGCAAGCCAGGAAGAAGTTGATTACAAATTTCATGCAAAACATATTGAAGGGCAAACATTCTGCTGATAGTCGTTTTTTGCTCTTTGCTCATTTTATGAGAGTGGTAAAAAAAAAAAAGTTTGCCATAAAATAATAACAAAATGAGAAACAGTTGTGTTAGAGCATAAGAATTTTGGCTTGGGGGCTGTGTCTTCTGGTGTTCAATTAAACCATTCCCACAATAGTTTCAAGAGTACCTAGGAATATGGGTATAATCATTACAGTAAGACCTTGACACTTCTTCTTTGCTTTGTGGACAGGATTCTACTACAGACATAACAAAACCTGCATCAGTAAACTTTTATTGCCATAGGTGACATTAAAGGTCTTGGAGTGTCGATTTATCTGTCAAGGCACCAAAAGAGAATATGTTGCCACCATGATTCTATAAACAATTTCCCAAGTGGTGTACCTCAACTTTGGCTAAAGAGTTCCTGTTGATTAGAAAAGCAGGTGTTTTTCTTTATGGGTGGAAATGGAATTTTGTTTTCCAGTGTTTGTGCAGGACAACAAACAGGATCCAGGTAGCTCTTGTCCAAGAGAGGTTTTGGACAGTGTTGTGTTATGTGAACAAGCTTGAGCCTGGCAAGTATTCAGAAATGTTATCAGCCCAAACCTGGTTGCCAAAGAGGCAAATTCACCAACAATTGTGGTGTGATTATTAATTAGTCTAATCAGTTGTACAGACTTTATACGATATCTTGTTTTCTGGCAGATGTTAACTAGAGCTTTGACTCAGTCAACAAAATCCATCTGGCATCACGAACCAACACTAATACCTGCAGGTTTTCTTTGATTTTGGCACAGCGGAAAGAATAAAAAAAAAAAGGAGTTTCAGTTCCTTGCTAGAGATGATTGCCCATTATTATTTAATCTTCATCTTATAATCTTTGTTATTTAATCTTAACTAAACAAAACATTATGTGGCCTAGAAATGTTTTTCTCCTTTAAACTTTAAAATTTTATATCTAAACACAATGGAGAAAAGAAAATCTTTAAAATTCATCTACCTGAAAAAAAAAAGATATTTAAGTAAAAACAAATGATCCACATATAATTAGCTGATATAGAAGATTCTAGAATTTAACTATTAGCATAGCTATTTTTAATAAATTTGTAATGACAGTTTACTTAACAGGTGTTTTTGAGTACCTACTCTATTTTACTATTGTTAGAAAATGAGCCAAGAGAATACCTTAAAGGATTCCCATAAACATTTCAAAAGCAGCATTTCCTAAAGGAAGAATTAATATTCCCTTTATATGTGTTCCCTTCTGCGTTGTGCTAACATACTCTTTGCACTGCCATTTACAAACTAAAGACACTCTTGACTTTTGTTTATTTTTCTTCAGTCCCCTAACAATCTTAACCAACCAGTTACCAAGTCCTGTTTACATTCTGGTCTTCAGAATCTTTCCCCTATACTCTGTTTCAGTTTCCATAATTTGTTTATTCTTTTAATCATCCAACATTTGTTTGTTGATTCCAGTTATTGAGCTAAATGGTAGTGAAGCAAAAATTAATAAGACACATTCTCTGTCCTCAATATATTGCTATCAAGGACTAAAGCATTTGGAAAAAAATATTATGAAACAATATTTTAGGTGACATGTATATATGAGACTATTGTGATCACACCAAGACACCTAGCCCAATCTGAAAACCATCTATGTTGGTTGTTGAAGGATGAACAGACCTTAGTCAAGTGATGGCAGAGGAAAGATGGTCCCAACTTCATGGGGTAATGTATAGCTCTGAAATACCCATTCCTCTCAGGTTATAAGAAACCAATCTGAATAGTATAGAGCTTCAGACTAAAGGGAACTGGAAAAAAAAAGTAGGCAAGATCCAGATCATGGTCAGAGCTTGGAATTTCATCCTGTAGGTGGTAGAGACCGATGAAAAGGTTTGAAAGAAAGGAGTGATTTTGTTTCAAAGGGGTGAGTCTAGGAATAGTGATGTATGGGAATAGTGATATACTAGGAATTAGATATAAAGAGTGTAAATCAGGGAGGTTAGTTAGGAGATACTTTTTCAGAAGTCAGATGAGAGATAGTAAAAAATCTTCCTAAAACAGAACAGAGTCAACAAACCAGGACAGAGTGAGGTGGACAAATCCAAGCCCTATTAAAAAAAAATAACAATAATAATAGCGGTTGATCTGATCTGTGGAATGAGGGAGTAGGAAGAACCAGAGATGATTCCTTTCTTTGGTGGCTGATTAGACAGCTAAGATGGGAATTGAGAAAGAGAATAACTGAAAAGGTACTGGCTTAGGAGAAAGATGAGGAGTTCAGTTTTGAACATGTTGTGTTTGAGATGCCTGCAGGACATTCAGGTGGAGATCTCTAACAATGGGCAGTGAACATACTAGTACAAAGCTCAAGGACAAGTTAGGACTGGAGGTATAGTGAGAGTCATCAGTAAGTCAGCAATAGTTGAAACTGTAAAAATAGATCAAAGTCTGCAGAAATAGGAGAATCTGAACTTAGAGCATAACCTATTAGAATAAAACTCTAGTAGGGTATAGGGCCATAGAAAGCCATAGGGTAAGAATATAGAAAGAGATAGAGACGAGGTCCACACAGTCACATGTAATAGGTAGATCTAAAATAAGGATTTCAAAATACTCAGCTTTAGCCATGAAGAAGGCCCCATGCTTTCCCCCTTTTGTTAATGCATTATAGTTAGAGGTAATGGTTCATTTTGTAAGAAAATCCTTTCTGACCACCTTGAGAGTACAGTAAGATATTGGCAGCAGGAATTAGACTAACACAGAGTGCAGAAATCTGGGACATGAGAAAAGGGGACTTGTAAAGTCTCTCAACAATTAAATGTAACATAGAGGGAAAGATGTTGGATTTAGAGGAGAAAAGTTTGGGTCATGTTTGAGCACAGAGGAGAAAATAATCAAGCAAGTGTTATATTAAAAATACAGGAGAAAGTAGGACTGTTGGAGCAATGCCCTCAGTAATTGGGTCAAGGTCACCTGTAAGTTGTCAGTATGTGCTGGTAAAGATACAAAGTGGGGAAGAAGGTCCTTTCTTCCCTAAAATTGATTTGCCCTAGACTATAGCAATATTTTTTTCTCAGGGTCTCCAGTTTCACCTACTTGAATCCATCCTTCATGCCTCCACCAGAAGGTTCCCATACATCAAATCTAATGTAATTCTTTAATATCTTTCAGTGGCTCTGTACCGAAAGAAAATCACAGAAACTCCCACTGCCTGCCATTGCTATACCACCCACCTACTTTTTTTTTTTAAAATGACTCCATATTGATTTTTTTTCTGAATAAAATGAATACTATTCATTTTATCATCTGCAAATGAACCCTAACCTTTTCTATTATCTGATTAGAAAGCAGAGCCTAAAGAGAATATAGGTGCTGGGACACCCCAGCCCTTTCAAAGATGTTTGTGTGCAAAAATTCTGTTTTAAAGTGAGTGTCTCATATTGAATGGTGGTAACACCAATTAAATTGGGATCTCTCTTTTAAGAAGAGTAATTAAATAGAGGATGAATGAAGAGATGTCAGTGTCTTTATGTTGAACTAGTACTGTGGCATTATGAGTAGGCTATACATCCCAACCTCTGCACTACAGATACCTGCCCTCACTTCTTCATATTCTGCATAGTAAGTACTTATGTCTTAGGGTCTACTACCAACCTTAAGAAACCAAACTAAGACAGGTATTGAACTGCCTTGAGTTACATTTCCTACTTGCTATTTTCATGTTCTAGCCTGGTGAAAACAGGATCTGTGGTTGGAGAAATACTATATATGCCTCCACTTTTTATAATATTAATATACTAATGTTATTTGGATTCCCAAATAACATTAGTATATTAAGTGATCCCAAAGCTCTTATGGCAAATAAAGTCTAGCTTCATCCATGGGAGGTGTGCATGCCTGTAGTTCTCAGAATTCAGGGGGCTGAGGCAGGAGGATTCTTGAGCCCATGAGTTTGAGACTGGTTTAAGCAGCACAGCAAGACTCTGAATCAAATATAGATAGATAGATAGATAGATAGATAGAAAGATAGATAGATAGATAACAGATAGATAGCTAAAGTCTAACTTGGTTTGATCCATTTTTTTCCAAACTTTTCTTGACCACAGAGCACTTTCCTTATTTTTGATATTTTAAGTTTATTTACAAACATATCTAATACGCTGTGTGAATTCAAGTGTTTGATCCATTTTTCAAAAGGATTGCACTTCCTATAAGGCTCTTCATATGTGTTAAATGAAAGAACTAAAACATCCTTATTTCTTAAGCAGGTGAAGGAAGCAGCAAATCAGATCCAAAGCATAAAGCATAATTAGTAGTCACTTCTTGTTTTCCTCTGAAAATGGCAAATTGCTCCCTGGGCTCTCCTAGTGGCTCCCAGGGACCACAGTGTCTGTGAACCTCTTGTGCTCTGTACCAACATGATGTTGTTTTCAGCTCTGCAAAAGGTGCAGAGAGGGAGAAGGAGGAAATGACAACCCTATATACCCTGTTTCTTCATGACCTTGTTCCCTACGTGCTCCATTTTTCTTTTTATAAGAACAACTATTAACATCCCACTGAAAACACTTTGGGCAGGGTCCAAAATCATACATGGAATACAGCCTAAACGTGGCAGATTGATCAGAAGCATTTATCTTCTTTTCCACTTGAAAAGAAGACATAAAGCTATTTACCCGCCCTTCCCAAATTAAAAGAATAATATCTCAGAACCGACAAGAAATTCTAATTTATTTTATGAAATGTGTTGATCTGGCAAAGGAAACTGCAACTTTAAAAGCCTGCAGAAAAGAAACACTAACTGTAGGAGGCACACCTGCCCATGAGTGTCCTAAATAGTTTGCAGTCGGAAATGGGCACAAAGTTGGTAGAACACTGAGTCCCCTACCCTCATTCCACAGGAACCTATATCCACACATACAGTATCTTTTAAAATTGAACTGTGGAATCTGGAGTCAAAAACACAGGTCAAGAGTAAATGAATCTGGAGGCTCAAAACAGAAAGTAAAAGTTGGCAATTGGAAGATAGAGCTCGTCTCACCTTCTCCCCAGACCTAGAATGCATAAAGTCAGTCAGGAGGCTGGAGAGCCCTTCTGACCAGAGATAACTGATTTCCTTTGAAAAGGCAGAGCTGAGCTGAGAAAATCCCTATGGTGAAGCCAGCAGTTGAAACACTGGTCCACACAAGACTAGTCAAGTAGAATTAGAGTTAGGAGTTAGAGTCTCAGCTGTCAGAATAAGAAGGGCTGGGGATTAGAAGTAGGATGGGAGACAGACAATATGCTCATTGCAAATCTGGAAACCCCCAAAACTGAGCAAAACTCATTCCTTAAAGACATTTTAGACTTGTCCCCTAATCCTCAACATCTTTGGCCCATTCAAAAGCTGGACTCCCTTCAATCAAAACATAGTTTATTTCATGTGGCCACAATTAAATATTTGGGGAAGAGGGTGAAATGAAAGAATTCTCTATTATCTGTCAAAAGTGCATGATGTTCTGAAATGGAATTATGAATTATAAAGACTGGCTTCTAGCTATTGTTTGCTGCTTTATTTTTATTTCATTTCTGTGAATTCTTAGGCTACTTTTTCAGCTGGTCATAATTTTGTGACTGGATCTTGGATTGAATGGCAGACTGCACGATGACTACACCAAATAAAAAATATTTCAATAGCATACATTTATCCTAAAAATCTACATTAGCATATTTGGCCTGGTCAATCTCGTGTTTTCCGGTCTTAGAAAGCCATTACCCTCATTCCTCTTCAGACCCTACTCATGATCATGACACATGTTTGTAATCAGAACATCCCTCTGATCCAGTCTAGGGTGATTCTGGAACACTTGCACCAAGAAAATTGTTTTCTATTTTGTTCTGTGAACCTGGAACTACATCAGAAGCTCCTTCAGGGTTATTCAGGTCAAGATCGGTTTTAGGAAAGGTATTTGCTTGTAATCTGTCTGGCACTTTCCAGTTCACCAAGCCTGCCCGTTTTGTACTGGCTTTTGGAAAATTCAAAGTTATTTTAGATGCAGCTATTAATTGTCACAGTAATATAATCATTCTGAACACTTACATGAAACCAATTTTGAGTCTTGAAGTAATTATATATTTAATAGTAAAAGTTGCAATGTTAGTTTGGTTGTGTAATTGATAACATTTTTTCACTTGCTTGGAAAGTCTTAACACAAGCCACTCATGTAGAATTGTGGCCTTTAGTGTGCCTTCTAAAAGGCCATGTGCCCAAGCTCTTAATGATGTAGGGATATCCATAGATCTGTAATCATAAACGGAGAGAATCCTTAACATATAAGAAACCCTGAAAAAGTAAACATTACTTTTATACTCTAAAGCACAGAATTTCAATTCTTATTCCACTGAGTCACAGAAAAATGTGATTATCTACACAGCATATATATTTATAGCTCTTGATCCCAGCTCCCAAATTAAGCCATCCTAATTTCTATAGTTGATATATTAAAAATATAAATTGTTTTGAATATTCTGTAAATTTACTTGAAAGTTTATATCTACCTGTAACTTAATCTAAATTTGAATATTGCTGTGAGAAAAAGTTTTAATATAAGACTTATAAAAATAATAACACTTTATTACATAAAACAACGCTAATCTAATAGGTGGACACCAATTGCCCTTCACTACCTCTTCTTAATTTTCAATATAATTCAACATGAAAAGTCACAAAAAAATAAGCAAACAAGGTAAAGAAAAAGCATTATTTTTTATTAAAATGGAAAAAAAGTTTTGGCATTTGACATCCATGCTTAAATATTGTAAACATTTGCCAAATTGTATACTATAAATTATTAACCATAGGTAGTGGCTTCTTTCTTAAGTAGACATGTCTCTTTTTCAGTGGCCAAGACATCTGCACCCAAATTTAGAGAAGCATTTAGGTGTGTCAAATGATTAGTATTTCTCTCTGAGGGAGCTGATTACTGTGCACAAACATCTGGAGACTTAGTCTCTGTTTCAAGGCTCACATCTTTCACTGATGTCTTCTAATGACTCATTTCGATTGTTTATTATTATCACTATTCCCCAGAGGTAACCTAACATTTGTATTTCTAGCAGTTCTCTTGCAAAGCTACTTTCCAGTTGACACTTCAGTTGGATTTTAACAGCCCTAAATGGTGTTCTGATTTTGGGAAGGACCCAAGTGGGCACATGTTCACACAAGATCAAAGGAAAGAAGCAATTTGCTCTTTACTGCACAGGTATCAAACGTCTCTTTCTGGCATACATCTCCAAACCTTAGAAGTGTAGCTAACTCCTTTTTGTCCACTGTGGAGCCTATGCAAATAGGTAAAGTAATATTTTGAAACTCAGGGAAGTTTGACAGCAGTGTTAGATACTGATTTTTACAAATAAGTTCAAAGAATTAATAGCTTTGTGAATAGATTATAATACCCACCATAAATTAGCACTAAATCTTCCTAATGTACTAAGAACTATTCATTACATGGAAACAACATGGTGCCTGACCTTGCAGAACTAGTCCCAGACAATGTCTTTGAAGTCACTTCATTCTTGTTCTTACTTCAAGTATCTTAGACATGTGTCTTTATATAGTCCCCTTGAGGATAGGGACCATATCTGAATTACTCCATTTGTTTCCTAACGCAGAAACTCTGAAGAGTGAAAGATGGATATCATATATAAAAAAACATTACATTTTTATTTTATAAGATATAGTTTCATTTTGTTTCCTGTTATTTGTTGTTGTTAATTGCAAAAGGGTTACCTGAATTCTTGCTCATGGTAAACATCTGAATCTCACCATCATGCATTCATGTTCATCCACAAAACACAAACTAATTAATCAACAACAATAACAAAAACAACAAAGACCTAAAAGTACATAGCAGTCAGATCAGTAGAGTAGAGGGGAGGGAATAGAGTTGGAGAGGGGAGGGAAAAGGAAAATACTGGGGATTGAGTTAGCACAAATTAGAGCAAATGATAGTCTATGCCTTTATTATGTCAAAATGAATTCCAATGTTATGTACAACTAAAAAGAACCAAAAAAAACCAATAAAAAGAACCAATAATAATAATAATAATAATAATAATAATAATAATAATATCTATACAGTTAAAACAAAAACTCCTTCCTTTTCCATTGGAGACTATCTTCAATTTGGTACATAGCTCCATTTTAAACCTACCTTCTTGATTTTAATCCTATGCAATTAAATGTATTAAGCAGTCAACATTTAAAGTCACTGATTTATGTAACATTAGGTTCTATTTAGAACTACCTTATTTCTCTGTATAAGTTTTAGGGAACAGTAGTAGTTTTGAAAGCATTTTAATCTGTAGTATGAACATTCTTGTTCCTTCCATTCCACTACTGATTTCTGCTTATACTTAGCCTTTAAACCATATTTTGCCATCAAGTTCCTAGAAAGCATGATAATTAAGGTTGTTTCCACAAAGAAATTCGCCACCTGAATCAAGGCAGGGACACAATAATACAAAGTAAAATATACTTGCCAATTTAACAAAAATTTATTACGTGCCAGTTAATGTGCTGAATGCTAGATTTCAGAGCTCTGACCTCTCTAAATATGGGAAAAAGAGATGCATAGACCTTCCACATGGCCTATGTAACCCCATTTACCCTGACTCTGCCTCCATCTGCTCATGATGGAACACTACTTCTTGTAAGTATTACATGCCCTCCCACCTGGGTTTCAATGTGCTTTGGGAAGGGGCTGTTCTCCCAGGCTCAGTGCTATTCCAGGAAGACACCCCTGATTCCTTGCTGTCTCTCTGAAAGCCCACATGCTGCCACTGCCCCAGGCACCAGCCATGGAGGCTCTCTTCTATGCTCTGCAGTCATGTACCCTCAGGGTTTCATATATATGCGGTTCTCTGTCTGACTTACTCTGTCCTTTGGTGTGTTCTCCATCACAGTTTCCAAAACCTGGACTCCAATAAGTTGTATTTTCTGTGAAACACTTCTCTTTTTTGTTTAGCATTTAGTTATAGTTTCTTGTCTTACCATGGAACCTAGAGAATCACACCTTTTAGATAGGAGGCACGATAAGTTTTATCAGAAGCTGAGTAATGGAAAAAAATATTGTCAGAAGGAACCCCAGTCCTCATGATCAATACAGCATGGTAGGAATGTCTGCCCCTCTGTACACTACACAGGCCACATAGCATTGCTTCCATCAGCCCAAACTTGGACTCCTCCCACAAAAACAGGCACTACTCTCCCATCCATGTTGTCCTATCCAAGAGACTGAATGACTCCAAGATGAGTGACTGACACAATGTGATATGAGAAACCACATTAATATCTAGAATGATAACGGGATTAGAAGAGCCCAAGAAGTTGGTGGATGGCAACATTGGGGAGATGTTAGAAGAAGCTATCCCTGGATGGCATGGATCTTTGAAGAACAGAAGAAAGGCTAGAGACGGAAGAGTGGTATTCTTGAGTGGCAATAGAGTATTCAGAGAAAAACAGCTGCCCCTAGAATCTAAAGACCGTGGACCTTGGGTGGGTTGTAGCTCAGTGGCAGATTATGTACTCTGCATTCACAAGGCCCTGGGTTCCATCTCTAGCATCATGAAAAAAAAAATTTAAAGCTAATTAAACAATGATAATAGATCATGGTAAAATGAGTATTCCCACCATCAGCAGCCCCTCTATTTCCTTCTATCCCCAACCCCCACACTTTACAGAGGCTTGTAGAGGAAAGATGAAAGAAGCAAAGTTGCATTTATTCTTACAGATACATTTTAGAATTTGTCATACTGTTATGCTTACCAGTTGGGTAACTCCTCTGTCAGCTTGGGAAGCTTTGATATGGTGTTTTTTCATTTGTTCTTGTGTTTTTTATTTGTTTGTTAATTTTTTTTTTTTAGGACTGGGGATTTTTTTCAGGACTTGCACATGCTCTACACTGAGCTACACTTCCAGTCCTTGTTTATGTTTATTTTGAGACAGGGTCCCACTAAGTTCCCAGGCTAGCCTTGAGCTTACAATCCTCCTGCCTCAGCCTCCCAAATAGCTGAGATTACAGGTGTGCACCACTGCACCTGGCCATTCATACATTTTTCACATCTCATTAAACTTTTTGTTTTGTTTTGTTTTGCAGTAGTGAGGATCTGAGCTACATCTCCAGCCCTTGGTTTTATTTTATTTCATTTGTTTTATTTTGAGACAGAGTCTCACTGAATTATTGAGGCTACCTCAAGATTGCAATCTTCCTGCCTCAGCCTCCAGAGTCACTGGGATTACAAACATGTAATCCCAGCAGTGTGTGTGTGTGTGTGTGTGTGTGTGTTTTGCCAGGGCCTTTTGCATGCTAGATGAGCACTCTACCACTGAGCCACATCCTCAGTCTTCATTAAACTTTTGATACATTCTTCACCTGCAGCCTATAGATTATTGCTGAATTTAGTGAAGCTGTTTAGTATTTTCAAATAATTTCCTGTTAATCATTGATAAGATATAGAAAAGCTTTATAATTTCTAAATATCGACTTTATAATATCTCATTAATTTTTCAGTAGATTCCTTTGGGTTTTCAAGACAAACATATAGCTCCGCATAATTCTTTAGTAATTTCCTGCAATGATATATTTCATAATATTGAAACATTTTGCATCCTTGAAATAAATTGTATGTGGTAGAGGTATAGAAAATAATACTGGAATTTTTTTAATCTTTATTTTATTTATATGTGGTGCTGAGGGTCAAACCCAGGGCCTCACACATGGTAGATGAGTGCTCTACCTCTGAGCCACAACTCCAGCCCAATACTGGAATTTTTAAAAGCCCCTGATTTAATTCACATTTTGAAATTAATTTTTTACAAATCATTTGACACATCAAAACTGAAATAATTCTATATATTTGTCAGCTTTTGTGATTTGGTATCAAGGCAATGTTTATTTAATAAAACAATGAGGAAATATTATATTTGTTTCCTGCAAAACAGTTTTTAAAAAGAAACCAAAAGAATTAAGTATTGTTGAGCCAATCACCAAATAAGTGTGGAAGAGTCCATTTCAAATAGTATAATATGTGTATTAACCTTTGGGAGGTATTAGCTTGGCCCACAGAAATCAGAGGAGACCCCATCATTCCATCTTCCTTTCCCAGATATCAAGTTAGTGATCTCTAAAAACAGATGCTAATTATTCACATTCCCATTGAGCTCTGGAAAAATATGGACACTACTTTTGAGTGAAAGCTATGTGCTTCAGCAAATTCACTGGAAATTTGTATTTTGGAGTATCCTATTTATGAATCCAAAGATTGCTGCCTACATCTACACTAGCATTATCCAACTTTTGTAAGGAAACATGAAATTCAATCCTGAAATCGCACAAAATACTAACATAATGTTTAAACAACTGTAACTTTTTGTCTTGTAATGAATCTTTTTCTATTTTACAATTTTACATATGATTAGCATGCAGATCATCAGGCAATTGCAAAAGCCTGAACTTATGATAAAATCATACAAGCAAAATTTACCTTATTTCGGCTTCAGAACATTGGAATACTATTATTTCAAGATTGAATGTTATATTTATGCTTAAGTGTTTCCTTAAGTAAATTTCCAGAAGATTGTTCCCTAATCTTGAGTGAGCATAGACCTCTCTAAAAGGACAAAACCTTCAGGAAAACACTGGTGCCCCTCTGTAGCCTATGAAATTTGGAGTTACAGTATAACCAAATAGGGGTGGAAAGAACTGGACTTAATAGAATCCTGCAACTTTAGGATCTGGAATATTAATCAGTGGTTAACTGCAAACTGATCTCTAAATTACAATCCATAGGAATTCCTACCACAACTTGCTGATTTCAATACCCTTCCTAACAGTCACTTGATTCAAACCTCCCATAACTATAGGAAAACTCTTCTTTTGGGGGGTTACCAAGGTGTAATTTCTTTTAAAAGACATTACTGTTAACATTTTTTATTCAAAATGCTAATAGCTTCAAAATGTTATGGTTATAAAGTATTGCACATTCATTGTGCAAAACGACCAAAAGTTATATGAATACATCTAGAAATCACCTGAAATCTCCCTTCACCAGAAGTTCTGCAACTGTTCACATTTTGGTATAGCTCTTTATAGATTTTCCATTCAAAAAACTTGAAAAATGCTTTAGTTCACTTACAATGTATTAAAAATACTTATCTACCAAATCTATATTTTATATATTTCTTTTCAAATACCTATTGGAGGGGGGCTGTTTTATTGCATCTCTTTTTATTTTATTTTTATTAGTGCATTGTAGGTATACATAATAGTGGAATTAATTTTGACATAATCATACATATATGAAATACAATTCACTTTATTTCAGTCCCTAGTGCTTCTTCTTTCTTTTCCCTCCTCCCTCCCTCTGCTTCCCTTTCTTTACTTTACTGGTCTTCCTTATATTTCTTTTTTAAGTTCATGCTTTATAAATACACATAAAGATGGAATCCACTGTGGTATATTTATATATGTACATAGCATAATTTTGTCAATTTCATCCATAGTTCCTCTCTTTTCCTGTCTTTCCTCCCCTCCCCTGCATTCTTCTTCCTCTACTCCACTGATCTCCCCTATATATTTGTGGGATCCACTCTGCTGCCTTTTCCCCCTTTATTTTGCTCTAGCTTCCACATAAGAGAAAATATTTAACCCTCGACTTTCTAAATCCAGCTTATTTCACATAGCATGATATTCTCCTCTTCCATCCATTTACCATCAAATGTATCATTTCATTCTTCTTCATGGTTGAATAAAACTCCATTGTGTACATATACCACATTTTCTTTATCCATTTTTCTGTTGATGGACACCTGGGATGGTTCTATACCTTGGCTATTGTGAATTAGACTGCTATAAATATTGATGTGCCTGTATTACTATAGAATGCCAGTTTTAGTTCTTTTGGATAAATATGTCATTGCATTCTCTTATATGGAATAAAAAATATGTACCTAAATCATTACATAAGACTCAGAAGAATAAAAAAAAACTCTATGTGAGTTAATATTACTTTAATAGTCATCAATAATAGTTTATTATGTTTTACAGTTGTATTAAAATAATGCAATTCATGATTTGCTATTATTTGTAAAGCCACCCAAAACTTCTTACCTATTTTATTTCCTTTTCTTCCTCTCTTTTTCTACTTCTACACTCCCGCCATCTCTCTTGTGGTCCCTACCTCAGGGGAGCGCCCCTGAATTTTAGTGCTAAAAACTTGAATTCTATCAGCCTAATGATTAAGGCTGACTCTTCTAGGATTCCATCAGAATAACTTTTTGTGAAAAGTACAAAAAAAAACATAAATACAGTCTCTTTGTTTATATGTGTGAGTGTATGTAAATATTCATAAAATACTATGAATGGAATCATGAAGAAACTGGTATTATCTGGAAAGGAAATGAATGGTGAGGAGCGGGAGCCACAAAGGGAAAAAACTTTTGATTACAATTCTTTTCATGCTTTATGAATGTTTTGTAATACAACTCGTGCAAAAATATTTAGGATTAAACTGTAGCTATATATGTATCTGCAAATACACGACATTCTTAGGTTAATAAAGCATGAGCTCTTTATCAGATTTCATGGCACACTAAGCATCCAGAGAAATGAAACCACTACCTGCCAGTGTTACTTTAGGGATCTGCAATGGAAAAATACTTTTTTTTCTCTCTGAAAATAGTTTTAGCTGCCACTCTATGGAAGGGTGCAATGACAGATTTAGAGTACCAAGTCTGAATCAGTGGCCTGGCAAAGACAGAAGAGTGCCATTTCTATTCTGGTGTTATGTTTGGTTTGTTGACCCTGCACGCACGCACGCACACACACACACACACACACACCACATACACAGGTGTAGTGGAGACATTATCTGTGACAGTTTCTTAGTTGCATTGGGAACAGCTGCCTGGAGGTATGAAAAATGACAAGAATTCTAATTTCAACCTTTGTCTTCTTTGAAACATAAGTTACCCTGGTTTTTGGTTATGTAAATTGTATTTGTGGCCTTCAGGCAACATCTGTGTGGCAGAAATGCAATTCTATTTTGAGAATTAGTAATATTGACATATGCAGGACCTAAATGCCCTTGATTTTTTCCTCATTTTCTTGCTCTTTATTTGCAGGTAGTGAAATCAAAGTTATCCCAAGAATTCCACTTTATTAAAATGAAAAGATCAAAGAATCATACAGTGGGAAAATATTTCAGCAATCAAAGTAAACTACAACAAGACTTTGTAACAAATCTTCAATCACCATATCATGTCAGAGGTCCAATAAATCAGGTTTGTTCTGAAATCCTTCTCAGCAGGATGTGTGCAAGTAAAAGGACCGTGCGGGCTCCCTAAAGAGTAACTGAGTTTGGAGATGGAGACAGGCTTCTCACCTGGATGATGGGCAGAGAACCAAACAACGTGCCTCACTTGTATTTCAGATCAACCACACACTCATGCACACTAGCACACACCTGCACACCAATGCATATTTTGCTTTAAAAAAAAAGAGTAATAAGTTTTTCCTATAGCTTTACAAAGTCAAGATGTGAATTTGAACAATTAGTTGGTTTTAGAGTGAATGACAAAGCTAGAAAATGATTACTTGAAATATAATCAAAATCTAGGACCACCGTGGGCCGGGTATTGCCTTTTGATCATAAACAGGAACATAGACACTTGAATTAAATGGGAAAGAGGATCAGGCTCTTCAGTATTGTGTTAAATTCTCTGCAGGTACATTGATTTTAAAATGCAAACAAGCAATTACATTCCACGTGCAAGTAGGAATTTTGCTTATGTTCTTTACCAGGAGAAAATGTGGCTTTTAGGAGGACTTAGACTTTGTGAATCTTATGCTTATGAAAAACATTTCTTCTTTAACTTTTAAAATTTTATAACTGAAAGGGAAACAACAGAAATGCTGCCCTACAAGGACTTTGAAGAGATTCTATGAGAGAAATAGGAAGTGAAATATTTTACAGTTAATACACCAATATTTAATTCTTTACTCCTTGTGTTTTTCATAAACATTCCTTCCTGTCTTGTCTGTGAACCTAGATGGGTAACTGCAGTCTAAATTGATGATTTAGATAATTTTAAAGCAAGGAACAAAATACAGTTCCTCATGTATTACTTTATTATGTTCCATGTATGATATTATGCAACAAAGCTTTTGTTTGCTGCTATTGACAGACTATGTAATTGAAGATTACAATTACATTTTACATAAATATTTTGCAAAGGATTATGTATTCTAAGTGGGTTAGCATAAAGCATTTGCACATGTCCCCAAATAGTACTGTTACTAGTATCTATAGTATCATTTTTCTTGAGCAACTATATCTAATCCAATTTAGAATAGAGCATAAATTTATTTATTCAAAAAGTGGTAGCAGACATACAAAATGTACCTAATACCAGTATCCAAAATTTTCTTTTCTATATTTTTAGGTTCAGAATGGTTAATTTCCTAATTATGCAAATGCTCTTTTTTGAGATTACATTTCACCTTTAAGGTGGCTTTTAAAGGATTATTTTTCTTTTGAGGAAAAAAAAGCTGACATGCTTAATTCAATATATGGCTGAAATTACATAATTTATAAATACCTCGATTTCATTAAAATACAAAAATGAAACTATTTTGATTGAGCAATTCTTTAGTATGAATATTAACTTCCTTCAAATACTCTATTTTTATATGTATTTTTATATGAACGTACACATAAATTTATATTTAACTGCCTTAAAGTATATTTAAATGCAAATATCACTTGATATAAACAATAATATAGGCATTTTACAGATGATAGATTATTTTTTAAGAAAATGGTACAGAATTAACTTAAAAATAAAAGATATTTCTGGTATCTTTATCTACATGCAAACTTCAGTTTTAGATTCTCTGAGATTTTTTTTAAATGTTATAAAATGTTATCATTTCCTGTAGCTGCTCCATCATGTTTCAATGTATCATTGACAGTATTTCAGCTGTTTCTGCATTACACTGTGACCTGGATTGTAGTAATCATCTGGCTGAGTTAGTCTGGTGTGTGCCTCTTCACCATTGAAATAATAATGGATTTTAGAAATAATTGTAACAATACTATTAATAAATGTCTTACTAGTAATACTCTGTGTTTGGAGAGTATCTGTTCTTTTCCGTTTCACTCAAGCTGTATAACCATACCAACAGTAGCCACTTGGCAGGGATATTATCATGTGGATCTAAGTAATGGAGTGTGATTAATAGGATACAGTATTTTTTCAACTTTGATAATCTCTAAGTGTACGATCAGATGAGCTCTCTGCTGTACAATAGCAAAAGCTTTTGAACATAGTTTAATGGCAATCTTTTTTTTTTTTTGAAGTAAGGCACTGAAATTCTAGAAAGCATTTTAACTATGCTATTATGGTTCAGATCCAAGATGTTTCCCAAAGACTCATGTGTTGAAGGCTTAGTCCCCAATGCAGCAGTGTTCAGAGGTAAACCTTTTAAGAAGTGATTGGATCGTAAGGGCTCCAACCTCATCAATGGGTCAATCCATTAACACATTCATAGATGAATGGATTATTATTGGGAAGTGGTGAAAACGGTAGAAGGTGGGACCTATTGAAGGGAGTGGGTCCTTGGGGACATACGTTTGGGGACTATATCTTATCCCTGGTCTCTCCTTTTCTCACTTCTTTCCACTGGCCCCCATGAGCAGGGTTGGTATCACACACCCCTCACCATGATATTCTGCCTTACCACAGACCAGAATCAATGGGTCTGACAATGGCTAAAACCTCTGAAATTTGGAGCCAAAGTAAATCTTTCCTCCTTCTTTTTCTTCAGTGTTTTTGTCACAGTGATTAAAAAGCTAATACATACACCTTGTTGAAGTAATAACATTTTATTTTCCTTTGGGGGAAATAAGTGTGTGTGTATGTATACCCACACATATTTGTCTATGTTTAGCAAGTTCCTAATTTGAGTGGGGGAAAAATAGGTATAAGCATTTTAAGGTATCTTTAGGTGTGAAAGTTACAGAAAGTATACTATTTTGGGTAAGAAATGATCAGTATCCAATCTAAAGAAAACAATTACAATATTGAAAGTCAGGAATAACTGCATAAACATTTCCAAGCATTACTGTTGACACTGTGTGTGAGCACATGTGCATAGGGGGTGAGAGTGGGGTTAAAGGCACATTGTACTATTTGCCAGTAGGCAAATAAGAACCCATAGACATAAAATGTAAAAGAAGGGCTTACCATCTCTTGTTTGTTTGGTTTACATTTGTATCAGTCAGTCTTTTTTTTTTACACATTTTTTTAGTTATTGATAGACCTTTTTTTATTTATTTATATGCGGTGCTGAGAATTAAACCCAGTGCCTCACACATGTCAGGCAAGTGCACTACCACTGAGCCACAGTCCCAACCCCTGTATCATTCAATCTTACTAATATTAATGGCCTATGTGCCTAGCAATCTTCTCTGTAGAACAGTAATTCCCACTTAGAGAGTGTTGGAAGATATCACTGGAAACAGTTGCAGTGAGGTTTATGGAGAAAAAAGAAAAACAAAGCTATTGTGCATCTGAAGTTTCTTCTTTCAAAGTGGCATTTCACTGGAAGATTCCAAAGAGAAATACAGAAATGTGTCAAAATTACATTACCAGTAAGAGTTATTTCAAAGCTGTAAGGTCAGGGTATGAAAGCAGGGGGGCAGGTATCTAATATAACAAGGTTAAGGAGCCTAAAAAGATAACCAGGGGTGGGATCTTCTTATCTCAAAGCTTCCTTCATTAGAATACATGCTGAAAAAATTATCATATCTAAAAGTTTTCTCTTGAATTTTCATCTTATAAAAGTATTTTAAAATCATTAAAAGCCATGTTCAAGACTATTACAATTAAAGTAAATAAGTGTAACTAAGTTCATATGAGCTGACAACTTCAATAACATGCATCCAAGTACAAAATATAATATAGCAGAATCTGCCATTGTGAATCAAGAAACAATTTCCGCAAATGCTAGTTTAATATTTGTTTTGTTTTATTTTGTTTTCTCAGTACTGGAGATAGAACACAGAGTGATCTACAATTGAGCCACATGCTCTGCCCCTTTTATTTTTTATTTTGAAACATGGTCTCAGTAAATTGTCCAGGCAGGCCTTGAACTTGTGATTATCCTGCCTCAGCCTCCACAGTGGGTAGGTTACAAGTATGGGTCACCACACTTGTCTTTACTTGAATTTTTTTTCTTTAATATGTACTTAAAAGTCAAAACCTTTTGATTACTCTTAGAAATGAAGGCCTTTTGATAGATCATTTTGGCTGAAGGAGATGAATCAGAAGTTGTCAGAATTCCTCCCAAAACTTACTAAAGACAACAGGATACTGCAAGCACCTACAAACTAGAGTTTGTATTTGGCAAGGCTTCCAAGGTTTCATAATGTCAAAAAGCCTTTTATCATGTTTTTACTACTACAGTAACAGCTATTATCAACTTCCATATTTCTTTTTATGATTCATCCCTTCATGTAAGGACGGAAGAGCTTTTTTTTTTTTCTAACTGATATAGACCATGCAGATTTCCTAAAATGATGCTTACTTGGTTTATTTTTATGTTCACTGAAATATAAAGAATTTATTTTATGACTTTACTAAATATCAGATCACTGAGCTTTAGCACATTCGATATATATAATGAACATCTTAATTCTTAGAACTCATCAAAAGTGTAATCTGTAAATCTATTTGCCATGTAAGAAAACATAATTATTTAAGACCAACTAATAGTAAAAACAAAATAGTCACATTTAGGAAAAAAACACTATAAAAGGATTCCTACAGGGTGGTAATGTTTAGGTAGATTAACTTTTGAGTTTGATTTATGCTGACTAGCATTTTATTGAAAGTCTGTAGTGCTCTCTGAAAAGAACTGTTTTCATTTAGTTTTTTAAAGTCTTTTTTCCGACTCTGTATAATACATCTGGGGAAAATACTGCATTTTGGATTAGGCAGTTAATATCTCTAACCAAGATATTTCCTTAGGTGATTTATGTGTAACATCATATTATTCTTTTTATTACAGGAAATTAAAATATATACTTTTGGTTACATGAAAAAGCAATTTATATGAAATCCATGAAAATATGTAGACATACTTAAAGAGTAAAGCAATTACAATTGATTACTGACATATCAGAATAAAGAGTTAATATGGTTTCATAAATATAAAATATATTCAATTGATTCTCAAATATAGAGTGAATTTTTTTATTTTATGGTTAGAGAAATGCATCAATTTGATTCAGCTTTTAATGCTCAGCTAAATTATTTAATGGTTATGAAATATGGTATATATATATATACAATTGAATATAATATATATATATATATATATATATATATATATTATATTCAATTGTATTTCTACTTCCTTTTTATAATAAAATCTGTTCTAAACCTGTAGATTTTTATAGCATCAAGGTCAACAATATAATTTTCTTTAAAGTCTCTAATTTTTTATTTGGTCCATAATTTGATGTCTTAAATATTAAGTCATGAATTTGGACACTAGAAAAATATTTTAAAATACTAAAATAAAATGAGCCTGTGCTGTGACTTGTAATGTACATGTGTATCTGCTGAGATCCATTTAAATGTGAAAGATTATTTGGTCTCTAGTAGATTTTTTTACCTATTACGCTGAAGGTTTGGGTTTCAGAATTCTGTGTCCCTTTTCAGCCAATAAGTGGGTATGAGAGCACACGCAAAAGGCCAACACTGAATCAAATGTAACCCAGGTGAATACAGGAGGCCCATCTCAATCAGAGAGGAGCTGAAAGGGAGTCAAAGCCCTTCACTTGGCAGAGACTCCCTCTCCTCTGTATTCTGCAAGAGTTAACAAATACGGATCACTTTCCAGATGCTGTTGACACATGGACCTCTCTTCAAACTTTCTTATTAACATGTATGTCATTTTGGAGGGTCTAATTCCATCTAAAAAAGTAAAAAAATCATTTTAAGTCTTTATTGGGCCAAAAATGATAACTCAGAGCCAAATAGCAGGAGAATGTCCTTCAAGTGATATTTTCCTCATATACCATTGGGAAAAAACAGAAAATGATCATCAATATAGTGTATCTCTGAAGAATCTGAAATGGTAAACCTATTTTTGAGTAAGTTGTTTTTTCACCCAGGGCATCAATTCATTTACCAGGACAATTCCTGTTTGTTCTTACCTTTGCCTTTAAAATGCAATTTTAAAGCAGTATTTTTCTGCATGTATTTAAATATGGAATACATGATACGTTTTAAAGCTTACATTTTATATTCTCCTCCTTGTCTTAATTACATGTAACATGAAGCTTATGTTTTAACAGGCATGGGATCTACAGTTTTATATTATCATAAAAGAGTTTATGAGTCCTTTGTTAAAAATCAGTACCATGTCATTGGCAGGATATGGAATTATTTACAGTTACTTCTATTTATAAGATAAAATTCGGTCTGAATTAAGAATAGAAGGGGGAGGCTGAAACAATAGTTTTGTAGCCTAAAATAAGTTCAGTTATCAAGTGGCACAGATTTGAATCCATAGGTTTCTACCACACGTGCATGCCCACTGGGCAAAACCTGGTATATGTTCACACTTGCTTCCAAAGGATACCCATTACAATGCTCACATTAGCTATGCAAAATCAGTGGCATGTTTTTAAAAGGGTGTGGATACAACCCTTAGCACAAGTTATTCTTGCCAAGAATAGGAATCATTTCAATAGGATGGGGTTTCCAGGACCATGTTATTGGTAAACACCCAGAACTCTCTTGGCCACCTATTTTATGAATAAATTGATACTTTCCATGAATTATTTATAAATTCTGAGATGGGACTGATACAGACATTGCATCTCAGTTTCCTGTTTCCCAGAAGAACCCATAATTTCAAGTGGGTGATTGGCTTAAACAGTGATTTTCCGTTTCCTGGGGTTATCATCAGTCTTTGAAGTGCTGACTTTCTTGAAATTGACTTCTCTTCCAATGGACGCTTCCCTGGGTGGGCATCTTCAGTAAACTCTTATCAAATACAGTAAAAATAAATGCCTTCCCTTCACCACTAGTCGAGGACTTGTTATGCTGCCTCTGCAGAGCAGAAAATCAAAACAGTTGGGCCAAAGCCAAGCCTTCTCTGGTTTCTCTCTGGGTGGAGTGTGTTAAATAATGGCCTTAAAAAGAAAAATTCTGTATTATTTTAAACAAGAGTTCATCCTCACTCTATAAACACATGTATATGTGCATCTGCGTGTCTAAAATGTACACAAATATATACATGCATGCACATACAATGAAATAGGTAATAATCTTATAGCCATTGAATTAGTTTCTTAAAAACATTCCTCCTATTTTTTATTTATAGCAGTATGCAAAGCCTTTAGTATGACAGATTCTATATCTCTGGGTGCCTTTGCCAGGTGCCTGTCTGGACATGTGTAGAATGTGATCCCAGGCCTATGCTAAGCAGTGGCAGAGCTGGGAGGGATATGCTAGGGGAGGTGTCTATCAGATGGCTCTCTTGAGAGGTGAAAAGCAACTGAACTGCCAGAAATTGCCAGAAGGAGAAGATGCTAAGAAATGGTGAACTGCAAAGTTGTGATGGCTGCAACTTTTGAAACTAAAGAGAACTTGGGGACAGAGAGAATAGTGGGCAACTTTGTTCCCTTCTGAAAGTAAACAGATCAATAGACTTGTCTTTTTTTTTTTAATTTTTATTGTTGGTTGTTCAAAACATTACATAGTTCTTGATATATCATATTTCACACTTTGATTCAAGTGGGTTATGAACTCCCATTTTTACCCTGTATACAGATTGCAGAATCACATCAGTTACACATCAATTGATTTACATATTGCCATACTAGTGTCTGTTGTATTCTGCTGCCTTTCCTATCCTCTACT
This sequence comes from Marmota monax, assembly GCF_021218885.2. NCBI lineage: Eukaryota > Metazoa > Chordata > Mammalia > Rodentia > Sciuridae > Marmota > Marmota monax. The sequence goes on from NW_026694617.1 coordinate 10,167,451, forward strand.
ATCCCCCCTCCCCTCCCCACCCCTCCCCTCTTCTTTCTCTACCCCCTCTACTGTCATTCATTTCTCCCCCTTGTATTATTTTTCCCTTTCCCCTCACTTCCTCTTGTATGTAATTTTGTATAACCCTGAGGGTCTCCTTGCATTTCCATGCAATTTCCCTTCTCTCTCCCTTTCCCTCCCACCTCTCATCCCTGTTTAATGTTAATCTTCTTCTCATGCTCTTCCTCCCTACTCTGTTCTTAGTTACTCTCCTTATATCAAAGAAGACATTTGGCATTTGTTTTTTAGGGATTGGCTAGCTTCACTCAGCATAATCTGCTCTAATGCCATCCATTTCCCTGCAAATTCTATGATTTTGTCATTTTTTAATGCAGAGAAATACTCCATTGTGTATAAATGCCACATTTTTTTTTATCCATTCATCTATTGAAGGGCATCTAGGTTGGTTCCACAGTCTTGCTATTGTGAATTGTGCTGCTATGAACATCAATGTAGCAGTGTCCCTGTAGCGTGCTCTTTTTAGGTCTTTAGGGAATAGACCGAGAAGGGGAATAGCTGGGTCAAATGGTGGTTCCATTCCCAGCTTTCCAAGAAATCTCCATACTGCTTTCCAAATTGGCTGCACCAATTTGCAGTCCCACTAGCAATGTACAAGTGTACCCTTTTCCCCACATCCTTGTCAGCACTTGTTGTTGTTTGACTTCATAATGGCCGCCAATCTTACTGGAGTGAGATGGTATCTTAGGGTGGTTTTGATTTGCATTTCTCTGACTGCTAGAGATGGTGAGCATTTTTTCATGTACTTGTTGATTGATTGTATGTCCTCCTCTGAGAAGTGTCTGTTCAGGTCCTTGGCCCATTTGTTGATTGGGTTATTTGTTATCTTATTGTCTAATTTTTTGAGTTCTTTGTATACTCTGGATATTAGGCCTCTATCTGAAGTGTGAGGAGTACCACTATTTGCAGATGACATGATTCTATACCTAGCAGACCCAAAAGGGTCTACAAAGAAACTATTAGAGCTAATAAATGAATTCAGCAAAGTGGCAGGATATAAAATCAACATGCATAAATCAAAGGCATTCCTGTATATCAGCGACAAATCCTCTGAAATGGAAATGAGGACAACCACTCCATTCACAATATCCTCAAAAAAAATAAAATACTTGGGAATCAACCTAACAAAAGAGGTGAAAGACTTATACAATGAAAACTACAGAACCCTAAAGAGAGAAATAGAAGAAGATATTAGAAGATGGAAAAATATACCCTGTTCATGGATAGGCAGAATTAACATCATCAAAATGGCGATATTACCAAAAGTTCTCTATAGGTTTAATGCAATGCCAATCAAAATCCCAATGGCATTTCTTGTAGAAATAGAGAAAGCAATCATGAAATTCATATGGAAAAATAAAAGACCCAGAATAGCAAAAACAATGCTAAGCAGGAAGTGTGAATCAGGCGGTATAGCGATACCAGACTTCAAACTATACTACAGAGCAATAGTAACAAAAACAGCATGGTACTGGTACCAAAACAGGCGGGTGGACCAATGGTACAGAATAGAGGACACAGAAACCAATCCACAAAACTACAACTATCTTATATTTGATAAAGGGGCTAAAAGCATGCAATGGAGGAAGGATAGCATCTTCAACAAATGGTGCTGGGAAAACTGGAAATCCATATGCAACAAAATGAAACTGAATCCCTTTCTCTCGCCATGCACAAAAGTTAACTCAAAATGGATCAAGGAGCTTGATATCAAATCAGAGACACGCTGTCTGATAGAAGAAAAAGTTGGCTACGATCTACATACTGTGGGGTCGGGCTCTAAATTCCTCAATAGGACACCCATAGCACAAGAGTTAATAACTAGAATCAACAAATGGGACTTACTCAAACTAAAAAGTTTTTTCTCAGCAAAAGAAACAATAAGAGAGGTAAATAGGGAGCCTACATCCTGGGAACAATAGACTTGTCTTGTGTGGGAATCACTCTTGGAAGAGATCCCTGCCATGTGCTCTGCCTCTTTGCCGTATTTCCTACCTCACAGCTTTCCCTGGAGCCTCTGATCTTGTCAGCCTTTCCACTGGCAAGGGCTGAGATGGATAGATGAGGAGTGAGATGGTAGCAGCAGTATAATTGAACCCTGTACACTGTGGAAGAGAGTATCCCTGGGTGCAAGATTCTTAAAATGTTAAAACATAACTTCCTTCCCTTCCCCAAGTCTACTTTTTTATTTGGCTCCACCCCATTGACTGGATTTATTTCCCCTTTTTTTGACTTCTCTGTCCCTGCATCTACCTCAATCATGGAATTATTATCCATAATTGCTTCTGTATACTCTGTCCCATTGCAACTGAGCTTCTCAAGGCTTGAGCTTGGTCTGTTCATCTTTCTATTGTAAAATGTTTGACACAGAGGAGGCGTTTAGTAAATATTGTTCTCTTATGTTCTTTTCTCTGCTCCTTACTTCTCAGCTTAGGTCCCATCTCCTCTGATTCTCCAAGCACTGATTCAAGCACTGGTCTGTCTTGAAGTTACCTTAGCATTCTCCACTCCTCTCTCCCTCAGTCTTTTTCTTTTTCTAAGTGTATCCCAACGAATGCAAGCTCCATGAGGAAGGGATTAAGGTTTTGTTAATGATTGTGTTTATTATTTATCTTTTAATTGTTTTATTGAGGTATAATTTACCTACCATAACATTTACTCTTTTAAAGTATACAATTCGGTGTTAAAAAAACTGTTTTACACAGCTTTTCTAGCATCTTGAAAACCTAACTTTAGAACATTTTTATCATCCCCAAAAGAAACATAGTACTCATTTTCCATCCTCCTCCTCCCCCATCTCCCAAACTTAGGCAAGCACTGATCAACTTTCTGTCTTTGTTTTCGGACAGATTTTTACCTATACTGGATGTTTCATATAAATAGAATCATACAATACATGGTTTTTGTGGTCAGCTTCTTTCAATGAGTATTATTATGTTTAAATCATTGCATTCTTTTTAGAAACCAGTTGCCTAGCAAAGGAAAGACTCAATGAATTTTTATAAAATTAAAAAATTAGCTCTAAAAACCTCAAGCACTTCCTGGGGTTAGAAATTGTGTTCAAAATAGAACTTGCTAGAAGTCTTTGACAAAGCATTATGTTGGGAATAGCATCATCATTTAAAAAATCTCCTCAGCAAGTAGCAATTGTTAGTTCCCAGTGTCCTGAGGACTGAAGTGCAGCACTAAAGAGGTAGTTAGGGAAGATGTGAGCTGCATATGAAGTTGCCTGCCTAGTCCATGTGGGGAGTATGTTAAAAGCTCAGGATGCTGATGGGCCCTAAGTCTTGCAGTTCATGCAGGTCTAAGGTGATTTGAGAGCTCCTCTTTGTTTGACACCTCTCATTGTTTCTCTCTCCATCCCTCCCACTTTAAATCTGGAAAGGGTTTGATGAAGTCATGCTCAGGTCTAAATGAATGATCAGTCCTCATATTTCAGTTTGTTCACACAAAGAAACTGAAATTTTAAGAGAGGGCAAAGTAAGACATTCTGATTATGGAACTTCAGGTAGCCAAAAATGAGATTGTTGGAGGAACCAGGGGACACCACAAACTTATCCCAAAGGTTCTACAATTTCCATACCAAGACTAGAGGAGACAGAGCAAAGCTGTACTGATGGCCCCATTCTGAACTATCAGATGACTGGAGCTTGTGGAAAGATGGCCATACAGGCTCTGTCCTTGTGCCATGCATATCAATGGGGCATGGCTTCTGATCTAGAGAAATATTTCCACTAGTTTTCTTTTTCTACCATACTATGTCAAATTCAATATTAATGTAGCATCAAAATTCATTTTAATGTCATAAATCTTCCTTTAATTTTTATACATAATAAGTGCTTACAGATGCAAATCATGTTTAAATAGAAGGACTTAATGGTTAAAAGAAGTATTGACCATATTGTAGTAATTTTGCAAACAGCTGTTTCAAGTTAACATATGTGTATTCCCAGTCTTGTGTATATAAGATACAAGTTAATGTCAACAGTGCATTAACAATGCAACTGTATTTAATTATAGAACTAAAAGCTCTATAGGTAGAAAGATCACATTATCACCAAAAAGTATAGGTAAGGAGACATCTGTTTCTGGTGAACTTCAAATAGGTACTTGCATCTTTTACGTTCACCAATTCTCTAATTTTTTTTTACAACAGTAGATTAACTGTTGAAAGATTTCTTTGCATACTTATTCCTAAAAGAAGATGACAGATATGTTGTTCAGCAATTTAATTTTGCAAGCAGCATTAGAAATACTAATCTGGGAAGTATAAAGAGAACTCAGAGCATGAGAATGATACTGATTCTTTCATATGCAGCCATTTCTAGGATTCAGAGGAAAGGAAAACTTCCTTTTTTGTTACCAAATGGCCCCATACTATTACTCATAATTGTTTATTTCATTAGATTCTACTATTTGAAATCCTTTCAATTAATGGAATTGCCTAAATTAACCTTCAGAATAGGGTCATTGAGACATTTGTACTGTGACTGAATTTAATCACATTCTCCCAACTTTTGGCTAAATTTGAGGCACTGAGTAAATAAGGGGGGGGGGCAAGGCATAATTTTGAAGTGAACTCTTTTGGGAAAAGGATTCCTCTGGGAGATATGAGGAACCTGAGAAGCAAAGGATCATTGGCTGCCAATGGACCATTGTGACAAAAAGCCACACTTTGCCAAGTTAATTCTAAAGGCTGAATTTTAAAATCACTTAGAGCTGAGTGATGGACTTGGCATATATCAATTGCAAAGAATTGCTAAAGAGATGCTAATCATTTTTCTGGAGAACTCCCGATTCCAGAGATGATGTAATTGCGCTATACCTATTACCTGTCATTTTGCATTGGACCACTTCAACACAGCCAGAATATCTAATAAGCACGGCTTTTCTTGCCCTCTCCATTTCTCATTGGCTAATTTACCCTGCTACCCAAAGCATGGTTCTTCTTTGTTACATTGTATCTAAGAGCAGACCAGTTGGCAAGTATATGAAAGTTATTGCTTTACTCAGCTTTTTCACTGCTATGACCAAAAGACCCGACAAGAACAACTTTGTAGGAGGAAAAATATATTTGAGGTCAGGGTTTCAGAGGTCTCAGTCCATAGAAGGACAACTTCATTGTTCTTGGCTCAAGTTGTAGTATAACATCATGGTAGAAGGTGTGGCATGGCCGAAATTATCCACCTTGTCCAGCCACACCCTACCTGCCTACAGTTACTGCCCAGTTGATCCCTATCAGGGGATCAGTGCACAGATTATGTTAAGGCTCTCATAACCCAATCATTTCCCCTCCAAGCTTTCTTGCATTGTCTCACACATGTCCTTTGGGGGGCACCTCATATCTAAACCAAAACAATTACTAACTGCTGCTGCTTAGTTGTTGATGGAAATGAAAAGCTTATATTCATCCCTTATTACTTAGAAAAAACAAATACAATTTGCAACTCAGCATAATATGGCAGAGATGTCAACTCTCTCAATGGTTGCCAGGTTCAATGTGCCTAGTTTGGAAGGCTAAATGTCCTGCATCTTCCATCTACTCTCATGGCCCCATTTAGGAGATTTTCTCTGATAGAAAAGGATTTATTCAAATGACTGTATATCAATATCTGTGTTCTTCTAAACAAACTATTACAGATCATTTATATGAGAATATGTTAGTCAAGCTTCTAAGAAGTGCATGGGTAGGAAGAAATGTAAAGATCATTTTCCTGAAGAAATCACTGGAAAATTAGGAACATTAAAGATTTATGTAGTGGTGACAATCAATTTTTTAAAGGATTTAAAACATTCAACTGGATACACCCATTGCCTCAGACCTCCAGAGAGGTAAAGAAGTTTGGTGACCTGGAGATAAACTACAAAATTTCTATCCTCCTTTGTGAAAATTAAAAGTGAACAATAACCTAATAGTCAGTGCCATTTTGCTGTGCTTATTAATATGGTTCACTCCAAGATGATCACTGGCAAACTTTTTTTGAGAAATGATATTTAAAAACTTAAAGCTCCTATTTTTTTGGGGGGTGTACTGGGGATTGAAATCAGGATCATCCAACCACTGAACCACACCCCCAGCCCTATTTTGTATTTTATTTAGAGACAGGGTCTCACTGAGTCTTAACCGCCTTGCTAAACTGCTGAGGTTGGCTTTGAACTCGTGATCCTTCTGTCTCAGCCTCCAGAGCTGGTGGGATTACAGGCATACACCACTGTGCTTGGCAAAGCTCCTATTCTTATGGTTCCAGGAGAATCAGTTTTTATGTATTTGTTTATTTTAGTCTAAAACTCCAATTGAGAAGATAAGTCAGTTTTGTCCATCAGGTTACAAGGAAGACAAAAAAAAAAAAAAAAGAAGGAGATGACAGAAGATAATAAGACTAGAGAAAGGTAAGAAATGAGAGCAACAGGAAGTAAAAGAAGAATGAAGCAGAGGTCTTAGAAACTCTAAAGAAATGATGGCAGATGTCACTAGTCATCATAATTCCCAGTCAGACAGAAGAGTCTAGAATTTATCCACGAATTCAGCAAGTAGCTCTTGGAGGCTATGCCAGAAACAGGCAGCCAAGGGTCACAGCCTCTGATTGAAAACTAAACGTTTAATTATCCAGATGTGCATTTGGTTTTATAGACATGAAGTAACTGCTGTGCTAAGAGAATGCAAAGATGCTCTTAATCAGAGAGAGGATAATGGCAGTCACAAAAGCAAATAGACATTTTGTTTATACACACTAATCTGATTAGTGGTACTTTCTGGAACTGTCTTTTGAAAAGAACTAATTCTTAGTTTAGTCTTAGAATCATGAGCTTTCTTGCATCAGAAATAAGTCTATTGTAACTCATTTGCTTATTGTATTCATCACATCTCCCAGCAAGGAAGGCTGTCCTCTGTCCTGAATTAAGTGTTCCCAGTGTATAAAGTGAACTGTGTAGGTCACAGGAACTATTTCAATGAATATTATGTTACATTTTCAGTATGAGGCTGCTCATTGCTCAGCATTCTCCCAAAGACACCATCCCAGTTGCTTTATAGTAAAGATTATCAGTCTGGATCCCTATATTAACATCTGAAAATTAACTTCCAGATTTATCAATTGTCAATACATATCTAAAGTAGCATCTATGTTCAATAACCATGATGTGAAGCACTGGAACTGTCAAACCATTTGTCTGAGATGCACCAGACAATTTATGCAACTACTAGAATTACTGTGACTGAACATTCAAACAAAAGGTCAACTGCTATGGGGAAGCATTCAAATATGTGACATTAAGGCACTTCCCAAGTCTGGCCTGACTATGACCCTTATGCAGTGATCTTGACAAGATCAAATGTTTCCCAGCACCAGACACTACACATATGTTCCTTGACCATTGTCCCTGTCTCCCTGTATTCCTGGTTTCAAACCATCAGACTATCTGGTCACTCTGTGCTACTGAGATGACAATGGCTGAAGTTGCTACACAGTCAAACAGTTTATACAGTGTCAGAGTAAATGATGAGAATACAACTATAGCAAAGTGCAAAATTTCTGTGAATGAGCACTCCCTACCCAATCTAGGTATTGTTCTAAGGACTTTTAACTACGGGAAACAGTTCTACTACAAGACTTAAGACAGATATATGCTGCTTAACAACAGGGATATGTTCTCAGAAACATGTCATTAGGCAATTTTATCACCGTACGAACATCATGGGTGTACTTAAATAAAGCTAGATAGTATAGCTTATTGCACAACTAGTCTGTGTGGTATATACAGTGCATCATTGGCTGAAATGTCATTATGCAGCAAATGACTATAAAATATTTGCTAAAGAGATGTCCATCATCAATCAAAAGAATGAATTTATTTATTGGATTCTTGTTGAGGTTTAAATACCTCTGGTGGAGAAATAACAAGTGGTTTACAATGTGTGGCTCAGTTCAAAGTGTTTCCACAAAGAATTTCCAAAGTATTGTACCTATCTGCTAATGTACTAGGGAAAATTAAATAAAATCCTCACAACTGGGAAAAAAATCTTTTGTGTGTGTGTGTTAAATTAAAAAATATATTATTAAATCAAATTTGAATATGATATTTTTAGTATAAAATATACAAATGCAAGGACAAAAATCAAAAGAACACACACTAAAATGTCAATAGACACTATTCTGGTCATGGGATTACAAGTGAGTTTTCTTTTTGTCTATAAGAATTTCTTATTCTTTGTACAATGAATAAATATTAATGCAATTAAAACTCTTAATGGTTAATCAAGATATTTTTAAAATTAGAGTCTTTAGGAAAAGTAATTAAAATGAAAATGTTAAAAAAATAAAAACACAACCTAAGATTTCCTCACATTGAATAAACATATCTATAATGATGTTATGTCTATGAAATATGTGTTTATTGTGGAATTTCTGGCTAAATGTGATGAATAGAACATGAATATTTACTTTCTTTTCTCTCTTCCAAAAGTCTACTATAACTATAGTAAATTAATTTTTTTAAAGAATATCTATCTAAACAACAAAAGAACAAACAAGGAAACACAGAAATACATTTTTGAAAATTGGAAAGCAGATAAGTGACTGATGACTGAATTATCAGAACCAAGTAAGTAGAATCTAAGTCATTAGGAAAGGCGAAAAAAAAAAAAAACAACAAAACAATCTATGTATGTGACACCACAGAAATTCCCAGTGTTAGGAATTGGGATACCATAATCCCTGTAATCAAATTGAAAGTAGGGCTAAAAGAAAAAGGGTCCGCTGCAAGTTAAGGGAGCAGATCCCAAATTGTTTCCCTATTAGAGAGAGCTTAACAAGTGTCCTATATACCCCAAAGGAAGGCAGTAGGTCTACTCTTAAAAAAATGTAAGAGCCTGAGAGTTTGGGCAGAGGCATACCAAAAGTGAGGGTGCAAATGACATACTTAATAAAGATTTAGATGGTAAATGTTAAGATCTCTCAAGCTCTTCTATCCTGAAGAATCTAGTCAATATCATAAATACAGGAGCCTGGAATGTGCTTCTGTGGAAACTGACCAGCCTAAGAGACAAGACATAAATATACTGACATTGAAGATTTGCCAATAAAATGACTCATCAAAGTCACAGTAAAATAAAACCCAAAGTCAATAAGAACCACCCACATGTTCAGAGCTTCTGATTGGCTCAGTGCTCCACTCATAATTATGATCAACAAGAAAGTATTATGAGACATCTGAGGCAAGTTTCTAAAAAGATAGGTAGAGACAAAACAAACAGAAAAAGAAAGAAACTTGGAAGAAGCAAGGGAAAGAAAACTTCATAAAAAAAAAAAACATCGTTGATATGTTAGACAGGATAATTCTTCCTCCCCAACACCATTTCAAAATTAATTTCCTAGGGCTACCTTAACAAAGTACCATAAGAAGGATGGTGTAAACAACAGGTATGTATTGTCACAGTGTACTAGAGGCCAAAAGTCTGGAATCAAAATGCCCCCTGGTCTATACATCCTGGCAGGCTCTAGGGGAGGATAGTTCTTTGCCTCTTCCAGTTTCTAGTGGTTCCAATTCTCATTTTGCCATCACTCCAATCCCTGCCCCATATTCACATGGCCTCCTTCTCCTTTGAGACTGTCTTCTCTTCTGTCCTTCATAAGGACAAATTTATTGGATTTAGAGCTCACCCAAAAACTCAGGACAATCCACCAAGACCCTTGTTCCAAATAAGATCATATCCATAGGTACTGGGTAATAGGGTGTGAATATATCTTTTGAGAGGGTACCACTTCACCCACTACAATGTCATAATCCTTGGAACCCATGAATTTGTTAGCTTACAAGACAAATGGGTCATTAAAAATTTAATTAAATTGAGGAGTTTGAAATAAGAAGGTTTTCTGGATTATCAATGTGGTATCAATATAATCACCAAGATCCTTTAAAGGAGACAGAAGGGTCATAGCCAGAGAAGGACATGTGACAACAGGAACAGAGGTCAGAGTAATATGAAGAAGAGACCACATGGCATGGAGCACAGGCCCCTTTAGAAACTGGGAAAGGAAAGGAAACATTCTCCCCTAGAGTCTCCATAAGAAATCCAGTCTTGATGACTCATCATAGACTTCTGATTTCCAGTTATTTGAAGTCACTAAATATTTTCATGGGGGCAATAGGAAGCTCCCATGAAAGTGTGTTGTGTGTGTGTGTGTGTGTGTGTCCTCACACGTTTAAAGTTAGAAAAATAAGTCAGTCCCTTTTATAAAGGAACACTCAGAGAACATAAAAAAAAACTCTTAGAAGTCACACACACATATTTACACACATATACATATTCACATATGTACCTATATATTAGCAGAAATAAAAAAGAACATAATAGAAACTAATGAAGATATAATTGAGAAAAATCTCACAGAAATTAGAAAAAAAACGCATACAAAAGGATATGGAAAGTAGCACAGAATAATTATACAAATTAAAAAACTTAGGAAGTTGGTCCAATATTCACAATATAGAAATTTCAGGAAGAATAAAGAAAATGGAAGAATGGAAATAAATGAAATAATTTGAAAATATGTTTTCTACAAATAAAACATGGGTTTTCATATTGAGATGGCTTACTGAGTGTCTACAAAACTGATGGAAGATATATTTAATCTAGCCAAATCATAATGAAATTTCTAAAGCTACAGAGAAAAAGCTGATTCCAAAAAAATTAGTAAAAAAAAATTTCATATATTGAATCCAAGTATATATGATTATACATAATTGAGGTATCTTCAGATATTTCAATAGTAACAATTAAAGCTGGAAAAATGTCTTTAGCGTTTTGAAAATAAATTATTGTTGTCATACAATTCAATAACTAGCCAAACATTCAGAGAAAGATAAAAAATTCTTATAGAATTTATTTCATATATACTTTCTGAGAAAGTTAAGGGACTATGTACTCCACTAGAACTAGATAGTAAACCCAAAATGGGAATGTATAAGACTTAAAAATGAAGTTTCTACACAGAAACAAGAAAAATATGACCCCTGGGATGAAGATGAAGAATGTCCCAGAACAGTTGGACATCAAATGTAAAAGCAACTATTCCTGATTGGAACAGGTCAGGGGACACTGAGAGACATACTATAAAGAAAAAAAAAGAAATTGATAAGCACTTCCAATTCATCTAGTGATGAATTAAAAACTGGTGATATTTGGGGATGGATTCAACGAAAGCTAAGCAGATGGGAACTCACAGAAGCAGAGAGTAGAATTGTGGATATCAGAGGTGGGAGAGTCGGGGAAATAGGATGTTGATAAAAGGGTACAAAGTGTGGGTTAGACAGTAGGCATAAGTTTTCCTGAGATTACTGCACAGCATGGTGACTATAGTTAGTAGTGTATTGCATATTTCAAAATTGCTGGGAGTAAATTTCAAATATTTATATTACAAAAATAAGCATTTGAGGCAATGCTTGTGTTGATTAGTTTTATTTAATCATCCCACATTGTATGCATGTATCATAGCATCACTTTGTACCCCCTAAATAGATATAATTAAAATTTGTCAATTTGTAATAAAATAAAAAAGAAAATGAGGCAAATGGAGGGAAAGGCAAGGAAGGAAAAGAAAACCAATTGGAGTATAATATGTGGCTTAACATGAGCAATATCAAGTGTCATAATAATGTAAAAGTTTACTTTTAATCTAACCATAATTTTGAGATATCTGTATTGGGAATAGAAAGGATAAGAAAGTATAAATGTTCAGGAGGAGGGAGGAAAGTACCAGACAATGCCTCATATTTTAAAAATTAGTAAGTAACTGTATTAAGCCAGTCATGGTGATGTGTACCTGTAGTGACTACTCAGGAACTGAGGCAGGAGGATTTTGAGTTGGAGAGCAATATGGACAGATTGTTTCTGTCTTAAAGAAAAAAAAAAAGAAGCAACTGTATAAACATTATATTCAACAAATTGAAGGAAAATACCAAAAGAATCCCTGAAAGAACTAACTGTAAGCTATTAAATCTCAGGAAGGGCGAAGAGTAAGTGGTGAAGTGGGAAACTTATTTTCATTATATGATTTACAGGATTGTTTGATTCACATATGTTATTTTTATTTATCCTCATTTTGGAATTGTAATGTGAAAGATCATTTTATTTAAGTTGTTTCATAAAGTTTTATTAATTCTCTGGATGCCTTTGATTAGACTTCTAAAGAGTACAGTTTAAATATAAGAAAAGGAGTCATAGAAAGACTTTAAGACGTATTGAAGGTTATTGCATGAAACTAAGCCCAAAAGACAAACAATCCTGGAAAAGCATAATCTAAGTGGTTCTTCTGGGTTTTTTTCCAGCTGTGAAATATATTTATGATTCTCAGTTTCCTTATTTGTTCATTTTGAATTCCAAGCAAGACACACCTTAAATGAAGCAATTACCAAAATAACCCTCCATTATATAAGTGTTATCAAATGACTTAAATTATCCTAAAAAATTGCATATTTCTTTATATGTAGTCAATAACAAGCAGCTATAATGTGACTTGTCTACTATGAAAATTAATGCAATATATCAACAAATAATTGAGGCTATTAAGTGCATTAAAGTGTTTCTTTAGCATTTTATGATCATCTGCATATATCAGTGTTATATTTCTCAAATTTAACACACTGGTTTTAAAATACTTGTTGATTATCTATTTTGTGATCTAGCTTTTCAACCTCATATTGATTAGGCCACCTGATATGTTCTGTATTACTTACCTGAGATGACAAGATGTGAGGAATCATGAATTAATGTTAACGTTACCAATGGAAACTCCCAACAGGAAAACAAAAGGTGTATCCTAAGGTGAAAAATATAAAGAACAATACAATGTTATTTAGGGATGACGTGAGTTTGGGTGAAATCACCTGCCCTGTTCTCTGAATTAACCTATAGAGCTGAGGGTGTTTGATAATAAGAGTTTCAGTCCATCTTGCCATGACTTCAAGTTGCAGATGTGGATGGTTACTGCAGTGGTTACTAATGGACCCTGTACTGTCTACTCTCTACATTGCTGCTAATTATCATCAATATAACTTGTCTTTTCTCTGAATATAGTCTGAAAAATTTGCACCATAATGATCCTATCCTCAGCAACCAGAAGTTTCTTAATCTGCCTGCCTGTCTATATTGAGGGTCTGCAACACTATATTTTATAGTAGGGAACAGATCTGACTAACTTCTGGTCTCTCCCAAGGAAGTGCAGATTTCCTCTGACATCTATACTCTCATTTCCTGCTTGTATGATAAGGAATCTGTGCTTTATTTCCCACCTCCTCCCCTTGGAAAATGAATGGTCAGTTAATTGGTACTTATCACCCAGTGGGTTCCTCAAAAGTAAGAGTGGCTCCATACTCCTCCTTATTAGACCCTAATGTCCTAAAATAGTGCAAGCGCTCCTTTCCACTTCTGGATGCCTCCTCCTGATTTCTTCTGTCAGAATTAGAGTTTAGGTAATTGTAAGAGATGCTGTTTGGTCCGAAAATTTTATGACATTTGTACAAATTTTATGATGATTGAGCCCGGTGAATATGCTGGATCAGCTTTGCTTTGTCAGTGTCCTGGTCTTGGGTTCAAGGGGAAGGAATAGGAAACTTCACTTTGCATAGTCTAATACCACTAGGAAACATTTTACTTGACAAAGCTGATAGTTTGCCCAAACCGGTTTAGTTCTTTCAGTGCATGCTTTATTCATCAGAACCCCTGGGGCAAGGAGAGGGGTGGAGTATGAAGGGTAAGATTCCAGTACTAAACCCCACCCTGGACTGCCAACAATTACTATAAGATTAAGATATGCTGAGGGCCAAATCGGTTCCTGAAGGGAAACTCCTTACAGCTGAAGCCTGCCGTAACTCAGTTAACCTATAAGGCAAATATTAGTTCACTCCCCAAAACAGCATTAAAAAGTGGCTCCACTGTATTTCTCTGGTGCTGGTTTCATGGGTGTGCCCTGGGGATTTCAGACAATACGCTGGTGCTAAAGTAGCAACTGGAATCTTTTACTCAGTCGGCTGGACTCGGAGTCTATTCTGGCATCCAGCCCAGTATATCAAAATTGTGGTTTTTCAGCCTATTTTGGAAGCTGCTTCACTAAGCCATGTGACAACCCCAAAAGTTGGTCTGGCACCAGAAGACTTCATCAGATCGCAAACTTGAGAGCCCTCGAGCTGGCTGTTTTTGTATTGATGCCTCCCTTGCCATAATCATTAACAGAAAGTGAGAGGGCTGCAGTTGGAACACACCTCACACCTACTAGAGTTTGTGTTTACGTCTCTGAACCCTCATAAACCTCCTAGGCTCTGCACACTTGCCTACTCAAATAAAAGCTTTCTCTGGGGAAAACGCCAGTAAGAGTTTGAGTTATTAGCCTAGCTCAACAAACTTACCTGGAAAGGGCACAAGGCATGGCTACAGATTTGTCAGAAAGATTTAAGAGTTATCAGTTTTGTTATGGATTCTAACACTAGTAGAAACTGAAGCTGTGAAGCCTGTAGACATAGCCATCTGGTGGTCCTCTTGAAACTTGTGCAAATCATATGGCACAAGCAAATGCAATGTAGTAAGTTAAAGATATGCTGAATTCCCATTGAAAAGTGGCAACTTAGTAGGTTATGTCAACGCTGACAGCTCTCAATTGCTCATAGATTCCAGTGTTCCTTTTTTTTTTTTTTTTTTTTTTTTTTGTAGTGCTGGGGATTGAACCCAGGGCCTTGTGCATGCAAGATGCAAGGCAAGCACTCTACCAACTGAGCTATATCCCCTAGCCCAGTTCCACTGTTCTTGTGAGAGATTTCTGTCTATTAAAGCAGCAACTGCACAAAGTTTATTGAATGCCTCTATGTACTATGGTGATGGGCATTGCAAAAGATCATATGTACTGCTTGATTTAAAGATACTTATAATCTAATTGGTGATTTTAAATCAAGGCATATTAGACCATCATAAAGCAAATGTAAATTTAGTGACAGATTTTGTACTAGGGACCTTAGGTGATGTAGAAATTGGGCAGAGATATAAATAAATACAGCTGACTTCTAAAGTGTATGACTTAGAAATTGGCTAGGTGAGTTTGGATAAGAAAGGAGAAGAAGAGAAAGTTCTAGGCCTGGAGGCAGTGTTTCTCAAGAAATTGTAACATAAATATGCAGACCCTATTTACAGAGAAGGAAAAAAGAAATTGAGCTGCCTCGAGAGAATGAGTATAAGGAAATGGAGTAAATTTAATCAGAAATGAATGCTATAGACAAATCCCGAATGTAGAATTTTAAAAGTCAAGCCAAAGGGTTTTAAAGTGCTGTATGAGCAAATACAAATACAAATAAAATAAGATTTCAGTCTGGCAAATGAAAATGTTAAGGTTGAGTTTCAATGTTATTCACCTCAGTGTAAAGACTGAGACAGGAGTGAACACCAAATGTCATTTTGTACTTGGCCAGACTTAAACATCACTTTAACTTTCTCCTTACTCACAATAAGGACAGTAACCAATGGTCAAAGGTGCCAACAGCCACCTTGAACACAAAAGCAGTGTCTACATTAGCTCATTTTTAATCGACATTGGTTGCCTGTAGAATATTTATGACATTACAACATTAAGTGTAATTATGCAAATCCACAGAATAAAATATACATAGTCAATTTGAAATGATGCTTCAGTTGAAGTTTTGATTATTCTATGTTAGCAAAAACCTCCAAGAGCAATCTAGTTTTTTCACTGTAGGTGGCCAGTAATATTTTTCATTGTAGGTGGCCCAGTAGTATTTTAGAGTAAATACTACTCTAAAAAATGTGAACATCAGATTTTTGCAGTAGTTTTCTTGATAACTTTTTAAAAACCAATAATAACTCATCACTTGGTAAAGTTACCTTATTTTGAAAAAGTCAGAAAAATGTGTCTAAAGGAATATTCAAAGAAACAACACTCTGTGTGTTTCGGCTTTTGTGTTTTGCTCACCAGTGTCCTCTAAATAACAGTGCTCACTCTTGTTTGCTAAACATTGTTGTCACTTTTGTTCCTTTATTCCAAGAATACTGCATAATGCCTATAAATGCAGCTAGCGATGTGCCCCTTTTTACCCTAGATTTTGGATTTTTTCTTCAACTTAATTTTTTTTTTTTTAAGTAAAGTGGCAGAGAGATATTGCTCTCGGGATAAACCACTTTGTGTCAGTGCTTTATGAAGTTTCTTCAACTTTAAATTCTAAGACAAGTAAATAAAAATCTTTCAACTTTTATAGCTTTGGGAACTTCTATAGCTGTTGTATCCTCTGCTCCCCCGAGCCTGTCATTCTTATGGGCTTTGGGGGCTACCAAAGAACTGCATGGCATCCAGAATGTTGTTCTCCACCTCACTCTCCCCTGAGAGCCGGTGATCACAAGCCTGTGCTCTGTTTCATACTTGCAGCATCCAGGTGGAATTTAAAATAGAATGGATGGAGACCCAGTTATGTAAAAAGTCACCTCTGGTCTTCTGTTCTATCATGGGAGTTAAGACCAGCTGGGGTGCTGCTGGTATCAGTTTCCAGCACATAAGTCTCTGTGATCTGCAGCAGAAATTCTTACAACAGGGCCCTTAGAAGTCTTGTCCTCTGATGGGTTGCCAGAGGCACAGTCCAAGGCATATCTGCCCAGGAAGACTTTTTGCTGAGTTTCCCAGGGGCTGAGAGAAAACTCCCAGAAGGAACAGGCTCCCTGGCTCCTACAACTAGTAATCTACAACCATCTTTGGTGGGAGCTGGATTCATTGCCAGCCAGCTACTTATCTGGTTCAGTTACCTCAGCTGGTCAGAGATGACCACAGTCACAGATTCACAGTCTCTCCAGAGAGCTTCTTTGTGTGAAATGAATATGCTTGAAATCTGGCTCTTCCTTTCTTAAATCCTCTTTCCAGAGGATAACTCAAAACACCTTCCCCCTGCTAGGAAAACAAGTTCAAGAATATTTCCTCCTTGTGGGATCAAGAAATTAGAGATGCTTCAGTAATCCGTACAAACCTGGAGTTACATGGTGCTATTCTTAATAGCATTAATCAAATTTTGGGTAGCTGAATTCAGATCATGAGATGACATAAAATTAGCCCCCTTCTTGAACAACTAATGGCAAAGTCTTTAAATTTTTTTTAAAATATAGATTGGCATCTCAAACTTAGAAAGCTTGCCTAGCACAGTCAAATATCAGATCACATTCTATTATTCAGTTAAAATTGTTCTTCCTCCAAATTATAAAACCAAAAACATTAAATAGGAAATGAAGCTCCTACTTGTGGCTAAAGAAATAAGCAATTTGAAATCTGGAGATTTGTGTATGTTTATATTTAACCTACCGGTTTACTTTACTGCTCCAGTCTAAATAGCATAATGTTCACTGCTGAGATGAACTACTTTGCATAAATAGATATAAATTAGATTATGAAAGAGCTCCTCACTTTCATATTCCAGGATAAATAAAATATCTGTCATGTCTTTTGTTTTCCATCATATGATCTGATAAGATTATAACATTATAATTTGGCCCTTTAAAAAGAGATCTGCAATTAAAATAACTCACTTTCATTGAAATCCCAAAGCAAACATGGAGCTGAAGACACAGAAGGGGGGCTAAAACCCTGAAGCCTGTGCTCCTCTGGGGACACGCCCATCTCTCAGGCAGATAAGCCCAACTGTGGCTAGGGTTTTGTCCTCCTGGAATCCCCTGGCAATGCATTTTTCCCTCTGCCCCTGCACTTGGAACCACATGTAACCACACATACCACCTTCTCCACTCCAGTCCTATGAGTACTCTAAAGAGATTCATAACTGAAAGAGAGTTTTGATAATTCTACAGATGAGAAAACCAAGACATGAAGTAGAAAAAAGTTACCCAAGATAATCTATCACCTGTTGACCAGAGCTGCAGTCACCCAACCCACCCCTGTGCTCTTTCCATGGCTCCTCTCAGCCCACAAAACCCACAGACAGTAGAAAGAAGGAAAATGGAAAGGCATTCATGCAGACTGCTACCTACCCGCAAAGACCCACTTCATAGAAAACTCCTCAGGGTACTTACTTATTATGGGTTTCGTTTATCTTCAGAAAAACAAAACTTTTTCAACAGAGATAACTATGGACTATGATGTAAGGAATTATGGAACACAATGAGAAGTTTGGATCCTAGATTCTAGTGATCTGGGATTTGTCAGGGGAAAAATTAATTGTGGTTTTGAATTAGGTTATGTAGCAGTATGTTATGGTGGACAGAACAGGGCCTCTGAAATAAGATTTTTGACTCTACTACTTTCTAACTGAGTGAGCTTGGTCAAACTTCTTAATCTTCTCAAATTGCGTTCCTCATCTATAAAATCAGCATCAACTGTTGGGGGAAAGGTTGGAACATTGGAGAAGGAAGGAGAAAGATAGAGAGGTAAGTGGTGGGGAGAGAATAAGTGCAAGAGAGAATCTGAGAGGATGGCAGGCTCTCAGTCATGAGAATTTACAGTGTCTGGCCCCAAATGAGAACTCAAATATCTGTTCATTGAACAAAAACCTGCTTATTCAGCCTGGTCAAGTCCTATGAATTTGTTTCCTTTGCTTTAGAAGTATGAACACAATGACCCCTAAGCCCTAGACCATAGAGGTACAGGACCACTAAGGCCCTGAAAATGTGCCTTGGATTTGAAATTGTTTGATCCAGTGGGCTTAGATTCTAAGAAAAGTATACTTTGTTCCTCCAAAGGCTTTATCTAGATGTATGGACAGGACTGGGCCCCTAGAATAACAAGGAAGAAAACTTGCAAGTGGCTATTCCTCTGGCCAAGACTGGATTAAATAATCTATATGTGTTATACTTCCAACATTTATTGCATTGTATTGTAACCCATTATGGAAAATTCTTTTTGCAGTGCTGAGGATTGAACCTAGGGCCTCATGCCTGCTAGTCAAGTGCTTTACCACTGAGCTACATCCTCATCCCCTCATTATGTATTTTTGAATGGAAAAAAATAAACCACCTCTTTAAAACATTTAACGCTACTGGCCCTGAAATCACAGAATGGAATTGATGTTCTTTACACAGTTCCTGAAATGCAGAAATGGCACCCCCTCCAATTATCTTTGTAAGGAAGAAACTTCTCTAGTTCCCGCATTTAGGCCACTTAGGTATCTACTCAAGATGTTCCTCATCATGCTAATTCACTCAATAAATTGTACTTAAACCAGGATGTCAGGTATTGGGTCCAATGACATGGTCTCTCTTGAGGAAGCTCACAGAATAAAGAGAGCTGGAGGGAGGTTCTGATTTTCAGAGAAGCCACTAGTCATTAGCCAAAATATTTCTGGATCAGTAGCTATAACCTATCATCAACTTGACTCTCAAAAAATTACAATGTGGCTTTAGGACCGGGTACATGGTGTACACTCAATAAATGTTTGTTGGATAAAGCAGTGAATGGGACAGAATGGAAATTTCAATGGCTTTTGTTGCTCTACCCTATTGGATACTGAGAACAAGCAGCAACCATTATCAAAGCCTTTAATGTGAGTCTCCTTTGGGGTACCCACTGAGCTGATATGTCCACCTTGAGTGTTTGATAGCCTTTCAGAAATGTCTGGGGAGCAAGTGATACATCTCAGAAGCATTTCTTGTGTCTGAGTGAGACAGAGCTTTCTGGCACCACAGCTAAGTATATTCCTCTGGTCTTCAGAGTTGTCCCACAGACCTTTCTTTCTACAAAACACTGGGTTAACTAACCATCCAAAACTACCAGCTGCCAAAACATTCAGCTGCCTGTACCTTTGGCCCCAAAGAGTATCCTGCTAACTTCTATATTCTTCATTTCTGATAATCTCAAATTATTTTGTTTAAGATTTCTCTGAATGACTGGCTCATATTCTCGAGAGAAGGAATCTTGCCTTATAAATTCCCATAGGACTGGAACACAGTAGGTTTTTGCTGTTGTTGTTTTGGGTGTGTAGCCCAGTCCAAGGTTTTCACAAGAGCAAACGTGAGTCTGAAGAGAAGGATAAGAACATACCCTTATCTGTTCTAGAGTTCTCCAGACAACTATTACTTACTTCTCTTCCCTTCATTTTCACTTGGGACAGACAGTGCAGGAAACAAGACAAATAGAGAAAAGGAAATCACAGCACAATTTAAATGTGGTAGAATAGAATCCACCCTTTCGCTAAAAATAAAAGTATACATAAATGGTGGAAGAGCATAAACCAGACGGTCTCTTACCCATCCACTAAAGTCCCCTGGCATTTAAGACCTGGGGACTTAATAGGGGATTGGACAGTCAACTTGTTTGGTACCAACTCTGACTTAAAAAGACTATTCTTCTGGGAATTGAAGGAAAAGCAAGGAAAGAAAAAGAGGCAGAGAGATTTTCCAGCCACTCAATCCAGAGGGTAATCCAGAAGCCCTTAGGGTGGAAGGCAAAACGTCTCCCATCAAACCCACAATATATCCTGGGTTGCCAAGACAAAAGAGCCCTGTCAGTCTTTGGGTTGAATCAATCCCGAAGCGATTTGGAAGCTGGAACCAGAGGAAAGGTTATGACACCCCCTAGTCTGGACAGACTCTCCCGGAGCCGCGGGTCCAGAGCGCCCCCCGCCGAACCCGCAGTCAGCCAATAGGATCCTGAGGTTTCGGGATGATGAGATGCGGGGCCGCTACTGGGCCAATCAGGAGCCAGGCGCGGTCAGGGGGAGGGGATGAGAAGAGAAGCCGGGGGCGATGGAGACGCAGAGACATCAACATAAGTTTCACACCTTGGAATGTGAGGGACTTTCTCGCATCTCCAGCACATCTCCAACTCTGAGCAGGAGGGCCCCAAAGAACTTCTTCCACCTTCTCATACTGCAAGGGGCCTTGGGGCTTGTGAGATCCCTATCATTGTTGGCTGCCTTTTTATGCTCTCTGCAAGGAGGAAGAGGGCGACGAACAACGTGGTGCTGAGGAACTGACCTCCGGCCCTTCGAATCTCTGGAGAAGTGGGGCAGAAGAGGAGTGGTCGGGGCTGGGGGACTCCATGCGGGGGCCATGGACAGAGCGACACTCCTGGCGCTGCCCCGCCTGTGCGCACTGTGGGCAGTCCTGTTTGTGCTGTTCCCCTGCGGAGTCCAAGGAAACTGGATGTGAGTATGGGGGCAGCAGAGGTACCCGGGTTATGTGGTTAGAAAAGGTGCCCAACCCCCAGAACATTCAACTGAGGCCAGGAGAGGAGGGGCGGAGACCCTAGAGAGGGTGACCTAATTTTGGGGAAAACATCTGGGATTGGGGAGGAGGGCAGGGGAGCGGCTTACGCTAGGGGCGGCCGTGTCTTACAGGTGGTTGGGCATCGCCTCCTTTGGGGTTCCGGAGAAGCTGGGCTGCGCCAACTTGCCACTGAACAGCCGCCAGAAGGAGCTGTGCAAGAGGAAACCCTACCTGCTGCCCAGCATCCGCGAGGGCGCCCGGCTGGGCATTCAGGAGTGCAGGAGCCAGTTCAAACACGAGAGATGGAACTGCATGGTCGCCACCGCCAATGCCGCCGCCGCTGCCCCGCTCGGCACCAGCCCCCTCTTTGGCTACGAATTGACCAGCGGTGAGTCCAGGACCCTTGGGAATGGCAGGGAACACAAGGCGACAACTCCTCTGTCATTTACTTCAAATAAAGCAAATAATGTTAGAGTGGTCTCGTGGCTCTCTAAATCTTGAAAAAGGCTTTTAGTGCAGGGAACCGGGAGAGACAGAGGCCAGACTCCGGGTGCAGGTGCGATACTGGAGGAGGGGGGACTTCCCAGGTACAGAGCCGGGGCGCTAGGGGCAGTGGCTTTTCCTCCTTCCCGAGGCGCCACGCTAGAGTTGCAGAAAAACTCTTGACTCTCCTTCCCCGCCGACCCCCTCGGACCCCGAAGCGCCCCCCTACTTGAGTGACCAGCTGGAGAAACATGATGTCGGCAGCGGGGAATGCTGCAGCCGCATCTGCTTTGATTTAACCGGCTCTGCAGCTCACCGAGCCCTGGACAAGTGGCTAATCCAAGCGAAGCCCCACGTTTGTCGACTCCTCCGAGCACTGGGTGGACCGCAGGAGGAGGATTTTAAAGGGCCTGTCCCCGACCACTCGAAGCGCCGCTAACCTGAGCACCACTACGTTAGCTGTCTCCCCTGTTTTCCTTTCCTTCTCGCTCTCCCTTCCTCAGCGCACTCCCGCGACAGGGGACGCTGCAATAAAGTCAAGTTCTCTTTCCACGTGTGTAGTGTCTTGGTAAGGATAAAGGTGCAGAGAGCCAGGATTGTTCCTGGAATATTAATAGATTCAAAGAATTTTAGGATCGGGTCGCTGAAAGATGCATTGTCGTTTTTCGGGTTCATTTCCCTTCTCTCCCCACCTTTGACCCTTTCCCGCAGGGTCCACACACACTCTGTTGCCAAAGCAATGCTTTTCTGCCTTAAAGTTTTAGCTCGCGCACCCTTCTGAGGGAGCCCAGATCCCTGTAGGTGGGAGCTGGGGGAGAGAAGAAGAAGAAAGAAAAACAAAAAGTGTTTTTCACAGTTGCTGAAATGCAGAAGCTTTAGCTGTTGAAAAGGTTTCTTGGACAATGGGCGTGAAACTGTTTCTATTCCAATCTAAACATCTGGAAAGGAAAAAAAAAATGTCGCCCTGCTGAGTCCCTTCTAGTTCACCTTATTAATGTTTTAATAGAACTTTAATTTTCAAAGATTTTAGATCAAACTCTACTTTAGGACTGCTAAATACAACTATTTCATTATAGGATACTTTTTGGTAAGAACTTTTTTTTTTTTTTTTGCTAGTGACATTTCAATTATCTTACTTTTCATTACCTTTATAACTGTAAGAGTTGTACTATGTAAAATGTTAACTGTTTTTTATTACTATCAGGGATTTTTTAAAATCTAGTTTTTAGCATGAAAGTAAACTGTAACATTTATCTATTAATCATCTTGATCTTGGCTTAATTTTAATTTGCATTCTGAAGAATATTATTTACTCAAACAAAAATCATATTACATTTTTTCAGCATGTGTTTTGTGAGTGCAGCATATTTTAAATTTAAAAATATGTTTTCCTTTCCTTCTCTGATTTCCTGTGAGTATTTTAGATTCACAGAATCCATGCAAAGGAATTTAAATTTGACCTGTGTTATTGAACACTAAGCTTAAATATGATTTTAAGGTATGAAGATAATGTGTGGCATTACAATGTATGAAAGTCCCCTCAAGTGGGATACTGAAAATTAATGTTGCTGTTTTAAAGGCTGAAACAATAGAAATCTTCCTTTCTAAATACGTACACAGTAAGCATCCTTTATAAGCTATTGAAAAATTACTTGCCTGGTAAGAGGATGAGTGGGAGCCTTTGTTGTGAACATAAACAAAAAGTGACATGGCTTTCTAATTAGGCAATTTATGTTTTATTCTAGGCACTAAGGAGACAGCATTTATTTATGCTGTGATGGCGGCAGGCCTGGTGCACTCTGTGACCAGGTCATGCAGTGCAGGCAACATGACAGAATGTTCCTGTGATACCACCCTGCAGAATGGTGGCTCAGCAAGTGAAGGCTGGCACTGGGGAGGCTGTTCTGATGATGTTCAGTATGGCATGTGGTTCAGCAGAAAGTTCCTGGACTTCCCCATCAGAAACACCACTGGAAAAGAAAGCAAAGTACTGCTAACAATGAACCTACATAACAGTGAAGCTGGGAGGCAGGTATGTATAAGAAAATGAAATACAAATCCAGTATTTTTATGTAAATAACACTAGGATTACACTTCTGGATGAATCCATCTAAATGATTTAAACACTGAGCACTGACAGCACATAAACATACACATTTAAATATACACACATATATATATCCACAGGCACTCATATTCCTTAAAGAGTGTGTACTGACCACATTGATTCTATTAGGTTCTACATCTAATGTGAGTTGAATCTTGTAATAAAATGTATTAGTATATGTTGCACTCTGAAACATTAATTATGAAATAACCATTGTACAAGTACGTGTTGTATTACTGGCTCCACCCCCTTAGGAAGTTAATGGCAAAGCCAGAATAAGACTTATGGTATCTGCTTTTCTAATGGTACTGAATCAAATATTATTTTCCCAAATTTGAATTTTGATTATGTGTCTGTAAATCCAATATTTTTCTGTTCAGTGGTTCTGAAACATGCTGTCAGTTGTGTTCTTAATTTCTTGAACAAACATTCTTGGGAAGTAACAACTACTATCATATTTTTTGCAAAGCAAAGTTTTCTTTTTTAAATAAAATGGATATTTTGTTTTAAAGATATTTAGGTTTGTTTTTAAAAATCATAAATTCAGATAAGTATTAGGAAGTTATAGTTATATTAAATGTTTGGCTATTTTAAAACGTAGCTATATTCAAAGTAGATTGAGAGGAGGGAAATTTGAAGAACAATCACTTAATTAACTTCTTTTATAATTTCTGATTTTTTACTTTGTTTTCTTAAAATGTGTATATGTGTAGCTTAATTTAACTTAGGTATAATTATATTATTGAATATTGATTCAATAAAGTTTGAGTTCTACAACATAGTTGAATTAGTTGGCAATTCATAGTGACTTTTCTGGTTGTAACTTTTTTATGAGTATGTATTTTCTACATCATAATAAACTTTTTAAGACAGGACTATCCACACATCTTGTATATTATTGTAAATAAGCAATAACCTATAAAGGTCCCAGAGTAGCCATTGCAATCTACTACATTCTCCTGAAGTAAATTAAAGAAAGTTGAAGTATCTCTTAGGAATATTTAAAATATATGTTGCATTTGTTTTATATTTTTGGCAAGTAAATACTGGGACTCATTCAGAATGGTTGTGAGTTCTAGCCAATTTAGTTAACTGCCTTGGTTTAAAATACAAAAACCGCAAACTCAGTAAATTTAAACATTCAAATTTAAATTTTCAAGCAATTTTAATATTAATTTCAAAATAACAAAATAGTAAAAAAAATCAGTAGTTATATAAGCTTTCCATATTTTTATTTAAACAATTAAAAATTATTTTACCTCACTTAAATAACTCTTGCCTAATATGTAGTTATGTAGTACTCTTTCCCTTAAAATTTTTAGAAAATGTTGCTTCAATTTAAATATTATCCAATGAAGAAATACTTATAATTTCTAACATAGTAATATAAAAGATGGTAAATGTAAATAACATACGTTCTTTTAAACTCTAGAGTTAAACAAAAGAAAGCTATCAAGTTATATAAACTAAACATGTATTATAAAACAAGAAAACAATTAAATGAAAGTTTATTACCAACATAGAACTTATATCTTCTTTAGCCTTTCTTTAAATAATCTGGTAGTGATTTAAAAATTTTAACTGGAAAACCAAAACGTAGGAGCTCATGTTATGATTAGTTTTCTCAAATAAAGCAGTCTCTGAATTTATGAAAAGCCCTAAATCATTCTAAAATGCATTTTTCAAAGTAACATTATGCAACTATTTAGTTTTATTTTATCTCAACTATTTAGTTTTATTTTAAAATTAGATAGCAATAGTTTCCTCTGTAACTGTTAGTATTAAACTTTTATTTCCTTTCTGATTTTATTTTAAAAAAGAGCTATTCAACTTGGACTTTAATCCATTACTTATTAGCAAAAATCAATTTTCTCATAGTACATAGATTTTCTGCTATTATTCTGTCTAGGGAAAAAATAATTCAGCCTATGTGCATATATACTTTTTGTACAAATTTCAGAGTTTTCCCTATGGAAACTTTTTTTTTCACGTTATTCTAAATGGAATCTTAAAAATATTACAAAATATTTACCTGGTTATTTTGAAAGTGCTACACTGATGTTTTTGTTGGTCTTTCCCTCATGAGGTATTATAATTCAAAACATTTTGTATTTTTCTTTCCATTGGTAGCCAAAAAAAGAAAAAAAAAATCCCCCAAAAGAAAAACGAAACAAAACAAAAAACTCTCCAAGGAACAGGTTTCCAGGGTATTAGCTAACATGTAAGAGCAATCGACTCAATTTTCAATACTGGCAATTAGGATTTTAATCTACTAGGCATATTCGTCTGAGTGAAGTTCAAGGTCTGCATTCAATTGAGTTGATTTTTTTAGTCTCAAAATCCCAAACTCGAAATGTAGGAAAGCGTTCAGAAAAATGTGGGTACTGGCGCTTAGTAGTGCTATGAGCAGGATAGATGATTTTCTAACCGCTGACCTTAAATACTCTGATTCCCACTTGGTTTCTGACACCATTCCTAAAGTTATAACTCCAAGAATAATGTTGCCGAATAGTGATTGGCTAGCAGAATGATGTGATGTCTTCCAGGGGCAGAACTTCTGGGAATAATGTGACTTGGAATATTTATGGGTATTTCTTTTGGTGTGCTTAAAATATTTCCATTCTTACCATGTCCACCTCATAAACTTTTAAGTTTCTCTACCCCGTAATTTGTTTTATGATGAGTAACTCAACAAAGTGGGAAGGGCCAACCCCAAATTTTCATTGACCTGTTTCAGGAATATTTATAAGTAGTTGAACAACACGTAAGCGTTTTGCTTTTCAGCAGGTTCAAATATATTTTTGAACCAAAGGAGACAAAATGGATCAAAGGAGTAGGAATCCTACACCCACCCATCCAATCTCATGTCGCAGTTTTCATAAAAAACTTAAACAGATCATTTGATGATTGACGAAATGAAATGTTAAGTCACAAAATGTTCCACAACAATTTTCTGGCCATTCCTATAAAGTTTGAATAATGTACTATATTGGAAAACAATCTTCGCCTGCTGCATTACCTCTGAGTCCAAATTGTGGGACCAATCAGTCCTTAAACCACTTCTTAAGCTGTTTCTATTTTTACCTTAAGTACCAATGATACATCTTTCCTATTTCACTTCATTAGAAATTGATCAAACCAAAACTGACATGAGGAATACAGTATATTAAATGCCACCCTCCTAATTGCTCTCCCATGGTCTAAAAATGTTCCACCAAAATGTGCACATCTGTTTGCAATAGTTAACAAAACATTCCTCTGTTAATATCGTTATAAACCTTAACAATTCAACTAGAGTAGAGAAAGGAATTTTCTCATAACCACACACAACTCATTCGGTTTGCTATTCTCTTACTTTTCCCGTTACCAGAAAATGATGGAGCTATCACTGTAACTCAGAATGACTATTTAACGTTAATTAGGAACCTGAAAGGAAAAGATCTAGAATATACTTTTTAAAAATTTTTGCAGTGTTCATACAATCTCCTTAAATATACTTGCTTTATCCACTTTAATTTTTCTCTGTTCTACTAAAATTATCTTGCTGTGTATAAAGATCTTATATCACAAATCATCAACTTATGTAAGACAAGTGTTTGTGCTGTTTCTTTTTCTATAAAATTGGAATTTTAACAAAATACCTATTCACTAAATGCCTACTAGGTACAAAGCATTTCTTCCTATAAAAACTAAATGAAGTAAAACTATCTGTGAAAATGTGCTATGAGAAATGCTAAATTCTGTAGAGCTAACTTGTGTATGTTTATCTGCCCCCAAACTCTGAATTTCATAAAATTCTGAGTGTGATTATATGGGTTTATTTTAATTCACATTTGGACAAGGTCTACCCTTGAAGTATTATAAGGGTATAGTCATTCAAATTGCATGTCAAGTTATTGGAATTCTTCTCTTTGAAGTTCACTTATATACACAGATTCTAAGAAAAATATGTCATATAGATGATAAAAATATGATTTCTTATTGTTAGAACCACTTACAATTCAAAAGTAATGGAATAAAACTAAAAATAAAATGTTACTGGCAAATTATAAACTTCAGGTATTTAAAAGGGTTGGTTTTCTAGAGTAGAAAAATTCTCCCAAAACTCAGATAGAAATTCAGAGGTTGAAAAAATTGAATTTGAAAATCTCTTTTTATTTTTCAAACCTGGGAAGCACCATGTCATTTTTGTGGACTAATCTTGTTGTGGACAGGGCTAGAGTGAAAGAATTGGTGGATAGTCCAGCTGACTGAAGGTTTCCTAGTACCCCTGGCCCTGGGGCAGTCAGTTTTTTTGTTTATGAAGGTGATTTTTATTACATCCTCTGGTTCGGGTTACCAACCAAGGATGGATTAAAACTGCTTGAGTGAGCGGGACTAATTAGTCAATAAGTATTTGATGAGCATCTACTCTGTCCTCCGTGCTTTGCTGGTCGGCAACTCCTTCCATGATGTCTGAACCAGTTAATAATAGGACAAGTCAGCTCCTCCAGTCATGATCCAGAGGAAAAGCCAGCTTTAAATCACTAAGTGAGGACTATAAGGAATGTTGATCAGGCTTAAGCACATAATCATACTTTCTTAGGTTTTTGCCTTTCTTGGATAATTTGTTACTACCTAAGACTGACTGACCTCGTTTTCTCAAACCCTTCAGGCACTTAAAATCTGGACAAAGACAGACGGATCACATTAATTTGATCATTTCTTTGCCTAGTGGTGTCTTAATGAATTGAGGGTTTTGTGAATATCAAATGCCATAAATTAAACCAAGTAAGCCTTTGTGCCATATTTCATATATTTCTCTTATATCAGTGGAGGGCATATTTTGCCTTAGTTTAATAAGAAATAGATACATTAATTAGTTTTTCAGTTTCATGATTTCAAAAGGAGTATATGTGCCATATTCTATAAAGAACGGAGTTCAAATATTATTATGTTGATTATTTTTAAACACGACTAAGAAGTAACACACATTGTACAAATCAATATCATATGCTTTCACTGAAAGCTGAAAATTAATCTTAGTTGTTTGGAATATTCTGCATCACTAGATAGTACAGAAAACTTTCTTAATGTGTTAGAAAATGTAATTCCATAAATATGTCAATATTGGGTTTAATACAAACTAGCAAAGTATACACCCTTGTCATTTTATAGTTGTGATAAGAACTGCAAGCAGAATTTAAACTGTGCTGTTTTTTTTTTCCCCTTTCTTTGGTGAAATTACATACATAATTTCCAAGTAATTGAATGGCTGGATCCATTTTTCATTTTGCCCAGCATGTTGACAGAATGTCAACTCTACAGCTAGTGCTGACGATTTATTAATCTGCTCTGCCATCATCTGGGGATTGAAGGAAGCTATGCTGGCGAGCCTGGTATATAAGAGTTTAGAGTCCTAAATTTCTAAAATCTTTTATTGTTTTTGCATTATTAGGTCCATTGAAGCTTTTTATCTTAACTCTTACTGTAACTTGTTCTTCAGAAAAAGGAGACATTTAGAACTTAATATACACCCAACTCATGGGTTATTACAAATTTATGTGTCATCTCATTTAATTCCTCTCCATAAAGTGGAATTTCTGCATAAACGCCCCACTTAGAAATGAAAAATTACAAAAACATTATCCTTTTTCTGTTTTTGCTGTTAGGATAGTGCTACTGATCCACTAGGAATAGGACATATGCTTTGGATTAATTTTCCAGAAAAGAGGAAGGGTTTGCTGGAAGCATCCATACTCTATAGCTCATTCTCCTTTTGACCAACTTAACTTGATTAGTCAAGGTTTCTCATGTGTCCTGTGACCAGGGGATTCTCCCTATTCCTTCCCCACCCTACCCTACATTAACATATCTAACTTTTATAGTGGTCAAACCTAAGACTTTCAACTGGAACAATAGATGTCATCACTGGCTGCAGTTAGCATCATTTGAGCAGCTTGTGCCAACCAATTAAGTCATAATCTCAAGGGTTTGAGCAAGGTTTATTTGTAGAGTCCCCATTAATGTACTGTGCAAGTTGAGGGCATCTGCTTTATCAGTGCTTCTCAAACTTAAATGTGCATAAGAATCATATGGGGTCTTATTAAATTGGAGCTTTTGATTCTGTAGTTCTGGAGTAAGGCTTGAATTTCTCATATGGCATGCTGGGGCTGCTGGTCATGAATTACACTGTGAATAGCAATGTATTCACTGGTACCAAGAACATGCAGGCATTCATGAGCATCCTCCCACAAATTTGAGTAAGGGATTAGTAATAAAAATAATTTTCCTTTGGTATCTCTGATAATCTCTGACAACAATAGTCTGGCCTACTACTACTTTAAATGCAACTTGGATTTGCTCTGAAGATTGAGACATTTGGACAAAACTAAAAACATTTGAACCCTAAATAATCGTTAAAGATCCTTTAGTTTCAAAGCTGTCATTTTTTTTTGTTTGTTTGTTTAATAGGAGGAAACAGACCCAGAAAGTTAAGTAATTCAGTTAGCTGTGTTTCTGACATTTAAACACAATTACTGTTGGTTTCAGGCGGTCGCCAAGTTGATGTCAGTAGACTGCCGCTGCCATGGAGTTTCTGGTTCCTGTGCTGTGAAAACATGCTGGAAAACCATGTCTTCTTTTGAAAAGATTGGCCATTGGTTAAAGGATAAATATGAAAACAGTATCCAGGTATCAGACAAAATAAAGAGGAAAATGCGCAGGAGAGAAAAAGATCAGAGGAAAATACCAATCCGTAAGGATGACCTGCTCTATGTTAATAAGTCTCCCAACTACTGTGTGGAAGATAAAAAGCTGGGGATCCCAGGGACACAAGGCAGAGAATGCAATCGTACATCAGAGGGTGCAGATGGTTGCAACCTCCTGTGCTGTGGCCGAGGCTACAACACTCATGTGGTCAGGCACGTGGAGAGGTGTGAGTGCAAATTCATCTGGTGCTGTTATGTCCGCTGCAGAAGGTGTGAGAGCATGACTGACGTCCACACTTGTAAGTAACTGCTCTCTCCAGCCTCCTGCAAGACTCAGCAACAAACAATGGGGTTGCAGCCAAAGGGTACCTCTCCTGGTACAGTGCTGGCCAAGGTGACTCCTACACTCCCAGATCCTTGAGCCCCTCTGAGATTTCCTTTACCTGACTGACATCCAATTACACATTGATTATGGATTTCTTGGGATTTTGAAGTTGAGAAGGTTTGCATTCATCTGTGAGTGGTTTGGAGGTTGTATATTGACATACAAGGAAGATAAATCTGTTTCCTCAACAAGAAAGAACCCTCACACTGGAGACCTGGTCCATACTCAGGAAAAGATCCTCAACTATGGAACTCAGTTATGGAAATCAGTAATGGTGGGTGAACAGCAGTCTTTTTTTTTTTTTTTTTACAGACATCTCTATGGCAACCAGGAGTGGTAAACATGAATCTCATTTATTCTTAGTATTTTAATTGAAGAAATGTTACTAAGTGTTTGTGCATAGACAGACGTTGAAAAGTTAAACTGAGTGGTTGGTGCCTACTGACCCTTTCGTGTACTTCAAAAGAAGGGCAATAGAAAAAAAAAATCTTCATAAGTAACACAGTATCCCTAAAAAGTGTTCCTTGGAGACATTTAGTGACAAAGAGTCAAACTGTAAAAAAGTAAAATGTATTAATTGGATTTTAAGTGCCTTTTAACCAGGAGAATTTGTTTAGAAAAACCTCTATATGGTATACGACAATCTTTGATCTTGAGAGTCATAATTTTATTATAGACCAGTTTCCTCTGTTAACAACTCGGCACAGAGATCCTGGGAGAGGGAGAATCTGAAAACAGGTGGGAATACAGCATAGGTAAAAATATAAAGGGCTCTCATATATTACAATGAAAAGCACCCTTTAAATGTGTAAAGTCAGTATTTTGTATAGTATTTTGCTAACAGAGTTTTATATTTTGTAAATATGGTATTTAAGTTATATGACATATTAAAATGTAAGACATTTATTGCCAAAGCCTAAGAGCTGAGGCAATAAGATTATCTCAGAATTAAGATTAGCCTGTTTCTTTTCATACTATTATTTCTGATTATTTTTAACATTGAAAAAGAAGGTAATGGAATAATTAGTTATATGGATGTGTATTTCTTGCCAAAATGACAGTTTTATACGTTATAGATTAAAATATGTTGCAAAATATTGGGGATTGTGTTATTTCAGTAGTCAGATTAATTGAATTCTCTTTTCACATTAGTTATGTTTAATTTGTAAGGTTATTATAATAAATTATATAGCAAGTCTTAACTCGATAAAAGAATCTAAGTCAGAGTAATGATCAATTTGCAGATTTGATATCCTGGATATTTATTATATTGTATGTAATGCTGCATTTCCATTTGAATTTTTGAGTGGTCTTTCTTGATTTAATATCCATGCATGTATTTTCATTATATTTTACAAAGTTCCTGGTGAAAATTACAGGGATGTATTTAAAATTGTATTTTAATATAAATGCTTATGGTTTTATGCATTGTTAAATATTTCAGTATTATATAGAAAAAAGTTTTCTAAGTTCAGAATGGATAAAGAAAGAATATTCTCTTCCCTATGAATAAGATAAAGAAATGTTTCCCTGACCCAGAGTTTTCATTCTATTTCCTTTTAATTTCATTTACCAA
The DNA here is from genome assembly GCF_021218885.2 of Marmota monax. Taxonomy (NCBI): domain Eukaryota; kingdom Metazoa; phylum Chordata; class Mammalia; order Rodentia; family Sciuridae; genus Marmota; species Marmota monax. Next base: position 10,199,938 of record NW_026694617.1, read on the forward strand.
GGCAGAGCAATTATTTATGAAAAAGAGAACACTCATGGAAAATGTCTGAGTTCTAGTATTAAAATCAAGACTGAACATGTACCAGGCATGGTGGTACATGCTTATAATCCCAGCAACTTGAGAGGCTGAGGCAGGGGGATCGTGAATTCAAGCCAGTCTCAGCAACTTAGTGAAGCTCTGAGAAACTTAAGGAGACCCTGTCTCAAAACAAAAAATAAAATGGGCTGTAGATATGGCTCAGTGGTTAAGCACATCTGGGTTCACCCGGGTACCCTCCCACCACCACCCCACCAAAAGAAGAGGAAGACTATAATTTTTAATAACTACCAATTCTTCTTTTAACTAGAAAACTTTTCATAATATGAATACCTGATTACCCAGCCATTACTCTAAAAACCTGATGCTAACTCAGGCTCTCCTCTATGTGCTAAGCAAGAACAGCTCCAACTCCCAAGCTGTATCTTTGGGTTCTTCTTTTCCTTCTCATCCTTGGCACTTCCATGAAGTCATCCTCGAGTTTCTCTTCTCTTACTGGCTGACAGCCTGGTGTTGGCCCACTTCCTTCCCACACCCAGTCGGTGGTTATAGCACCACTGTGCCCTTAGGAACACCATTCTGAGGGCAAAGGTTCTTATCTTGTCTAGGCTATTTTGCTTGCCTTAGTTATGACTCTATTTTGATAACAGAAAACAACCCAGACTGATTTAAATATTAAAGGAAAACTTCAGAATTTTAACAGGTTTAGGTGAAGCTTGATCCATAAACTCACACTGAGGCTCAGGTCTCTCCATCACTTGAGGCTGACTTCAGATGCCACAATGTGTGGTAACCCCCAAGCCCTCCCCTCCCACCCATAGCAGCTCCAGGTTCTCTGCTTTTCTTAGCAACAGGGATGCTCACATTTTCCCAATACTTGTTCTAAGGAGAGAGGTCTCATTCTAAGGAAAGGCGGAGGTTCTTTTCTAAAAGTAATCTCACCTGGAAGAGAACAGAAATTTCTCTTTCCTGGAAGCCCCAGCAAAGGTCGAATGTCATTGGCCCTTATTGGTTAAATGTACCCATCTCAGAGCCAATCATAATGACCACTGGGGGGATGGAGTTAGGAAATAGGTACATGGATCTGTCTGACGGCCCTTGCCTGGAAGTAGCAGTGGGTTTCATGCAAACTAAAATGACATAGAACAGAGAGGGGGTGAATTCATAGAGGAAAACCAAGGTGTTATGCACCAGTAAAGGGTGCCTGCATGCTGGCCAGCAAGTCATTACATGTCCCAGTTCTAGTGATGTGTTCACAGGACAGCTTCTTTCATCACAGAATTCACATCCAGACAAAGCAAGTCCAAAACTCTGTGGGTTATGTATGTGGGTACAAAGTGTCTTGATTTATTTAAAAGCCCTGTATAGTGTTAAAAGGGGGAGAGGGGTGTTCTAGTGTTTTTTTCAGTTTAATAGTTCAATGTTTTTATTAATTTGGAATTGCCTAATAGAAACTATGGTTCATCTTAAAATAAAATCAAGAATATCGTGTTTAATGGCCTTATTTGTAACCTCTGGATAAGGAAATTGACTAATAACAACATTTCTGATTTGCAGTACCTTTACACAACATTAATAACACATTAAATCTTTTTAATATAAACTGCATTATTTCCTTATCCCAAATTGGATGATAGCTATCTTATATTTTAAGGAGCTATGATAGTCATACAAAGAATAACAAGGAAATTTTTATTATGAATGTTCAGATGCTATGACCTTATGATTTTGCATCTTTGGAAACGTGATAGTCACAGTAAATATTTTCAAAGCACTTTAATTTTCTGAAATACTATCAGAAAAAAAAGAGATATTGTCTTTGATTTTACTTAGTTTAAAATGTGGAAGCAGAAAAGCTCATCAAAATATTGACTTAGAGGCCCTTTGGGAGTTGCTGATAATTTTTTTTTGCATCAGCTCCCACAGGTCGCCAAACACCAAGAAATTAAACCAACCACTTGGAGCCAGTTAGTTGTTTAGAACATTATGATCCACTTGGCTGAATAGATGGAAGAAAAAATTCAAATCCCATTCCCAGGAACCATGATAGTCCCTTAGGTGAACCCTTCCTTAGGACAGTGAGCTAAGATGCCTGGATTCTTTTCTATTTCAGTTTTACCATAGATAAGAGTGATGTCACACTCTTCTTGGAGGAGGAGGATGGCATGTGGCATAGCACAAAAGGAGACATGGTGGTATACCAGGGAGGGACTCATTTCCTTTGAAAGAGAATATTAACAAACACTTCACACTCCCTGTAAACTGAGTATTGATCTAATTATACATATACACATATAAATATATATGTATAATATATATTTATTATACACATGTATGTACATATATACATTATATACATTTATATATAATTAATTAAATATATATATGTATATTATATATATTTAATTCCCACAACAGCCACATAAAGTATGTATCATTCTGTGGCCCTCATTTAAACTATACCTGCAAAAGGTCAAGTAACCAGCCTTTCACAGAATAACTAGCTTTGGCATCCATGCCCTAGCCAGTACTAAGTTATTATTGTACTAAAATATCAAAATTGTCAGTAAACTATAATTACAGTTTGGGTATTTGTGAATATAATGACAATTCTAGTATTTTTTTCATAGTTTGGTTATGTAAACTTGGTTGAGGGTGTGAAGTGATTGGAAAACTGAGAATGGAGGTAGGCTGTGAAATTATAATTAAAATTCACTGTTTCTTGATGTCTAAACTCAAGAGTCATTTGAGCAGATTTGTACTGTAGATCCCAATGGGGCTAACAGTTGAATTATCCAAGAATCTAACAATTGTTCTAAAAATAAATGACTAAAGATCACACTAACTAGGTTTGACATAAAATAAATACTTACATCCTTTTTATTGTTGTGCTTATAGTCAGTTGTTACATAAGTGTTATTTTTAATAGATGGATGAAATTTACCATTTGTAGTGGTTTATACTCACATCCAAAGAAAAACCACTAGAGGTGGTTTGCAACAGATTAAAACCTTTTGAAACAAAATCTGCTAGAAAAAGCAATCTCTTCCCTTGTCATTATAAAGGGAAAGTAATAATACATGTGGAACAAGTCAACACAAACTAAACTTTCATATGTGACTTTTTAATTTGCAGAATAAGTGAAAGCACTTGATTGGTAAGAACAGGAAAGTCAGAAAGTCTGGAGGATACTGTACTGCCTTTTATTGTTAAATGGCCATTCTAGCCATTAGAGTGGCTCACCTCTACCGGCCCAAAAGCCTTCCCTTCTATATTTTAGTAATGAGCTAATACTCATGGTCATAATCTATAACCACTTGCCCCTGTGTAGCCAGAAAAGGAAGGGCAGCCTCTTCTTGTTGCTACTAATTACTCTTTGCTATTACCATATTAAACTACACATTCAAATATACTTAATCTCTTTCTCAACCAAGGAAATGTGTCAGTATACAAAATGTATATCAATGGTTACCTGTTTATTCCTGGTATATAATCCTCACTTTTCATTAGTCCTATTCACTGTCATTTCTTTATCTTAAACTCTCTGGCAAATAAATAATTTTTGCTCCTCTCAAGCTCTATGAAAGGCAAAAAGTAACATATGGTAAAAGAGCAATTTGGAAAAACTGAAGAAGTCAATGGGATGCATCCTAACATGCATATCAATTTAACCTCTATTAAATTGGTACAGGGTAAGTAATTTTTACAAACTGAAAGGTAAACCTCACTATTTATGTAAGAAATTATCAGCTTTAAGATTTTTCCCCCAAGTCCTCAACGTAATACTTCTTGAGAAACTATACTTAAAATTTCTTGACTAAGATATAGGAAAAACAATCTCAAAATTCCAGTTGCCACAACTCGTCACTGTGCCCAAATCCAACACACCCAGGGCTTTAGAACCAAAGGAACACTATTCCAGAGTATTTCCATAATGGAATGTTAACACTGCCTTCTAAGATACTTTATTAACAATTCCATTGGTTTTTCAATCTTATTCTGGTCAAGTATCAGATTTCTATAGAAGTCTGGAGCAAGTCCTCTCCCTAAGGGAGAAGAGAAAGCAATTTAGGGCAGGGCACATTCCCAGGTAATCAGCAGGCAAGACTCGGCCCAGAGCTCATTCCCAGCATCTCAGGAAATACTAGTTAATACCCTTCCACTTTCCATCCTGGGCCTCCCCAACAATCAGGGATTACTGCTTTCTCCATGAACTGAACATATTTCTAATGATAGCCCCCAGCATTATTTGCTTCTAAACCTTTCTTCTGATCAGAGCTTGGACTCCATGACATTCTCATTGGAGTTCATTCTGGTTCTTATCAAATAAAACAAAGTATTTCTCCAATCAGGCCTCTGATGCACAGAGGTATACATAAACTAAACAGCTTTTGGAACTGAAATTGAAAGTAATTTAAAAGATTTCTATGTTCTTATCAACATCTGACATGATAAAATGCAAAATTTGCGTTAAGTTTTAGGATAAGAGAACTCAGGCTCATTCACACTCTCAGGGCTGAGCATTACCCTCCTCTGTTGGAGGACTATATTTACAGAAAACAAACATAGACTTCCAACTTGTCCAGTTTATTCCATTATTCACTGAGAAGGCTACGCTCTGGAAGGGGATTCATTGGTGCCAAGACTGAGTTGAGTTCGTTCATCCCACCATGACACTTCCAAGCTCTAGCAGCAGTAGCAGGCATCATGGAAAACATGAAAGTCAAACATTAAGATTTCAAATAGACTTTGCTGTAAAAGGAATGTTTTGATCCCAAAAGGTAAAAATGTGAAAATTCCCATTCAAGGCTGACTTGTTAACTTTTTTTGGTCTATAATGTTACTAGCCTGCAAGAGACAGCTTATTGCAATTGTAAAACTAGCAGTTGCATTTATTGAGTACTTGGTGTCAGGTGCTTTGTAGGAACCACACACACACTAATATCATTACTGTTTCACAGGCGTGGGAACTTTCTCAAGATCACTGTCATAACTGGTGGAAACAAAGAAGCTTATGCAGGCAGGTCTGTGTTCCTAATCAGTACACTATACTGTCTCACCACAGAATTCCCTTCTCTTTAAGGTTTTAGCCTCCTTTTCTCTATGGCTACCAAGGTAAACAAATATGGGCCAACGGTTATGGAGCATTATAAACTTGCAGGTACATAAATTAGATTTTCTCTGACAAAAGGGAACAGCTTTTATAAATTTAGCCTTGTTCTTTCAAAATTCAGTGCACTCTAGGTCAGCATGATTTATGCACAGCTGAACAGTGATTTCAGTAATGGCACCAAGTTGTATGTGTGAACTAGCTGTATTGGGAAGATTGTGTTCTCCATGCTAGTAAACTGCCCATGGGACAAATCCAAGAGAAACATCTCCTTTGTCTCTAACCTAAGGGTTGGCCAATCTCTTTTCCTTCTGACCACCCACAGAAGAGACACCCAAATGTTCAGTGGATTGAAGCAAGACTGTAGTAGAGGAAGGCCTCTTGGATTCTCTGGAGGGGCTTTCATCTTGCTGTTGGCTCCCCTCACGCCACCTAGCAACAGCAGACTGTCAGGCTCTGGCCAGGCCCATTTGCTCTATACTCTCATCTAGCCTTGATTAAACTAGAACCTCAAGAAAGGGAATTGCAACAAAGCAAGTTATAGGAGAGGATCAAAGCCTAAGTAAACAAAGGAGCCTAAGATGGGTGGAAATTGACTAAAGAATGACATGTGACAATCAAGAAACAAGTATATGATAGAAAAGTAGTCTTGGCAAGAGATGGGAAAGGCATCCTCATTAGGAATGCTTTACAAAAAGTGAAATCTGTTCCTTTATTCTAAATCTCTAAATTTACACGTCTTTTACTGCTATTCAAAAGGTTGTATTTACTGAGAAGTGGCAAATCCTCTACCAAATCAACAAATAATTTTCCCCTTTCATATACATTTCAAAAAAGTCTTCCAAATGAATTTCTACTTTTAACCATCTGCTCACTGAACACAGAATACTTCTCATTCTTTCATTTAAAAAGCAGGTAGTAGGCCCGGCATGGTGGTAATCCCAGCGGCTCTCAAGGCTGAGGAAGGAGGATCTTGAGTTCAAAGCAAACCTCAGCAAAAGCAATGCACTAAGCAACTCAGTGAGACCCTGTCTCTAAATACAATACAATATAGGGCTGGGGATGTGGCTCAGTGATTGAGTGCCCCTGAGTTCAATACCCGGTAACCCCCCCCCCCCAACACCCCTCAAAAAAAGGTAGGTAGTGGGGAGGATCAAACAGAATAAAATTATATTTTTTGGTCAAATTATTTATAATCTGTGTAAACTTTAAAAGTATAAAGTAAAATTCAGGCTAAATGAATTTTCAGCTACCATAAAATTATAAAATATTAGCTGATTAATTGAAAAACAAATACAATATAGAAATCACAATGATCAATTTCACTTTAATCAAATTAAAGTCAGGAATATGAAGACTGGCTCGATTTTTCTTTAATTTTCCAAATATTACTTATTTTCTACTTTTTTTACTCTATTTTAACATTCATATAATAATACATTTGTTCTAGGAAAGCATCTGTGGTTACAAATAAAAAATATGCATCCACAAGCCCTTAAATACCATGTAAACTACTGGAATGTCAACATCAAATTTCTACTTTAATAAAGAAAATTATTAATGTTAAATGAGCATTGTTTCGCTTATAATGCTGACTTTAAAGAGATCTGGAAATAAAATATAGTAAAATTATTGCTTCCAAAGTTAAGTTGGCACAATCTATACAAGATAGAATTCAAACAAAAACATACTGCACCAAAGCAGTTAGTTACATAACTAATCCTAACCCCATCTCTCGACATCTCAATGCACCTGCAAATGCCATCCTTCTACAATCTTTAAAATCAAAGGGGTGTCCTGGCATCTAGATATATAAATTCTATATATGTTATGATATATCCTCTGCTTTTTAACCATAGCACTGATTTAATTTATTTGCATGTTAAACAGTACAATAAATACTTAAAAAAATCTCAATTGAAGTCTCATAGTATATTACTTTGCCAGATAATAAAAAAATTCATGTGTAAACCAAGATGTATTTATTTTCATTATTTAAAAAAAATGTAACATTTATTGTACAATCCCTGGAACTGTAAAATAGCTATTCTTTTAATTTACAGAATCAAGGGAAGTATTTTAAATGTCAAAATATACATGCTGCATGTGATTGAATATATAAGCACCAAAAATCTAAAAAGTTTACAAAAATTGTTTAAACATATAAGGTGCATTACATTCAGTTTAAGGGAAGAAACTGTGCCCCAAAGGTTATTAATATTTATGAAATATCTGAAAGGCATCCAACTTACAGCAAAATAACAAATACTGCTTATAGGTTATTTTTATACAAGCCATTTAGGTTCAAAATTTTAGGGCTGCCTTATACTGTGAAAGGCAGTTTGGATTATTAAATTTGTTTATGTTCCAGCTTAAGATACTTCATATATAATAGGAATTTAATGTCCTAGAAAAACTAAAGCAAAATAAAACAAAACTAAGTAATTTTGTAAACATCTTAAGGAAAAAGTTAGATCTCTTATTTTCTATATAGAATTGGGAATGAAGTCATTTTGGGTCAAATAAAATTATTTAAAAAATGTCTACTCAGTAATTGGACTTTTCTAAATATGCCACTAAAGCTTTGGGCAATAATTGCCATTAAGAAGTTAGATGAAGTAAATAGAAAATTAATTTATCAGCTTATAAATCAAGTGTCATGATATTAAAGCATAGCTCTCTTCAAATCACTTAGTCAATGCCAATAACAAATAAGGAAAATATATACCTGTATTGCTCTAAATATACTGTTTTTAGTTGTCCTAAATACCTGATTAGGTCAGGGAGGGGACTTGGCCTGGTTCTCCAACTCTGTGGAGTTTCCACCTCTAGCTTCATTTTAAATAGCTTATACAAGATCAAATTATTGACACCACTACCACAGAATTCAGAAGCTGTAGTCCTAAAGGACACCTACATTTATATATTGACTTTTTGCTGTGTGCATTAAAGAATTTGTTGTGCTTTTCACAAATCTGACATAAGTTTTTGTATCCAACATTTTATTTCTTGGTTTCTTTGGAAGGGAAAATAAAGAAAAGAGGTACATCAGGAAAAATGGACTATAAGGTGACATTACACATATGACTAGCTAAATCTCTTTTGACTTTAAAAGATAATGTCATCACAAGGCCAGATATATATCTATACATATATTTATAAACAAAATCTCCTCCATAAAAGCCATATTATTCCATGACTGATTTTCACAGCAACCTTATATATCAATGTTTTCACAATCTGATCAGTAATCCACTGAGTATGCTTTTAGAATTGATGTATGTCATTACCATAGCGGTCTAAACATTTGTACTTTTAAGGAAATGTGCTTAAAAATGGTTCAGTGATTTGCCCATTAGGACTATTTACAAAGATAGCTATTTACGTTAGCAATAAATAATCCTGATATCAAAAGAGATAATGCTCATGCACACACCAAGATGGATGCATGCTCTTAAAATATTTACACGTAGTTTCTTCTTTATGAGTCTCCCATTAATATCGAAAGTGCGCTTCCTTCTGTTTTCTCCATATTTTCTTCAGTCTTGTTTCTGGGGGATGCATCCTTCCATTTCTACGACTTCAGGCCATCCTTCATATTTATTTGTATCCTTATTGTTCTTTATGTGCTATTGGAACACAGTAATAATATACAGTTTAAAAAACCTTTGTGTCCTGACTTTCAAAAAACATAACTCTACTCACTCATTTCAGTAACACGCATGTCAACAATGAAGTCATATAAATTACTGACCAAGATAGTAAATGAGCAACCCCTGGGGTCTGACACATCCGTGGCCAACCTTCAAAACACAGCTAAAACAAAACACTGAAGACGTTTTTACAGGATCATGTGTCAGTCAAAAAGTAAAGTTTACATTCTATTAAGTTCTGTAGTATTTCCAAACTTAACTGACTCTAATAGCTAAAGCTTAATTAAAATACTTAATAACTAATGCTTCCTAAAAGGCTTCAAAGTAATCCTATTCCAATGCACTGTTATGTAAGGGAAAAAAAATACAGAATTTGTTTTTGAATTTTGAAATTTAAAAAGTGTCATGGTTATTTCAAATAGCTAGTTATTAAAAATTTAATGAAAAATATCTGAATATATTTAATAGCTGCTTTATCTAATTTTTAATAACCGGATGGGAATATATACTGGAAAGTTTTACACACTTTGCTTTTGAAGCAAAACTTCACTGATTATGAAGTTCTAAGATACTAACCTGTTCAAAAGGACTTTTTGTCTTAATGCCCTTCCCACCACAGAAGACCCAGTTGTCTCTAAAACCAAGAGTATTAATAGACGTGCTTCCTAATTCAGAAATAAGCCGCCGTGCCTCATCATTGAGTCTTAAGGAAAAAGAAAACAACAGTAAACACAGGACACTGCACTTAGCACTGATTCATCCATAACAGTCGATAAGCATGAAGTAAAATGAAAACACGTGAACTTAAATAAGAAAATGTAAAAAACAGAAAAGTTTTCACAGAATATTTCTATTTAAATTCTTTAGTGGAAAAGAACATGAATTCTAGCAATTAATAATGTTAATTTATTCTATTAGGAAGTAAATAAGTTTTAGTAGATGCCTATCCAGGTTAATCCAAGGTCTTAAGCAACCAATATCTTTGTAAAATTAATTAGCACTTCGATTCTCCACTAAACCCTTAATAAATTATATGGGAATGGAATAAAGGTAAATGTTGATAGAAATCTGGAAGTTTTCACAGTGTTTTATTTTAAGACAAAGCAAATTTTGAAAACAGCAGTACAAATGTTATTTCAGCTATGTAAAAAAAACAAAAATATTAACTGCCAGAAAGAGGAGGGGCAGTAGCCAGCTAGCCACTATGGAAATTACTAGTTAAAATTATGGGGGTGGGGGGTAGGTTATAATTCTAACATTGAGAGATTTCCTTTCCCTTGTCTCTCAAAGGGGAGAAGAAACTCAAATAAATGCTAGGTGTATAACTACAAACAGAACAAAAATATACTTAAGGGTCACCTGTACAGGTTATTTGATATGAAGTCCTATAGCATATGGCCCCATAAGCAGCTCATCTAGCGCAAGTGTATATGAGAGTCCCGAAGTCCCACCATCTAGGGCAATTTGAAAGGTGTGTTCTGCTAAAATGTGGGGCAGGGTGTTTCATATTTGCAAATTCCAGTGTTTCAAAAAACATACTGTGCTAGTATCTGTTAGCTTTTCTTAGTATATTAATGAAAGAAACCAGGTATAGCGCTCATTTAACTAAAGATAAAAGGGATGATTTATATTTTGAAATCATAAAACAGGAAAGAACTACAAATATAACAGCTTTTATAACTTATGCAAACCACATCCATGGAGCAATGGAATGATTCTGACCACGGCACAGGCACTGTTATCCACCTGAAGGAGTCTACTAGAAGAAGTGAAAAAATGAGGGACAGCACCTGGAATATTTAGCCTTTCAGACTCAACTCTATATCAAGTGATATATTATAACCGTGAACCAAAAAGATGTGAAATGTCTTTAGTATAAAAAGAACCAGTGACATCTTAGACTCTGGAGAAGAAACATTCATATGGAGTACATACAGGGGCTCTCTCACTTTCTCCTCAAGTTTTGTTTCCTGTGACCATCCTTACATGAATTAGGTATCACTCTCCATTTGTTTGCTCCCTTAATAAACAATTTGTGTATTAGAGAGTATTACCTGAACTCTGTTTTCTCATTTCCAAATAGCGTAGAACATATGTTATGGATCTGGAAGACTAAAATTCCACTCATACAGTTTATGTAGATGTTCTATTTTCTGGCTACTTTCTCAAAACTTTCCACTTGTGACACTAGTAGATGAATTTTGCTGCCATAGCATGAATAAATAGTACTGAAATGCAGAGGGTACATTATAGTAGGTACTCTGGGCAAAGAGCCCTAGACTCCATTCACATTTACACCTCAGAAGGATTACAAATTGCCATCTCACAGACATTTAGGGCTGCTCATAAACAGTTGAAATTATAAATGTTAAATTCACAAATGGTGATTGCTTTATATACAAAAACTGTCCCCAAAGTAGGTGGCCATCCAAACACAGGTCTGGTCTCTGAAAAAAGTAAGTAAAATTTTTCTTGGCTAAGCATTTGCAGCAACTAAGAAACAAATTGAAGGGCAATTAGTCATTGTTACTTCTGTAACCAGTTATTTTCACAATTTCATAAGTTATCATTATAATCTGTACAAATGAATTTAGCATGAGATAAAGAAATGTGAAGATTTAGCTTTATGTTTTCACTCCAGTGATCTCTTTCCTTATATTTCCATGAGACCGTCCAGAGTTCCCATTCTTCAAGAGAGTATTAGTATAGCAGACCTGAGGTTTCCATTATTAGAAAGGCCTGATATCTGGATTGGTCTTGGCTGGCATCTGGAGGAGGAGGGCTCCCATCCTTTTCAAAACTAAAGAGAATGATTTCTTATGCCTGTGTGCACAAATGATGTAGTTTATGCTCAATGTCCACTCTTGTCTTGGTGTCTGGGTTTTGGGAATGCCTTAGGTAGATGGTGCCTACATGACAAATCTCAGGTAAAAACCCCAGGTCACTGAGGTGGAAATGGGGACCAAGACAGTGTCTGGTTTTGCTTCAGTCCTTGCTGATAAAGGAAGTACATATGACAATCCTGCAGTCCCACTATTGAGCCAAGCCAATGTCTCCTTTTTTTGAAGTTCAGAAAGCAATAAGAACTGCTATTCTGGGCTCAATTCTGATTAATGAGAAAGAACAAGTAGGAAAATAGAAGTGCTATGAACTTCACCATACTACCTTAATAGACTGAAGAACAGATGCTAGGCATTGGGGGCCATCTAGCCCAGACTTGAAAGAGAGTTTGTTACAGAAAGTTCAGGTTGGAAATGCCTATGAAGGAAAACACACACACACACACACACACACCCCAAATAACCCTAATAATTTTCACCATATAATGAGGGTATTGTGATGGGTTCAAACTGAAAAAAAAAAAAAGTCACAGTTTTAAAAATACGAGGCAAAACACATTACTGAGAACAAAGCTTTTTTTTTTTTTTATTATTATTTTTTAGTTGTAGTTGGACACAATACCTTTATTTTATTGATTTATTGTGGTGCCGAGGATCGAACCCAGGCCCTGTACGAGTTAGGCAAGCACTTTACTGCTGAGCCACAACCCCAGCATCACAACCCCAGCCCCAGAGAACAAAGGTTTTAATACTACCAGGAAGACATGTAGTTCTCAGAATAAGATGAGACTCCCAAAACTACTAGAAATTTTGCTATGAAGTGGGAGTAATGACAGGACCCACTGTTTCACAATAATGACATAATATCATCACAACAAAGCAAGACAGTCTGTCCAGAAGGGTACACATATTTTTAATCAACATAAAAAGAGAATAGCAGCTCTAAGATATCTACATAAGTGTTTTAAAGTAGATCTAAGCCTCCAGACCCACAGAAGGCACACAGTTAGGTTCTACAGGAACTTGTTAATATAATCTTTGAAGCAGTATCAGTTATTTTACAAGATGGAAAAATGAAGATGCTGAGACAAAAAAAGTCAAAAGTTGAAGTTTTCCAAAAATACAAGGAAAATTTTAGAAACTATGGTTCCAATTCCTACCACAATTCTGCAAGAAAAGACAATGAAGAAATCTACAAGCATTAAAATGAAAGAAGGAGGGGCTGGGGATATAGCTCAGTTGGTAGAGTGCTTGCCTCGCATGCACAAGGCCCTGAGTTTGATCCCCAGCAACACACACACACATACACACACACGCACAATAATAATAAAAAGAAAGAAAGAAAGAAAGCATATAGTGGGAAAGAGAAAGGAATTAAGTAAAGTCAACTTAATGACATTTTAGCTATTTCAGCTATGGAGGAAGTAGATCAGGGTACTGTAATTAGCATCATCTACGGATTTCAACTAACAGTCTCAAAAAACAGCCTCTATAAATAAAACAATAAAATTGCAGCTGGATAATATGCTTATTGAGGTACACTGGAAAATAGTTTCTGCAGTTCATTATCAGCTGAATCCTTTGGAAGAGGAGGCCTCTGGTAGGGTAGCACACTGCTCTTGAGAAACATTTTTATCAAGGACTTATATTTGGACATAAAAATGACTTTGGAGAGAGTACAAAGCCTAGATCATGGAAACCTCATATGACAAATGTCAGAATCAAGACCAAGACAGTCCAAATCAGCAAAATTAAATTTAACAAGAATAAATGAATATAAAGTTCTTCATTTAAATTAACAAAATCAAGTTCTGAATGGAGAGAAGGACCTGACTTGGCAGTGGTTTAAAAAACAAAATAAAAGTCTAAGATCAAATAAACAGATTCTAGAATTTAACTTGACCAAAAACTCATGAGCCAAAAATTTGATGTGATTATTTAAAAAAAAAAAAAAACTAATAGAATACCAGTCTACATGAATATTCAAAGAAATGTAATCTCTAAAACAGAGCAAGAGATCATCTCCACTGCACTCTGCACTGGCCAGACCACATCTGGAACGCTGTATTTAATTTGGGACAGTCATTTTAAAAGAAACAATAATCAGCTAAAGAATGCCCAAGAAATGTAGCCAGGAGTATAAGTAGAACAAGAAACTAACATGATAAAAGGTAAAAGAGGTCTGTGTACTGAGCCTAGAAAAGAAAAAAGTAAACACCAATTAGCTTTAAATTCTTGGAGAACATATTTATTGTTTTGTTGCACAACTTACCCAAGTTCAGGATAATCAGGAGAATTTAAAGGGAGCCCACCCTGGAGCACAGCACTTCTCTATGAATCTGCATTAGTTTTGTTTTAGATAGGGAAACTGCATGGGTATGAAAGTGAAGATATTTACAGAGCACTCCAGGGAATCTTGCCCAGGCTTGCGTGCTGTTTTAGATAGCCTTTAAGGTTTTTTCTTAATCTCAGGCATCTACACTGAAAACTTCCAGTTAGGCTACAATTTATTATTAGAATATTAATAGATTAATAGGTTAAGGAGAACAACGGTTCTCATTCCAAACAGGTATAACAAAAGAGTGTAGCCTCAAAGAAAGGTCATGTGGGGCTAGTCAGAAAAGGGGTTTAAAACAGCCAAAGGGTTTAAAACAACCAAAGCAAAGAGCAAGTTACTTGGTTTTTTGATAAGGAAAGTGTAATTACATCCTGTGTCGTCCTATTCAGATATGTGAAAATGGTTCAACTTGCCAATTTTACGTTGATCTTCAGTTTACAAATCTAATATAGCCACAGGTGAACCAGAAAAAAATGCACTTTGTGAAATGACTTCAGTTTATATTCCCTTATAAAGAGGCACTATTTTTTAAAGTTTGTATCTGCAATAATGTAACCATATGTTATATATGCTTTAAAAAAAAAATCAGTAAATAGAAGACATGCCATATTCCCGTGTGAATCTAATAGTTTTAAAGACTTTTTAATTAAAATATGTAAGAATATTTTTTATTCTTTTTTTTTGGGGGGGGGGGGGTACCAGGTATTGAACTCAGGGGTACTTGGCTACTAAGCCACATCCTCAGCCCTATTTTGTATTTTATTTAGAGACAGAGCCTTAAGTGGCTTAGTGCCTCACTTTTGCTGCGGCTAGCTTTGAACTCTCAATCCTCCTGCCTCAGGCTCCTAAACCATTGGGATTATAGGTGTATGCCACACCAAACCCAGCTATTTTTTATTTTTGATGGAAAAAATATTAAAAAAAATTTTTTTTAAAGACGAATGTTAGAGGTGGCTTAGCCCCACCAGTCAAGAAGTATACTTACTTTTCACACAATAGTTATAAAACAATTGAAATAGTGTCTTTGAAAACAGCAAATAAAAATTTGTCAACAGAACAAAAATTCCAGACACGAAACCAAGTGTCTGGCCCTAGTTACACAGAGTCTTCCGAATGGATTTTTAGAAACGCAGAAAAATGGTAAAATAATGGGAAAAAAATACACTAAATATCAAATGTGGAATGCAAAAATACATCTCAGTTCTAAAAGGAAAAGACACTACAAAGAGAAATTCACAGACTCAACTACCTGACAATTAACCTTAAGATAAAAGTACAAAGTCACCATAAATTTACAAAACTATGAACAAGTGATATACAAAAAAATACATTTTAACATGAATAATGGTTAATATCTTGATAAACAAGTAAGTATGGGTTAACTTGAATGCAAAAGATAATTTAAAAAAGAAAATACAAAAAAAAATCTTGTGAGGAAAAAATTCTAACCAAAGAAGGCATGTTCTTTTAAAAAGCCAAATATCTTTTCAACACTTGTAGAATTGGACCTTTTTAAAAAAATTCATAACTTCTAAGAAAAATATAAATTTGGCACAATTTTTAAAAATTCTGTTTAATAAAATACCTTTTTATTTATACATTTTTTCAATGAAAATATGTTTTTCTTATCATTACAAATCAGAGCCCCAACAAGTTGGATAAGATTTTGCTTACGTACTTGGTTGCTCCATCGTCATATGTTCCCATCAAGACTATTGTTCCATCTTGTATGGCCTTCAGAAACTCAATAAATGGTGCCACATCTGAAGAAAAAGAAAGGGTGGGGGGTTTTCTTTTTAAATGACTGAGTAACCATCAGAAATAATCCCTAGAATTAATATTATAAAATGCAAATTATTCATAAAACAAGAATTTATAATGAAAAGAAATCTAAAAGGAAGACAAATCTTACAAAGTTTAAAAACTGCCTAGTTTGTCCCTTAATATGATCCCACCATCAGCCTACAATTTTCAAGTCCTAATTTATCCTATGTCTTTTGTACTGATATCCTGAGGCTGAGGAAAATCCAACTCAGAGCCATGACTTATAAAGTGAAAGGTATCACTCAGATATGAACAACTGTGTCTATGGAAAGCCTGATTCTGAGATCTGTGGATAAACTTCAGGAGAATGGCTCATGGACTACCTGAATGTATGTAAAATTGTTTGTATGGGAACTTTTCTAGAAAGAGGATACACTGCTTTCATCCAATTCTCCAAGAGATATGTAATTTTTAAAAATATCTATAAACTCACAGATTTCAAGAATTTTCTAGATCTATCTTTTTCAATGAGCTGGGGCAAGGAATGTAGGGTATCACTAAAAGCCAAATTAATTACAGCAAATATCACAATCACATCATCTTGATATTGGTCCACAAGAACATCAAAATAAACCACTCAGTGACTAAATCACCTCACATATGGAGTTGTCTACAAGGTCAGGTTGCCTTATAGCCCCCTAACACTATTTCAAAGCTAGTTTACTTCAAATTTACTTAATTTTTTTTCTACAGAAAAGATTCCAAAGATTTTCTCTGAATATATATAATAATAATGACATTTTCAATTCAGAAAAGATGGAACAAACAAAGCAGCTAACAAATTACTCCCATTAAATGCAAAGATGGCAACAAACTGCAACTATTTAATTGGAAGACTATTTTCAGAGGAATTCACTTTCCTGTGATGAGAAGAGTGAGGACCACCAGAACTTCCTATCACACTACTGCTTCCAACAACAGCTTTCTAAAAGGCTCTCCACGTAACACATTTTGGTAAGACCAATTATGCCTTTACAATCTAAAGCTGATGGTAACATTTTAAGTTTACACAGTTTTGACAGCCATAAAATGTTCTTCACATCTTATTTGAGAAATAAATAATACACAGCATCTCATTTTATAAGAAATGCTATATAATCTGAATTGTTTGAAAATTCTCAACATAAACTTAAGGAAGCCTAACAGTATTGCCTTCTAGGGAATATATATATATATATATATATGGGATGGAGAAGTGGAAACCAACTTAAAGAACTAAAAGATAAACCAGTGTTGGTCTCCCTTCCAACTTGAAGAAGAAACCCTTTCCTTTTGGGCATCGTCTTCTTCAAGCTGCCAGCTTCTTGCCTCTGTATGATGGTGTCTTTTCCCATTCCTTGAATGACTTCCAAATACAAAAGGGAAAAATGTTTTTGGATTGTACTAAGTCCAGTGAATTACAAAGAAAATCTATTCCTTCTCTTGAATATTCATGTACTTTAATGGCCATACTCAAAGGTAGAACTAGGATGAATGGGATTACTATTTTTCTAAAACCTGATAGTTTATTTGTATATTTTGAAGGCTCCCACTTATATTTTTGAGACTGAAAATTATATGTAAACAAACAGACTCAGTAAAAAAGGTTTAAATTGGTTATGGTGATCTTTTATACATTGTTTCTAATTTCAGACAGAAAGCTCAAGGAGCCCAGGGCTTTTAATTAGTTGTCCAGTAGAAAACAGGACTCAATTTGTTGTTGTTGTTTTTAAATCTTGATTTTTATATTATTTTATTCAATTACACACAACAGTTTTTCTAACAAAAATAAACTGTATACAATTTGATTATTAAAGTACAGCTGGACATTTCGTGAAAGGTTAGAGAAGCAAATGAACTAACACAAATGGTACCATTTTTCTCTCATTAATTGGCTACATTACATTGAGGTAATTCAGTCATATTCACACGTACCTCCTCCCCACATGTCAAAATACTTAGTGTCTAACACTTCTCCTGTTTTTCCTGAAAGAGATTGAATTCAGATCAGATTATGAAATTCAAATATTCCATACATTATGAAGACAAATGATCTCATCTAATGACTGATGTGAATTCACTAGCATAGAAGAAATTATTCTGAGATCTTAAAATCTGAATTGTATATATCTGAAGGGTAGTTTTAAAACAAGACTTTCTTGTTTGTTTATTTTATATTTGTCGCTTTTAGATACAGGTGACAGTAGGGTGTACTCTGACATATTATACATACTTGGGGTGCAAGCCATTACAATTTTGATCCCATTCTTGTGATTGAACATGATGTGGAGTTATACTGTTATGTATTCATATATAAACATTGGAAAGTTATGTCTGATTCATTCTCCTCTTTCCTATTTCCATCCTTCTCCCTTCCCTTCATCCCCCTTTGTCTAATCCAATGAACATCTATACTTCCTCTTCCTACCCTTCCTTGTTATGGGTTTCCATCCACATATCAGAGAAAACATTCGACCTTTGGTTTTTTGGGACTGGTTTATTTCACTTAGTATGATACTCTCCAGTTCCATCCTTAAATAGGACTTTCTCATAAATATTTTATATCAAAGAGTGGCAAACATAATTCACTGTTACATACTATTCCAATTCAAAGTTAAGTATATGTGTTATCAGCTTCCCTAATTTAAATCTTTTACAACAAAGAGATAGCTACTTGAATCAGATACCCTTTTATATATTAAAGACATTTTAAAATAAAATGTGCATTTTCCCTCATTAAAATTGATTAAATAGACAGATATTAAATGTTTTACTTAAGAAAATGAAGAAAGATGCAAAAATTTACATATTGTTGTGAAATATATAAAAACTACTTTCCTATACAACAAATGCGTAAGGTGGATAGTAACCGCTACCACCTTTTATGGCTTTATGGGATATTTATGGTACCAGAGTAGAGATGATCTGCATGCATATAGCCCTTGCTTCATGGCTCGGATTTTCAGATCTAATTCTGCAACACTGAAGATGGCCAGGATTCAATGAATTTATGAGAAACTTGTAGACAATATTGAAAAACTACAATAAATTCTCAATCTTTGTTCCTTCTTCTACCTATCCAATGAATAGTCCATTATCCTTTGTCATTTTATATACCTTCATGCCCATCTCCCTATCTTCATCATAATGATAAAATATGCATCAAATTTTCATTTAACATTTAACATAATTTAACATCAGATTCACTGTTTTCTGATAATCTCAAAGAACGTTTTCCACAGAATGATCACTACTGGGATACTTTCAAGAAAACATGCTATAAATAGACACCAAGTCTCCATCTATGGTAGTTTGGGTGCAGGTAGAGGTTGAGAGAAGGTTTTCATTTCAAAAGTGGATATAATCTGATTCCTTGACACTATTTTGCATTTTACTTTTAGGTACAAGAACATCCACTGAATATATCTATAAGCTACAATAACTATTCTTACCATTTGCCAAAGCAACATTGATCCCTCTTCCAACATTATTCTTCACACCACTCATCAAACTAAAAGGGAAAAAGTCAAGACAATTTTATTGGAATTAGATACTGCACATAAACACATATCACAAAAATAAAGTCATGCAGAAAATGAATATTAAATATACGTCAACTGTTTGACTCTGAAGAATAAAAGGCCTCTACTGAGTCAAAAAAGATAGTCTAACACAAATAATTTTAAACCAATGCTCTAAATAATATTTCCCAAATAATAATGCATATTTAAAAATACAGAGACTTAAACACTAGACTATTTCTTGCTGCTCTATGCCATACTATGTAATGCCATTTAAGAAAATCCTCACAGCATGTGGACATATGCATACATTCTTCACCATACTCACAGGATTGAGGGGTGGGGGTGAGGGGGAACCAAACTGGACAATCTCTTTTCTACTTTCTGCAGTTCAGTGTGATATGAAGTGATGTTACCTAAATCTTTTATCACCTGAAAGCAAGAAGAGTGGAGGAGCACTCTTCCATGAATGCTTCAACTAATTGTGAATGTTCTTCTGGTAATCAGCAACATCAACTGTGCACTGCTTACACAGCTACCATATCTAACCACAGGCACCATGCGGTCTGCCTGAGATAACCAACGTGCACTGGGACCTTTCAGAACACTACACAAAAAAATGATGTGGTGAAATGGAGGGCATAGTGGCACATTTGTTTGTTACCAGTTTAGTTTGTTCAGTTAGAATTATTAAGCTACAATTTTACAGGTACTTTCCATTTTTAAAATTCAAGGTAATAGTAATATTCCCAGGAGTGTGCTGCCAAATGTTTAAGAATTGGTTTAAAGTTAGGAGAATGAAGCAGTGTTCAGATACACAAGAATATACATATGCACATGTATGCACGTGTTGATTTTTTATATCAGTAAAGTTTGTGCAACTTACAAACTTTATTGGTATAAAAAATATGCAACATACAATTTCACAAATAAAGCCTATAATACTTTACTGTAAATTCCACATAGTTAACTGAGTCTCACAGAATGTGTTAACTGATTTTCATAGAACTCACACCTGTGGTTAACTATGGTTGCAGCTGATGACTGAGTGCAGTTCTAACACAAATGTTGGATATTACTTGTGTTTATGTTAAAGATTAAAGACAGTAAAAATGAAGACTTATGTTGAAACTTCACTTGCCTCATGATGTTAGCAAGATCATACAAATATTTTTAAATATTGGAAGATGATTTCCTCTTTTGTGTTAGTCACAGTATAAGAACTACAGAAAGACACACTTTTAATTTTAATCTAACTTAACATTTTCTCTCTCCAGTTCTTAAGCGCAGACCTTGAGTCTGAAAAGTTTCTGTAAAGATTCAGAGCAATCAGTAAAAAAGCTATACAAAGAGATGCACTCAAAACTGATATGAATAAAGATTTTAAAAAACATTCACAAAGTTCTTAGGAAGGCTATATAAAATAGAAACAAATACAATAAAAATAACAAAATGCCATATTTGAGCCCTCACATATCAATAATTATAATAAATGGAAGTATTTTAAATTTATCAAATAAAGACAGAAATTGGCAGAGTGGGTTAAAAAAGGACCTAACTGTACCTTGTCTCTAAGAAATTCACTTAAGTATAAAGAAAGTGGTAGTGAAGTATAATGAAAAGAAAGAGTAAAACTCAATAATAAAAAGACAACCCAATTTAAAAATGGACAAGGAGCTGCAGTGGAAATTTCATTGTAGAAGATATACAAATAGGCAATAAGCACATGAAAAGATCATCATGCATCTCATCCTAAAGGAGTCACAGATCAAAACCACAATGAGAGACTACTTCATACCTACTAGGATGGTGGTAATCAGAAAGTTAGGTGATAGTAAGTACTGGCAAATATGTGGAAAATTGGAACCCTCATCCACTACTACTGCTAAGGTAAACTATTGCAGACACTTTGATAAACAATCTGGCAGTTCCTAAATAGTTAAGTTACCATTTGAACCAAAATCCACTCCAGTATACACATAAAAGATGGAAGTATGTCCATATAAAAACTAGTATACAAATTTATAGGAACATGATTCATTATAGCCAAAGAGGAAATAATTCAAAGTCTATTGGGTAAACACTGTGTTATATCTAGACAATGGACTATTAACCAGCCATAAAACAAAGGACTGGTCAAGTAACAACATGGATCAATCTTGAAAACATTATGCTAAGTGAAAGAGTTAATTATAACTGACCACATACAATACCATTTATATGAAATATTCAAAATAAGCAAATCTATAGAGAAAGTAAACAAATGCTTATTTGGGCATTAGGGTGGGGGAGCAGGGCAGGATGAGAACATAGGAGGAGGGCAATAGCTAAAGGGTACAGTTTCTTTTTACTTTATAAAAATGTTCCAAATTGGAAGAGGTTGAACATAGCTATGAATTAAAATAAAAACTACTGACTGTACATTTGAAGTGAGTGTAATATCAGGTATATGAATTAAATCTGAGAATTGCTTAAACTAGTCTTAATACACACAAAAAATGTTTATGTTTTATTATATTACTATTGGCTCAATTGTACAAAATAGGAGGGAAGTTTCCTAATGTATTTGCTGCATTCCTTTTAGAAATACACTGGATACATAAATTCTATATTAATAATAAGAAGTAGACATGAGGGCTGGAGTTGTGGCTCAGTGGTAGCGTGCTTTCCTTGCATGTGTGGGGCACTGGGATCGAGCCTCAGCATCACATAAGTAAATAAAATAATGAAAACTACTAAAAAAAATAGATACAACTAGTTGTTTGATTAGTGATTAAATGCTACAGTGACATTTTCAAGTACAAATCACATCAGAGGAGACTGTTGTAGTTAAACCCATCAGAAAGCAAAAAAAAAAATTAAGGTGATGTAGAAGCACAATGGCACAGGCCTCCCACAAGAGGGCAGCAGCTTATCAATTTTTAAAAAATGAATTCTAATGGAAAATCTGAATCAAAAGCACTGAAGATTCAAAATGTATAATGGTTAGTTACTGCTACTAACAGAAGTTGAAATATTCTCTTTTACACCTCATGAATGTCTGTACCACTCACACCTCCAGGAAAAAAACGTAAAGGAAATGATTAGATCAATATCATACATCTGACAGTTTCTAGCTATTACTTAAAGTTGGAACTGGGTTTGGCAAACTTAGTTGAAAGGCCAAATCCATTCAGCTTGTTTTTTGTTTTGTTTTGACTTGGCTTACTACTTGTGGGCATAGAGTGATTTTTTTAGATTTTTAAATGGTGACATTTTAAATTATTATATAAGTATCTACATAATAATGATTTTACTTCTTGGCCCTCACAGCCAAAAATACTATATAGTTTCTTGTTAAAACACACACACACACACACACACACACACACACACACCTCCTATATATTTTGTACCAAATATTAAGATTATAAGAAGTAAAGTTGGGCTGGGGATGTGGCTCAAGCGGTAGCACGCTCGCCTGGCATGCGTGCGGCCCGGGTTCGATCTTCAGCACCACATATAAACAAAGATGTTGTGTCCACCGTAAACTAAAAAATAAATATTAAAAAATTCTCTCTCTCTCTCTCTCTCAAAAAAATTTAAAAAGAGAAGTATTTTCACTAATAACTTCATACAAACTGAAATCAGACAAGTATGCTTTAGATGAAAATTTTATAGGTTGAACAAGAGTTCAATTGGTTCTCCAACATGAACGGGAACAAAACCTGCAAATCCTGTTTTGTGTGACGCCTGAGGTTTACACTCAGAGTTTTCTAACTAATGAGGCATTTAAAATACATCGTAATCTCCAGAACATTACCTTGCCTTTACTTGTCCTTAATATCATGACTTTTTACTTGTCCTTAACACCATCCTAATCATAATTGCCACATTTTATCTTTATCAGAGTTTCTTAAGCTTAGCCCTGATGATACTGGAGGCCAAATCATTCTTGTTGAGGAGCTAATTTGTTCACTGAAAAATGTGTAATAGCATCTAAGTCTGCAGGTAACACTTCTACTGCTGTGATAACCTCAAATGACAATGTCACCCAAATCACCCCTGGTGAACCACATTGATATGGAAGAGTATTCACCAAAGTGAGTTTGTGTGTATTAAAAGCAGGTGCAAGAAAATACTAAAATTTCTACTTATGTATTTTTATTATCTACTTACACATTTCAGAAGTTGTACAAGCAAAAAGGCTCATAACCAATTGACAGGCAGTATCAAAGAGCTGGCAGCAATTAGCAATGGCCTCCCATTGTTCTATTCTACTTCTTACATCATTTTATATAACAACCAGATCATTTTTTCAATGTAAATGAAATCATAACACACCAATGTTTGAAAAACGTTTAACACTTCTCAAGACACTCAGGAAAAAAAAAAAATCTCAGTCCTTTACCTTCATTGCCTACAAGTTACGATGGTTAAAGCTCTCTAGAGCTTTCCCATTTCAGGGCCTTTGAGCAAGCTTACCCTGCTGTCTAGAATGCACTTCTCCACTCTTCATCTGGCCATCTTCCTTCTCATCCCTGGTTGTCAGACTATACATTGTTCCCCAAGCCTCACACCAAAGTTGGACACCTCATCTTGCTCACTCCATCAGTACTGACCACATCCTGCTGCCTGCATAGCTGGTGTCTCAATTTAGGATCACTGACTCGAGTTTACTTTGTAAGTATTTGTCACCCCAACCAGACTGTAAATTCCATGATAGGAAGATTATGCTTGAGTACTTTCTGAATAAATGAATGAATGATGCTTAGAAAATTCAGTCTTATTTAAACTTAAATTTTTTTAAGTTTTTAATATAAAAATAGAAAATACTGGACAAAGCACTGGACAACTTGGTCCTTGCAGTGTCTCTACTAGGGATCCCTCACCAACTATTCAATTACTCAGCCCCTCAATGGGGAATCACTTCATGACCTGAGACCTAGCTATAAAATCCCATCAACTATTTAATCTCTCTTGGGAATGGCAGAATGATTCTTGAAATGTGGTGGATTGGTGGTCAGTCTCAATTTTATGGTTAAAGAAACTGAAATAAAGTACAAATTCTACATGACATGCCCACCATGCTTGAACCAAATTCTCTGGCTTCAAGCCCAGTACTATTTCACAGGCTCCAATGCCCACAAACTTTTCTTTTCGACCTATACAATCTGGAGATAGAAAACCTGCTAGTCAAAGAGTTTGATCTCTTTTTATTTGTTATTAAACTTACTTGCTTGAAATGGATGGAGTAGGTGCCCAAAGATAATTTGTGGGCTAACTGTTCCAAAAGAAAATTCTCCCTATTGTTTAGAATCAAGCTGGGGTCTCTTTAGTCAAACAAGGTACAAAGGGATTAGAAATGTTTAAAAACACCTAGGAACTTCAAAATCCCAAAGTGCTTTATTACATATCAGTAAAACAGGAGTAGCATAACGAGAAATCAAGGACAATGGACTAACAATGGATCACCATTAGCATGAGGGAAAAGAAAGGAAGTAAGCAGAGACTTTAAAGATCATCTGGTTCAAGCCCTTAATTTTGCAATAAAAGTATTCCATGAGATTAAATAATCTTTTGCTCAATACAAAAGGGGCTAGAATAAAAAATAGCTTTTATATTAAAGAGACAAAGAGTTGGGAGGAACTGCTTAATTTGGGTAGTTTCCTTTTTAATCTACATCACCTTGCTCTTTATTCTACAAAATCAAGTGTCACACTTACTATTTTATATAAAGTTCAAAAAAGTTCATATAACTAGTTTTCCAGGCAATCAGATTAAAAGCAACAACTAAAAGTGGGATTTGCAATACAGAGGCACAGACTTAAATTATATGCGATAGCTGACACTGAAGTAGGATACTGTAGCATCTACAAACCAACACAGGAAACCATTCAGCTCAGTGGCAATTTATGCAACTACGGACCTGTGGTTATCACTGGATCATTTCCCACTTCAACAAGCAGCACTCAATTAAAATGAAAGGTGCTGGTTTGTAAGATAAAGTATTCATTATCCAGAGCAATGCTGTCGACTGAACTTTGCCACGATGGAAATCTATCTGGGATGTTCAATTCAGCAGCCACAAGCCACGCATGGCCACTGAGCACTTGAAATGTGACAACTGTTACTGAGGAAATAAGCTTTAAATTAATTTAAACGAATTAATTTTCTCTCTGGTATTTAAGAGAAAAGAGACACACTTGTTAGGTGGCTACTGAATGGGACAATGCAGATCTAGAGAATACACTCAAAGAAAATCCCTTGTCTCTACACAAAACTGGATAAATGCTGTGTTCTTAGTCATTCTCTAACATACAATTCAGTAAATGCATGGGGGAATCAATTATATAATAATTGAAATAACTTTCCTTTAGAAGAAGCATGCCCAGTTTATTTTCAGAAGATTTATTCAACTCAGGCCTGTAATTTAATACATAGCACTCTTTAGAGCTTCAAAGAACACATACTTACACATTGTCTTCCAGGCAGATTTTGGGTCCCACCACATTGGCTGCTCCACTTGCCATTTTAAAAGCAAAATGTTTCTCAGGGCAAGCTTTTGAGATACCACATTTATATCTGGGAGGCTTCGTAGCTTTGGGGGAGAAAATTGGATTTTTTTTCTTTAAGAAAATAAGTTAGAGACTGTTTTCTGTTTTTTTTTTTTTTTAATCTCAACCCAGAACAGACATTATGTAAAACATCAAAATATACAAAACTGAAAAAATATGTTAGCCCTCTCTCACCCCAGAGGGCTTTGAAGAACTTCAACCCAAACACCACCATAACCCAAAACCTCCTGGGAAACAAGCTAACACCTGACATACATGGATCAAGTAACATGATCTTGACAAGTGTAGATGTATTTCATCTAATTTTTCTTGACTTCATCTTTAAATTTCAGGATGTGGGAAGATATGAATTGCTACTTTCCATAGATGCATAAAAACCTTCTGAGTCATTAAAGTTACATTCAGTTACCTCCAGGATCACTAAAAAAACTTAATGTCTGACTTTCTACCCACATACTAGAGTTTGAAACTAGGATTCCTTTACTACTCCATTGCCTTTAGATCTTATAATTCTGGAAATGAGAAGCACTGATGGAACAAAATGTTCATTATGAATAAATACCAAGAATATTCAGCTTTCTAGGCAAATGGAATCCTCATAACTTTAAAAACCAACTTCTAAATCAGTTTCTATTCACACTTAAGTACTGACATTGCTTAAATATAAGCTCTCATATGCTTTAAGACAGAGTAAGCCATTTGTAAAATATTGAGATGAAATACTTACAACGTGCAGCTGTGTCCAATGCTGACCTTGCTAAGGGGGAAAAAAAAAGTCATCTTTATTAGAAAGAATAAGCCTACCAGCAAGTATCCACTTTTTTAAGCAGGGTAGAGCTTCTAATAGGCCTATAAAAATGTCTGAATGAGAGTGCTCAGAATACAACAAATAAAATGTGAATATCATATCAGAAAAAGAGATTAATAACTTTACACTATACAATTTATTACAAACATTTATGTAGATGTATCATGGAGGGTCAAGTTTTATTACTGATAGAACATTCTATGTTTTAATCTTTACATTGTATTTTTAATTTTAGTTATTACAACTTTAAAGTGCAAATAGCAAGTTACTCTATAAACTTATTTTTAAGTACTGGGTAAATATGATGTTTAAAAGTTGTTACTGCTATTTGGTATTTAGTATATAAGCATATAAAATCCCAGAGAATGTACATAATCCTGTCTTAGTGGAAGTGCATGGCAGTGGTAGGAACTTTTATTTCTTCAAGATACAAATGCATTGGGTATAATAAGAAAAAATTAAGGTTATCACTAAGAGTTTCATAATTTACCAGATCAAGGAAACCAGAAGGTTAAATCTTAACTCCAAACCAGTAGCTATTATTCTGGCTATCCATCATAATTACATAGAGAACTTTCTAGAAGCACCAACATCTGATCACAGCTCAGGAAATTATAACTTAGATCATCAAAGTACTGTGGACAGCCACTTCCTGATTTGGCTAATAAGTATGCAGTGTGATAAATGTTAGCCAGCTGTCTGACTATAAATAGTGACTTAGTTTTTACTTCTGTACTATTTTAGATAATTGTGAATTTCCTGTAAGCTCAATATTCAAAATGGGGAACAGAAAGTCAAAGCTGAAAGATAGGATCTAAAATAATAAGAATGAAAATGACCATGTAAGTTAAGTGAAGCCTCATTGATTCAAGAGAATACTCAGTAGAATATTGTTCATCATTAAAATCATAGATAATACAAAAATGTGGAAACAGTTTAATGAATGGAATAAAACAAAACAAACTTCACCCATAGCATGACTTTAAATACTAAAAATATTCATGTGATAAAAACAGAGCCTTAAAGGAATCAGAAAAATGTTGGTAAATTAGGGTGCTGGGATTTCTGGAGCTCATTCTTTCAATTTTCTTAAATTATGTCATTTTTTTTCCTTTGATTTTAATCAGGAAAAATAAGATATCTAGGCCAATGTTTACTTCATAAATGAAAAAACTTAAACTCAGGATGTGATAAGCAGCAAAAGGGTAAGAATTCTCAACTTCACTTTGTCCTAAATAAACAGGTGTCTTTCAGGTCAAGTGTTAGGATTCTTTAAGAGGAAGCTCTTTTGAAGTCAGGGATTTAGGGCTGGGCGGTGGCTCAGAGGCACAGGAGTTGCCTAGTGTGTACAGGCCCTGGGTTCAATCCCCCAAACCACAAAACAAACAAAAAACCAGGAATCTAACAAAAATTGGGTCCTAATTAGAATAAGATGTATTCCATGCTTCTATAATTATGTCAAAACGGATTCGACTGTCCAGTATACCTAAAAAGAACCAATAAAACAACAACAAAAACAAAACAGTAATCTGGTTACTCAACTTATGGTAATAGGTCAGAACAGGGTTAACTTGGCTCATTGATTTGATCACCTATGTTTTAAAGATACAGGAACTGATGAGTTTACTGATTTTATTTGTTGTAGGTTAAAATAAGTTTTAACTTATTTTAAAATAAGAGCTAGTTTTTAAAACAATCTTTCATCTAATACCCAAACTCATACTGTACCACCTCTGAAAATAGGAATTTCTGAGCTCTTGTTCTTGTGATTATATACACTAAAATTGCCAGGCCCTGGAAGCCAGGAGAGGGAACCTTTACAGCAATCCTCTGGCTATCTATAGGGTGTAGACTGCACAGACAGGGAGTCAGCAAGGACAGTGCTGAAGCATTCCAGGTAAGGACAGTCACCCAAAGACAGCAAAAGCAGATTCAGAGCAACTAAGAAAACAATAGTGACAGGACTTGGGAATGGACCATGCAGGAGAGAGGAAAAGGGAGGAGTCAAGGATCTAGCTCAGGAGCTGGCTTAAAAAGCATTCATTCATTCATTCATTCATTCTTATGAGCCAATGAACAAAAATACCGTCTCTGTACTCAAGTTGTTTATAATTTAGGGATGAGGATGCAGCTCAGTGAAAAGAGTGTTTGCCTAACACAGAGAGGACCTGGGTTCAGAAAATAGTACCACAAAAAGAAGATGCTTATAATCTAATTAGGACATGGGGGGAGGGTGAGGAATCAATGATGAATTCAGTGTTGGATCTGTTAATTTTAAGATATGTTATGATATGAACCAATTAGGATATAAGCCTGTTTTATGTGCCCAAATTTTGTTCCTTTTATTGCTGAGTAAAATTTCAATTTATGGACATGCAATGATTTATTCATTTATTTGCCAGTTATTGCCCCTTTTGGTTGCTTATGATGTATGGCTTTCTGACCAGAACTGCTTTGAAAATGCATTGACATGTTTTATGTGGAAATATGTTAGTTTCTCTTAAATAACACCTTAAAGCGGGAATGCTGAGCTTGAATAAAACTGAATTTTTAATTTCACAGAAAGTCACCAAGGCATTTCCAAAGTGGCTATACCATTTTATATTTCTGCTAGGTGATATATGAGAATTTCAGTTACTCCATATCCTCACCAACACTTGATATATTTGGAATTTAAAATTTTGGTTTTTCTAGTGTTATAGTGATGTATCTTACAGAAAGATACACTCACATGGTTTTAGTTTGAATTTCCTTAATCTCTAATTAATTTTCATTCATATATTATCTTTGGGGAAAGCTTATAAAAGCATTCTATATATTTTTAAGTAAAAGGTTTTGGTTTTTTTCCTCATTAAAAAAAGAAGAAAAAGAAAAGAAGATACTTGGAGAGAATCCAAGTACAACAGCATGAAGGCTAGCTGTAAACAGGCCTGGGATTAAGATATAAAATGGAAAATTGGCAAACAGATGAGGTCATCCCGAGAGAGGATTTGAAAAGACACAGGGAGAGCCTCCTATCTTATCAATAAGCAAGTATTGATTAGAGCACAGGAACCTTAAAAAATGTGGAGTGGCCGAGGAAAGAGAAGCAGAAGGAAAATCAGGGATGGCTCATCAAAGCAGTCAAATTAGTTTGTATATACAATATAAGATGTAAAACCAGTAGCTGCTATTCAATTAAAAAAAAAAACTTTACTGGAATATAATTTAAGGAAAATAACTTTGTTAGTCATTAGGTTTTTAATGAAACAACCTGACCTCCATTTAATGTATAAGGGGACAGACAGGATGCTTAAGATGACAAAAATGCTTGTGAAAGAATTTTCTTTCCAGATGAAAGCTCATTTTTATCCACGACTCATCAAAACTAAAAGCACTCTACCATGCTTGTTCTAAGCATGTTAGCTCCTGGAGTCAAACAGGTAAGTTATTTTTTGTAAATAAAAGGGTATTGTCCAAGGTAGGTTACAGGCACAATATACAAACACATAAATCCCTGCGCTTAGCAACTTTCATTTCAAACCACCTGACAATTCTACACTTAATTTCTTTCAATACATACAACAGTTCACCTCAAGGAATAATAGCAAACATTTCTGATTTAGTTATATCAATAAATATCTTTCAGTAAGTTACTACAGAATCAGGATGACTTAGTTTTAAATGATATTTCAAGTGCAGTTTTAAATAATATTTTAGTTTTAAATAATATTTCAACTGCAGGTAAATGGATGGAGTTGGAGAATATCATGCTAAGTGAAGTAAGCCAATCACCCAAAACCAAAGGATGAACTGCTATGTGGACGCTGATCCATAATTGGGGTGTGAGGGGGAACATGGGAGGAATGGAGGAACTTTAAATAGGGCAAAGGGGAGGGAGGGGAAGCGAGGGGGCATGGGGGTTGGAAAGATGGTGGAATGAGATGGTCATCATGCCCTAAGTACATGTATGAAGAAACAAATAGTGTGACTCTACTTTGTGTACAACCAGAGACATGAAAAATTGTGCTCTATATGTGTACTATGAATAGAAATGCATTCTGCTGTCATGTATGACAGATTAAAAAAAAGAAAAAAATTATGTATTTACTACTTACCAGTGGTTTAAATATGAAAGGGCATGTGAACTCTATAGAACGTTATTTACTGCAACAATATATGCAAAACTAATTTGGACTGTGTATAGTATATTTACTAGATAAGTGTCTACACTGAAAACTCACACATATTAAGTCAAGATCATGAATTAGACTGATAACTGTATCCATGTTCATATCCTGGCCATGATCATGTTTTACAGTTTCTAGATATTACTAATGGAAGAAAACAATTAAAGAGTATGCAAGATTTCTGAGTATTATTTCTTACAAATGCTTGCAACTCTACAACCCTCTCAAAATAAAATTGTTACAAGATTGTGGGTTTTGTCTTTGTTTTGCTGAAGTTTGAATGAGGGTTTCATGTTATTAAGCCAGCATTCTACCACTGAGCTACGTCTCCAGTCCAAAAAATTATTGTTTTTTTAAAATCACAATTAGTCTACCTTAGTATTTTCAACTATTAAACTAGTATCAAAATTTTAGTTCTTTCTTTCTAGAAATAAGTTTATTTTTAAAAAATAATATTATATAAAAAACAAACAAAATGATGTATAGAAACTATCAAGTAAGTTAGAGAAGTTGGAAAAAAATGGAAAACTCACCAAAAAAAGGTGCTTAAGATACAGATTACAGAAACAATCTCAATACTGGGCTAAACTCATTAATCTTTAATAAATGAAGTTACATGCTAAACAAATGACAAAGATAACATATATCCATCTTGGCTACAATAGCCTGAATGAGAATTAAAATTAAACCCCACAAGTTGAATTTTCATCAATTCAACTGACTGAAATCCAATAAGGTTTTACAGATACAATGTACAACCTCAGTTATGATATTAAAATAAACATCTGCCCTCAGAGTACCTAAATCACATAGGTAAAATACAATAAAGTCTTGCAGATTCTTAACGTCAAGAAAAATCAAAATGAAAAGAAGAGACAACTAAGTTAAAGTACTGTGTTTTTCATAACTGTGTTTTTGATTACCAGTGATTGCCCAACTAATGCAGCTCTA
Organism: Marmota monax; assembly: GCF_021218885.2. Lineage (NCBI taxonomy): Eukaryota > Metazoa > Chordata > Mammalia > Rodentia > Sciuridae > Marmota > Marmota monax. Next base: position 10,231,724 of record NW_026694617.1, read on the forward strand.
CATGAATCCCACATGGGAAATATTCTTTCTTCTCACAGAAAAGTCAGAATGCTCAGTGTTTACATTTATTTTCACTCAATCAACATTATTATCTGCAGGGCCCAGTCCTAGATGCTGCATTAGGCAACAAGATATTATTGCCCTCATGATCTAGTCTCTGTTGGGGGAAGACAAGACATATGAAAAAGAAAAAAATTTTAAAAAATTCTATAACATTAAGACAGAATAAAATGATTAACAAAATAATGTATACTACATGATTAGAACAAACAATTCAAAAAAGGAGCAATACATTCTAATAAGTAAAGAGGGGGCACTGATGTAAAAGTAAGAAAGATTAACAGATGATGGGGAAAGGAGAAAAGCATGCAGAGTACAGAATCAGCATAAGCAAAGGCTGATATATAGAAGGACAGGATACGTTCTATGTCCTAGCAAGTGAGACACAAGGGGTGGGGAGGAGTGGAGAGCAGGTCAGAAGGCAGACTGGGGCTTTGACTGTCATCCTGAGCAGAAACTTTGCAGTTTTCCTCCAAGAACTGCAAGTTCTAAAGGTTCATGAGTTTTGAGAAAATGACTCTGGCTACAGTATTGAGGCAGGCAGATAGTAAAGACAAGAAAGAGATGTGGAGACATTACTTACTATGTCTATAAAAATAATTCACACTAGAGAGAAAAATCACAACTAGGGAAGAGGTTTGGGAGGGGTGGGGAGGGGAGGTGGGGAGGGGGGGAGGGGGGGTGGAAAGCGGATGGGGGAGAGTGGGGGAGTGGGTGAGGGGAGGGGGGGGTGGAGACAGCCACAGCTGGGGAATCACCAATTACATGTATATGATGATTGTGCCACACTATGGCCACCCAGCCCTCTCTTCACTTCTCTGAAAACAGTGGGCCTTTCCCCAAATGGCCTCTTTGTACCATTGGTCCTCTGCCTCCTTTCTCTCAAGGATCCTCCTTTTCTTGTCTGTTCAATGTCTTTTCACTGATTTGTCATTTACCCAATTTTCGCTCAAAGCCTATAGAAAGTTGTTTACTTAAAAAAAAAAAAGGCACATGCAACTCGCTTCCACATCAAGCTACCATCCCATCATCATCTTCCTATACCATCAACATTTTTAGCAAAGTTGGTTACACACTGCCTCTGGAGCAACAATCAACAAGTCCTCAGAGCCTTCAATGTTGTTCCTGCCCTTCATTTGATTGAAAGCACTGTGCTCTCGAAGATCACAAGTAAAACAAAGACTCAAATACTTTGTAATAACCACTTGAAGCAGGATCCTGGGTACTTCATTTTCAGATAAATGCCAAGTGTTGTAAAACAGGTTCAGGAAGAAAATAATCAGTATATTAAAAAGAAATTACTGAAAGGGAGGATTCCATTACTTGAAAAGATGAAAATGTGTAAGAAGGTGGTCTGAAGAACCAGAAGTGCAATTTAATTGTCTGAGAGATCAAAGATAGAGGAGAACTCCAGCAGACAGAAGTAAGGACAGGGTATTGAAATTACCTGGGAGGACAAAAGGCAGAATTCAATGAATACAAAGAAGCACTTGTAAGTAGTCATGGTAAGAAAATGTTTGCACAGACATTGAGGAGTATATGTCAGAACTGTCTTCAGCTTGGATACTCAGTATGTGGTCCATGCACAAGAATCTGGGCGTCATCTGGCAGCTTGTTAGAAATGCAGAATCTCAGGCCACATCCCAGATACAGATCAGTATTTTCTGGAAGTTCTTTTGACATGAAAGCTTGAGAAGTACTGGCATAGAGAATCTTAGATTAGATGCAAGAGAGTCTTTGGACTCCTTTCAATTTATGGAAAGCAAAAATCACTAGTCCAAAGATCTCACAGTGGTTTTCATTCAATTCTACCTAATAGACCAAAATACTGTTTGCAGGTTTCACTGTCTCATTTTCCATGCTTATTTTTTTAATATCTTAAACACCACCACAGCCAAAGCTTAGTCAATATAAGTACAAGGATCTACAAAGGGTATAAACAGCTTCTCTAACTTCAAATGATAAAGACCTGTGGTCTCCAGAAAAGGTTACAGAATTAATTTTATATAAGGCCATAGTTAAACATAAACAATTACTTCCCACTTAAATATGTAAGCATTAAGCTCCATTCTTTAAACTCATAATAAAATATTTACAAAACAGAAACACATTTGGTACTTAGTTCAAAAAGATATGAAATATATAAATAAAATACTATGAAATAAAAGTGGTTCCTGAGCAAACATTTCAAATTTCTTTCAAAAACTTAAGGATTTTGTTAAACACTGGATTAAGGTACCTTTTGCTGATTACATTTACAATATAGAAACATTAAATGAATGAGTAAAAGAAAACACCACATAAGGAAAAATAAGGGTAGGAAAGCAGGACAAGTTTTTATGACCAACACCTAAAATGCATTAATACGGCTCATAATCACTCAGTAACTGAGGGCGAGATTTGGGTCCAAGTTTTCTAGCAGCCAACTCAAACAGAAACAATCTAAGCTTAGGGATGTTATTTATCTTCTAAAATGTACATTCAGAAGCCATGATTATTGCCTGAAAGCATGCATAAAATAAGCTTATTAAATATGTTCAAAATGTTGAAGATTCATGCTCATACTGAATTAATTCTAAGACCTATTATGTATTTTAGAATATGTTACTGAATCACATTTACTGATAAAATAATTCCTTTCCTAGATAGAATAATTCCTTTCCTAGATACCCTCAACAGCAGTAACTCAATATTGAAAACTGATAAAACTTCTGATACCCATATCAAAAATTTGGTTTAAGAAAGGAAAGAAACAAAACTTACCAAAGAGATTTCCTAAACTTGTATCCATTTTTATTTCAAATACTTGAGATATAACATAAAATGTCAGTAAAAACACTGCCACGGCTACTACCAACTTTGCAGCACCTAGACAAAAGGCAGAAATGATCAGCATTAGTTGATGAACCCACAAAACTTTTGTTATACATTTCTATGAAAAATGTAAGTTTCTTAAAAAAAATTTAAAACTAATAAGCTTCTACTTTTTATCTACTAAATTTTAATTTTACTTGAGTTACAATAAAAGTTGTACTAACAATCCCATCAAGATAAAAAATGTTCCTGATCAAAGAATTCTTGAATTAGTTATCAATCCCAAGATAGGATTGGTTGAACAATCTGCCTAGTTTTATGTAAAGAAAAATTAAATATCTGTCATGAGTTTCCGGTGGACTATGCAACTGTCACAGCTAATGGAACCCACCAACCAACACCAAGTTTGTTGAATGCCGTACTACCAATCCTTTTCAAATATAAAGGACAATGCTATACAGGGATGTTACCAAAACACTAAACCTTTTAGAGATTGCAGGGCCTGGAGAATATCCACTAAACAAGCAGTTCTCAAATAAAACATGACAGGCTTATTGTCCTGTCACCAACATACATGTCCTGGAGCTACACAAACCCTTGTGACATAGCAAACATCAAAGTCTTCCTCCCCATTCTCAATACCTAGTTTAGGAAGCCTGTCTGAACTCCTGGAGGAATAAGTTGACATCTATCCTGATGTTTCATAACATGGCTACTTGGTGAGCTCCACAAGGGCAGACTCCTTGACTTTCATACCTCTGTATTTTCAATTATATCAGAGTATCTTACAAACAGTCACTATTGACATTTCTACTTAATAAGACCCATCTTTTGTCCTTTTTCTTCACAGCTAACCAAATGTAGGGAAGAAAAGGACAAAAGTGCAAGACAGAAAAGGACAACTAAGAAATATCTTCCTTGGGCTGGGGATGTGGCTCAAGTGGTAGCGTGCTCGCCTGGCGTGCGTGCGGCTGGGGTTCGATCCTTAGCACCACATACAAACAAAGATGTTGTGTCCGCTGAAAACTAAAAAATAAATATTAAAATTCTCTCTCTTTCTCTCTCTCTCTTAAAAAAAAAATCTTCCTCTTAAACTAAGTATTTCAGAGACATGTGGTTATTTAGGAACAAAAATAATGTGTATCTATACATTCCCTGTTCCCCTCTCTTACTAATGGGTTCATTTGCAGTTATACAACAGAAGTAGATAGGATCAGCAGTTATCTCACTATTCTTAAAGGAAAAAAATGCCTAGAGGTGAATGCCCAAGATAACAGATAAATTAGTGCCATCATAGAACCAGAATCCAGGGATCCTAACAAAGACTGGTGGTTTGTACAGTACTCTCTTCTAAAACCAAATTACCACATTCTTCTAAAGAAAAAAAAAAGCTGAAAGTATTAGATAAGGAAGAATTAAAATTTTGTTTTCATTTTAAAAAGAATAAACTGCAGCTTTTGGAAAAGGGAAAGGAATGAACTGATGACTGAAGATGCTTGAAAATGCTGATTATGCTGAGAAGCAGTAGGAACTAACTTGCTGCTATGAAACACTATGAATGGCTATGACTATGTTGGGACAGTGAGTAAATGTAAAATATTTATACCTTCCTCTCAATTTTTTCTGTGAACCTAAAACTGCTCTGAAAAATAAAGTTCAAAAAACAAAAAACAAGAAACTTTCCATTAACATAGCAATGAAGTGGCAAGGAGAAGCCACTCCTCTAAATCAGTCCCTGCCTCCCTCCTCCATTTCCTACCTTCTCCCCTACAAAAACTACTTCCTGTTCTTAAGAGCAAAGAAAAGCTGCCTACATTTTTAGTGCATGAGCAAGCAAAATTCCATTGGGCCTTCAACTCTTCCCCACAGGATCAAACCAAGTGCCTCATACATATTAATACTCTCAACAACTGTTTGCAAAATAGATGAACGATAATAGGTGGCATATTGTTTCTTGATCATTTAAGACTAAGACCAATGGCTTGAAGATTACATAATCACATGATAGTCTTACCATTTTATTTTCTAGCAATCATGGGCCCATACAAGCAGAGATAACTCTTCCCTATCTGTCCTATAAAGCAGATATATGATAGTTTAATTGTTTAAAACTGAAATGATAATGCTTCCATTTTCCAAACCAGGAAAATGAGGCTAAAATTTTAGATTATTTGTCTAAGGTCATATAACTAGTCAGTGGTAACCTTGAGTCTTAAGCCAAAACCAACTTGTTATGCTGGACCATTAGGGGAACTAAGAAGAAACAAAAGCTCTGAGGGAGAGAAAAGTTAGGATAGGGTAGTGGAACTTCTATTACAGAGGTCTCCTCTATATCTGGCCTGTGTCCAGGACTGGCATCTAGTCCTGGACATGGAGGGGCCCAACCATATCATACTAATTTTCCAGGCAAGTCCCTCTTGCTTCTAGCCATGGACTACACTAGTTGTATATTCCTATTTTTCACAAACCAAAAAGCATAAATTTCAGATGTAAGAATAATGACTATATGGGTATTTCAAAACAATCAGATATTTCTTAAAATAAGAAGAGATTAATTAGTTAGAAGTAATGAAGTAACAGATGATTCATTAAAGGCAGTTCCCTTAAGACCTTTACTAGGAAAGGTGCCAAACATAAAATAAGCACTCAGTGAGTAATTACTCATCAATTAACTTGGGCATTAATTGTCAGAATCAGAAAAATGGACTACATGACAAAGTTAGTTTCAACTAGAATGAATTCAAAATTATGTGAAGAGAAACTTGCTTTATTTCAAATCCCTATGCTTCAGCAATAAACTTTAAAATCATATGCAGACATAATCATCAATCATCATATAGTCCTGCTGTGCTATAGATCATTAAAAACATAAAAAGGGCTAGGCATGGCAGCACATGCCTGTAATCCCAACAGCTCCAGGAGCTGAGGCAGGAGGAGCTCAAGTTCAAAGCCAGCTTCAGCAACTTATTGTAAGCAACCTAGTGAGACCCTGTCTTAAAAAAAAATTACTTAATTAAAAGGGCTGGGGGATGTGGCTCAGTGGTTAAGTGCCCTTGGGTTCAATAACTGGTACAAAAAAAAAAAAAAAAAAAGGCACTGGAACATGTTTTTTTTTTTTTTTTTTTTTTTTTGAAACCACAAGCAAGCTCTTGGTTCCCAGGAATATTATTCAACAACTGTACAACTACTTAAAAAAAAGGGATACTAATTTCATGGAACAGTGATCCAGGTTTTCAAATTTCCACAAAAGCATTTGTAACAACCTCCAGTTATCCTTTCTTTAATAATCATGTCCTTTGTTTAATAATCATGAAGCTTAACCAATTGTGCCTATTTCTATACAATTTTGACCAAAGTACGAAGACTGGTTTGTTAATTAATCCACTTTGACTTTAGGAATTTTTTTTTTTTTTTTTTTTAAAGAGATGCTGCTGGGAAAACTATTTGGTTTGCTGGTGAGAAGATGACAAGTAAGACTGATTACCTTGAGAAATTACAATTTATCTCCTATGTTGGGTATACATTTAATAGAAATGCCTTTGTAGAATGTACACTGTCTTTGACTGAAGGACAGGTGGGGAAATCACTTCCTCTTTATAGGTAGCAAGAGTCCATTCAGGTGTATGGATGTGCCTTCTTATGTTTAAAGATAGATAGCTAGCTTAATACTATAAACATCTAGTGATGTTTCTCAATTTCTTTAAGATGATCCTTCAGGAACAGGTTAATGTTCTTACATCATGTAACCTCACTTATGCCAACTGAACTTGAATTAACAAATACTGAGTAAAAACGTGTATTTTATTGAATCCTTTACCTACATTAGTTTTAATTTTACTTAGGAGAGATTTAAACTTTGAAATTTTAGAACTCATTTTTCTCAATAGGCTAAAACTTTAGCAAAATAAAAATCAGCCTCCTAACATGGTAAAAATCATTCTTTATATGGACATTTTATATATAATATTAGGCAAACAAGCTTAATATATAAGAAATATTAAAACCATACTTAAAATATTTAGCATTATTTCAACAAAATGTTTATTTATAAAAACATATGTAATGTTCACTAAATGTACAATTTATAATTTGCTTACTATCTAAAAAATTAGGCTAAATAATGTTAGTTAACTTTAGCTTTATACTCAATATAAAACAAAGAAACATTATTTACTGTCATCTTTAGTCATTACTAAACAAAGAGGTTACACAAAAGGCAAAATTACACTAAATTAAATATCTTACCTGCTACCCTCATGTTTAGTTTTCAGTCTATGAAACTTTTCATTAAATATGCTCCTAAAATCAAAAGAAAAGAAAAACAACATTAATTCTAGAATAAATATTCTTTTTTAGATTGAATTTGGAGTATATACATAGAACTAATTAAGTAAATGTCATGACACTTCTAAGTATTCTACCCTCATTAATATTTAATGAAAAAACTCTTATCACCAGGTCTGTCTCCTTTCACTGGACCATAAAATCCCAAGAGAGTGGTCTGAACCCTCAAGCTCCCTCACAAATGAAAAGTGGACAAATGAGAAAACCTGCCATTAGGCTGTGACTAGAAGACAATGTTTTATTATTCTCAGTGATTATGCATCCATAAGAAATTTATTTAGTTCAAAACTTGGGTTTGCTGACAAGGTTCAAAGAGGATAAGCTGCTTACTCTAGTCATGAACAAATTATATGCAGAAATGAGGTAAGAGTTTAGGTTGGCCAGCTCATTCCATGCTACATGCTACATGCTACATGTTGCTGTTACTGCTACTACTACTATTACTACCACTACTACTACTACTACTACTACTACTACTACTACTACTTCTTTTTCTTCTTTTCCTCCTTCTCCTTCTTTTTTTAAATATTGGGATTGAAGAGAGTCCACCACATACTAGACAAAAGCTCTACCACTGAGCTACATCCCAAGCCCTTTTTAAGAGGGTCTCAATATTGCCTAAACTGGCCTCAAACTTACAATCCTCCTGCCTCAGCCTCCCAAAGAGCTCAGATTACAGGCATGTGCCACCATGCCCAGCTGCCACTTCATTTTTGATTTCACATAATTCAGCTGTCACTATGTTAAGCATTCATGGCAAAGTCTTAGTTTAATACCAGGGTTCTCTTCATGGTTTTCAATTTACATATGCAAAATAATATATTTGGAAGTACAGAAGTATAATTTTAAACATTCCAGCAATTATTATTGACAGAATACATATCAAGTTTTTAAAAAACCTGTTTTTTGATATTATTTTACCATACACAAGAAACAGATACTATAAAATGTGTGTGTGTGTTGTGTGTGTGTGTGTTGTGTGTGTACCTCCTAAGAAACAACTCAACATAGGTAAACTTAAAAATTAAAAATGGAAAAGCAAATGAGTTTAATAAGAAAGCCATATCCATGTTGAGCTGGAAAACTTCCAGTAAACAATCTACTGTAAAGGAAAGGACTTCAAAGGGAAGTTGTGATTAATAAATCGCATAAATCAGAAATAAATTTTATTTTATGTTTTGATACTTAAGTTTCCATATTGATCTTTGATCTATAATGATCTACCCTTAAGGACACTGAAAGAAAGTGAGACATCCAGTTTTCCCAAAAAAGCAGGTGGCTGGGGAAGGGTAAACAGCACCCAAAGATGCATGCTCCATCCTGGCTCCTTTTCTTCTGTACAATCTACCCTGAAGCAAAAAATCAACACTTAAACTAACTTGTTCATTATTGATTTCTTTTCCTTTGTTGGTTATAGGAACACCTACAACATAGTAAAAAAAGTCAATGTTACATATCTATTTAAACTACTTAGCCACAGGCTAGGAAAACTGAAGCCAAAGTATCCACAAACCATCACATCACATTAAAAAAAAAAAAAAAAAAAAAAGGTTGGCTTTTCAAATGAAAATCCCAACAGGTTATAAATCCTCTTTTGGCTTCCAGCAAAATTGAATTCTGCTTTCACAACACATAAGGCTTTCCTCCCAGTCAATATTCCAAATAACTTCACTCTTATCTGAGTGTGGTCTCAGAAAACTTCTTTTGAAAATGCGATAAGCAGTTGGGCACCAGACACCTGCTGTTCTATTTCAGTTTCCATTACCTGCTGAGGCTGCACCTGTATAATTACAGTCACTGCCTCCTATACCTGCCACCTGTTTGTACCTCCCAACAAGCCTGCTTCTAAATTTATCACTACTAAGACCACATTGTAAGCAACTACAATTGTCTAGCTGAATACAATTGTTTTATACTAAAATTGCTCAAAGAATTAAGTTAGTAAGATCTCTAAATTAAAATTGCTTTAAATTAAGGCTTTAGTTATAACACATCTTTGTTTAATTAATGATGCAAAACTGTAAATCAGAAAAAGGAGTAATGAATATATCTGAGAGTAAATCATGGAGCATATTTATGATGCTACTTCCAAATAATTCCTGATTTATATTCTTATGATAGCACTGAATACAAAACAAAATATTTATAATATTCTCAGAGGGGAACAAAAGAAAAAATTAATGGAAATCTCAGGCTAAACCACACCAACAATCAAGTGAGGATCAAAGAAAAAGAAATCCAATGAAAACAAACACAACAGTACCAGGATAAAAAAAGACCTCTACTAGAAATTCGGAACTCTATCTAGATGCAACAAGTAAAGGGTTTACCATTTTTCTTACATAGTTATTAAAAGATGGAATTACAGAAACTAGTACCAGCTACCAAAACAATAGTAATTTTGCAGTGGGAGTGTATTCTTATGACAGATTAAAATTAAATAAATTAAGCACCAGGCACAGTGGCACATACCTGTAATTCCAGCAACTGAGGCGGCTGAGACAGGAAGATTGTAAGTTAGAGACCAGCCTCAGCAATATAGTGAGACCCTATCTCAAAATAAATACAAAGGGCTGGGGATACAGCACAGTGGTAGCATACCCCTGGGTTCAATCCCTGGTACTGCATAATAATTATTATTATTGTTAACTAATTAAAAACCTCAGTATATTTATGAAATAAAATTGCTCCAAAAAGTGCAAATGTAGGCCAAAACAAGTTTCAGTGTTTAGACAATAATCAGGTTTCTAAATATAAAGTGCATAACTATCTAAAAGTCAAAAGCAAGGAGGGCCTTTGTGTGATGAAACACTGAACAAATACCAAGTATGGGACCTATACTGAAGAGAGCCTAAGCTAGGACCTCAGAGTGACATACTGATTTCTCTGAATGTTTAATAATATGAAAACATTCCTTTAACTCAAGAGTCTACTTTGGTCCAAATGAATGAAGTTCTTTTACTCAAGTAAAACTAAGACTACCATGTGGAAAAGGAGGTATTGTCTTAGAATCCATTAACTTAAGAAACAGCAGAAATGAAAGCACAGATCAAGTGTCTGTGCTTTCCAGTCTTTCCTTCAGAAGTGGATTCCGTATCAGGAAAACTACAAGAACACCATTCTATACACAAAATAAGCCATGAAAACAATTACCAAGAGAGGGATATTTTGTCAGTTAACATAAGCCCAGGCAGTGCATGCATTCAGTGGTGCGATTCACACACATTCTTATATTATATAACCTCCCTACCAGCCCTCTAGCTGTAGTGGGTATTATACAGGCATTATGGATGAGGTCAAGGGATTTGTATAAAGTCCTATGAAGGGTAAGGAAGAAGCTCACAAATAAATCCACGAGGTCTGATGACAAAATGCTATGCCAATCAAATTGATCAAACTGATCTCTGATGCAAAGTAGCCTCTCCAGAGATTATTTAGTTTGTCAAAATGACTAAGCTTATGTGTTAGAGCCCTCCCACTTCAAAAATGATACAAGAAAATGAAGGGTACAAATATGCTCATTAGAAAACAAACTAGAAAGAAATACTATAGCTATACTCCATTCATATGAAGAAACAACCATTCAGTTCAATTCAACTTCAATTTGGTGCTAGCCAAATGACACTTTCAACTGAACCAACTAAGTTCAGATGATTCTAACATCCACACAGACTGGAGCTTTTTAAGAGAACTACCAAAAAAAAAAAAAAAAGGCAAAAGGGCAAAAAGATAGATATAAAGTTTATTTAGGTCCTATGTCAATTTTATGTGTCAACTTGACTGGGCCACAAGTTATCTATATATTTAGACATTATTCTGGATGTGTCCATAAAAGATTATTTTTGGATAACATAGACTGAGTAGACTGTCCTCCTCAATGGGGTGGGTTTTATCCAATCCACTGAAGATCTGAATAGAACAAGAGCTGAATAAAGGAGTATGATATTATAACAAGTATTTTGATTTTCATCCATTAATCATGGCTTATAACTCCCTTCCCAAGGTAGGTCATTCTCTTCCACAAGGAAGTCGCTGAAACCCTAATTGCTACCTACCTTTCTATATTGGAGCTGGCCAAAAAGAAACTAACCAGTTCTCATCTATTAGCAGGTTATGAGATGCTCCTAATAATAAATCCCCAAGTTTTGAGGTCATGGTCTTTTGTGCTTTGATGTGACAGTACAGGGAAAAACTGATTTTCCTAACAAAAGGAGAATTCACACTCTGCCTATCTTTAAGCTGGGAGAAAGCCTTTGGCTGTGGACTGGAACCAAACAGTCAACTCTACTTGGTTGCTAGCTTGCAGACTATAGATACCAGACTGCATGACCTTTAGAACTGTCAGCCAAATCCTTATAATAAATTATTACATACATAACAAATTATATATCTACAGATAGTTTATTGTAAGGAATATGTATCTACATATTTATGCTTATTACCTATATATCACCTATTGGCTATTTATTGGGAAAACCAGACTAATAAAGACCCCCTTGAGTTTGGAAGATAAAAAGTTAAATTTCATCTCCAGAGCATTAAAGTAGAAGAGTAAAACGAGATAATGCTGAAACCAAAAGAATGCTAAAACTAGAAGAGACACTAGGGTAAGTTACTTTGTTATATTTACAAATAAAAATATGACATTAAAAAGAACTATGGGCAGCTGGATGTGATGACACATGCTTGTAATCCCAGTGACTCTGGAGGCTGAGGCAGGAGGATCATGAGTTCAAAGCCAGCCTCAGCAAAGGTGAGGCGCTAAGCAACTCAGTGATACCCTGTCTCTAAATAAAATACAAAATAGGGCTGGGGATGTGGCTCAGTGGTTCAAAAACCTACTTCCAATAAATAACTACATTTCTGTAAATAAACAGGGCAAGTGTTGGAAATTTTTTTCTGTAAGAGGGCCAGATAGTAGATATTGTTAAGCTTTCAGAACCTTCAGAACCGTACAAACTCTATCACAACTGTTCCCCTCCATAGCTGTAGCCAGAAAGCAACAATCAATAATATAAAAATAAATTGTTCAACTGTGTTGTAATAAAGCTGAATTTCATAAAATTTTTATATATCACCAAATTATTATTTTACTTTTTCAACCCCTTTAAAAATGTGAAAACCAATCATGGATTGTGGGACCACACAGGCCTATGGGTCATAAGGTGCAGAGCCCTGAGATGAGGAACAACAACAATAAAATTAAAGCAGAAGAATAAAAAACTTTTCTGACTATGCCCAATAGTCTAATATTTTTTTACTGGGTTACATGCACAATATACAACTCCTATACAGCTACTACTAGACCTCTTAGAAGTACTATCACAGAAGTTGAACTGATTGAGCAATCCTAAAATTTATTCTCCATCAGACATTTTCATACTCAACTGCTCTCTGAAGAATATTTTGTACATTTTTTTGAGGAAAAAAACAGGATATTTCACCTTTAAAAGGGAAAAATCTTTCTCTTCCTATAGATGAAGCTATTTATCAGTTACAAAGACAAGAATAAATCTAGACTCTGTAATGTTTCCAAACCAATCCCAGGAAAGAGAAAGAAATTGGCAAATCTTACTAAATTCCATTGCATTGATTATTAAATATGTTAGTGGAAAGAAGCTGACACCAGTTTATGCAAGTGTTTAAATGGGTTCATTTTTGTGATGTGCTTAAAATAGAGTTGACTCCACTAGGTGATTCTGATGTTGTGATCAACTCTTAAAATTTCAAATATTTAGCCTTTTAAAAACCTTTAATACTTTAGTAATATGTTATTTCTATCACAGATATTCACTATTATCAAGTAACCTATCTCATCCAGATGCTACCATACCTACATTTTTGCCTGGCTAGACAAATTTTTGAAATAACAAAATGGGGAGGCGAAAGATGATTGCATTTATTTGAAAGAACATTAACATTTGAAAACTCAGGATGCTCCCTGAGCTGCTATCAAGTGTTATACATACTATAAATAGAATATGGCATTTTTAATATTAATTGCTTAGGGATAAAAAAAATCCAATTATTAACGTCAGACAGTATTTAATGTTAGGACACTATTATGTTTTACATATAAAGTATCCCCTCAAAGAGTAAATGTGTTATGTAGATTGTATAGAGGTAAAATAATTACATTATGAGAACTGTAACACAGTCAGTGGAGTCAACCAGTTAATGGATTAATAATCTGACAGGACTACTGTACTGGGTGGTAACCGTGAGCAGGTAGGGTATGGATGGAGGAAGTAGGTCACTGGGACATGCCCTTGCAGATTATATATTTTGTCCCTGGCTCCCCTGCTCTCTGCTTCCTGCCATGAGCTGAGCAGCTTTCCTCTGCCACACTCCTTCACCATGATATTCCACCTCACTCTAGGCCCAGAGCAATGGAGTTCACTCACCATGGACTGATATCTCTGAAACCATGAGCACAAAATAAACTTATTCTTCTGATGATACTGAATTCTAGAAGATGCATCTAAAAGAATCTATCATTTCTCTCTCTCTCTCTCACACACACACACATACAGCTTTTAAAAGTGTGCATGAAATAATGATTAAAATAAAATATTGTAATGACTAACAATTTCAAAAGTTTCCCAAGTTTTTTTTTAAATATTTTTTAGTTGTCAATGGACCTTTATTTATTGATATGTGGTACCAAGAATCAAACCCAGTGCTTAAACCATGCTAGGCAAGCACTCTACCAATAAGCCACAACCCCAGACCCCTTCCCAAGTTTTTAAAAGAACAAATTAAACTTATATTTTGACTAGGGGACAAAAGACGCAAGAAAAAATTTCCCCCAACTCTTTCTGCAAAGTGGCCCCCCAAAAGGTGAGATTGCAAAACAACAGATGAAAATTTTTTAAATAATGGGTCAACTGAACCAATAAGTAAGTCTTTGAGAATAAATTGTCATGTTCTATTGAAAACCTTGGGAAGAGAGGCATATGGATGATCTATCCCAGGATTGTTAATAGTTATCTGAATCAACACCACATGACTTTTATTTTCTTAAGTAGAATGATATTGAAATTACATTTTAAAGAAGACAAATATCTAAATGTGCTTAACAAACAAACAAAATTAAAAGTATACTATGGAAAAGCAAAAATGAGCAGGAAGTGTTTTTAACTTCCCCCTAGAATGTTAACCAATGTTAGAGCTGAAGCAAATTTGGACTACCCTGCGAAGATTCAGCTTTCCTCTACAATCCATAATAAGTATTATACCTTGTTATTCATTTGGTTCTCTTAATACTGAATAGAGTTAACACTTCAGAAAACTTATATCTGATCTACAGCATGTTGGATAAAACTCCAATTTCCTAAGGATAAAAACAGATAAAATACAGCTATAATTACCCACTGAATTTCATTTAAAAACAAGTTAACAAAGGGCCACCATCAATCACATAAGTTCCCTGCCTAAATCAACTGCACCAAAGACAGCAGAGAGAGAAGTAGCTAATCCTGACAGACAACACAGATTCTGAGAGCAACATGAGTGACATACCTTCCGAGAGCAACATGAGTCAGCTCAATGTCAATCTCATAGTACAATTCCTCTGGTCCATGTGAATCCGCCACAGAGGAGACCTAAAGTTACTCTTTCCTCTTCAGAAATGTGAGAGATCCAATTTCTGTAATAACCAGTTGATCAACAAGCATTTTACCATGTTTTCCAAAAACACTTTAAGGGATTAAAACTGAAATTAATCCATGTTCTGCTTTCCTCTTCCTAAATCTAACATAGCTAAGTAACTTTCCCCACCACGAAAGGAAGCACCAAAAGCAGGTAGAGTTGTGTTTCACTGAAATCTCAACAGTGAAGATTTGCTCTAACCTACAGACATTCTTTCAATACCCAATAGAACACTTCAGCTTTTCTTTTTGAATTGGCAGTTAGAGTTGAGGCCTACTCTTGAGATTTTGTGTTTACCCTACCACCTCCTCCTACAACTACTCAGCACAGGATGGTTTGCAATTCGTGTATGAGTGCATAAACAGCTTCTTGACATTAGTGACAGCTATGGACTAACAGAAAAGAATGATAAAAAGATAAATCAAACCATTATGCTACATCTGATGTCAGTGTGACAGTAAGTAAATATTCCAGTGGAACATAAGACTTCTGAACTGAGCCACTAACATAAATGACTGGAAATGAGTAGAATGAAAATAACACTGGGGCCAAGCTGGAGTGCATCACACCTCAAGAAAGCTGCACCTTTAAAACAAAGTCATCCATACAATCTTCATTACAAACAGATATCAGGTAAGGACTCCTTATATAAACTCTATTTTACATGGTACAGATGTGAAGAAATGTTGTTATGTAATTATTTCATCTCATATCATATGCCTTATAATAACCCTTTGACAAGAGGGGCCCTTTTGTTTCTTAGAAACCTAAAACCCTGTTATTGATTTTGGCACAGTGCTTCCCTTATCAGCATGTGTACACCCAGGATGAGGTTTACAACCACATTTCTGTTTCCTGAAACAACTTTATAAACAATTGCACAGATTCAATAAAATACCCTACAAAGCCCTAACTACAGTATTACCAGACCAGGGACATCAGAATCACTAGTGTGCTTTTTAAAATGCAAATTCCAGGGCCAGCCACAGACCAAAAGAATCAGAATCCCTAGGAGTAGGTGTTAAAACTCCAGCATGTTTAACAAGTTCCCCAGTGATTCCCATTCAAGCACAGATCTGAGAACTTCAGACCAAGAGCATAACAATCCAAAAAAAAAAAAAAAAAAAAAAAGCAAATCTAGGATGAAAGGCCCCAAACTAAAATTCATATGATAAGAATTTTTTCACTGTTTTCTGAACACCAAGTGGAATCCTCCTTTGGGGGTGAAAGAAGAGGAGGCTGGCAGTGAATAGATCTGGAGAAAATTGACAAGGAGCAGGGAAGACAACTTCAGTTTGCAAAGGTTAAAACAGACTACTTACTATATTTTCAATTTCCCGAAGGTCTTGCAATTCTTCTGTTTTAACCAAAGCATAATTTTGATTAAAAACCTATAATCTAGTTGAAGGAATGGAATGATGATTACAGCACAAACATACCCAAATCTAAAAACAAGAAAGAATCTTACAAAATGCCATTTATTTTTGCCTGCTCCTTCAAGAATTCTACAATTGTTTAAAGGGTTATAATCTAAACAACCTTAATCCTATACTGTAAACGACCTTGGGGAAGATGGATGGACAGAAATAGGTATTATCAAGAATAATGACAAAAATAATGCAATTATAAGATGGACATAAATAAGATTATTAAGTACCCATCTCATAAATTGTGTTTAAAAAAAAAATTCGGAAAAGGCACAAATGTATACATGGTAGAACTCCTATCCTCATCTCCTGTAGCTACTTTACATCAAATGATAAGTTGCAGGTTTCTATTCTGTGTAGGAACTTTCGTTAGCAACCACACTAATACTGTCTTTAAATAGTCTGTAGAACTGACATGCACAATGGCAGACACAATTCTGTCAGTCAAGCCTTCTGCACAAAGAAATGGAGACACAGCAGTTCTATATGTCCAACAGCCCGGGACAAACTGCAATTAACATCCTATTTCTACATCAAAATCTGATGGCAGTGGCTGGAGCTGTAGCTCAGTGGTAGAGTACATGCCTAGCACACGGGTTTGATCCTCAGCACCACATAAAAACAAATAAAAATAAGGGAATTATGTCCATTTACAACTAAAAAAAAGATTTAAAAAAAAAAAAAAAAAAAAAACTGATGGCAGGCCAGCAGCCATTTGCAAATAGATGCTTCTAATGTGATTTTTTTTTCTGAAAATGTATTAACCAAAATAATTCTAAAAATTCATTGCTGTTGACCAACATCCTTCAGAACTCACTTAATGATCACTAACTGCAGGTAATGAATGGTATCCTTCCTTATGTGGCACACCTGATACCATAATACTACCTCAATAATTCTTTGGAGCTGATGATGAAAATTAGTAGGACGTGACTCATTACTAGAAAGTTTCATGGACTCACCAGGGTCCATTAAAGGATGAATGGATAAATGCTATGTGGTACTGTAACCATTTGTGTGATTTTTGATTATGTAATTTGATTACCTATGTTGGTTGCTGTATCCAACAGGACAGTCAAGATACAGAACTACTTTACTGCCAAAAGGAAACTCCATGTTGCCCTTCTACAAGCATATTCACTCCATACACTGTAGAGACTTAGAGGTATTAGAACATTTAATTTCCTTGTCTGACAAGAAAAATCAGCTCATTGTATTTTAGGAGCTATATTAAAAAAAAAAAAAAAAAAAAAAAAAACACACAAAACCGTTTGAAGTATAAAAAGCCTCACCTGTTCAGCCTCTTTGATCAAATGAATAAGTATTAAATGTGCTAATTTGGTCAATGCCATTCACAAAGTAACTAAATGCAAAACTATTGCTTAAAAATCCAGATTATGGAATCCACAGATTCTTTAGGACTATGTTCAGGACAAAATTTGCTACTGTACTAAACTCTGAGCTAGATGAATTCTTTTGAAACATAAGACCAAAATTTTTCTCTCTGGGTCAACTTTATGAAATGGGTATAAAGATGAGAGGAGGTTAAACATTCACTATCTTTGAGAAAATAAAGTAGCCTTATGAAGGCCCAGGCTTTCTTATTCATAGTATCCTTGATACCTATTAATTATTGGCACATGGCAGGCACTTTAATATTTTTAAAAGACTGTGAAAACATTTTTAAATAATGAGGCTTACCATTAAAACCCAAAATAGTGAAAAACATAAGGTTTTTATGATCCCCTACAGGGAACACTACCTTTTGCCATTCAAGTCTCTTATCTTTTTGATCTTCTAATTACCTTCTCCTTTTTAATGTGACTTTACAAAGTATGTAAGAATACTTAGCAATGCTTAAGGTTACAATATATATTAAAAGTTTGTGATTATAATAAAACATTTTTAGTTTTTAAGGTCTCTTTAGTCCAGTGGTATTCACTCTTATTTTGCCACCCTTTTGAAACAGAAGCCCCCTACTTTTTAAAAGTCATATAGGTAATCTGAAGCTCCCCCAGACTAGAAGTAAATGCTGTTTATTAGCTAAAATTATTATTACTTTTCTTCCCATCAAGTAATGCTACTCTTTAATGAGTTGAGAAAATAGTGTGAGAATCTATGACACAAAGCTCCTAACACCTGTATAAAACAAAACAAAACAAAACAAAAAAAATGACTTAATTAGTAAAGAGACAGAGAACTTAAGAGGCAGGCAGCCTCTAGAAGGAGGTACAAGTCAATAATACCACCCAAACCAGATGCTGACTTGCCAATTCTGCCATTTTCTTGTTGAATGGCATTTGGTAAGTTACTTTTATTTTCTAAGTTAAATGGAGATCTCTTGGTACTCTGTAAAGCACTGCTTGAACATAGTAATGCTGCCCCAAACCTGGAAAATATAATAATATATCACTAGTCCTGCAAGGTGTTCACAGGTCCAGGTGGTCTGGGGATCTGCTATTAGCATCAATCTTTATTTAACTTCTCTGAGAGCTGGCATTTTCATCTGTAAAGTTAGGAAAGAAGATAGATAAAAGGACTTATTCACTTGAGTTGTGAGAAATACACATGTGGAAGTACTTGGCAACAGTGTACAGCAATTAGGCAATTTAAGATTATTTAGTGACATTGTATCCATATATTTCTCAGTAAATAAAAAGAAACAGAAAAAGTTCTATCAATTAGAAGTTCTGAAGTAAACATATTTAAGTAGAGGATGATGTAGAGAGTGATGAAAGCATCCCTCCCCCACATCTCCCTCACCCCCCCCCCCCCAAAAAAAATCACTGGCTTAAGGTAACAACTTCAATCTGTCAATCCTTACTCATTACTTAGGTGTAGGGAACTAGCCCTCACACATAGTAGAGAGCTGTAGTCGTACCAGAATTTTTTTTTTTTTTTAAAGAATTAACAGTGCATTCATCAATGACAACAAACACCAATGGGCTATAAGTTTAAAAAAATAAAAAAGAAAAAGTACCTCCAGTTTAGGAAACAGTAAAACTTCACAAGTGTGTCAAGATGGCCCTCTACCGAGTTCGAATCCAACACCCAACTCCAGCCCCGCCTCTTGGGGTCCACCTTACTCCAACCCGGGTGTGTGTGGAAGGCGCGCTCAGGTGCCAGCCCAGACCCGAGCGCGGGACCCTGCGCCAGGTGCAGTCACAGCCCCGCCTCCCGCGGAGCCCAGGCGCCACTGGAGGATGCTCGCACCCAGGCTGCAGCCCCGATCGAGGGCCCGCGGCGCCCTGGGTGCCCTGGGTCCCGGTCCTGCCGCTGAGTCGCCCCAGGGCCAGTCCCCCGCAGGCGACCGTGGGGCGCGGAGAACGAGGAAGAAGGTGGGTGTCCGGCTCCCCTGGTCTCCCTCCATCCCTCCCCGGACCTCGCTGCCTCCCCGGTCGTCTCACCCGCCGGGCGCCCGCCTTCCGGCCTCTTTACGCTCAGTCCCGCCGGAGGCCGACGGGAACCGCCTCCGCCTCCAGCGCTAGCCTCAGCTTCCTCCCGGACTCCTCCGGCTTCCCCTCACCCCCGCGAGTGGCCAGGAGGAAGCCAGTTCGCCACCAGGCCTCCTCCCACGCTTCCCCCGCCGCGACCAACGGCCCCCGCCGCCGCGACGCCGCGCCCGCCCCCTGGCGGTGGAGGACCGCGCGGGCGCCCCGGCAGGCCGGAGGGAAGGGCCGGAGATCCGCTCCGCGTCCCGCCCGCCGCCCCCAACCCCGCCCTGCTCAATCTAGACTTGCCACGTGGGAGCTGCCGCGTTGACCGCCGGCCCCTGGGTGACATTATGGGAGGAGGGGAAATGTGCCACAGCCACCTCCCCGGCATCCACACACACACAAAATCCCAGATTTAAAGGCAGAAATTTCAAAATGCCCAGCCCCATCCTAGCGATCCATCAAAGAGGGGGAGGTCATGTCAATCTAGGATCTGAGTGACTATCTTTTGACCTCTTGAAAACTAGGTTACTGATCATGAAAATCCTGTACATCTGAGACATTATAGTGAATTCTGGTAACCTTTAATGCACACCCAAGGAGGAAACTAATTCTTGCATTTGCATGTCATTTTGTTTCTTTAAATTTTTAGCAACATTACAGTTAGAAATGTGTTTCTTTTCTGTTAAGACATTTTCCCACAATTGTACTGATAACTGGAAAATTAATCCAAACCTTATTATACATAACCTGAGAACATAGAATATTTCATAAATCAGATTCGTATTCCAAAAAAATTATTAACTATTCTTAGTATATTGAGACAATCCATTTAATGCAATTAAATTGCATTAAAGAACTAATAGGGTTTGACTATAGTAATGATTCCACCAAATCTCAGCTTTCCTCCAAAAATATAAAACACAGCCTAAACAATAGCTACAAATTCTGGAGTCTGTGATCCATGGTGAGGGAAGGAAGCAAGAAACACATGCTGAATGCTTTTATGTGCCAAATGTTTTGCTAGTGTACAATATTTTGTATGTGCTCTTACTTCTCGCAGCTCAAAATATTTTTTGTATTATTTTAACAAGTCAAAAAATCAAGACTCTAAAACTGAGTTTTAAAAACTTGTTCAAAAATATAAGGTAGTAAGTTGTGAAATTGGGACCACAGCCTTGCTCCACCTAGTCCAAACAAACAAAAAGCAGTTTACTATGGTACCAAAAATCCCCACAGAACATGCCTCCTCCTCAACCCTTTTGTCCCACTGAAATTTTGAAGCCTCTTGAGTCAGTCTCTACTCGTGAAAAAGAGTTTTTACTCTATAACCCAATCCAACTGACATGTTTAAAAACTGCATTTGTCTTATTCTGATAGCACCATACCTGGAACAATTTCTGTACCCAGAGCATAGTGTGTTTGATCTTCTAGTCCCCATTGACCCTAAGATCCTTAGAATTCTTTGGTAGGTAATGAAATTAATAACAGTGGATCACAACCAACATTTTGTTGTTTTTGTTTCATGGAACAGAAAACTAGACTTTATAGCACATCTTAAGGATAAATATTCTTCCCGAAACATGTATAAAGTATTATGTGCACTGGTTACTTTGTGCCTATGTACATGTCCTGGGTTAGAATATAAACTGTATTTCTTACCATATGTTACAATTTTTTTTTAAAGTTGATAAATCACATCTTTAGAACTATTATTAATCAGCCCCCTTTTTCACCTATGAAAGAGTAAATAGAACTTCCTTCTTTCACTTGTCAGGAGGCAAGGGAGGCAGGGAAAGTAATCAAGATTAATGATTAAGTTTAATAAGAATACAGAGAACTTTACAGCTTCCAGAGGTACAAGCTAAACAGGGTTTCTATGTGACATAATAGGTAATGACAGTTTATATTTTTAAAACCAACATTTTTCAAATCTTAGAAGAGCCAGGCACTTGTCTAAGAACTTACATATAGTCATTTAATCCTCACAAAAATCCTACATATACATTCAAGAAAAATATAGGACTAGAACAGGATGTTGCTGAGAAGGTCCTGCCACTAGGATCTGACAGAATCAAGGCTGAAATCCATATGCCTAACTTCAGAGCCCATCTCTTTTGTTTGCTTGAAAAAAAAAAAAAATCATTCTCTCTTCAATTAATGCAGGGTTTGTGGAAAACTATAATCTGTACTATTTCCCATAGAAGGATTATTCAATATTATTAAATATAAAATTAATTTAAAAACTCAGAAATTTAATTGTCCCACTCCTTAGCAGAATAGTCCATTTGGCATTATTTTTCTGTGTACAGAGTAGAAGATTGTATACAAATATGGTCACCCAAAATTCCTCTCATTCTGTAAGTTTATGCCACTCTTGCCATCAATAGGTGATATGTATATACCATCCTCGTGAACAGGCCCTGCAAATGGTCTGGATCAATAGGATGCTGTGGAGGAGGTGTTGTGTGACTTCTAGGATTAGGTCTTAAGAAGCCTTGTATCTTCCATTTTTATTCTCTTGAGATCTGTTAACCATATATAATAACCTCAGACTAGGCTACTGAATAATGAGAAGCTTAATATGCAGAAAGAGGTCCTGGCTATCCCCAAACCTTTCCACTCACCCCAGGTGAGGGACCAGACATGAGAGTAAAGTCATCTTGCTTGTTCCAGTCTGCTCTGCTTTGGGTACAAGTGTTCCCCCAAGGTCCATGTATTAAAGGCTTGTTTGGCACTGTTGGGAGATGATTGAACCTTTATGAGGGAAAGCCCAGTGGGAAGAAGTTAGGTCACTAGGGGCATGTCCTTGAAGGGGATATTGAGGATCCTAGATTTTTCCTTTCATTCTCTTACTTTCCATCCATGATGAGATGAGTAGCTGCCTCTACTGTGTTCTCCCACCATGATGTACTACCTCATCACAAGCACAAAAACAATAGGCCATGGACTGAAATCTCCAAAATGATGAGCTCAAATAAATCTTTTCTTCTCATATGTTGATTATCTCAGTAATTCTATCATAGTATTAGAAAACTGATTTAACACATGGTCCTAGCTAAGCCCCTTATTACAAAAGTGGTTCTAGACAATATCAGCAGAAGTGCCCAACTAGAACAGCTAACCCACCAAATCTTGAGAAATAACATAAACTTTTATGTTTTCCAGTTGTGAAGTATTGGATATTTGTTCCATGCCAATAAATGAGTTACTGAGGAACAGGTTTGTGGGGGGGGGGGGATGCTGTCCACCTATGAGAGTAGGGATCACATTAAAATATTAAAACATGTTTACATTGGATTATAAGCTTAACTCTATGGAAATATGACCAGATACTTGCCCAGCATTTAAAAAATAGCAGTGGGGATGAGAACCAATTAACCCAAGAGCAAAAGTGGTGAATTTTATATTTATACTGAATGAAAAGCAAAACTCACATGTGATTTAAAAACTGTTGTTCAGAATTTTCATAAAATTCTGCATTCAGTACTCTCAACTTTATCATTGCCTATGAGGGCAAAATAATATAAAGAAGTCAGAATGCTGTATTTGATATATTAGTGGTACAGTCTATAAAATAAGTGGTTCAATTTACTGTGAGACATGTATGATACAATGTAATCCCTTTATAACAAATGTATCTTTCATGAAAAAGCACTCTTGAGTTTTCAATATATTACTAATTTTGTATTAACAAAAAAAAGAGAAAATTTTAGATACCATAACAATTTGGGATTCTGATTTGTATTAATCTTTTTTTAGGTCTGTATTGTTTGTTGTTTCTTTCTTTCTTTCTTTCTTTCTTTTGGTAGTTCTGGGGATTGAACCCAAGGCCTTGCACATATCAGGCAAGCACTCATCCACTGACCTCCATCCCCAGACCTGTCTTTCAGTATGGGAAAATTTGGCATTTTTGTCTAAGTTATTAATCATACTAGATGATATACTATATATGTATCTCAAATCTCTAAAGTATTTTGACACAGTGACTAAAAAATAATCACTATTTCTATGTCCTCAAAATTATATTCAAATATTTATTTTAAGTAATTACTAAGATTATTAGGTTTTGCAAAAGAATAAATTTATAATTCTGTCTTATAAAATATTACTTTTATAAAAACTTCTGACTTAGTTTATAATCTAAGAAACATGTTTTTGAAGTTTCATAAGGCACTATTAATATCTGTTGAGCAAAGATGCAGCAGATATCAGCCTAAAAACAGACACACACACATGCACATGTGTGCATATACATACATGTTCCTTGCACGTACATAACAGACACCTAGTCTATAAGGTATTTTAAAATTTATATTTTTCAGACCTCAGGATAATATGTTTTTAAATTTGTCACTACAGCAGAACAAATGGGAAAATGTAACTAAACTGTGACTCTCATATAATTCTAAATAAGTGCAATAAAATAAGCCTCCAGTCATCTAAAAAACACTTCTGTCCACACTTCATTAAAAAAAGAAAAAGTCAGCCAAAAACATCCTCCCAAAAGAAGCAACTGAACAAATACTGACCAAGTTTGTGTTTTTCTTTTTTCCCCCTAAAAATATTGCTTAGGCCTGTAACTTTAGTTCTTAATGAAGAATTTAGCATGGAAACCCTTTAAGCACAAAATGTCTCACCATGACTGTGATATTTTTATTAAACATTAACATCTTGAGTTACAGAAAATTGAATGTACTGTTTGCTTTGAAAGGCCAAACAGCAGGAATATAAATAACAAAATATCATCTAATTGTTAGTATTCATTAAGATTGATTCTCTAGTGGATTTCATGGTCACTACAGATAGTTCAGCAACACTCCAGAGGCCAATCTCCCATGTGGTCACAATAGATCTGAGAAATACACAAAGAGCCAAACAATCAGATGAAATGAAACGACACAAAACCTATTGCCTATGTTGTTTGCAATTTTTGTGTACTTTTTTCCCAGAATATTATCAACCCTTTAATTTGTGGGATATTTTCTTATTATTGCTTGTTTCAATATCATCTTCCCAAAGAATGAGTTAAAAACATGGTGTTATGGTTTGGATCTGAAATGTCCCCCAAGAGCTTATGTGTTAGGCAATGCCATAATGTTCAGAGGTGAAAAGACTGGATTATGAGAGCTGTACTCATCAGTGGATTAATTCACCTGATAAATTGAATGAACTTCTGAGTGATAATTGTAGGTGGGTGGGATGCAGCTGAAGGAAGTAGGTCACTAAGGGTGTGCCCTTAGGACTATATCTTGTGCTTGGCTACATCCTCTGTAGCTACCCTCCCTATCCTGGTTGCCATGAACTTAACAGCTTTCCTCTACCACACCCTTCCACCACCATGATGTTTCTGAAAATAAATCTTTCCACCTCTAAGTTGTTCTTGTTGGGTATTTTGGTCACAGTGATGAAAAAGCTGACAACACACACTGGAAACCCAAACAATTCCATTAACCCTTGCTTGGTACACCCTGGCAATATTTCATGTGTAAGCAAGCCTTTCCTTATTATATCTGATTTAAATAGGAAACTGGAATCACTCTACCCATCCAAACTTCTTTTGTCAACTGTATTTCCGATTCTAGGTCAATTTTCACTGCAGTGCGTTTCACGCCCCACCCTCTACTACCCCTACCACATCTGAGCTATTCTAAACTCATATCCTTATTAAATAAGAAAAGTTAGTTATGTATCCCTTGATGTTCTTTTTTTTTTTTTTTTTTTTTGTACTTTTATTTTGAAATATTCTTTGTAGAACTGCTGTGGCCTCAATGAGGCTTGGTTCATGTTTTAAAGTGGAATTTATTTACCCAGAGAAGATCTTCTCAAAATATAGAATCTGGTGTTTTGCAGAGTTTTATTCAATAGTCAAAATTTCCATCTTTATTCATGAAGCCTAAGCCAGAGAAATTGCTCACTTCACTGAAAAACCAGGAATGTGAAATTTAACCTTTAGAATCTGGAGATTCTAAAATAATCTCACCTTCCCATGTCTCCCTTCTCCTCTGTGCCTTGAGGCCACCCTCCCTGCCACCCTCCCCCTCTTGTGTTAACTCTGAAAGACTTGAAGAGAGGGGGTTGGATTTGGAGTCAGACAGAGGAATTTGGAAACTTGCTGAATCTATTACTGGCTACCAAGTGATCTCATACAAGTTGCTTAGTCTGTCCAAACCAGTTTCATCCCTGTAAATGAGAACAGTAAGAATTCTCCCATAGTCTTTTATTTGTTTTTTTTGTTTGTGCTTTGGAGAACATTTTAGTATAGCTTCTAGTATAGGAGATGACACTCACTTGTCATATTAGATCTATGGCCCCTGAGAATTCCTAAGTATCCTCATATATTTTTCCCTGATTTGCATGCAAATGTTGAGGTCTGTGCTCATCAGTTAAGTTGCCAATTGTCCTGGAACTTATATGCATAGTCTTCCTTAAACACTCTCCAAGACTTTCAGGATTCATTTTTGTAGAGATGTTTTTGCTCAGTTCTTTTCTGTGTTACCCTTCACACAGTCTGCGCTGATTGGCAGGAGCTGACATCTCATGCCCCCTCCAACCCAGCAGAAGTGTCACCCCTCCATTATTTGTGGTACAGTTGTTGGTGCTCATGCTTACCACTGGCCCATTTATCCTCTTCCAGGATTCCAGAGGCCACAGTCTGTATCTTAACACCTCAGCTGCTTATACTCCCAAATCCTTGCCCTGTGTTCCAAATCCTCTCACAGTTTCTCACCATTCCTTTAGGGAGACAGAACTTTAACTAGAGCCTCTTGAACATGGCAGTTCATTTTTTCCCACCAAGCATTTAACATGATTTCATTTTAAAACTTTTCACTTGGTATCTTTGAGCATTTCCTGTAACAGTAATTGGATATTTCTAGTACCAAAATAGTGTGAAGTACATAAAAGATTTTCCTAAGTGTTCATTGAATTAATTAATTTGCTATGCAGAACAATTTTGAGTTATGTATGACCCCTGAAATTTCTTGATATATTTCATTTTCAAGAGAAAATACACCCACCCAGAAGCCTGTTATCCATTTGTGTGATGTTGTCATCTCAATAATGTTGTATGTATGAACTCATATGGCATGTAAACTTTTGAATGGGCTGTTGTCACTCAGCATAATTCCCTTGAGATTCACCAATTTTCTATTCTCAAGAATAACAGAAAGAGGGAAAGGAGGTGGATATGGTTATAAAAGGACAACATAAAGTTTTCTTCTGGCAATAAAGTATTTTGTATCTTGACTGTGGTGGTGAATACAGGAACGAGCACTGGTGGTCAAACTACATAAACACACACACACACACACACACACACACGGTTACAAATAAGACTATGAATATCTGAATGAGATTAGTGGATTTTTATCTTTGTCAGTATCCTTGTTGGGACATTGCACCATGATTTTGTAGGATGTTGCCTTATGAAGAAATTAGATAAGGTATTCATAAGCTCTCTCTATTAATCTTAGGACTATATGTCAAAATCACCAATGATTATAATATATAAAGCTTAATTAAGAACATGTTATAGAAATTTATAATTATTAGAGTAAGACAGCATTTTTTTTTTTGGTACCAGGGATTGAACTCAGGAGCACTCAACCACTGAGTCACATCCCCAGCCCTATTTAGAGATAGGGTCTCACTGAGTTGCTTAGCACCTTGCCTGCTTAGGCTGGCTTTGAACTTGCCATCCTTCTGCCTCAGCCTCCTGAGCCACTGGGATCACAGGTGTGAGCCACTGTGCCTGGCAAGATAGCATTTTTGAAGAATCATATAACTTGCTGATGATTTTTTATCAGAGTTTGAGGAAATTTTGTATTCGCTATTTTAAAGAATTTAATGAGTACAAAAAGGGCCTGGGGCAATTATCCCTTTACCATCTAAGATAAAAACAGTCCTACTATTATACAATGAAGTGATGGAGACCAGTTTCTATAAACAACCCAAGAGAATAACATATGTATTAGTTACCTAGGGCTACCATAACAAATTACTACAAAAAAAAGTGATATGAGCAACAAAAATTTATTTTCTCCAATCCTAAGCAGAAATCCAAAATCAAAGTGTGACCTGGGCTGAGTTTCCTTTGGAGACCCTAGAGACAAATTCTTCCTTGCCCTTTTTAGAATCTGATGGCTCCAGGTGTTTGTAGGCTTACAGACACATGACTTCAATCAATGAACCTACCTTCATATGACCTTCTTTCTCCTCTTCTCTTTTTCTATATCTTATAAGGATAGTTGTCATTGGATTTAGGGCTCACTCAAATAAGACCGGATGATCTCTGAAAACCCTAATTTAATTCCATTTGCAAAGAAAGGACTTTTTTAAAAAATAAGGTCATCTTTGAAAGTTCCAGGGGTTAGAACATGGACATACCTTTTGTAAAGAAGTACATCATTTAGCCCACTATGAGCAATAATGGAGTCATCATCCCCTATTCTTTCAACAAATATTCTTTCAACACCTAATAGGAATATAACACAATCCTGCCAATGACACTCCATGCACCATTCCTTTCGAACAATTTATAGTCACCTAGTAGAGAGAATGCATGACAAAGCTTAGGAAGAGTGAATTTAAGGAATGTATAAGTACTGCTGAGGAACATTGTCAAGCATAGGAGATAAGAGAAGTCTGGTTCATTGTAAACTGGCTTTAGGTGGAGTCATTCTTTTGCATGTGGACATAGTTGTTCCAGTACCATTTGTTGAAAAGTCTATCTTTACTCCATTTATTCTCTCTTCTTTTTTGTCAAAGATTAGTTGACTGTGTTTATGTGGGTCTATTTCTGGGTTCTCTATTTTGTTCCATTGATATATTTTTATTTTTTCCATTGTCTTTGTTTTTCTATAACAGAGTATCACAAGTTGGGTAATTTACAAAGAAAATAAGTTTACTTAATTCACAGTTCTGGAGGCTAAGGAAGTCCAAGGACATAGCTGTGGCATCTGGCAAGGAGATTTGAATTATAACATGGCAGAGGTGAAAAGGCAAGAAATAACATGCAGAAAAGAAAGCATGAGGGCCAGATTCGCTTTTGTAACAACACACTCTTGCCAATAATTAGCCAACTTCCACAATAAAGGTGTTAATCAATTCACAAGGGCTTTGCCCTCATGACCCAAGTATCTCTCAGCAGGTACCTCTCACCTCCCAACAATGCTGCAGTGGAAATCAAGCTCCCCCAAATAAATTTTGGGTACACATCTAAACCACAGCAACCATACTCTCTTGATCAATATAGCTTTATAGTAAGTTTCAAAGTCAGGTATTTCAGTTCCCCAACTTTGTCCTTTTCCTTCAATATTCAGTTGCTTATTCTAGGTCTTTTGCCTCTCCATACAAAATTTAGAATCCATTTATCGGCATCCACAAAATAACTGCTGATATTGATATTGTGTTGAATCTATAGAAAAGTCAGATGGAACTGACATCTTGACAATGGTATTTTCCTAGCCATAAATGTTCTTGTATGATTTCTTGTTATGTAGTTTTTTTATGATTTCTTTCATCAGAGTTTTGTGGGTTTCCTCATAGAGATTTTGTACATGTTTTATTAGATTTATTCTTACATATTTCATTTTGTGGGTGTTAATATAAATAGTACAGTGTTTTTAGTAGAATGGGGGGGGGGGAGAATAGGGAAAGGGAGAAGGAGAGGGGCACTGGGGATTGAAATGGAGTACATTCCATGCCTGTATGATTTTGTCAAAATGATATCACCCATAATGTATAACTATAATACACTAATAAAAAAGAAAAAATAGTACTATATTTTTGTGTCAGATTCTAGTCATTCACAGATCATATATAAGAAAGCAATTAACACTTCTACATTAACTTTGTGTCCTAAAACTTGCTGTAAACCTTCATTATTTCCAGAAGTTATTTTTTATGGTGGGCAGGGAGTCAAGTCTTTTAGATTTTCTAATGATGATCATGTCATCTGCAAACAATGACAGTTTTATTTCCTCTTTGTCAACACGTATATATTTTCTTTTTCTTGTCTTCTTGTATTAGTTTAAACTTTTAGCATGATCTTGAAAGGGAGGGGTGAAAGGGCACCATTGTCTTCTTCCTAATATTAAGTAACAGAAACATTTTTAAATTCTCACCATTGAATATGATATTAGCTCTAGGGTTTTTGAAGAAGTTCTTCATAAATTTGGAGAAAGATTTTTTTTTTGTATTCCTAATTTGCTGAGAGTTTTTATAATGAATGAATGTGGGTTTATCAAATGCTTTTCCTGTATCCATTGATAGTATCATGTTATTTTTTCCTATGAATATGATAGATTATATTCTTTGATTTTCAAATATTAAACCAGCCTAACATACCTGGGGGAACCTTCCTTAGCTCTGTCATATAGTTATTTTTATATGTTGCTGAATTCAATTTGCTAATATTCAATTGAGAATTTTTATGTTTATGTTCATGAGAGTTATTGGTCTTTATTTTTTTTGTAATGCATTTGTCAAGTTTTGAGATTAACATAATGCTGACCTTATAGAATGAAAAACAAAGTTTTCCTTCTACTTTTTTCTATCTTCTAAAAATATAACAGAGAATTGTTATAATTCCTCCTTAAACCTTTGGTAGAATTAACCAGTGAATCCATCTGTGCCTGATGCTTTCTGTTTTTTGATTCAATTTCTTTAATAATATAGGCCTATTTAGGTTGTCCATTTTTTCTTATAGGAGTTCTGACAGACTATATCTTTTAATAATTGATTCACATCATCTGGGTTATCAAATTTGTCATCATAGAGTTGTTTGTAATATCCCCCTATTATCATTTTAATGTCCCTGGAAATATGTAGTGATGGTCTCTCATTTTCTTAGTAGTAATTTTCTCTTATTAATTTGCTGGCTGGAAGCTTATTGATTTTGTTGATCTTTCCAAAGAACTAACTTTTGTTTCTCCACCCAAATTTTTACTGGAGTCTTCATTTGTTCAACTCTATTCTGCTTCAGCCTGTGGCACAGTTTTGCTGTTGAGATTTTACTTCATCACCATCATTAAGATTCCACTGATACATTTTTTTTCAACATACCATTTCCCCTTGCTATTGCACTGTCTTCTTCATTTATCTTTCTTTGGTCTCTGACTTACTATCAGGGACTCTCCTCAGGTGCCAGGTGACTCTTGATGTCACCTTGTGTTGAAGAGTGAGAAACTAAAGCTCTATGTATCATTGTGTCAGTATAAGAATTTCTGTTCTAGGTTGGCCTGCAGAGTACGATATCAACAATGAAAATATTTATTCTCCTTAATATATATGCAATCTATTCTATTTTGTTCAAACTCCTGTCCAAGATTTACATAACCTAACATAATCAGGCACTTTCCTATCTCCCTGACCTCATTCCTTCTTCTCTCCTGTTAACTCCATGACAGTCACATTTGCCTTCTTGCTGTTCCTCAACCTGCTAGACTGGTTTATGCTTCATGGACTTTATATTTGCTATAACACTCAGCAAACATTTGTTCAAAGAATGACTGAGGGGAATATTACCATGATTAATACAGTATCTACCCTGGAGAATAAATATTAAACCAACCCCCCCCCAAAAAAAAACTATTTAAAACACAATTGCTTCTCAAAGGATTTATTATAAATTACTAAATTTATTATAAACTACCTCCTGTGAGAGGCCATCTTCATCACCGTGTGTGCAATATAGATAAATTTTTATTTATAATAGAAATATTGTAGTTTTTAATTCAGTTCAACAACAACAAAATACATGCACCCTTTGTACATACTATGTATTGTATTGTCAACGAAGTTTATCAAGATTAAAAACACTATCTCATGTATGAAACAACTAATTAAACTAAGACCACCATGTTGGACAGTTTTTTGCCATAATAACAAATATCTGAGATAATGAATTGTAGAATGAAAAGATTTATTTTGGCTCGCAGTTTTGGAGGTTCTAGTTCATGATTCATTGGTCCTGTTATTTTGGGGCCTGTAGTGAGGCTGCACATGATGGCAAGGGCATGTGCCAGAGTGAAGGGAACAAAAAGGAGAGAGGCGAAGTGGCTAGTATCCCTGGACCCCCTTTGAGAGCACACCTCCAAGGACATAAAGATCTCCACTGGATCCCACCTCTTAAAGACTCTGCCATCTCCAAATATTGCCACCATGGGTACTAAGCCCTTAACATGTGGCCTTCAGGGCAGGGGGGTGGGGCAGACATCCAAGAACCAAACTGTAGCACCCACTATAAATGAGTCATGATCAAGTCATCTGTATAACAAAGTCTATTGCATTATTGATATGGGCTAAAAAATCTTGATGAGAACTTATACTTCAACAAATCTGCATTCTATCAGCATGTGTGTCTTGTTTTTGTTCTGTCTCTCCCCATTTTGTATGATTCTTCATTTTAGTCCACTTCAGGATTCGGATTACTGCCTGGTGGTCATGATCCTTGCTTCTACTCTCTTCTCATGCTGATCTATTGATCTTACCATAGTATTTATGTCATTTAATTGATGAAGAACCTGAATTTTTTTCAAAGGTTACACTACCATACTCACTTGCCCCTTCCCCCTCTCATGAACTCAACCTATCAGTAAAATTTCACCCTGTTTTCTTCACATGACTCTCTCATTCCTATCATGATGCACTTATTTATACAAATTATGGACCTTACATGGCTTTTCTTTCAGTTCATCTTTATTTATTTTGAGAGAGAGAGAGAGAGAGAGAGAGAGAGAGAGAAAGAAAGAGAGAGAGAGAGAATGAATCTTTTTTGTAGATGGACACAACACAATGCCTTTATTTTTATGTGGTGCTGAGAATTGAACCCGGGTCCTGCCCGTGCTAAGCGAGCGCTCTACCACTGAGCCACAATCCCAGCCCCCTTTTTTTTTTCCACCCATATACCAAGTCTTTTCTTCCAACTCCATAGATTGCTTTATAATCTAGTTCCTATTCTGAGAGTATTAATTTGTGTATAAAGTAAGTGTTCAAATTGTCTCTTCTGTGTTGATTTTTTTTCCTTTGACTCTACCATAATCCCAGCAAAATAAGGAAAAATATCATATGTTCTTATGTTTCCCTCACAAAATTAGACATATAATATTAAACAAATAGAGAGCATTCATTCAATAGCATCTGTACGGAGGAGGGCATCAATGGTCCATAAAATCTGTCATCCAGGGACTTGGTCTTATTCTGGTTGCTCTGCCATCCTCTTGGTTTCCTCTGAGTTCAGGAACACATTGCTTCTATTCACATGACATCGAGAACTCTGTCACTTGATCATGTTCAGCTGCAGAGGAGTCTTGTCATCTCTAGCTGGGTGGAGACATGCCCGACAAAGCTCTACTGCTGTGAAGTCAGAAGAACAGATGTTGGTAGACAATTAATAGTCAACTCCAGTATCTTAACATCAATAAATATTGTACATAGAAACTTGATTTTTCAGTGTGTCTATATTTCAGAAAAGATCTGGATGCTTTTACTCAGAGGTTGATTTCATTAGAGAGAAAATCATTTCAAATGGAAAAATAATGAAAATAATTCACCAATCTGAACTTATAAAAATAACCAGTATTTATATATCGAAATTATAAAATAAATACCTCTAAAATTGGGCAAACAATTTTGTTGTCCCTGATAATTATTCGTGGTATTAAAAAATGAGAAACATTGGTAGCTTAATAAAATAAGCTTTATAAAATAAAATAGATGATCTCTGCTAATTAGACTGGCTAATTAGAGGTTTTTTAAAACCTCAGTATACACTTTAAGCATCTCAACTATTTCTTTCTTTATTTTTTTTTACAAAGTACAAAGTAAATCAAAGGTTATGTCAATAAAAGATAAGCAGGGCATTTTTAACAGGAGAGGATTCTTTCATTTGCTAGGCAATATTCTTTTCTCTATTAAATCTAATTAATTCTAAACTGTTATTATCACCACTTGGGAAGAAGCAGCAAGCAAAATTCTTGCCAAACTGTGGGTAGACCTATATTTTTCCCAACCTACACTTTTTTACTTTTGTTCCTTAGGAGCTGTTAACAATTACTTTATATTTATACAAGTACAGAATTTAGTCTTTATCAATTTTGCCACCTTCTGTTGAAGTGATAGGTAATGTTAGAGACTGTTTTTGTCCTCCTGGATATTCCTTGAATATTGGACACATGTCCCCACCTACGGGATTTTCACTTACTGTATTTTCTGTATAGAATGTTTGGAAAATATCCTTGACTTCTTATAGGTCTCCTCAAATCATCTGGGAGACCTTCCCTGAAGCAGAACAGAAGTGATCATCAGAGAAGGAAGTCTAGAATAAACCTTATGAAACTCCACAAAAGAAAGATATTCAAACCAGGCATGATGGAGCATACTTATAATCCAAGAGGCTCTCTGAAGACTGAGGCAGCAGGATCACAAGTTCAAAACCAGTCTTAGCAACTTAGAGAGGCCCCAAGCAACTTACCAAGACACTGTTTCAAAATTAAAATAAAGAAAGAAATAAAAAGTGTTGGGAATGTGTCTCAGGGCTAAGTGCCCCCGGGTTCAAGCCATTCCCTACCATAAAGAAGGAGGAGGAGGAGGAGGAGGAAGAGGAGGAGAAGGGCAGACATTCAAGAAAATTTTTCAAAGGAAAAATTGGACTCCACACAATTTTTTAATTATAATTTGTTATATATGACAGCAGAATGAATTACATTCATATTACATATATAGAACACAATTTTTCATATCTCTTGTTGTATACAAAGTATCTTCACACCATTACTGTCTTCATACATGTACTTTGGATAATGATGTCCACTTCATTCCACTATCATTTCTAACCCCCTCCCTTTCCCTCTCACCCCTTTGCCCTCTCTAGAGTTCATCTAATCCTCCCATGCTCCCTGTCCCACTATGAATTAGCCTCCTTATATCAGAGAAAACATTCAGCATTTAGTTTTTTGGGATTGGCTAACTTCACTTAGCATTATCTTCTCCAACTCCATCTATTTAGAATAATTTAATTCTCTTTTTATTTCTGAGTAATACTCCATTGTGTATATATACCACAATTTTTTTTAATCCACTCATCTACTGAAGGGCATCTAGGTTGGTTCCACAATTTAGCTATATGAATTGTGCTGCTATAAATATTGATGTATCTGTGTCCCTGTTGTAGGCTGTTTTTAAATTCTTTAGGTATAGACTGAGGAGAGGGATAGCTGGATCAAATTGTGGTTCCTTTCTCAGTTTTCCAAGGAATCTCCATACTTCATTTCATATTGCCTGCACCAATTTACCAGCAGTGTATGAGTGTACGTTTCTCCCTACATCCTCACCAACACTTTATGTTTTTGGTATTCTTAATAGCTACCATTCTGACTGGAGTGAGATGAAATCTTAGTGTGGTTTTGGTTTGCATTTTTTCTCTAATTGCTAGAGATGATGAACATTTTTTCATATATTTGTTGATTGATTGTATATCATCTTCTGAGAAATATCTGTTCAGGTCCTTGGCCCTTTTGTGTATGTGTGTGTGTGTGTGTGTGTGTGTTTAGCTTTTTGAGTTCTTTATATACCCTAGAAATTTGTGCTCTATCTGATGTCTAGGGGGTAAAAATTTGCTGCCAAGATGTAGGATCTCTATTCACCTCGCTGATCGTTTCTTTTGATGAGAAGAAACTTTTTAGTTTGAATCCATTTCTTTGTCTAATGTAAGATAATTGTAATTTTGTGAACTCCACACAATTTTGAGGGGGAAAAATGTTAGTACTTCATGAGAAGAAAAAGAGATTATAGAATTTGAAAGGGCATCTTTTGATGGATGATAAAATTGGTACACGTAATTCGGAGTAAGGATGGAAAGAGAACATCAGCAGGTGTAAATCACTTATTTTTGAGCTCAACAGTGGAGGAAGTGGTTTGGTAAATAACTAGAAACCATAAGGTCAACCTTGCTTTTGTTCATTTTGTTTTTTGTTTTTTTGTTTCTTAGAACTGTTGAAGCAGTTTTAAAATCTGATAATGATTTAAAAATGTATCTATAGAGAAGAAGTGACTAAAGATTTTTCAAAAATTTATGAAAATCAGAGAAAATAGAATTGTTCTTTGCAGTCCAGATGAACACCTGGAGGGGCTCTGCTTTAGAAATCAAGAGCAACATGACTTCCTTAGAAGAGGTTAAAAGGCCTGTTGAAAGGATGATGCCGAAGCGAATCAGAGATGATGTCCCCAGTCTTTCCTGTGCCATAGGAGGAAACATCATCTACTAAATGATCAGGGAAAGGTCAGGACATAATCAACATGGAGGAAATCAAGAGGCTATCTCTGGGTCTGGGGCTGTAGCTCAGAGGCAGAGCACTTGCCTAGCATGTGTGAGGCACTGAGTTCTATACTAGCATTGCATAAAAAACTAAACAAATAAAGCATGCTGTCCATCTACAACTATTAAAAAAAATAAGATGAGGTCAACTCTAATGTAATAGGTGGGAGGCAGGAAGTCTGAGTTTAAAATTTCATCTGGCTAAAATTTTCTATATATCTTCAGCCAAATCTGATTCTTCCCCAGCAATATGAAGAAACTGAACACACAATCTCAAAAGTTCTTAATGTTGTGTGCTGAATTCTGTGATTGGTGGTTAAAATAACTTCTGGAAGCAGAGGGTTTTCCTGAGTCAGTGAGAAGAAAATGAAAGGGTCAAGCAGCTGCATGAAGGTCCAATAGAAACAGAAATGTTGAGTAGGATCTGAACCATGCTGCCTTTTCCTCTAAGAATCCTGAGTCTAGGAAACAGCAGTGGAGAAAGCAAGTCATGGTAGTAGTCTCTCATAGAAGACAGTGGTACACGTCTGCAGAATGTCAGGGTCAAGGACATCTAGCCTAGTGGAGAAGATAGTTTTATAGACAAAGCTGCTTGGTTTGCGGAGTAAGTCCTGTTTCATGAAGAGGGCCCTAATGGGAAAAAGTGCATTAAGGAACACTGAGACTTGGTGATCTCTCTAAAGTTAGAATGCTGGCTGCAGGGGATGAAGAAGAAAAAGGAGAGTGTTATAGTCAGTTTTTATACTGCTGTTACTAAGAGACCTAATAAGAATACTTTTAGAGGGGAGAAAAGTTTATTTTGGGGCTCACAGTTTCAGAGGTCTTAGTCCATAGAAGGCCATCTCCATTCCTTGGAACTCAAGGTGAGGTTGAAC
Source organism: Marmota monax (assembly GCF_021218885.2). NCBI lineage: Eukaryota > Metazoa > Chordata > Mammalia > Rodentia > Sciuridae > Marmota > Marmota monax. The sequence continues at coordinate 10,268,646 of NW_026694617.1, forward strand.
CTCAGGGTGAAAGAGTGTGGCAGAAAGAAGTAGCTCACATGATGATCTGAAAGCAGAGAGAGAGAGAGAGAGAGAGAGAGAGAGAGAGAGAGAGAGAGAGAGAGAGATCCCTATCAGAGGATAAATTCACTGATTGGGTTTTAAAACTCTATAATCTAATCACTTCACCTATAAACCTTCTTGCATAGTCTCACACATGAGATTTGGGGAACACCTCACATCTAAACCATAACAGAGAGGCATAGAGAAATTTGAAACAGTGCAGGTAAAGAGTTCACAGTTGAATTTCATTGGAGTAGCACTGCCTACTAAAGATGAGACCTGCATATTGCTCTCCATAACATAAATGATGTTAATTGCAGAGAAATTACAAAAACAAATGCAATATGGCATCAACACTATTTTGTAATAAAAACACTGAGGTGGCTAAGGCTATTGCATATAGAGAAACAGATTTTAAACCTCAAGTATAATTGTGATGAATGTGGGGACAGAGTATAGAGAATTGTGCATTGGAAGGTTCAAAGAAGGGTGGAGGTGAATTGCATTCTCTTCGAAGCAGTGTGATGTGTGTGTTGGGGGGGTGGTGAGAAAAGTGTGGGGTGCTGAACAACGAAGAGTTAACAAGGGCTATATACTGAGAGACAGAAGAGTCAACAGGAACCCCAATAAAACAAGGAGTTACGGAAGAAAACTACTAATCTTAAATTAAGGAGAATGGGAGAAGGTAAAGCCTCCATAATAGACCAAAACTGAATATAAGGAAAAAATAATTTGCATCAAAATGAGTGGGAAAAACAATATAGTAGAGGGAGATAACAAAAACATTTATAATGCCTAGTTAACAAAGCACTCAATAAGTTCTGTTAAGTACTAATTACTTATTTGTTTAGTGATTGCCTACCTCTTCTTCAATCTCATCAGCTTTTTTTTTTTTTTTTTTTTTTTATGGTGTCTCCAACTCTTACTAGACAGAGAAGTTGAGGTCAGTCCAGCAGAGGCTATCTGGTGTCAGGATTAGGACTCGTGACTGTGACTTAGGTATGGATTTTCACTTACAATAAGAAAACTGAGCATAGTATAGAATTTTGGGGAAAGCTAAGAATCAAATACTGGTGAGATCAAGAAGTAATTTCAAATTCAAAAGGTCAAAGGCAGGATTAAGTTTGCACTGCTGGATCAACAATTTGGCACACGCTAGACGGATAGACTGTAATTCAGAAAAAAAGTAAGAAACAGCGATTGATCTAATCATTCTGTAAGGTAAACATATATATCAAAACATCACATTATATCCCATAAACATATAACCTATACAATGTTCCATGTCAACTAAAAATGAAACAAATAAGAAAGAAAAGTAAGGAGCATTCATAGAAGGGGTTTTGGTGAGACCTCCTTCATTCTCATTAACTCATGCCATGTGGGTATGTTGGTAGTTTTAAAGGTTAACAGTGGGGGCAGGTGAAATTTGCTCTTGAACATTCATCTGAAAAGTGGTGATGCTTGGTAAGGTCTCCTGTTTTAAATCTCAGTTTAAGATAAAGGTCTAGACCACCATGGAAAGGCAAATTGTCCACTGTGGACAATGGATTCACAATTTATTTACTCAGTTGCTCTTAAATTCTCCTGCCTTTCAAAGCCACCTTTCCTTTAATCCAAGAGACTAGCTGGGACCACCATCTTGTGTGCTGTTGGGAGGAAAGTACAGCCTTCTACACAGGTGTATTTCCATGTCTCCCTGCTCTCCTGTCACTGGTAGTTCCTGTTCCCTTTTGGTCTTAATCCCTGCTTTTACCTTGAAATTCTGCAGCATCCTCTTTGTCCTTTATCACATTGCAAGTGTCCCCTACTCTTGCTCCTGCTTTTACCAATACATCCCTAAAACTGATCTACTTTATGTAATAGATGTCTCTGAAGGGTTGGAAAATAGGGCCCTAAGGTCATTTGTTCATAAACAGTTTAAAACACAATCACCTAGACTTTTTTTCTGGGTGCTGGGCATAATACATAGAACAATAAAGATAAAATCCTTGTCTGCCTATTATTTACATTTTATTTGGGGCACAGACAATAATTTTAAAAGATGTATTAAGGTTGCAATTCACTTCCTTTGTTAGACAAATAGTGCTGATTACTACTTAAGAATTTAGAAAAATATTCAGGCATGGCTTCTCTAAAGGGTTGCTTTTTCTTTCCCAGAGCCTTGTTTCTCTGAAAAACAAAGAATACAAGGAAGAAAGAGGTCTTTTGATGAAGGTTCCTGTAGACAAGGGGGTTCCTGCAAGCAGTTTCCGTGCTCCTCTCCTGGGGAGGCAATACAAAGGGTGCCCTCACAGGATTCTGAAGAGGAAGGAGTCTGAGGACGGGCTCCGTCTTGGGACAGTTTGTTCCTGGTTTCTATCTCCTGGGATGGGTGTGGTCTGACATATGAAGTCACCTTTTTATCAGTACCACCTAGAACCTTACTCCAGGGTGGAGGGCCTCTCCTTCTTATCTATATTCTGAGGCACTTCCCTACATATTTGCACTTGTGCCTCCTTACATTGATAAATGGTTTTTACTTAGTTCTACGACCACTCTTTTCTCTGGAACTCTTGGTTCTGAGCTCATGATTAATACTTTTAGTTAATGTCCTTCCCTTTAATTACTTTAGTAATTTGTGGAGGTGAACTTTCTCTGTTGTCATTAGTACGGATAGCTTGGTGTTTTATATATTCCATTAGAAAATGGTGCAGAAAAGGATGGTCTCCTCCCAGATAAAAGGAATGGGGACTAGTCTCAGACCAAAAAAAGGTTGTTTCCCAAATCCTCTTAACTACAGATGTTATTTCTCTTTAAAGATCCATAGACATTGTTACCAGCGGGATACTCTTACTTTCCCCTAAACTTTCTTGCCTCGGTTTAAATCTTTCTTCTAAAACTTCTATTTCAGTTCTAACTTTTACAATCCCTTTTCTCCCCTGACTTCCAAGGGGAAAAATTTTTAAAAACCTTAATTATGTAAACACTTTTATTTTTCATTGCTTTAACTATTCCAATTCATAGATCCTCATAACACTAAACGACGATGAACAGAAAGGTTACCATTTGGCCAGGTACAGTGATGCACACCTGTAATCCTAGCTACTCAGGAGGCTGTTTTGTTTTGTTTTTGAGAAACAAAATGATAACGTTTATTTTAAGATCACAAAAAGAGAAAGAAAGGCACTTTTTTTCAGCTCCCATATGTAATAGATGCAAGCTTGTAATCTTTTTTTAATAGGAATATTTCCTTCTTGCTACAAATTCATTGCATCCAAAGGGAGTTAATAGAGGGAAGGAAGAACTAGGTTTGGGATGAATGGATGTAAAATTTCATGAGATTTCAGGGATGATGAATTTTTGTTTAGAGATGTGGAATATAAACTGAGGAATGAAAAGAACTTCTTAACTTCAGATGGATATGACTTCTGTCAGTGCTTTAAGAGAAGGGGTTTATGGGAATTTAAAGCAGAGAACAGTTCACATATATAGAGACTTAGAAATGCCTAAATACAGATGCAGAAAAGCACCCTACCTGTTTGCTTCCAACATCCTAAGCACAGTTGTGTGGAGTCAATACAAAGTGTATACCAACCAATTATATCCAGGCATGCTTTGGAAGAGCCATGTTGATTGACCTTATATGTGGAAAATAAGTCAAAAAAGTTTTTTTTTGTGTGTGTGGGGGGCTTGCGGGGGTACCAGGGTTTGAACTCAGGAGTACACTTGGCCTCCGAGCCCACATCTCCAGCCTTATTTTATATTTTATTTAGAGACATGGTCTCACGGAGTTGCTTAGTGCCTCACTTTTGCTGAGGCTGCTTTGAACTCGCAATCCTCCTGCTTCAGCATCCTAAACCGCTGGGTATACTGGTGTGCCCCACAGCATGCCTGGCCTGTTTTGTTTTTGTTTTTGAGAAGCAAAATGATAACGTGTATTTTAAGATTATGGTGCTTTTCAATGAAAGGTTGAAACATGCTCACCACTTTTACATTGCCTGTGCCCATTTTTCTACCCAATTAATAAATACTGAAACAATACCCCTGAAGAGAGGAGAAAGAAGTTCTTCTCATTTCTGAACTCTTGGCAACTGCACTTGAGGCTACAAAACCCAGATGTGAAGTCCAATGTTGTTGCTTAGTATCGATCTTTATGGGCTAGAGTATCCCTATGTGGAAATGGGTATATCATTTCCTTGCAGGGGCTGAGAATTCTTTTTTGTTCTTGTTGTTGTTCTTTTAGATATATGTGACAGTGGAGTGTATTTTGACATATTATACATACTTGAAATATAACTTACTCTAATTAGGATCCCATTCTTGTGGCTGTACATGATGTTGAGTTTCACTGGTTGTATATTCATATATGAACATGGAAAAGTCACGTCTATTTCATTCTACTGTCTTTCCTATTCTGGTCTCCCTCCCTTCCTTTCATTCCCCTTTATCTAATCCAATGAACTTCTACCCTCCACACCCCTATTGTGTGTTATTATCTGAGAGAACATTCAACCTTTGTTTTTTGGGGGGATTGGCTTATTTCATTTATCATGATAGTCTCCATTTACCTGCAAATGCCATAATTTCATTCTTTATGGCTGAGGAATATTTCATTGTGTATATGTACCACATTTTCTTTATACATTGATCTGTTGAAGGGCACCTAGGTTGGTTCGATATTTTAGCTATTGTGAATTGAGCTGCTGTAAACATTGATAAGAGTTTTGTTTAATACAAAAAATCATGGGTGATTTGCCTTCCAAAAGAACTGACTAGAATCTGAGTCTGCATTAATGCAATTATAGCCTAGTATAACAGTCCTATTCCACAATATTTACCATGGGTAATAAATGAAGAATTTCTAGCATGGTAATGAAATACATCTATTGGTAACATAATCATTAATGGACTGTTTGTTTTGTTGAATACATTTTTATTTGACCATAGTAAGACATGGTTTTACTTCTGTAAAGCAAATAATCTTTATACTTAATCTAGTAATTTGAGGGGAAACTTGGATTGGGGTTTGTTGATTTTCCTCCCCCCTCTCCATGTTGATGTTCTTAAGAGAACAATTATAGTGTTTTTTTTTTTTAAATTGTCATTACTAAAGTTGGGTGACCAGTATGGGTAAGATGCTATAGTATAATTGTGTGCAAAGGGTCAGAGATAAGAACACAACATAAACAAGGTCCACAAAGATCCAGGGACCTCAACAATGTTGAGGTTACAAATCATGCAAATGTGCAGATAGGTCCCCCAGATGTAGGCAGAGAAGGGGCCCAACTTCCTAATACCTCAAGACCTGTGGGAGGGGTTTGACTCCTTACCATCTCCCCTGAAGGCCCAAGGCTAGGAAACCCGTGGAATCCCTTTTTATTTTTATTTCTCTAAATTTAGGGCTTACCAGGCAGAATGCTTCACCTATTTAGGGGAGGCAAACACGGTGAGTGTTAGAATGACAAGCTCCTCTCCAGAGAGGCTGCGCCTGCTGAATCTCCTGACAGTAGCCTCTGGGTACTGGGTCACCCTGAGCTGCTTCCCTCAGGGAAGCACTTGCTTTATTGGGAGAATAAAAATACAATCCAGGGACTGGTTTCCTCAGCTGTCAAATGATGGACTTGACCCAGATGATTCATCAGGTTCTTTTCAATTCTTACCTTCTGCAAAATGTAGTGGAAATAAAAGTTTTGTTTTAAACGAGTGCTTTTATTTATAAGTTACTGGAGTACAGAGAAATAAATAAGAGGAAATTTGATGACTAATTTGTTCATGTTGGACAGCCAAATGGGATAATTAAATTCCAACGTCAATTTGGGGGGCCTACTTTTTCTATTTGACTGTCTAGCATTATCAAAATAAATGTTAACTGCCAAAAAATCTCTCTCTTTCTCCCACCTTTCTGTATGCTTAACCAATACTGCTCTAGTGCATAAAGGAAGTTGCTACCTTTTCTCAGTCCACTTGTGCATACAACAATGATAGTGCATGTATAGCATTATTTGAGGATGAAGGTAGAAGGAGAAAATTCTTAAAAATAGGGTAACCTATAGCTAACAGTTTAGCTCCAGTTCCTGCATTACAATGATTTCTTCTAAGTGAAATTTAGGACTCTGGAACCAGCTTTAGGCCAGTACATCAAAAGTTAGCACTGGTCAATGGTTTCTAAAGTTTTCTGGGGTTGGAATTGTCTGGAAATTAAAAAAAAAATACTGATGCTTGTTTCTTCCCACCTTCACCAGACATTATGACTTACTTGGTATGGGATGAGACCAGGAATCTTAAAAGCTCCCCTGTGATTCTAGTGTGGAACTACATTCATGAACCATTAAAATTATCAATATCATGCTTAATTAGTAAAAGGAGCTGGTTTAAAATCTATAGGGTCTATTTCTTGCAATAATTGGTCTAAGGCAATGCATTCAGAGGCACCTGCATGGGATGGTTTAAGATTCCAATCTTGTAGGCTTCTTCTGTCTCTATGTAGGCATGTTCTCTGATAATTAGTCAGTTTCAGCCCTCTCATTGATACGATGATAAACTTGTCTGCTTCATGGTGTTGTTCTGAGAATGAAGTGAGTTTGGAAAGTTCTAGAAAGTGCTTGGCACAGAGCCTGGTGCCCAGAATTCTATATATTGAAGCCATCATTCCACGTTATTCAAATTTTGAACCTATGTTTATAATAAAAAAGATATTTGAGTAGGCCTTCCTTTACTTATTTTTCTAGAGGGTTAATAATCACTGGATATTTCTTTAATATTATTAAATTAATTTCTGCCAAAGTAATAAATATATACTTTTACCCATACAACTCTCTCCTCTCCTTCATCACCCTACTTTTATTTTCCCTTATTTTTAACTCTATAATATGGAAATGATTTTATGATAATACTAGTCAACAACAGTTATAAAGAAGCATCAAATTTAATTATCCTTATATTATCTTTTATAAATCTAAGTCAGTAAGAAGCCATGAAGAGAAAATTGAAGGGATTTTATTAAACTCCTAAGTAATAGTACAGACAACTTTTCTGGAATGTATGCCTCGGTTGGCTTTTAATTAGATAGGTAACTCAAGTCATGTGATGGTAACATACTGAGAACTAATGGTTCTTATTAGTATCTGTTGAGTATATTTCTTGAAATGGTTGGGTCCAAGGCAATATGATGATAGGCACATTGTATAGTTGGCATGATTACTAAACACAGACTATGGGGGTCAACAATTTTAATGCAATCTCTCATGGTGACTCTCTTTCTAAAATCATCATGTAGAATGCGACAACTTTAATGTCAAAGAGTAAAATTCTATTGTCATTTGTTATTTTCTTTTGATTTCTACAATAGTATTAAACTAATGTAAAAATGAAATTGTACATGCTTAGCCCAACTCAAGCAAAAATGCAGGTGTTGGGGGATAAGAAAGAAGTAGGAAGATAGGTGAGCCAATGAGGCAGAAGATTAGAAGGGATTTCAGGTAATTTTTGAAGCAAAGTCTATGTTGTACTCTCAATCCTCCATAGTGAGTTGTCTTGAGTATGTAGCTAGAGCATTAAAATCTTCTCATAATCATCAGACTTCCATTACCCCTAGTTTTTTCCACTGGCATAGAACAGCCTCTATGATTTATCCCAGCATGCTGTACAAATAGACTTGTTCCTCATGTGTATCAAAATATGAAAAAGGTGGGAAGTCCTGCTTACATAGCACCATTTTCCAGTTAAATTTATATCATTACAATTAAAGTTTCTTTGGCAAAAGTGGTACTGGCAGCCAAGCCGGGGAACCTATCTTGATTTCACCCAGCTGGACTTAGGCCATGTCCAAACAGGAAATAAGCAATCAGTATGGTGGCTGGTGATGAGAGGTGTTGCAAGATTCATCAGGGATATAGGGAAGTGGCAGTTCTGGTAGCAGACTACTAGGACTGCACCCAGGGACACAGCCTAACCCTTTGGAGATGGTGAGAAGTGACTGTGACACTGTGAGTTCACAGGGCAGAGGCTCTGCTGCTGAGCTACACCTACAAGCCAGCCAAGAGACAGCACACCTTGCTCCACACACAAACTAAGCCTGCTCCAGCTTCAGTTATACTTTAACACATAGAACAGGTGTGGGGGTGGGGACCAAAACTGATAATGATGACCCGAGTAGGAACAGCTAGGAGAGGGCCCTCATACCAATATTTATAGCAGTGTAATTCACTCATGGACATCTGTTTCTGAAGAAGAAACAGAGAGGTTCCACAGAAATGGCTCAGAGGAATCCACGGTTTTGGAGCACCTTTCCAAGAGTCAATTAAATCATGGTTTCTACAGCAGCAAACTGACAGGCATTGGAAGTTGGATTACACTAATCTATGCTGAAGCTAAGATATACCAACAACACAGGACTTATTACAGAAGAGATAACTAGTACCTGAAATAACCAAAGCCACCCTGAGCAAGAAGAGCAATGTGAGAAGAATCACAATACCCAATCTCAAACTACACTGCAGGGCTATAGTAACAAAAACAGCATGGCATTGGCATCAAAATAGACATGGATCAAATGGAATAGAATAGATGATACAGAGGAAAACCCACATAGATACAGTTTTCTGATCCTTGGCAAAGGTACCAAAGACACATGTTGGAGAAAATTAAGACTCTAACAAATGGTGCTGGAAAAACTGGATATCTGTATGTAGAAGAACAAAACTAGATTTCTCTCATCCTGCACAAAAATCAACTCAAAGTGAATCAAAGATCTAGGAATTAGTGAGAAACACTGAAACTGCTGGAAGAAAACAATAATCTAATATATTGCTACAAGCACCAAAAATGATTAAGAGTCAAAAAAGACTCTTAAAGCTCAAGAAATCAAACTGAGAATCTGTAAATAGGATGACATTAAATTTAAAAGCTTCTGTAAAGCAAAGGAAACAAGACTATAGAAAGAAACTACAGGCTGAAAGAAAATCTTTTCCAGCCTCTCTTCTGACAGGTGATTAATACCAGAATACATAAAGATCATAACCACCCCCCCCCCACAAACACACATCCAAATAACCCAATCAATAAATGGGTAAATTATTTAAACAGACATTTCTATAGAAAATAAATACAAATGACCAACAAATATATATTTATTTAAAGTTTCAACAATCCTAAAAATAAGGGAAATGCAAGTTAATACCACACTGAGATTTCATCTTACTCTGGTTATATCAATATATCAATAATATGATCAGCAATAATTACTGTTGAGGATTTGGGGGGAAGATAGATTTATACATTGTTGGTGGGACTTTGAATTAGTATCACCACTTGGGGAAACAGTATGGAGATTTCTTGAAAGACTAAGAATGGAACCACAAAATGACCCCAGTATACCACTCCTTAATACTTATCCAAAAGAACTAAAATCAGCATACTATATCAATAATATATATACTATATCATACTATATACATGCATACCAATATTTATAGCAGTGCAATTAATAACAGATAAGTAATAGAACCAGCCTGGGTGCCCATCAACAGATGAAACATAAAGAAAATGTGGTATAAATGTACAGTGGGATTTTACTCAGCTGTAAGCAGAATAAAATTATGTCATTTACTGGTAAATGGATGGAACTCAAGGATATCATGCCAAGTAAAATTAGCCGGTCTCAGAAAGTCAAGGATTGAATGTATTCTTTCGTATGATGAAGGAGGGAAAGAAAGAGAAAGGAGAAAGGGAGGAGAGAGAGAGAGAGAGAGGGAAGGAAGGAAAGAGGAGAGATATATTTAAAAATGAGGGACCCTCACGAAAATAGAAGATCAATAGAATAGAGGAAGGTGACTGAGAGGGAAGGAGGGAGGTGGAGAAGGCATTGGGAAATACGGGGGAAAGAAATCTACCAAATTATGCTATGTCCATGTATGAATTTGTCACAATGAGTTCCTCTAATATATATAATTAAATGTGCCAATTAAAAAATAATAATACTGATAGAAGAGAGATCAGTAAAGTAGAGCAAGAAGATTGGGATAGGGAAAACAGGAAGGAAAGGGAAGGCACTGGGGAATACCATCAATCAAATTATGTTATGTACAGTGTGAATATGGCATAATGAATCCCACTATTTTATATAATTATATTGTATCCATGAAAAAATAGCCCAAATAATTATTTTTTAAAAAGAAGAAAGAAAGCAAAGAAAAAAAACAAAGGATGTTAAAAGGAAAAATGATTTTTATGTGGTTTGATCAGGCTGGGAGAAGCTGCTACATTGTATTTCTGCAGGTCCTACAGAAGAGGTAATGATTTATAGAAACAAAAGTCAGGAAACATACACTTACAGATTGAGCTAGGCAGTGCCAGCCAGAGAACATGTCAGTTTTAGCTTCCCTGGCACCCAGCCAGGCCAGGGGAAGTTTTCCAGTTTTCATTCTCAGCTTGAGAAACTTTCAGATGCAGGAAAATAGTTATAAGGAAGTTGTTTTTAATCTAAAAAGTTTATGCTTCTAATTCCCCTTTATCTAGTTCATCCCTTTGTGTTGAGGGAATTGGGGCACAGCATCATCTGCCTGGCAGTTCATTGTTTGACTAGTGTATAGGTCCCATCAAGGAACCCCGAAGTATAAAGAAGCCAGAAGCTTATTTCTGAAGAAGACAAAATCTGGAATATTTAATGGTTCTGCCTAGAGGAAGAACTTTAGTGTTAGTTTGCATAAGAACTCTCTTTCTATAACCTACCAGCTGTTTATTTTGGTGGGGATTGACAATTGACTCCAACCATATAATTCCCCCCAATCACTGAATGATTTTCTCTGAACATATTTATTGCTCATTATTTGTAAGTGTTTTGGTCCCATGCAGCAGGAGATTTGTCCAGTTCTTTGATCTGGCTGGTTCCCATGGGAGGGAAAGTGGCAATTTATGAGTAAGTATCACAAGACCCATTTTAGCCAATTATAAGCAACAGGAGATTTAGAAAAAGTGGCTGTTAGTCAAGTTTACCAAGAAGTCCACTGTTAAGAAATTAAACAGGTAAGAAAAATGCAGAACATGAACAAGAGCAAAGTAAATCCAGTCTGTAAAGTAAATTTGAATAAACATAATACTTTTATTTCTAACATTTTTATCTAATCTTAAAAAAAACCCAGCTTGCTATAAAAGTAGTTCTATCAGAGATTTTTTTTCATGTGCTTATTGGACATTTAAAAAATTATATATATATATATTAAATACACAACAGCAGTGGAAAGCATTACAATTCTTATTATACACACAGAGCACATTTTTTCATATCTCTGTATATAAAGTATGTTTACATCAATTTATGCCTTTATACATGTACTTTGTTGTTGTTGTTTTTGCATTACAATTCTTCATACACATATACCACAATTTTTCGTATCTCTGTTTGTATAAAAAGTATGTTGACAACCCAATTCAAGTCTTCTTACATGTACTTTGTATAATGATGTCCATCACATTCCACCATCCTTGCTAATCCCCTGCTCACTCCCTTTCCCTTCTATCTCTTCTCTATCCATCTGAGATTTTAATTAAGGAATATCTATTAGTTAGAGTTCTTCTTATATAAATCAAGGCTAATTACAATTTAGATAGAAATGTCATCATCATATTTATCACATTTTACACGTAAGAATTTGGTTATATTCCACAGAATTATAAAAATTTTGAATAAGGGCTTTAAGAATTAATACTTGCTATAAGAATCAATGTTATTTACCAATTAAGAATATATCTATATCTATATATAGATATAGATATATAGATAGATAGATGTGTTTAGCAATGCAACAAAATAATTTCCTTTAAAGTATACTAAATAACTATCATGATATACATACAGCATTGTTTGAACAATCTGATTTTTAAAGCTTTAGAGTATATGTATCAATAAAACATAGGACATAATTGTAAAACTACAGTTTATTTAGCCAGAATTATAAACTCCAAAGGGGTTTTAGAACAAGTAAAGATTTGAATAAATCCTCTCATAGGACTTAGTTTCTCTTTGAAGGGATCAAAAAGACTAATAAAATCAGTAGAAGATGTAAAATCTTTGTTCTTCAAAAAACTTGGATAATTCTAATAATCAAAGAACAAAAATGAAGAATTCTTGACCAGCTCAAAAAACCCATACGATTTTAAGATGTTCTTTTTATTATGAAAGAAAACAAAATTAGAGATTGTCATACAAATTATATGATAGAAAGATGACTCTGAAGTACATTATAAGTATCAAAAAACCTGGGATTCCTCAGTTTAGGAGGGCTATGATTATTGTAATAGTTGTGTGATTCATTTCAGTCAGAAAAAGATACCATTTCAGAATATCCTTTAAAAAATATAATTAATATAATTCCACTCATGCATTTGAGAGCATTTTGGTATATTTCTAGTTACAAATATCTCTTCTATACCAAACAATAAATTATACCCTTCTCCCTTTTCTAGGTTTATGTGTTGCTAGGTTTCACTTGAACTTTACTTCAACCCTAAAAACAAAATGAGAAGAAATATGTCTAGGGTGGGGAGTGAAACAGGAACGTAAAATTCCAAATCAGTGCTACAAAAGTTTTTTTTTTGATCATTTGGGGAAAGGATGTGGTATAAATAGGAAAATTATGAAAAGATTGCCCAGAAACCAGAATTTGGGTTCAAGTACTAAAATTTTAGAACTGAAAACCACTGTAGAAAGTTTAAATGAGGAAACTAAGGGCCAAAAGATTGTAGACTGTATCTCAAGAATAGAGTAAGAGTTTGTATTTTAGAATAAAGCCCTTTACCGGTTCAATTCTTCCACCCTCAAATCTGGGTAAATCTCTCCAATATTAATGTTGCTAGTGAGATTGGATTTTTACAGAGACATCTGGAAACATGAGTGTTCCAATTTGGCACCAGAGGGCTGGCTATTCCCAAACATTTCCCTTTCTTGCATATAATCACTGCCCACCTACCTATTCCCATCTCCTTCCTTGCCCTGCCCTCCTCTTTCATAAACACTTTGCACATTTTTAAATATACAGATTGTTTTACTTCAACAAGATTAAATGTTCTCTGGATTCTGGGGATTGGCTTACTTCACTTAGCATGATATTCTCTAACTCCATCCATTTACCTGCAAATGCCATAATTTTATTCAATTTTATTGCTGAGTAATATTTCATTGTGTATATATATATATATATATATATATATATATATATATATATATACCACAGTTTCTTTATCCATTCATCTATTGAAGTGCATCTACAGCATTTGTTATATAGAGCATTTGGTTCTACAGTTTGGCTACTGTGAATTGTGCTGCTATAAACATTGATGTGGCTGCATCACTGTAGTATACTGTTTTAAAGTCCTTTGAGTATAGACCAAGGATTGAGATAGCTGGCTTCATTTCAAACCAAAGACCAAATGTTTTCTCTGATAAACTATGCTAATCCATAATGGGGAGGGGTATTAGATGAGTGGAGGAATTTTGGATTGGCCAAGGGGGAGGGAGTGGAGTGGAGGTGGAATGGGGATAAAAAAGATGGTGGGATAAGACAGACATCATTATCCTAGGTACATGTATGATTGCACGAATGGTGTGACCCTACTTTGTGTACAATCAGAGAAGTGAAAAATTGTGCTCCATTAGTGTACAATGAATCAAAGAGCATTCTGCTGTCATGTATAACTCATTAGAACAAATAATTAATTAATTTTAAAAAATTGTTCTCTTGGAACAAGATTTGGGTCTTTATCACTGCATTTTAGAACATAAAATACTATGTGCTTGTTAATTCCTTATTAAATGTTTGTTAAATAAGCAAAAAAAATTCCCCAAAGAACTGAAATTATTCCAAAAATAGAAAAATGCAAAACAACCAAATTCACCTGGGTATCACTTTCACAAGGCTGGGAGGAAGTTGTAGTTGCAAACATCCACAGTATGGCTCTTTGTCAGGAACCAGCAGGATGGGTGTCTAAACTCACTGAAGGACTGTCACTCTGAGGATGTGCCAGTATACAATGGGTTCCTGGAGCCACGTGAATAATGGTTCTTGACAACAATTAGCAGACACTACATCTTGCTTTAATTCTCTTTCTCCTTTACTCTTGTCTTTTCTTCATAGGTATGTTGTTTATTTTTTCCCATTAAAGTAGTTTAAAGATGATGTATTTGACCAAGAATATTTATCTCCTCCCTGAGGTCAAACTAAAATGACAGTAAATAAAATAAAATTATGCAAAGGATAAATAGGAGAGAGGTCATAGGTGTCTGAAAAATTCCACTCAGTGGTTAGCAGGTGGGAAGGCATGGGGCAGTGACCACTGAATTAAGGGACTGAAGCAATTGTTAGGAGAAAAGTCTCTATTTGTCCTAAGAAGGACAATGAGGACCACTGGTAGTGGGAGAGTGTGGTACAAGAATCAGGGAAGGTGAAATGAAAGTTTAGGGTGCTGAATAGAGGCCACTTCTCTTGCTTCTCTCCCTTCCCCAGCGCCGTGGTTTTGATGTATTGGTTATTAGCTATAGCTGCTTGCTCCCTTGCAGGAGATGAATGCTTCTGACCTGGAGAAAGTGAATAAAGTGTATATAAGAACTACATTGTTGGGGCTGTGGTTGTAGGTCAGTGGTAGAGCTCTTGCCTAGTATGTGTGAGGCACTGATTTAATCTTCAGCACTACATAAAAAATATAAATAAATAGAGAAAATAAAGATCTAAAAATACAATAACATTATTATTATTATTATTATTATTATTATTATTATTATTATTATTTTAAATACATTGCTGTACTCACCTTCAATGACAACTTACCCCAGATCACTAAAACCAGGCTTATAACCTCATCCCTCAAAATAGGTCACAAAGATAAATTCCTTTGCTCCTGACAGTTTTGTGGGTAAAAGTCCTGGAATAATTTCATTGAATTGACTCAGACTGCTTGTTATTTCTGACCCAATCATTGTGGCCAGGGGAACTGGATGCTTTGGTTAACCAGACCTGTGCTATATGGGGTAGGAGAATGGTTCCACAAGAAAAATAATGCAATGTCTTACAAGAAACGAAAAGTTGGTTCTGGGGAGGCAATCAGCTTATCCTGTACAATCACTCATAGTATAGAGTGACCCTGTTGAATGGCTACAGTAGCTTTCATTGTAGCCACTGGTCAGACTCTAGAAGACTTGATATGGGCTATAACCAATCCCTGGGGCAACAAGCTGGAAACAGATTTGCACATGGCAAAAAACATGGACATATATGCATAATGAACTACATCTGAGTGCTTTCCTCAGAAGGAATCAGCAACCACAAAGTATTTCACATGGAATCTTTTCTGCTTTCAAATACTTCTAGTAAAGAAGTAAATGAACCCTTGTCAGGAAATTTACTCCCATGCAATTAATTTAATTTAATTATTCTGCTCTATCCACAGTATCTTCCAAAGTAGTTGGACATAATTCTCCATGTAATACATATCCTTATGCTTGAAGATAATTGTAAAATGTTCTCCCAGAATGAAGGACTTCTGTAGCCACAACAGATTACTCTCAACCCTTTCATCATCTTTGTGTTTCTCTTCTGATCTGGCTCCAGATTTTCTGCATTTATCTCAAGCTATGGAGTCCAATACTGAATGTGATAATCTAGGGTGATTCCCCACAACAAAGTGAAGGCAATTGCTTAAGGAAATATTTTATTTTTGCATAGCACTTCATAGATTTGAAAGGACCTTCTCAGTTATTATTATGTCATTTGAGGAAAGTATTGTTTCATCTGCTTCTTAAACTCTGATGGTTGATGTGGGTCTATGTGAAATCGGTTAGGAATACTTAGAGCTTCAGTTTGGATCAGTTTGAAGTCCATGGCGGTTCTGAGGTTATATAGAAGTTAATGTTTCATTAAGCCTCCCTTAGATCAGAAATAGTCTTGAAGATGAAATAAATCACAGGAGTCTTCTATGGTCTAGACTAGTGCTAGTAGAACTTTTGGAGATGATGAAATATTGTATGTCTGAACTTCCCAATATGGTAACTGCTAGCTTGCCACATGTGGTTATTGAATTCTGGAAATGTGCTTGATATAAGAGAGAAAATAATTTTTACTTTTATCTTTTACCTATTTAAGTTTAAATATTCATATGTGGCTAGAGGCACAATCTTTGGACTATCCTCAAGTCTGGGTTTAAACTGAACTTGTTTCTGAGATGAAGTGTAAGGCACTTTTGTAAGTCTAAGATGAATTTGATGGGAGAGAACCATCTTAATAGTATCTCAGTGTTTTCTCATCAAATTTTTCCTCAGAAATGTTGGCACCATTTGATTAATTTATGGGTTTTTTCTTTGGAAATAAATTAATAGCTACTGAGATCTTTGCTTTGGACAGTAATATGTTCTCAAGTAAGTTTACATGGACACAACAACAAAACCATGGGGTACCTAGATGGTGACAAAGCATGTTTTGGCAAAGAAAACAATTCTTTAGAGATCCTGAGTTCTAACTTCCCATCTGAGACTCAGACCAATACTGCTAAGCCAAAAGATAGTGCAGCATTTCATTTATGCATGACACACTTATTGGCATAAGAAGGTCGTATTAATGAATATACATAATAAAAAACTTTACTAATTCAATTTAACTTCTGCCATATATTTGGGCTTCATTTTTGCTGAGTTAGTTTTCAAAGCATCTTAAAAACTGGAAGCAGTGAACAGATCAGTAGGAATGTGGGTAAAGAATCATGCTTGCATTCTTACAGATATGTCCTTTTTTTATTTCGGATTTGCAGACTTTGACTTTATAAGCCTTTCCCTCTTTATTGGCCTTTGATAATCAAAAACATAGTTTTCTTTCCTCTTAAAAGTGAGGCAGCTTCATTGGAGCTCATGGTTTCAGAGGCCAGTCCATGGTTAACCAACTCCATTGCTGTGGTCCTGAGGTATGGCAGAACATCATGGCAGAAGGGTGTGGTGAAAGAAAGTGACACAGGACATGGTAGCTAGGAAGCAGAGAGCATGAGAGGAGCCAAGGTTAAAATATAATCCCTAAGGGGGCCTACTCCTAGAGACTTACTTCCCTCAGCTCTACCCTATCTGCCTACATTTACCACCCAAGAATCCATTCAAATTGTTAATTCATCAAATGGATTATAATCTGATTATTTCACCTCTGAAAATCCCTGAATTGCTTAATATGAATTTTTTCAGGGGACACCTCATATCCAAACCATAACAGTATCTATTGTCCTCTTTCAATTCTATTTTTTTCTATTATATACTTCCTTTAACATCACTTATATTCAAACAACAGTGATTGCAGTAAACCTTAATTCCAGCATTTTCTGCTTCATTTTTAGGCAAAATTCCACAAGAGTTCTTATAATGACTCTACCTTTCACCTTTTAGTCTCTTATGTGTATATACATGATTTTTTTTGCTATAAATGATATTATTATGAAAAATGATGAAATATACATAGTTTATATATATATATATCTTTTTGTTTGAAAATAATTTCGAACTTAAAGAAATGTTATTAGAATAGTACAAAAAAACAACTATTCGCACGTGTCCTAAATCATTAACAGTTTACCACATTTGCTTTAATAGTCACTCTATGATGCTGTTTTACACTTAAATACTTCAGTAATAGGATGTCTCATGGTTTAATTATAGTACAATAATCAAAACCAGTATCATTATGAAAAACAATTAAGATTGACATAATCCTATTTTTTAATCTAAAATTTTATGCACTAGCCCCAATTTTCATCATGATATCTTTTATAGCAGAGCAATAACAAAACACTTTTATTCTGGACAGTTCAGAATCCTGGTATTCACACTTTCGTGTTATCTCTTTCTCTTAGGTTTGCCCTGACCTGATTCTAATCATAGAATGTGGCAAAGGGAAAATAATATCACTTCCATAATTAAGTTATATAAAATAGTAAGTTTTATCTTCCTAGCAGACTCTCTCTTTCTTGCTGTCTTTGGTAAAGCAAGGTACTTTGTTGGGGAGGCCCATGTAACTAAGAAATGAGAATGATTTCCAGACAACAGTCATCTATGAACTGAATAGCCCAATAGCTATTGGGAACTGCCAACAACCAGGTGAACTTGCAGTGGACCTTCCCCAACTGAGACTTCATATGAAACCTCAGCCCTGGCTGAAAAATTGATCATAGTCTTATGAAACCCTAAAGTAGAGAATCCATTTAAAACAGGGCCTGACTCATGACCCACAGAAACTGTGAGATGTTAAATGTGCTTTTTTTTTAAGCAACAAAATTAATGGTAATTTGTTATGTAGCAATAGATAGCAAATGCTCTAGTTTGCCACACATTGCTTCTTTGTTAGTTCTTTTTATTCTTCTATAACACCTATTAGAAACATTTTGGAGCCTCAAAATTTTTATCTGTCTCTTGTAATTTAAAAAAATCTCTTGATCTCTGTGTTTGTGTTTTGAGGGACTTCCTCCATGCAATCTTCTAGATGATTGGAATCTCTCCATTCTGGTATTTTCCAGCTCTCATGGCTTCTATCACCATATTTATATTGCTTTCATTTCCAAGATTTTGAACTTATTTTTGTAGCCATTCAGTTCTCATTAATGTGTATTTTTATGTTATATGATTTCTTATAATATGTATTGCCTACATAAAAATAATATTTTAAATTGATAAATGATAAGTGAAAGATAAACTTATATCTTTAAACTTGATATATAAATCCAATATGGTATCAGAGAATGCCTACCAATCTCCTGGAGGTCTCTTTCTGTCCTGCCTAACCCTTTAGAACACAATTTTGAAACTCTCAGACATCTGGACCTTCTTAGCAGTACAGTACTTTCTATTCTAGGTGTTCCTGATGAAGTCATTGTCCAGATCACCTTATTCATCTAAAATTTTCATCAGGATTAAAAATTGGAATATATCACATCAGTTGAGCATGTTTCAATTTAGTTAATAAAAGCCATAATATTTATTAGAATGTTTATGCTCATACATTATAATTTTTTTCTGGTGTCAAAAATTTATTCAAATGCATTATAGTTTTCTAGTTTTTTTCTATCTTCTTTAATGATGGCAAAGGACAGTTTTATCATTAAATACAAATATCCCTCACTTTTTCATAACTGAATTAAGACCTATTCCAAGTAACAGGATTATGCTGCCTCCCAAGAAGCACAACAGATTTTGACATTGTTTAACCTTGGCAAGTCTCAGGTAATAAAGTTACAATTAAATAATAAAAATTTGATTTACTTTGCTTTCTCCAAGCTGAGGGACTGCAGTTCAAGAAGCCTGTGTTTACCAGGAGCTACTGTTATTATCTCACCATGCAGATGAAATGACATAGGAGACATTGTTTCCACTTCGGCTTTGATTCCAAGAGTCTGTATTACTTTTCCTCATGAGAGTGATGAGAAATCCAACACAGTTTGAGGAATTTAGTCATTTTGTCTCAAAAGCTGTTCAACTCTCCAGAGTCTTTTGAAAGACATTACTTCAATTTTGAAGAGCAAAATAACTAGAATGGGAGATGTCAGCATTTGATCATTGCTCGGGTTACTGAACACCTGAAAAACTCAATTTCCTACTGTTTGTAGTACTTATTGAAAAGCAATGCTTTCTGATACCTTCCCATATCATTCTTGCAATTCAAAGGTTACATATAAAAGAAGATAAAAACAGATGACAGAAATGGTTTTCTAACTTTCAGAGCTCATGGAGAGTCACTTTGAAAGTCTAAAGCATGAATAAGCTTGATAGTAAATGATAGCAAAATGGAAGAGTCTGTGTATAGTCATCCTCTACATAACATTCAATGAAGCTCTTATGAATTTTTCAACATTGTCTTTGGCACATTGGGAGTTTACTTAAAGCCTACTAGCAAATTGAAAATATCTGTTGAAAAATCACATCATGCAGAGAATTTGGTCAATAATTTAATCAAATACGTGCTTCTAAACTCTGAATTTCTTAGCCATTTTCTATTGAAGAAAGGGAGAAAAATCAGAAGGGTCACGTGTCAATGCTCTTTCCTAATTTAATCTCCTTTTTCTTACAACATATTAGTTAATTCACCAACTTCACTATCAATTGTCACAAAGTCATTAATGAATACCAACATCAAGTATATACTAATAACAACAAAATTACTACATTTATACAATAAGGTTTTAATTCTAGAAAAACTATTTAAGTGCATACAAAAATATTACTGTACTCTATAGGAACAACCTTCCTTTACCTTGGTGGAAACATGTATATTATTGATAGTATATGTTTAAAGTTAGACTCCTAGAACATTGTATATGTATTACTGATAGAATGCACCATGATTTAGTTATTAAGTGAATAATTGTTTGAGTTGTAATCAGAAAAGGAAAAATTGTGAAGGCAATATGTGAACTAAGGTTTGAGAAAATCTGATCCATGGTATTTTAAAATAATTAAAGACTATTTCCATGGAGGAAGAAGAGATCAAAATATGACTTTAGCAGGAAATTAAAACAAGAATAAGGTTGGCACTTGTTACATTATTGATGAACCTAGAGGATATTATCCTAAGTAAAATAAGCTAAGCAACAATAACAGCAAAAATACTGCATTATTTCACTTACATGTGAAATCTAAAAAATTCACTCATAAATATAGAGACTGAAGCACAGTTTTTAGCAGGAGGACTAAAAGGTTTACCACCAGCTGCTAAGAAGTGTGAAGGGAGAATAACCAGGGGGAAAAAGTAGGCACAATGAAACAGGCATGCAGCCACATTCAAGGAAATGGTAGAGGATTGGTGAGCCATTTATATTCTCTGAATTAAGATTTGATGTGCATCTTTCTATACTTAATTGGAACCTAAAAGCAGAAGTTTCAGTATCTTACTTTATATACTATCAGCGAGGGTTCCAGTGAATGGTCCTTCTTTAAGTCCTTCCCTGACCCCAATTCTGTATGGACCTTGGTGACACTGAGTAGGGAAATGGCCTTTCTTTAAAACTAAGAAATACTGAATTTTATTTTCCATTTTCATTCAGGTTAGTTCACTGAAAATTAAGCTGAAGAAATTTTGTTGAGGGAACCCAAAGTTAAATACAGAAGTTAAATACAGTTAAATACAGAGTTAAATACAGAAGTACTAGTAGACAATATCAGAGATTATTCAGAGCTGTTTTGTATTCAGAGCTGTTTTGAGCTGTAATAGTTTTCTGTCATTGTGACAAAACATCTGGAGTAATCAATTTATAAGGAAGAAAGGTGTATTAGTCATCTTTTCATCTCTGTGACCATAATACCTGACAAGAGCAACTTTGCCACAGTCTGGCTGGGCACAAAATAACCGAGCCACCACAAAAGCCTTGTAGTTTCAAACAGCAGCTCTTTATTCTCGAACTGTCACCGGCACTCTACATGTACATTCTGGGAAAATTCACCCTCCACCCGGCTCTGTGACCCAAATACTCTTAGAACCCCACGAGAACTCCAGGGGAACTCAAGGAGCAGGCGCCTGAGGCAGCAGGATATGCCCTATTCCCAGCAGGATCCACCCTAAACCCAGATCCACCCTAAACCCGGATCCACCCTGGTCCTTGAGCAGGGTCACCTTTCTCAAACATTCATGCAATGTCACTGCAAATGACCTGGGTCCAAGGCAAGCCCATTTCCCCAATGGAGAGTCCTCCCTCTAAGCAACATTGGGTAGGCTGACAAGGAAATTGCCATGCGTCATTCCTACTTGGCTATGGCTCTCAGCACAACTTAGAGGAGGAAAAGTCTATTTTGAGCTCACAATTTCAGAGGTTCAGTCTATGGTTGGCTGACTCCATTACTTTGGGCCTGAGTGAGGCAGAACATCATGGAGGAAGGACATAGTAGAATAAATCTGCTCTCATCTCAGTGATACACTTCCTTCCTTCCTTCCTTCCCAGCCTCCTATAGTTACCACCCAATATAGTAGTCCTTTCAAATTATTAATCAATCAAATGAATTAATCCACCAAATAGGATATAGCTGTCATAATCCAATCATTCCACCTTTGAACACTGCTATATTGCATAATCCATGAGATTTTTGGAGGACACCTCATATCCATACCATAACAGAAGGTTTATTTTAGCTCACTTCTTTGGGGCCTGTGGCGGGGCAGAACATTGTGGCAGGAGTGAATGATAAAGGAAGCTGCTTATCTCACTCATGGCAGCCAAGAAGCCAAGAGGTCAGGGGCTGGGATCCCCATATCCTTTTCAAGGGCATGCCCGCCATTGATCTAACTTCCCCTCACCTTTTAAAGACACCCACCACCTTCCAATAACACCACGTGCCTTCAATAGATGAGCTTTTGGTGGATACTTAACAGAGAAGAACATCTGAGCCTTCCACAAAGGTACCTGTAGGGGCTATGATAGTACATGTGCTGACCACCTCATGGATCTGGACTAGGAAGGCAGATTGTATGGTGCTACACCAAAATATTAATGATATTAAGTAATATTCTAGGTCAAAACTAAGTATCAAAGCCAATAAACTATTTTCCTTTCTAATAGTCATTTTGATAGTATATAGCCATTATGCTTTTGCTTCCTTTAGTTCCTGGATTGCCTTACAAATAATTCAGCTGAAAAAAAAATAATTCAGCTGTGTCATGATGGAGGTAGGGAACATGATTTTTGGTGGAGAAGCAAAGGAGAGAAAAAGTAATAGTTCTTGTAGCTTCTTTGTTTATAGACATTTCCCATGTTCCCTTTGATTAACTTCTTAAGTGGTTATTGGAGTATCCCATGTATTCTGCTTTTGTAAACAGTCACTTCTTTTTATAGCGAGATGACATTCATTTTCCTCTGCTGGCAGCTGTCTGAAGTATTCATTTACCTTCGTGGTTTTCCCTGAAGCTCTGTTAACTGAAAAAGTGATCTTCAAATTACAACTTACATCAACTTCATGGGCCATTTGAAAGTAAAAATACACACAAATCTTTTGTTGCATGTCCTTAGGGGATGGTAACCCTAAACTCGTGATGTTTTCCCTTTTGTTTTATAGCCAGAGGGAGATTAATTACTTTATAGGCAACCTACTCTTTCCCTCAATCCAATGATATTCTTTGGATTCTTAGCTTTTGACTTTTAATTCCTTTAACCTAGTGTTACTGCTTCTTGATGGCAATTCCTGTCTTCCATTGGGTTGGGTGCCAGAGCTCACAGGGAAACACAAAACTGGCAAGTCGTCTCATGTAATTAGGCCTAGGTAGGAGGAAAGTAGCCACATAATTCCCCTTTTTGATGAGATGTGATTACAAATAAAAAATCATCACTCCATCAGAATAAGGTTGTACTGAAACAATACTAGCATCTCTAGATAATGCAGGAAAAAAATTCATCAAGACCCATATACTTGAAATTTGCATATTTCCCAATTCTCAGTTGCTTTGTGTAGAAACATTCCTACGTAAATCGTTATTAAAAGCTGTACAAGTTGTAGGATTTAAAGATGTTATAGTTTTCAGTTTGAGATAAAAGGTATAAGAAATAATTTGAAAACTCTCTTGGCAGCATTCCAGATTACTACTGTGAACTAACTCCTTCTGGAGATAGTAAGCTTCCTATTTCAGGGGTTATTAAAAATGGTTTCTGATGCTGAAAACATCAGGTGAACCCTGGGTTGCTATAGCTTGTTTACTAGGGCTTCTGTAACAAAGTACCCCAAGTTGGGTGTTTTAAAACAGTAGAGTTTATTCTCTGTTCTGGAGGCCAGGTCCTGCAAATTCAAGCTCCCCTGAGATTCTGGGTAGCATCTTCTTGAATCTTCCCAGTTTCTGGTGGTGGGAGTTAATCTATGGTATTCCTTGTCTTGTAGCTGTAGCACTTATCTCTGTCTCTGTCATTGCATGACTTTCTCTCTGTGTGTCTGTATCTGTCATATATATATATATATATATATATATATATATATATATATAGAGAGAGAGAGAGAGAGAGAGAGAGAGAGAGAGAGAGCAATCATATTGGATTAAGGCCCATCCATCCTACTTCAGTATGAGCTCGTCTGAATTTGATCACATCTGCAAAGACTCTATTTCCAACTAAGTTCACAGTCACAGATACTGGGACTTAAGACTTCAACATATTCCTTTGGGGACACAAGTTAATCCATAACAGTTACATTATAAGGCATTTCCCTGTGAATCATAAGATTTCATAATCATCACATTTGGTTTAAATAGTTTTATATTCTCTAAATGAAGCCTTGAACATAAAATTGCTTCTGTGTAGGAAGTATATTAGAAGGTACTAAAGATTGAGGACTGTGTGCTGAGATCTTAGACTAACCACATATCCCTCCAAATTGCTAAGTGTTTCATTTTCAGTAATGAAACTCTTTGGAGGTGCTTTCCATGTCCTTTTTACTGAAAACTTATAGATCAGGTTTCTTCCAAAGGGGCCTATAGCATAAAATCAACAAACATTAATTTGACATTAAACAGATGTTCATTGAGTATGTACTCTGTGCCAGGCACTGCATAGGATTCTAGGTATGAAAGGACAAATAAAATAAATTGCTTTCTTTTGGAGCAAAAGGGTTACAGGCAAAAAATTACTACACTGTGTGACATATGCCAAAAATAGAAGATTATGCGAAGAGCTATAGGACCACAGGAACAAAATTTGTCAGTAAGGGAAGGGGTGTCTTGACTATAGTGTTGAGGTGCTATACATATTGTTTCATCTGACAAACAATGCATAAACAGTGTGCAAGGTAGAAAGAACAGTAAATGATAGTCATGGACATATTAAAGGTCAGTAACGTGACAAGAACAGAGATGATAGGCAGAAAATAATCAATAGAAACCTGGAAAATACAGTCAAATCAAGAAGGTTGTTTTTATGGTTTGTTCCTGTGTTAATGCTGGAATATTCAGAGGAGAAATGATTATATGATTAGAGTAGTAATCTAATTACTCCATCCTAGTTTGAATGGACCAACTGGGTGGTAACAATAGGCAGATGAGGTGTGGCTGGAGGATGTGTGTTGCTGAAGCATCGTCTTTCCTGTGGCCCTTTCTCCTCTTTCTGACTACCACAACAGAAAAACACTCCTCCATGACATTCTTCTGCCATGATGTTCTTTCTCATCTTGGGTCCAGGGCAACTGAGTCCACCAACCATGAACTGAACCTCTGAAACCTTGAGCTAAAATAAACTTTTCCTCCTCTAAGATTTTCTTGTTGGGTCTTTTGGTCACAGCAATGAAAATTTGACTAACACAAGGGTCTTATATCCCTGTTTAAATTATTTGGAAATCAATTTTCTAGACCATGGCAAACTAACATACTTGAAAACAAGGAAAGCCATGATCACATCTGTGTTTTAGCAAGAAAACCATGAAAGTATGGAGGATGCAACAGCATATGAGATCATATAGGAGATAATCAGCTGAGGAAGTTCCAGCACCTGTACAAGCAAGGCATGAAGAAGGTCTGAATTTAAGCAGTGGCAGCAGATGCAGAGAGGAACAAATGGCACCAATGTACAACTGGGCAGCAGAAGTAAAAGGAGTTGGCAGTAACTTGGAAATGGAGAGAAAGGGGAGGGAAGGGATGAATGACTCCCAGCATTCTAGATTTATGCCTTTAATCATCCTGAAAGAGCTAAAGAATAAAAAAGGCCTTGAATTTTTATTAGAGCAAGAAAATGAGTTCATTTAATGAGAAAAGGTGGGAAAAAAGAAGTAGAGGTCAAAAAGAGATCAAATCTAAACTCCAGCTCAAGTGAAAACCAATAAAGAAAGGAATTAGAAATATGTATCAAATTAGAGCCAAGTTATAGTATAATAAGTATCAAAGTAATTCTAGTTATTTATTACTTTGTAAAGTTTCAAAATCTCTCTCTCTCTCTCTCTCTCTCTCTCTCTCTCTCTCTCATATAGAAGAAGTAGAACAAAATGTATTCTGTGTACCTATTTGAAATCACACCAACTGGATTTCATTCAATTATTTTCATTGTTTAGATGGCATGTATGTATATTTAACTAGGGTCCCTTCAGCCTTGAAAGATTTTCAGATAATAAATTTGGCACTCAAGGAAGGAATTTTCAGAAACTCTTCATACATAATATATTAATTTATCTCTTAGAGATCTGAGATATGTCTTCCCAAGTGTTCAAATTCCATTCTGGTTTTAAGCAAAATAGAAAAAGCTTCATGTGATCACATTATTATATTAGCTCAAATTAGTGTATTTGATCTTTTTTAGAATACAAGTGCTTTAAAGGAAGATGTCTTTCCACCACATTTACTACTTTCCTATTAATTGTCCTGGAACCATGTCTTGTGAATTATTCTCTCATCTATAAATAAGATGGAGTTCTTAATAATAGGGTTTCTCATTCTTTTTTAAATGAGTACAATGCCCAGCACTGTGCTGAGCTTTTAAAAGAATCTTGGCAAGATTTCATTAAATTCATTTTCAAATCTGCACTAACTCCAGTAGATGCAGTCTAAATAGTAACATGAATACAGGGGATATTGGTAAATTATTTTCTCTTATTCCTGATAATATCAAGCAATCCTCAAGAAAAAAAGAAAAAAAAATAGAATAAGAATAGGGAACAAGTGAATTTGCATAATAGTTTTATCACTCAGGGCATATGAAATCAGATTCTTTTTATCTAAAATTTGTAGATAACTTTTCTAAAGTTGTTAGGGTTATATTCTCATATGACTTCTAAGAACACTGCCACATTAGTTCACACATAAGAGTGGATCACATTTTGTAGGAGGACCATTTGGCTATCTTTCCTTTTTTTTTTTTTTTTTTTTAGTTAGCACTGACTAAACCAATAATAACTGACTTTTAATCTGGGTTAATAATTGAAAAGGTAAGCTGGGTCAATCAGGCAACTCTCCCTGGAAATCTGAATTTAAAAATACCTGAGGTAAACTGCCAATTATTAGCAAAAGCAAAAGAAAGTGTACCTTGAAATGTGTCCTAAGAATTAGTAGTGTGGTAAGTCAAAAACATACATGCCATTAGAAGTTATAAGGAGTAAAAATATACATGAGAAGAAGAAGCAGATTGATAGGGAAAGAAAAGTTAAGGCAGAGTCCACTAAGCAGAGAAGACTTTGGAAGCCAGAGAAGTTTAGAAGAGAGGCAGGCACAGCCTGTCTCTCAAGTTGTCTTTGTTCCTGGTGACTTTTCTGTGAACTTTCCATTCACACGTACCTTTATAATAACTACTTGTTCTTGAACTAGCTTGAGTCAGACTCTTTCTTTGCAACAACCAAACCTGGCTGAGAGAAATGATACCGATGTATTGAGACCTGTCTCTTTTAACCCTTTCAATACACTTGTAAGTTAGTTATAGTTACTTTCAACTTAGAATATGGAGATAGGACGAACTGAAGAAATTTGTTCAGATTCACACAGCTACTGGGGTCAGAGATAAAAATTAGAACCAGGCCTATTTGGCTCCAAATTGTCAGAAATTTCAAAAATATATTACCTAATTAAAAAAAAATATTACCTAACACTTGTTTAAAAACCCTTTTTTGCTCAAATTTTTTCATGTTCCACATATGCCATGATATGGTATCTAGACAGAGCTTTATTAGATCTTGGTTTATAACAACAACAAAAAGTCTGTGTCTTTAGGTAATACCTTTAAAATTATTATTATTATTTTTGTGTATGTACAGTGCTGGAGATCGAACTCAGGGTCTCACAACTGCTAGGCAAGTGTTCTACTATGGGGCTACACCATGAACTCTAAAATTATTTTTAGAAGTACAGAACTTCAATGAGAAAAATATATTAAACTGACCCACATGTATTTTCTGAAATGTGTTTTTGACCCTTTTGGATGAATAATTTTAGAAATGGACATGATCTATAGAAAACAATTTGTAAACTGTTATTTTAAAGTTATTTTTCAAAGAGCTCATAACTTGTCATAGTTATCACTTGAATCCCAATGAAACATATGAATTTTAGTAGAATTGACATCCTTGTACTTAGGGAGAAATAGTGAGTCACATGGGTTAAATTGTTGGAGAATATGAACTTTGAAGTCAGTACTGGCGTGGTTGCTGACTCCATTATTTTCTAACCGTGATTGACACTAAGAAAATTCCTTTAACCTCTGAGTGTGGGTTCCTTATCTGTAAAAGCAGCCAAGATAATTATTGGTCTCAACACTAATCAGTGCTTAGGAAAGCTTGCAGTGAGATAAGAAGGTCTCTAAAGAATGTGATAGCAGGATATGGAGAATGGGGAGCTGGCCACTTCCCTTATATCTAATCTTTAGTAGAAACTCTAAACAGAATGACCCTCTG
Organism: Marmota monax; assembly: GCF_021218885.2. Lineage (NCBI taxonomy): Eukaryota > Metazoa > Chordata > Mammalia > Rodentia > Sciuridae > Marmota > Marmota monax. The sequence goes on from NW_026694617.1 coordinate 10,297,009, forward strand.
AGGAGTCTTTGAATCTTATGGTGTGAGACAAATAAGGAAGAGATCATGACACTGGACCAGACACCATATGTAAAATTGATAAGACTTTGATCTTCAGAAAATATTCAGGCTGGGGATATAGTTTAGTTGGTAGAGTGCTTTCCTTACATGCACAAGGCCCTGGGTTCTATCCCCAGCACAAAAAAAAAAAAAAAAAAAAAAAATCAGAGTAAGACCATTAGTGGATATGGGAACTGAGTAGACACTGATGTATGGTAATTCTGACAAATTCTCAGGCAGGTTAACTACTATTGATGGCTATAGGGGAGAACCAGTGAGAGTCTAAACCATAGCATTGACGCTGCTGCTTGGACACCCACCAAGTGTTTGCAGCTCTCATTCCTAAATATATAAGTGTTGATATCTTATGGAAAGAGTGCCTACAAACTACCATGGGGCTGTTTGCATTGTTGGGACATTAAACATGTGTCATCTCATTTGCCTTCATGTGGGAAGGCCAATAGTGGATATTTACAGTGTTACCTTGAGGATATCTCCATAGCCCCACTTTGTGCCATGGTATGGTAACAAATCTGGTGCCAATTGTAGCTGGCAAAAATGCTTACATAATGATCACATCTGATTCTTTTTCAGTGTTCACCAAGGCTACCCCCATGCTTCTGACTTTGCAAGAAAGAGAATGGGCCACAAACCCTGACAAAATGCAGAGATCTGGCCTATCAGTAAAATTCTTGGGTGTTGTTTTGTTGCATAAGACAAAGGTACTGTCAGGCTGGAATAAATAAAATTCAGGTGTTTATGCTTCCCAACATAGTAAATATAATAATTGTGGGTTTACTGGATTACTGGATGGATTTCACTCCTTTTCTGGCTTAGTTATTGCAACTTCTGTGTAATTTGTGTAAGAGGATTACCATGTGACACTGGAATGACTTTTTTTGGGGGGGGGGGTACCAGGGATTGAACCACTGAGCCACAACTGCAGCCCTATTATGTATTTTATTTAGAGACAAGGTCTCGCTAAATTGCTGAGGCTGGCATTGAACTTGCAATCCTCCTGCCTCAGCCTCCTAAGCCACTGGGGATTACAGGCATGCACCACCATGCCCAGCTTGGACTGACTTTTAATCATGCCAAGTGGACAGTAAAATGGCACAATTTCTTGGAAACTAGACACATCAGAACTTGCTGAGCTTACCATCCATGTTGTTCCGGATGACTCTGGATGGAGTTTAATGCGGTGGATTAGGGGACATGAGACCCCGCCCCCCCGGATTTTGGTCACAGTTGTGAAAAGTGACAAAGGAATGTTATAACTTGTTGGAAAACAATTGTGTGCCACTTTTTCTGCCCTTCTTGCTACCGAGTCTATCACTAGAGAAGCAACAGTCAAGGTTGTGACTGCCTACCCCACCAGTGTAGGACTACGGCAAAGAGCCAAGCTTCCATAATTGGGGTAAACTCTGATGGCAACCACTATGAAATGGGGTGAATACTCTCAACAGTGAGGAATAGGGAACACTTCACCTCTCAACTTAGAACTTCAAAAGTTCCTGGGACTGGTTACACATAAAACAGAACAGGATGAAATGCCAGAAGACATACTTTTAATTCTTTCATCCATACAAGAAGATCAAGCTCCAACACCAGAGTCTGCCTGATAAAATGATGGATCAGCAAAAGAACCTCCCTCCCAGAATGGAGAACTATAGCCTATCATCCAGTGATGCAGACTCTGTGGAACAGCAAGGACAAGAACAGAGCAGCCAATGGACTCAACTGCAAGTGATATGGATGGCTATTGCTCATGAAAGTGGGCTATTAAATATTACCAGATAGTTGGGCCATAGTCAAGGACTTACAGTATGGCTGTCATATTGGCAAGAGCAACAGTGGATGATTAATGGTAGGCCTCTGTGGGGAAGGCAATTATGAGAGGATATTTGGTATTGCATCCAAAGTTGTCACAATTTACCATGTGACTGTCCATTGCCTTCTCCAATTCCTAGGAAATTATAAATCCAACCAACTGGTAAAAGTACGATGGCTAAAGAAAGCCCCAGCATAAAAAATTGCCACTTGGCTATGTGATTAAAACACACAGATCAAAAAACTACCTGGGTACCTTTGACACACTGGGGACTTCCCATAAAGATGTCTGATGTTGTTGCTACATGCCAGAACTGGCTTGCCTGAGCTAGTGGTACCCATGACCACTGGATGACACTAAGGGCCACATTAAGGGAGGTGGTGTCTCTCTTCAGTGATGGCAAATAAACAACATTGGCCCTCTCCCATTATAAAAAGGAAACAAATATGCATTGACTCTTATGGACACAGTTACTGGCTTGATGCAAGTCTTTTTTTTAGGAAAAATATATTATTTTTATTTTAAATATCTGTAAAAGATGGGGAAATAACAAAAGTCAGCAAGCTAATAATGTTGATCCAAGTCTTTTCTAACAAAAAAGTCAATCAGATAGCAATTAGTAAAGGACTGCTCTGTCCAAAGTGCCATGTATGGCACCACAGGTAAGTATGAGAAAGGAACTCATTTCGCAAACCATGACATACAACAGTGGGCTCAAGACAAGGGTATATTATGAATTATCTACCTGCAATCCAATCCAACAGGAGCTGAATTAATTGAAAGAACAAATGGGCTACAACAAGCCTGAAGGACAGAGAGTAACTCTAGGCAGTGGTGGGCTGCTCATCTGCCTGAGGCATTAAGGCCACTAAATGAGAAATCCACACATCAGCATGCTGCAGACATTTCTATAGTATCTAACCCACAACTGCCAGCATTAAGGTTATAGATAAAGGACATTTTCACTGAATGTTTTGTTAAACTAACCTGGAGCACAAGTAACAACTTAATGTTGCTGGTTCCTTAAGACAACACATCTGAGACAAGGAGCAATAGTTGGCCATGGACTGAATGAGTAAGCCCCTAGAACTTTGCCTTACTGTCCCCTTTGGGTGAGAGAATGTCTAAGTTTACAAGTAAAGCCTACTGTGTTGGGAACATGGCCCTTCCAAGTACAGGTGATGTTACCTTCAGGTGTCATCACCTGAGGAATACATTGTATCAGCTTATGACAGTGTATATTCCAAAGGTGTCTTATTCTTTCTATACTCCTAAAGTACAAACAGAGAGATTAGTATGGTACACTTGCCCAGGCAAGCCTACCGTGCAGACTAATTTAATAACACATGATCACCTGTATACTGCCTCATGGAGCTGATTTGCCATTATTGGTGCTTATTTTAAACAGTTGCTACATTCTCCATAGATGAGTATATGTCCATAACCTCTTCCTGAACGGGGCACCTGGAGTTATACATCATGTCAACAAGATTGACTGCTGAATCTGCTCAGAACTCCCTGTGACTGCAGCACAAGGACTTCCCTGGGTAGCCCAAATGTAAATGTAACAGAATAGATTAGACTGACACAAAGCTAGACTGAAAACACTCACCCACCAAAATGCATCATATAATTACTCTAAACAAAAGTCTTCTGCTTTAACTGGGGAGTTCATAGGAAGAAGCAACTCAGGTTGCCGCAGTCTGGCTGGGCACAATCAGGAGCCACTTGTCAAAAGAAACTAACTTTATTTTTAGAACCACACACGCCAAACAAAACAGCCTCTCAGGAAAAACCCTCAGAGCCTCAACTGCCACCACCGGCTTTCCACAAGCCTCTCTCTCCCACACAAGCTTCTCTCCACCTCCCACAATCCTCCTCCTCTTGAGGCCGATTGGCTGGGTCACGTGGGCGGAGCCAAAAAAGTCCCCCAATGAGCAGCTCCGTGGTCTGAAAGGGCAGGGAAACAGTCCAATGAGCATCACCGCAGAGGAGCCAATCAGCTAGATGTTGCTGGGGCCGCTGTGAGCCAATCATCAGCCAGCAGCTGGAAGTTTGCTGGCAGCTGGAAGTTTGCTGGGGCCCCTTTGGCTGTGGCTCTCAACACACTGCATACCATCACCAACAACATCCCTGCTGTCCACTGCACTTCCAGTTGCCTCCTCAGATGTATAAGCCCGAGCAGGTACTGTCTGTGCCAGACGATCTGGAAGCCGGCCCCATGGATCTGTACTTGAGTGCTGCTGAGCTTCAGCCCACTGAGAGTTTACCACTGGAGTTCAGTGATGACTTGGATGTTGTTGGTGATGGTATGCAGTGCCCTCCTTCACCCTTGCTTTTTGATCCTTCATTAACCCTTGAAGATCATTCAATCAAAGAAATTGCTGAAGGCCCAGTGGATATCTTGGGCCAGATGCAGATGGTTGGAGATGGTTACAGGTCCCAGGGATCTCGAAATTCTGAGAAAGCCTGTGCACCATTGCTTCAAAGTGGATTGGCTACTGCAAATGGAAAACCAGAATCCACTCCTAGCAGTTGATAGTTTGTTCTGGGAACCATATGACTTCCGTGGATTTCACTTTCCCATTCTTCAAACAAGTATCTCTGATCATCTCTCACTAAACAGGGGCAACCCAGTTGTTTTGTTCTGGGTTATAGAATGTCGTAGTTAAATAAAACCATACTTAGGGGGATGGGCCAGTAGTGTCAAAGTTGTGTTTCTTTCTACCATGGGCAAGGAAGATAGGGATTACCTATCTCTGAAATTCAGTATTTGGGACTGTGCCAAAGGGGAAAGTGATTCTTTGTAATGGGATTTCTTAAGTCACAGATAGAAATCCACATAGATGATTAGGTGAGGGTTGTTTTTATAAATGGTGCCGTTGAGATATTGGTTGCCCCAGTGCCTGGTTATCTTTACCTAAAGGCCTACAGTTTAGCTTTTCCTCATCTTCACTTAATTGAACAGTTTGCACCCTTTCTCCAGTGAACTCCCATCCTTATCCTGAGACAGTTAAGGACTGGGCCCACCTTAACTATTCATCTTGCTTGTAATCTATGTAAATTTCTGCAGTGGCTATCTTATGTAAAATATAGTAAAAAATTATTGTATATAGTTTCTATTAAATGTTAAAATGTTATGAAAATGTAAAAAAAAAACAATCTTTAATATCTATAACTAAAACATATCTGCAAGCAGTTCAGTGATGGCTATTGTAGAAGCTGTAGATTGGTTTTATCTTTGACTTCACCAGCACTGGGATGAAGATAGGAATTCTGGCAATAATGGCTAAAGAAAAAATTATGGAACATTACAGAAGGCACTAAAAGAAAATAATTTTCTTAACAATTTACATTGTCTTCACCGGCACTGGGATGAAGATAGGAATTCTGGCAATAATGGCTAAAGAAAAAATTATGTAACATTACAGAAGGCACTAAAAGAAAACAATTTTCTTAACAATTTACATTATCTTTAAGAGAATTATTAAATATAATGAAAAGGAAAGGTGAAAGTAAACAAACAGATCTGTTAACCTTCTTTTTTGTTTACATATTAAAACAATCCTCAACAGTTGTTTACCCAATTTAAATTAAACCATATAAATCACGTGAAAAAAAAATATTTGGATCCATTTTATCATGAGCGCTCATCTTATATGATATATGGACATACATACATTCAAACATATAACACAAAACACAAGTGTGCACACATAATATAATACATACAACACATAACATTATAGTAAAGGCCTTATAACTTTTTACAGGTGAAATCTCCATTGCAATGTTTAAAAACTCTATAGTCAAAAAATAGAACTGATCAGCAAAACATTAACCTAGGTCTGTATGAGCTCAAAAAACAAAATAGAACTTCATGATATGGCAAAGGGCAATAATAAAATAGATATTGAAAAAAGCATCCTGGTTCTGTTGCAGATGTAAGAATAGCCAAACTGGAGTTTTGGATATCAGTTGTTATGGATTTGAGCCAAATCATCTTCTTTTTGGTCTGTAGAAATCGCTTTAGTTAATCTTTCTGGAATCCAAATCGGCTGCTGTTCTCCCTGTGGAAACACATAAACAGACCCCCGACTCCAGACAATCACTGGGTCAGGACCTTGGTTAATGTCTCTGGAATCCAAATCGGCTGCTGTTCTCCCTGTGGAAACACACAAACAGACCCCCGACTCCAGACAATTACTGGGTCAGGACCTTTCCATTGTCCTGTTAGAATATCCTTCCAAAGTACCTTGGGCTTATGTACATTTTTTGGACACATATGCCTTTCCGCAGCACTAAGTCCTGATGAATCCAAATTTAAAAAGTTTAGAGTAAAAAGGGTTATTTTAAGTTTATCTTTGGGGAATATATACCCCTTCCCAGTTCCTTCTTTTTGCTTTAATAAGTACATTTTAATAGTTTGATGAGCTCTTTCAACTATGCCTTGTCCCTGTGGATTGTATGGGATTCCTGTTATATGAGTAATGCCAAATGTTGAGCAAAATTGTTTAAAAGAGGTAGAAGTATAACCAGGGGCATTATCTGTTTTTAACTGTTTTGGAACACCCACAGTGGCAAAATTTTGTAAGCAATGAGCTATAACATCTTTAGTTTTTTCTCCGGCATGAAGGGAGCCCATCAAAAATCCAGAAGAAGTATCAACTGTAACATGCAAATATTTTAATTTTCCAAATTCTGGCAAGTGTGTGACGTCCATCTGCCAAATATGGTTAGGTATCAATCCTCTAGGATTGACTCCAAGATTAACTTGTGGTAAAAAGGTCACACAATTTTGACATTGTTTTATTATTTGTCTAGCTTGTTCCTTAGTTATTTTAAAACGTTTTTGTAAAGTATTAGCATTGACATGGAACTTTTTATGAAAATTTATAGCTTCTTCTAGTGTAGAGAAAATATGTATGTCATGTGTAGTTTTATCTGCTAAATCATTGCCCAAACTAAGGGCTCCAGGCAATCCTGTATGTGCCCTGATATGTCCTATAAAGAATGGATCTTTTCTGTCCCAGATTAGACTTTGTATAGTGGAAAGCAAAGAGAAAACAGTAGAAGAAGGGCAAATCCTACCAGCATCTTCAAGAGATACTATAGCATTAACTACATACTGACTATCAGAAAATAAATTAAATACAGAATCTTTAAACATCACAAAAGCTTGTAAAACTGCATTAAGCTCTACCTTTTGAGCTGATTGTTTGGGTACTAAAAATGTAAAAGTTTGATCAGGGGTAACTACTGCTGCTGTACCATTATTTGTCCCATCAGTGAATATATTTGGAGCATTCATGATAGGTGTTTTTCTTGTCATTTTTGGAAAAATTACAGGATGCAATGACCAAAAAGACAATAAAGGATTAGATGGTAAGTGGTTATCAAATGAAACATTAGATTTGCACATGATTATTGCCCAAGTATTTAACTCATTAGCTAACTCATCAATTTGATTCATAGTATATGGAGTAATAATTTTATTGGGAGAAATTCCAAACACTCCCTTTGCTGCTTTTATTCCTTTGAGTATTAATTGTCCTACAGCCTCAGGATACCTAGTAAGAATAGTGTTAGGAGAATAAGATAAATGTATCCATAATAATGGACCTTCTTGCCAAAATACTCCTGTAGGAATATTTTTTGTTGGTAGTACAATAAATAATAAAGGCAAACTTGTATCAATTCTATCCAAATGCATATTTTCCATATATGTTTCAATGATTTTTAATGCCTTTCTTGCTTCAGGCGTTAACATTCGGGGTGAATTTGGAACTGATGGACCTTTTAGGATATCAAATAAAGGTCCCAACTCTCCTGTTGGTATACCTAAATAAGGCCTTATCCAATTTATGTCTCCTAATAACTTTTGAAAGTCATTAAGTGATTTGAGTTGATCTACTCGTATTTGAATTTTTGGTGGACGGACCATGGTTGAGGATAATAGAACTCCTAAATAATTAATTGGAAAATTTAATTGTACTTTATCTATTGCTATCTCTAGATTATAATTTTTTAATAAGTTTGTAAGTGTGGCATAACATTCTAGCAATGTGTTTTTATCTTTGTGTGCTAATAATACATCATCCATATAGTGAAATATTTGTAGTTCAGGATTTTGATTTCTAAGTGGCTGGATTACTTTGTTAACATAAATTTGACACATAGTTGGGCTGTTAGCCATCCCTTGAGGGAGTACTTTCCATTCATATCTCTGATCAGGACCTTCATGATTCAGTGCAGGGATAGTAGATGCAAAACGTGGACTATCCTCAGGATGAATTGGAATTGAAAAAAAACAATCTTTAATATTTATAACTAAAACATACCAGGTTTTTGGCAAAGCAGACAACTGAGGAATCCCTGATTGAGCAGGTCCCATAATAACCATCTCATTATTAATGGCTCTTAAATCTTGCAATAATCTCCATTTACCAGATTTCTTTTTGATGACAAAAATGGGAGTATTATGGGGAGATACAGAAGGTTGTATATGTCCTTCTGCTAATTGTTGTTTGACCAGGTCATGGGCTGCTTGTATCTTTTCTTTAGTCAGGGGCCACTGAGGAACCCATACTGGTCTTTCTGATTTCCAAGTAATTTTTATTGTCTCAGTGGCCCTTTCTGAAAATCCAACCCATGTCTTTCTGTTCCTTGATCTATTTGTATTGGTGCTGCTATACCTTGTTCTTGTTTTTCTAATCTTTTTCCTTTCCTAAAACCTTGTCTAGTCATAATAGTGGGTGCATTTTGGTTGATGTTATTTGTTAATGTCAAACCTAATTGATCTAGGACATCTCGTCCCCATAAATTTATAGGAAGATGATCCAATACATATGGCTGTATAGTTCCTTCACATCCTTCAGGATCCTTCCAATCTAATACCATTGCACTTCTATGGGGATTAGTTGCCGCTCCTAGGCCTCGAAGCGTTTGAGTGGCTTGTTGTAATGGCCAATGTTTTGGCCATTCTTGACGAGAGATGATGCTAAGGTCTGCACCTGTATCCAGTAGCCCATTAAATTCATGTCCTTGAATATTTAGTTTTAGCATGGGGCGAGAATCTAAATTTAAAGAAAGCATAGCCCAATCTACACCTGTGGAGCCTAATCCCTTGGAACCTCTTTCTACAGTACGACTGGAAAATTTATCATGTAGGCTGGGTATTATTAGTAACTGTGCTATTCTATCTCCTGGTGAAATTACTGATATACCCTTTGGAGAACTGGCTATAATTTTTATTTCACCTTCATAATCGGGATCAATTACCCCAGGACTTATCATAAGTCCTTTTAGAGTAGAAGAGCTGCGTCCCAATAATAAGCCTACTGTTCCTTTGGGAAGAGGTCCTTTCACCCCTGTGGGAATGATTTGAACTCCCATCTCTGGAGTTAGTACTGCTCTGGCGGAGGCGCAGATGTCCAACCCTGCGCTCCCTCTGGTTTGTCTGATGAGGGATCTGATGGACAATGTGTCCTGGGCACTACCCTGATGGGGTTGCTGGGTTCCTCCAGTGCTCCGTATATTTGTGGTTTTGGGCCCCGGAGCATTGGGCCCCCCTGTCCATTTTTTGGCAATGGAGCCCGATGCCTTTCTCCACGATATCGTGGATAAACACCTGGTCCTTGTTCGTTTTTTGATAATGGAGTACCCTCTATGGTGGTTTGAGAACGGCATTCATTAGCCCAATGTCTCCCTCTACGGCATCGTGGGCAAATACCTGGTATTCTACTCCTTTGATACCTAGTTTTGTTAAACCCTCCTCCAATGGGGCAATTCCTTTTAAAATGTCCTGTTTGTTCACAATTGTAGCATGTTCTTGGCCTGGCATCTAAAGCCTGTTTTACTGCAGCTGCCACAATTTGCCCTTGTTCATTAATGTCTCTGGCATCTAAAGCCTGTTTTACTGCAGCTGCCACGACTTGCTCTTGTTCATTAATGTCTCTACATAATTTAATATATGTGTTTAAATCTTCATGTTTCCATGGTCTAATGATATCTCTGCACCAACGATTCGCTTGCTCATAAGCCAGGTGTTTTAGTAATGGCGTTGCTTGTTCTGTATTCCCAAAAACTCTGGTAGCTGTTTGAATAAGCCTATCTACAAATTCAGCATAAGGTTCATTAGCTCCTTGTATTACCTTAGATAATTGACCTTGTAAACCTCCATGTCCTTGTAAAGTCTTCCATGCCTTAATTGGATCTGCAGCAATTTGTGTGTATACGCCAGGATCATATGCAATTTGTTGCTGCTGATCCTCATAAGGTCCCTTTCCTAACAACATATCTAGATTTCTCTGAGGATAACCAGCTGCTGCATTTCGCCTAGCCGTCTCCTTGCAAAATTCCTCATTGGCACCCTTCCATAACAGGTATTGTCCTCCATTTAGCACAGCTTTACACATATTAGCCCAATCTGCTGGCGTCATGTTCAAGTTGTTAATGGATTCGACCATGCTTACAGTGAAGGGTGCTTGAGGACCATAGGTTGTTACAGCCTCTTTTAGCTGCTTCAGTTTTGAAATTTAAAACTTGGTAAAATCGCTGCCCTCCTGCCTCAAATACAGGGCATGTTAATATTTGAGATCTTGTCTCAGGATCCCAACTATCAACTGCGGGGGTTGGGGGCCTCCCAGCATATGGAGGTGGCGCTGTTGGTTGGACACTTACGCCCTCTGGTGATAGAAAGGTGTTAGTAGCAGTCTCCTGTAGAGGTGGTGCTGTTGGTTGGACACTTACACCCTCTGGTGATAGAAAGGTGTTAGTAGCAGTCTCCTGTTGTAACTTTCCCCCTGATGGCTTTTTCTGTTTTACACTTTCTTTCTCTGACTAGCTTGAGAGGTCTTCTCTTTTACTTGAATCTTTTCCTCTGTCTGACTAGCTTGAGAGGCCTTCTCTTTTACTTGAATCTTTTCCTCTGTCTGACTAACTTGAGAGACCTTCTCTTTTACTTGAATCATTATGTCTTCTCCTTCCTCTACCATTGTCTGAACTGAAGGCTTTGGACTAAGCAAACAAGATACGAATGTCCACAATGGCAATGTGCCAACTGGCAGAGTCCCTGGGCTTTTCTTTTCTATTCTTTTTAAATCTTCACCATGATGGTTCCATTGTGATATATTTAACAACTCCTCCTTAAAAAGCCATGGGCTACATTTTTGTATTGTATCAACGTATGCCCTGACTGCTCTTGATTTTCCTGGGATGCCTCCTTCCTCTAACAATTTACTTAACACTCTTTCAGTTTGTTTTTTACTAATTTCTGATCCCATATTTCTACTATAATACAACCCAACAAGATGACGCCAAACAAAACCGAGACAGAATGAAATAAAAAGGGAACAACAAAAAGTCATTATAGCCTTTCTATCCTCCTGACATGGGCATCCGTCCTTTCTCCCTATCTGTTCCTCAGACGTAAATAGTTTTTCCTCAGATGTGAGCGGTTTTTCTTCCGTCTCACTCATCTCCAGGGACAGGCAACTTAAAACAAAAGTGAAGCAAAATAAAAAAGGAATCTTAAAATGGCTACCCATCCTCTCGCCCTGCCCTCAGGGGCGAGCAGTTTCACTTACCCTCAGTCGCTCCCCGTGCGAGCCACCAAATGCCGCAGTCTGGCTGGGCACAATCAGGAGCCACTTGTCAAAAGAAACTAACTTTATTTTTAGAACCACACACGCCAAACAAAACAGCCTCTCAGGAAAAACCCTCAGAGCCTCAACTGCCACCACTGGCTTTCCACAAGCCTCTCTCTCCCACACAAGCTTCTCTCCACCTCCCACAATCCTCCTCCTCTTGAGGCCGATTGGCTGGGTCACGTGGGCGGAGCCAAAAAAGTCCCCCAATGAGCAGCTCCGTGGTCTGAAAGGGCAGGGAAACAGTCCAATGAGCATCACCGCAGAGGAGCCAATCAGCTAGATGTTGCTGGGGCCGAGGAGCCAATCAGCTAGATGTTGCTGGGGCCGCTGTGAGCCAATCATCAGCCAGCAGCTGGAAGTTTGCTGGCAGCTGGAAGTTTGCTGGGGCCCCTTTGGCTGTGGCTCTCAACACAGGTTACAGTTAAGAGAACATACCTTTGTGTCATCCAGTATAGTGACCCTCTGTGACACCACAGTCAATTCAACACATAGCCTCACACCATCACTCACTGTTACACATAGGGCTTTCTCCCTGTCATGGGGTACACTGAGGATATGTGAGCCCTGTGGATGACCTTCCTTACATTACTATTGGACAGCATAATGTACATGGGGTTGGCCTTATATCCCAGGTCGAGTTCTGCCTCTTTTACCACACACACACACCTAGGAGAGCATGAAGACTCATAACACAGGGCACTGGGGAGCTTCCTGGTGGTTCTCTCCCTTAGCTACTGTTTCCACACAAGCTGCACTGATTGATGGAGAGATTCTGGTCTTAGCTTTAGCCTCCCACAAGCTCAAGTTCTTAATCAGACTAAACAAGTCATAACCTTATTAAATGAGAAAACTTCTCAGATAAGAAGGGCGATTTTACAAAACAGGATGGCACTAGATATGCTGAAGGCTGCCCAAGATGAAGTATGTGCAGTCCTGGGAGCAGAATATTGTGGATCCATACCTAAAAAGGAACATAATGTTCCCCATGCTTTAACCCAGGCATCTAATCAAATTAATGCTAATGGATCCTTTTAATTGATCCATTCTCTAAATGGTAACTTCCCCTTCCTCAACATGTTACCATACCTTTTATGTTATCTTAATAACTCTGTGATGCATGGTGACAGGTTCTTGCTCTTTGCACTGCTATTGCAGACTTTGGATACGATGAGACTCCAGAGTCCCCTCCCAGGGGCTTCCTGGAAGACATGGGATAGTCTGAGATTGTGAAAGACCTGAAGGAGCCTCTGAGTCACTGAAGGGGTAGAGTTGAACTAAACACTAGTCAGTGCTCTGGAAAGCTTTCAGTGAAATAACATGGTCTCTAAAGAATGTGATAACAAAGGGAATGGAGAGCACCTGCCCACTTCCTAATCTCCAGTCCCTAGGAGAGAGGATCTAAGCAGAGTGACCCTGTTTGTGAAGTAAAGTAATGTACTCATAAAACATCTGAAGAACTCCACCTGTGTAGTGAACATGCAGTCCATCCTGTATTTTCCCTCTCCCCATAGGCACGGTATGGCCCTCCATTGTATCTTGGTCCACTGGCTGCCAAGGAGTGAGTAATAACACGTCCAAGACTTCTCCACTGAGTCCTCTAAGTTCTTCCTTTGAGATTGGTAAATGGTAGGCTTGGGGCCTTGCAGTTTTGGGGGTGAACAATAATATATATATATATATATATATATATATATATATATATATATATATATATATATATATATATATATACTCCTATCTATCTCAATGGATTTTTGTAAGAGCTAAACTGGAGCATAGCTACTCAGTACTGGGCACACAATCAGCATTTGGCACGTACCAGTTTAATTTTTTCTATAAAGATATAAAAAACTTTCACTAGAAAATTTAGACCCTTTAGAGTTTTTCAGTATGAGACATCAATTATTGCTTATTGGAGTGGATTCTAATGCTTGAAAGGTCAAAGAAAAATATGGTGGTTTTAATTATACAATAAAGAATGATTTAATAGTTACAAGCTTACCTGAAGTACACTTTCTCTCTCTGTCTCTCTGTCTCTCTCTCTCTCTCTCTTTCCTTTCTTTCCTTGTATGCTATTTCTAAATAATGTACAATTCAAACCAGTGAAGAAAGTTTGGTGTCATTTTTAGTCAACTTTTCTGCTAATTGTCCTTCATTTGTCATTTCAAATCTTTCCTAAGGTGGCAGTAAAGTGAGAAGAAAGGTTAAATCCGAGAGAGAGAGAGAGAGAGAGAGAGAGAGAGAAGAGAAGGAGATCATAAAACAAAAGACAAGAGGTGTTAACACATTTTTGAGGATAGAAATAACAGAGAGGAACAGCTATTAATATAGAAGATAGAAGAAAGCTGGGGCTTACAGACCATATAGGAAGCAAGTTCCTGGAAATCCCTGGATTTCGGGTACCAGGCATTGGTGAGGGCATGGATTCCTCTGCAGACAGAGAGGGAGGTCCTTATCCTTTCTTTTCCAGCCTTTAACAGGGTCAGGTGACTACCCTTACCTCTACCCTCCTCCCTTGAAGGAGGAAGTTGGCTTATTCTCTGGAGAAACAGAAACCAAACAGCTTCTTATTTAGGCAAACAGGGAACTTGAAAAGCAGAGAAATTAAGTGAGAGTCAGCAAATAGAATTAAAAGATCCTTGCTCCTCCACCTCCTCTTCTAGGATTTGGGAGCCAGGCATAAACCTCCCAGGCAGGAGAGGAGAGGAGAATGATATCTTCCAGAAAATGTTTCAGTTACAGACATTGTGGTCACCCAGTGAAAACCCCACTCAACACTGACTGTCCTTCAGTAAGGCTCACTAATGATCAAGCTTCACTGGTCACATGGAGCATTCCGTCAGGTCTTAAAAATGCCCCAAATATAATAAGAACAAATATCCAAGAATTAGACATTTAAAAAGAGACTTTAGCCCACAGACCCAAGGCAGAAAATGGAGGGAGGATTGGGGAAGGAACAGAGAGCAGAGACCACAGGGTCAGTAGGGATTACTTCTAAAAACTTGCAGCTCATGGCTTCAGAGATATAAGAAATGTTATGTCATTATGGAATAAGAAAATATAAAAGAGAAATGGCAAAGAATCATGTTAGTCAGAAATTAAAAATAAGATAATAAAAAATTTCAGCTGCAATTTAAAGATAAAAGATAAATTTTAGAAAATTACATAGTGATTAGAAGAAAATAATAGATGAAAGAAATTGGGGAAGCAATGCAAAATCTGGCTAATAGATGTCAAAGGAAATGAGAAGAAAGAAAATGGAGATGGGCGAACTATCAAGAGAAACATGAGGTTTCTTTGAACTTAATACAGTGCAAGTGTTTTCTTAGTAAAAGGGTCCATTGAAATGCCTGAATAATACATTTGAAAAGATTTACAATAAAGAAAACAATTTCCAAATTTCAGCACACATGGGCAAAAGTGTGTATTGAAATCTTATAAAGAGGAAAAAATATAGGTTGCATATGAAAGATTAGGAGTTAGTATGACATTAGAGCCTCTGAAAGCTACATGACAGTGAAGCAATGCCTTTAAAATTCTGAGAGAAACTTAGAAAATCTTACTCAGGCAAAGTATTAATCAAGTGTAAAGATAGAATAAGCATATTTTATGCAACTAAAGGTCACATTAAATTTACTCTTTCTACCTCCTTTCTTAAGATGGTGCTAAAATATGTGTTCTTTCAACAGTGAAATTTTAAAAAAGGAAGGGAAGAAGGAAGAAAGGGAAAACAGAAAGAAAAAAGAAAAAGAAGTGGATATAAATCCAGGAAATGGAATATTCAACACAGAAAAGTTAAGAAGGAATGGGAGGGGCTGGTGTTATGGCTCAAAGGTACAGCGCTTGCCTAGCATGTGTGAGGTACCTGGTTTGATTCTCAGCACTGCATATAAATAAATAAATAAATAAATATATAAATAAAGTCCATCAATATCTAAAAAATATAAAAAAGAAGAAAAGGAGTGGGAGAATGCAAATGACATGATATATATTATAAAGTGTTACTTGAGGATATTCAATAGTATGTGAGAGAAAATTCCTCAAGTAGAATAGACATTTTTTTCCCCTGAAGTTAGGGAGATAAAAATGTTTTATAAGGAAACTTATTCATATATACTGCTCAAAGCATATTTATATGGTCACAATTATGTGAAGGGTGTCAATATTTGTTTGTTTCTATGTTTTATATAATTCACAGACCCATTCATTCAACAATTATCAAGCATATGATACATAAATGAAAGGAACTAAGAAGTATCTTTCTTTTAAGGTACTAAACTAAGAGTAGGAAACACGAAAGAAGACATGGCCTCTGATTTTCTGCCTTTAGGGAGCTCAAAGTCTAAAACTAAGAGACAGATACATGAATAGTAGTTTAAAAAAATATAATCAGTTCTTTCACAGTGATAAGCATACCATGCGGCATTTGGCAAAGAGAAGGGACTATCTAAGCCTGGAAGGGCCAACAGCAACTACCACTATAGCAGAATACTCTAACTGATCTTGTACTGACAAACTTGGGCTTTAAAACAAAATAATCACTTGAAACTGTTATACTGTGCAGAGCAGGAAAGGATACAATTCCCATTTGTAAAAGTAAAAAATTTTTAAATGTGTTAATAGTCTGCAGGACTCGCAGGAAGATAGTTGATCAGAAATACTCTGAGTGCATTCATTACTGAAATGGGCTGGTCAGTTGTAATCTGAGGGATTTTAACTTTTGTGTGTGTATGTGTGTGTGTGTGTGTGTGTGTGTAATAACAAAATGTGGAGCTCATTAATAAAGACTTAGAATGTAGGAGGAGAACAAGAGAAGAGGCTTCTGGGGATGACCCCAGCTAGTGATTGGAAGGAATATTTGAATATTCAAATATTTGAAGGAATATTTGAATAATCCTATGGCAAAGAGAAAAATTCCTTTCATAATATACATAATCAGTTCACAATTCATACTTGTACACAATGGTAAAGTTCATTTATGCATTTATGAAAGATTAACAACAAAGTTGAAAACAAAAATGGATAAATAATTGAAATAAGTCTGCAGAAGAATGCACTTTAATATTCACTATCAGGGCTAAGAATGAAGAATTAATCCATGTGTTCTGATTAAAAAGAGCAGAATGTATTTACAGAGCATACATTTACCTCTCTTCACTTTGTTTTTGTGTATTTTAGTTTTAATTCTTTAATTAATTGACTAACTTCTTAAGGATAGTGACTTTATCTTTTCTCTTTTTGTATTCTTGTGTGTATAAACCATGTTGTATCCAAGATATCCTTTCATAATATATTTCTCATAGTTTTTTTTTTTTTAACCAAATTCCAAATCAATTAAGTGGCAGCATTATATGCTTGAAGCAAAGAGATTCTGGAATTTTTGCAAAGCATCTTCTCCCCCTACGCCATTTTTTTTTTTTTGGTGGCACTGAAGGATTTGCACATGTTAGACAAGTACTGAGCTATATCGCTAGTCCCCCCCCCTTTTTTTTTGAGACAGGGTCTCACTAAATTGTCCAGGCTGGACTCAAACTTGTGATTCTTCTGCTCAACCTCCCGAAATTCTGTTCACTCTCAAGACCTCATTATGATTAGTGTAAAAAGACTTTTCAAAAAAAGTCATAAAGCCCCAAGGACAAATAATTTATGTGAGAGAAGATGACAGAACAAAATTTGTGAGGTTGAGAAGCAAGCAGTCTGTGGTCAGTGGGAAGTGGTTTGGCAGATACAAGAAAAACCGAATGCTAAGTCAGCAGAGGAGAAATCAGAGAAGTCCCCCATGCTGCAGAAAAGGAGAATAATATTGACTGGAAGCCAGTTTCAGAAGCAGCAAGTTTCCCCAAATCTCCTCCTGAATGAATGCAGCCAGGGAAATGAATCTTTCCCAAGTGGGTAGTGTTGGGTGTTCATTCCCTGGAGAGGTAAAACAGGCACGATTGAGGGCACCATACCAAACACAGGGAGATGAAGTGGAAGTTCACATTCTGAATGTTGAGAACACCAGATCTCGTTTTTCACTGATTCCCAGATCAACAGCATCAAGGCTTACACCTAGGCAGTAGGTAGAAGATTTTCTTTTCTCTTTCTTTCTTTCTTTCTTTCTTTCTTTCTTTCTTTCTTTCTTTCTTTCTTTCTTTCTTTCTTTCTTTCTTTCTTTCTTTCTTTCTTTCTTTCTTTCTTTCCTTCTCCTTCTTCCTCCTCCTTCCTCCTTCTCCTTCTCTCCTCCTCTCTCCTCCTCTTCCTTTCCTCCTCTCTCTTCCTCCTCTCTCCTCCTCCTCCTCCTCCTCCTCCTCCTCCTCCTCCTCCTCCTCCTCCTCCTCCTCCTCCTTCTTCTTCTGTTAAATTGTTGAGCTTAAGTGGAAAGAAAGCGACATTAGATTATGTCATGCAGTAAGGTCAGCAAGTCCTACCCCTGGACACAGTTTCCAGATGCCTTGAACCGGAAGGCAGACCTATCCCCCCTGAAATGATGGGAAAGATAAAAGAAAAAGGTTGTAATAAATTAGTCTCGTACACAGAGAAAATAGGAAATACTCTCCTCTTTGTTTACTCTCTGAAGTAGATGTTGAAATCCTTTGCTAAGGAGAGTAAGATTACAGGGCTGGAATAGGTGGTTGGAAGAGTGACAGGTTGGCTGTGGTAACCATTAGGAGTTTATTAAAGACAATGAGCAGCAATGAGGGCTCAGCTGAGCTTTGAATTTTAAATACTTCTATTTGTGATTTGTCTTCTGCAAAGTGTAAAGGGTGAGAAGGAGACATATAAACCAACATCTGGCTGGTATGTTTCAGGAGAGGTGTGGCCACAGAGGAAGTAGGCAAGGGAGTTGAAACAAGTGGTGAGAGATCAATGAGTTGAGAGCCAGAGTAAGAGAATGATTTAAGTGCTAGGCAAGAAAGGGGTGGGGGGCGGGCAGGAATCCAGAATTGTGAGAGAATAAATTTCTGTTGTTTTAAACTATCAGGCTTTTGATAATTTATCAAAACAACCTTAGGGATGAATGCAGCAGATAATTATTAAAGTTCTTCTCTCTCTCCCTCATTATGTCTTTCCAATACACATCTATGTACAAGCAACCATGAATAGGTACACAAATATTAATTCTTCAGTAAAGAACATTCATTCTCACAAATGTATCTTTTTAAATTCACAAGATAGGAGGGGAAAAAAGAGAAAGGAACGCTCTCTTAACTAGTATGCATACCCCAACATACCACCATGAAGAAATGGAGTTAGTTCTTTGAATTATGACACACACGGTACTAATTTCATTAGTTCATTATTCTTTTCTGTAACAATAGTTAATCTTATACCTGCTGCATAGTAGGCCTATTTCTGAATAGGAAAGATTTCATTTAAAAAGAATGCTTGACAACTATATAAAATATTTTACTTTAAAAATTATTTTAATCTTACAGAAAAGTTGCAAAAATAGCAGTGAATTTTTATATACTTGTACTAGTCAAGGTTCCCCAGAGAAACAGAAATGATAGAAGATATATCTCTATATATCTATATCTATATTTATTTAAAGGGAATTGGCTCATGAGATTATGAGACCAAAAGTCCCATGACCATGAGCAAGCTGGAGAAGCAGATATACGTCAGTCTGAGTCTAAAGGCCTAAAGGATCTATTGTCTCCTACTGATTATAGCCAAGGAAGTTGAAAAAAAAAGTGTACTTCTTTGGGGGCACCTGTCATAAGCCCAATCCAGACAGATTCAACAACATTTAAACTTGCTTTTTGAGAAGCAAAGTAATCAATTAGTTTTGCTGCATATTGTTGAGTCTGTCTAGATGGGTGTATCAACCCACTCCTTTTTTCCCTTTAAATGAGCCAATAATGCTCTAAACTTCCCATTCTTTAGTGGAACATAAACTGCCCCAGGTTCTGGACAAAAATAAAGGATAATTAAAGGGTTCCTTTAAAAATAACTCCAAGTTTTGAAGGTAGAAGATGGAGGTCCCAGCTCAAACATAGAGGGAATTTGTCTTTCTTCCACCTCTTTATTTTCCCTTCATACCCTCAGAAGATTGCATTATGCCTGCCTACATTGTGGAGGACATATTTTTACTCATTCTACCAATTCCAGTGTGAATCTCTTCTGGAAACACCCATATGGACATGCAGAAATCATGTCTTACCAGCTCTCCGGGGAAGCTCTAACACAGACATATACAATTAATCATCCCCGTGCCCTTCAACCGACTGCCCCTCATATAAGCATCTTATATTACCAAAATGCAATGATTGAAATCAGGAAATTATGGTTGATGCAATCTATTATTTCGCCTGCAAATCTTCTTTGAATTCTGATGGCTTTCCCAGTAGAAGTTAATTAAACAAGCAACGCAAGCAAGGTCACTTCTTAGAGGCCTTTTTCAAGAGCACTTTTCACTCCCACAGTACTCCCAAGTGGGCAGCATTATTCTTTCTTAATATGATTAGGCATCTAACCATAAACTCTATTTATTCTTCATTTCTATAAATAGAAGGCAAAAACACACAGTACTTTATTTTTTCTCATTTAATCTCTATTGTAGGAAGCCTCATTGTTTTGACCACAGGGCCAGGATAAAGACATCAATGTCATTAGTTTAACAAATACATTAAGTAAATATACAAACTGAATGGATTAAATTAACAAATCTTGGAGTATGACATTTGAAATTCCAGAATTATAAGCTAATGGGAAACTCAACAGTGCTACTTATAAAAATAGCATCATAAGGTATCATTTTAATTGATTGTAATGTAGCAAAAAACTCTGGAGTTCTTTGTTTGCTGGTAAATTATCACTGCAGGTTTCCATAGATATGACATTTAGACCATTGCCAATCCATGTAAAAATACTGATTTTTATGCATATTTTAGCCATGATAAAATTGCTTCAGTATTTTCATAAAATTTTTGTAATACTATACCTGTGAATTTTAAAAAAAATGTATTAATATAACACAAGTCTATTCCTCACTATTGTTTCCCCTATTTCAGACATTATTTTGTGCATAAAATTTCAAGATATTGATACAAAACAGAATTCTAGAGCCCCAATGGACGGCAGCATTAGGTAATAATTTATAGTGCCCACTGCAAAATGAAAATGTGAGTCCCTTATCAAAAAATTAAGACTTTCTAAACAGGAATGGCAGAGCATTATGCAAAGTGTAAGATTTTTCCAGTTACAGAGCCCTGTACAATTGCACAGGTTGCACACCTACAAATGAAGACTATGCTATTTACATTTCTGTAGCCCTGCCTACTGGAGAAATTTTCTTGAAAGGGTAGGTTGGTTCTGTTGGAAAACAAATGATCAAACGAAGCCTTGCTATGAGCATATGTTCATGGTTCATGGTACCCTACAATCCAGCATGTGTTGATTGATTCAAATCCCTCCCAAAGTCTTCTCAAACCTCCTCAAACTTTCTGTCTCCCACTGGACACATCTACATTGTAGAGAAAGTTAAACCCATTAGACTAGAACTACCTCAATTTCTCGAGTAAATATGAAGATACACATGCACTGGCATCCATCTTCCTTTTCCTCCTTTCCCCCTGAGCTATGGATCTTGTCCTTCTTCACCTTCTCAAGAACTTGTCCATATCAATCTTTCTCTATCTTGAATATTCAGCTTCTTCTTTTCAACTTAATTTTTCTTGTGACTTACACACAAGTTCAAATCTCTCTCTTTTTTAAAAAAATCAAAAATATACAAATAAAACTTCCTTAAAACCATATCTCAAATTCAACAAAAATCTTAACTCACTCCTTATAGATAAGTAAATTCTATATAATTACTGTCTCATTCCCTCATGTCTTTTCTTCTCACTTTATAAATCCAGATCTCCCATCTGTTACTTCCATGTTATTGAATTCTTCAAATGTTCTTCATCCATACGGTAACTGGAAATCTTAAGAGCACTCAAACCAGTTAATCAAAACTTGCTCATCCTTAGCATTTTTCCTCATTTTCCCTCCTTTAGTAACCAGATAGTGTGTTGTCCAGCTTTTTAATCACCATAACAGAATACCTGAGATAATTAACTGATGAAGAGAAAAGGTTGGTTTTAGCTCATGTTTTCAGAGATTCTGATGATCAGGTGGACCCATTACTCTTAGGCCTGTGGTGAGACAGCACATCATGGTGGGAATATATGTTAGAGTGAAACCTCTCATATTATGGTTAGGAAGTGGGAGAAAAAAAGACCTTTCATTGGGCTTTACTTTCTATCACCTCCTGATAGTGCCACCCTTGGGACCAAGATTTCAACACAAGGGCCTTTGGGGGACATTCCAGATCCAAACTATGGAAAATGGTCTCATGTTTTTCTTTGTATTTGTCTGGCTACTATTTAGCTTTCTCCTTAGCAAGCTTATTATCCATCTGTATAGAGGTCTTTAGATAGAGGAGACCATCAAGGTTTGTCTCTAGGTCCTTTCTTTTCTTCCTTTGTGTTCTCTCACTAGAAAAACTCATGTGAGTTTTGATTGCCACGTGTACAGCAATGATTCCTGAATTTACATATCTGGTCTAGGCCTCTCCTCTGAGCTATGGACAGATAGATTTAACTATCTACTTGATATCTCCTATTGGATATCTTTGAAATTCCATAAAATGGATGCAAGCTTGACAAAAGTCATGAATTTTCTTCCGTCTAAGCACTCTGAAACCTGCTGTTTCTAGTATGTTCTATTTCTATGAATGACATTGCCATCCAATTTGTTATGCTAGCTGTCACGCCCTATTCAATCACCTTTTGATATTAAAACCATAAATCTCTTCTAGGTAATTCAACAATACCTCCTAAAGATTTTGTTACTGCTTATGTTTCTCAATTTTCTTCCATTTCCATCGAAATCACTGAAGCATACCTACCTGTCCAACTTCATCTCAACTGAGGGCTTCTCCTCATTCTCAAAATTCCTGCCTTACAGTTTCCCTTTGATTTTCTCCCGGTTTGGAACAGTTATAGCTCCTCCCTTCTCTAGTTAACATTTATTCCTCTTTCAAATCTGAGCTCAAATGGCACTTCCTTACGGGGAGTTGCATGATTCAAAGTTTGCATTTATAGGGTAATAAACTTTTTCTGAACTAAGCAGAAAAAGACATGTCAAAAGGATATTTGCAATTTACAAATGGAATGGCTGTATAGAATGGAAAACCAAGCATTAGCATCTAAGAATAACATGTTAACCAAACTAAGAAACTGGTATGCAGAAGAAATCTCCACCCTTGTCATTAAGTGCTATACACTACAGTTTGCCCCTTTACACATTGGTGAGCTACAACAATGTGAGAATGTGTATTAGTCAGTTTTGCTTCACTCTGACCACAATACCTGGCAAAAAACAATTGAGAGGAGGGAAAATTTATTGTGGTTCATGTTTTCAAAGGTTTAGTCTATGGTTGGTGGAATCCACAGCTCTTGGCCCAAGGTGAGGCAGCACATCATGGTGGTGGGGAGGGAAGCTGCTCTCCTCAAGGCAGATCAAGATGGGGAAAGAGGCTGAAGGACAGATGAGTCCTTTGAGGGCATGCCCCCAGTGACCCATGTCCTTCAGCTATACTCCACCCGCCTGTGGTCACCACCCAGTGACTCCATTCACATTAGGATGGACTGATTATGTTACAGATTAGGTTACTGATAATTACTCAAAATCTAATTATTTCATCTCTGAATATTCCTGCAGGAACACAGGAGGAATACCTCAAATCCAAAACATAAACACACACACACACACACACACAGAGAGAGAGAGAGAGAGAGAGAGAGAGAGAGAGAGAGAGAGAGAGACCCACCACATTCTAGTTATAATGTGAAGCCAGGGAAATAAGTTTCAGATGTTTTCAGTGTCTATAGTGGGACACATTATCTGTATCTAGTCAATGTTTACAATGTATGAAATTCTCTAAACATTTGATGGGTTTAGATGTTGGGTAGCAAACAGAAAGGAAGCACAAGTCTCTACTATAGAGTTTCCTAGTCTCTTTGGTAAGTTAAATTCCATTACTCGCTTTTCTTGCAATGTGCACTTCTTAGTTGCACTTGTAACTGGGAATTTTACAATTATACATGTGGTTGCTATTTGTCTTGTGCTTACTATTTCCTTTAAAGGCCTGCCAATAAGTACCCTAAGAAATAGATCATTTATTTCTGCCCACTTTTGTATTCCTAGCACTAAATATATTATAGGTGTTCAAAAATTATTTCTTTAAAGTATTTAACCTATAAGAATTTATTTCTACCTAAATAAATTAAATAAGCACAGTAACTTTTCTTAATTGGAAGATATATATTATTTGTCTCTTCCCCATTTCGAGCCCAGATGGGGGAAAGGACCCTACTGCTGTCTTATTCTGAAAAGAACAACAGTTATGTATTTGGTAGGCAGTTCTTCACAG
The DNA here is from genome assembly GCF_021218885.2 of Marmota monax. NCBI lineage: Eukaryota > Metazoa > Chordata > Mammalia > Rodentia > Sciuridae > Marmota > Marmota monax. Next base: position 10,320,935 of record NW_026694617.1, read on the forward strand.
GGAGCAACCATTTGTGTGATTTTTAAAATGTCTTTCAGATGTACAATGGTTTCTTCAGTCCCTAAAGTAAATATGGTAGTAAGCCAAGTATTAAAAGACTTCTATACAAAACTGTGTTGAGCCCTTTCCACATTCCTCTTCCAATCTGAGATCCAGATCATTTTGGGCTGCTTTCATTCTACCCTGAAGGTATAACTGCTACACTGCCTTTTAATCTTGTTGGAGGTAACAGAGATAGAAAAGGAAGTCCCAGCCAAACTGGCCTTGTGAAATTCACTTAGTTCCAGAAAAGTAATGTTCATATGGAGAGAGATTTTAGTTGTTGTTTTTAATCTCTCAATGATATATATTATTTGAGACTCTGGGTGCTGTTTCCAAATTTGCATTTAGGCCTAAATGAAAATAATTCTAAAGAAGTAAAAATGGTACAGAATAAAAATCCTAAAAGTTTTACACAACTTTTTCTATGAAAATATATCATGTATTAATTGGTTAGGCTTGCCACAACAAAATGTCACAAGTTAAGTGTGTTATGTATCAGAGATTTATTGTCTCAGCTCTAAAGGACAGAGTCTGAGTTCAAGGTAGCTAGAGGTAGGGCTCCTTCTCAGGGATTTCTGCCCTTGTTTTAACTTCTTACAGTCTCAGGAATTTTTTGCAGGTAGATTGTTTATCCCTGTGTCTTCACATTATCTTTCCTTTGTGAATGTCTGTCTCTGCATCCAAAATTCCCCTTTTTATGAGGATACCAGTCATATTGGATTAGGGCCTAAATGACCTCATTTTGACTTGATTACCTATGTAAACTCTCTGTGCCCAAATAAGGTTACACTTTGAGGTTTAGGAAGTTAAGACTCCAACTTATCTTTTTTTGGGAAGACAGAATTCAATGCATAACCGACCTAATCTGTAAACCCCACAGCAGACTATCTGTGGGACAGGATGATTCATGGAAGCAGAGGCACTGGCCAGTGGCTGTCAGACTAAGAAAGAACACTACAGACAGGATAAGCTCAGCTATCAACAGCCACCATCCAAATAAAGAGAGCATTATTCCCAGAGAAGGGCTGAGCTTTTGGCTTCTCAGTTTCACTCATGCCCTCAGAAAGCAGCACTAAAATGTGCCAGTTTTCAGAAACAGGAAACAAACCACTGCTCTAATCTTGTAAAAATTTCACATCAGACAAACATTAGTTAAGTAATTAAGCAAAATGGATATGGTTAAGTTAGATCAAATATAATTCTTTCCTTACAAAAGAAACATTTTTAAAAATGGAATTGTATTTATGATTCATTGCTGGAAATGCACATGAAAATGTCCAAACTGGTTGAAATCAGACATACTCTGCGCTCTCATAACCCATGTATGTTTACATGGCCCTGTCAAGGATGAAACTTTATATTTGCTCATGTGGTTCTTAGTTTAATGTTTGTCTGGTCCACTAAAAGGTCACCTCCCTAAAAGCAACAAATACATTTTGTTGTTTTTAGATTCACAGCAAAGACTCCCAATAGTCAACACTTAGTATGGCTTCAGTAAATATGAGTTTATTATAAATGAATGAGGTAGCATCTAAACGAACTAATTTATATTTGCTCAAATCCTGCTTTATTCATTCACTCAGTTATTTATAACTAATATTTATTTTCTTCAAGCATAGCTTTAGAAGAACTAAAGAGGTTACAACAGTGAAAAAGAAGTAGTATTTGCTTACAAAGAGCTTAGGATTTATTAGGCAAATCAAAATATAAATAATCAAGTGCTTCAAATGCAATATGTGATGGTAAAATATAAATAAGGAGAGTGGAGGAAAAGTGCTCTGGGCACAGAGAAGGTGGGAGTGGCTCCGAGGGCCTGAGAGCAACAAAGGAGGCTTGTGAGTCAGGTTTTAATGGCTTGGTAGGATTTTGACAAAGCGAAATGAGAGTAAAGGGAAAACAGGGAGAGAAGGGATCAAAAAGGATGGTTTTAAACAGCAAATAGTTATATTGCAAGAAGCTTTGTTAGCGGGAAAACAGAACCAAAGTAAGGAAAACAAAAACCAAAGTAAGGAATTGTTGACAATAAAAGTAAATGTTTGACTGGGACCTTTCTTTTCCAGTCTGAAGAATTTGGATACGTTTTAGGACTGGGAGACAGTAAAATTGTTCAACAGAGAAGTGGCATGATTATAGTGTTTCCTTGGGAGGGCTGTTGGGCAGCCATGAGTGGTAGGGGTCTAAATAGATGTGAGTAGATGAAGATTCTTTAGGAGACTTCCACACTAATAAGGGTCAGTGACAGCAGACAGGAATAGATGGGTTTTGCAGGGCCTGGAGGTTTACACAGATTGGATACTTAAAGACAACCAAGGGTTTAGGTGGCTCCCTGCTAGAATACTTGCCTAGCTAGTGCAAGGGCCTGGGTTCCATCACTAGCAAAAACAAACAAACAAATAAATAAGTACTACAGATTCAAGCATTAAACTAAATATTTATTTAAAGGAAAATTAACTAAAGATACATATTTTAAAGCTAATAAATATAATAAATGTGAAAATACAGAAATATAATCAGAATTTTTTATTAACAAACTGACATGAATGAATTTTTTTCTTTATATTTTTAAGTGGCATACTTGTTAATTGTTTCTTCCTATGATGTGTAACATAATATTCTATAGAGAGATTTGGAAGATGATTTACTTTTTCTTTTTTGTGGTACAACTAATTATACTTCTGTTCTCCCATCATAGTCAATAGAGAAGATTTTGTGACCCTAAAAGTTGTGGGGATTCCCCCCACCCCAGCAAGCAAGTAAGCAATTCTGCAGTGGAAACCTCTTATTCACTTCTGACACTAGAGACAGTGTCATATCCCTTGGATAGAGCTCAGTTCCCAACTCCCAACCACTTGCTTCAGTTGCCCCATTGAAGTCTCAATTTGTTTGCGTCTCAAGTTATTTTCCCTGTGCTTCAGACCAACCAGTGGTAATCTAGGGTTTCCACTACTCCCCTTTGACTTTAATTTACTTGAGCAGTTCGTGGAGCTCAGAGAAACACTGCATTCACCAGTTTATTGTAAAGGATACAAATTAAAAAAAAAAAAAAAAAGATACATAGGGTGAGGTTTGTGGAAGGGCTGCAGAGTTTCCAAGCCATCTCCAGGTACACTACCTTCTGGAAACTTCCATGTATTCAGCTATCTGAAATCTCCCTAAAACCTTTCCTTTAGGATTTTTATGGAAGCTTCATTGAATTGACATGACAAAAGCATGAATAACTGGATTAAAATGTGATTGGACAAAGAGGGAATGTCTAATGCTAATAGAATGGGTGGGAAAACCAAGCAAGACCTATCTATCAGATTCTTCTTGGCTTCCCTGGGCAAAATACCCTCCTCATGGGTATGGGGCAGAATCCCTTCTGAAATGAATGCCTTATCATGCCATCAAAAAAGGAAAAAAGTAAGTACTGTGTTTATAATTGTACATAATGCATTATTGAATATATTTTTGACAAGATAAAACCTGTTTTGATTAAGCATTGAAGAGATCTGAATCTTCTATTCCACCTGTACACATTTAATGATTGAAAAAATATTCCTGAAATAGGCTTCTGGCTCTGTCTTATCCCCTAATCCCACCAGTGCTGAAAGCCTAAGAACATGTCCATATGATGATATAACTTCTGTTTTGTGTCACAGAATGGTTGAGTCAACATAGCAGGCAACTAATATATTCCTGGAAATCTTTTTTTCCCAGAGTAACTAGAAATAAATTGGCTCTACAAAGAAGTGACTGAAAACCACTCATCATATTTCAGTAAACCCATAGTAAATCTATCTCCAACACAGTTTCTCCTTATTGTGTTACATAATTTCTGGATTATTCAAATGCTACCTGATAAGGGAGGAAGGGGTGCTTCCAAGGGACTTGTGGTATAAGTGGAGAAAGACAGTGGTGGCTGTAGTTTGTATCTTGAATGTTCCTCCAAAGACTCATGCGCTAAAGCCTTAGTTCTCAGCCAATGGTACTATTAGGCAGTGGTAGAAACTTTAAAGGTAGGCCCAAGTGGAAGGAAATTGGGTCATATGCCCTTGAAGGGGATATTGGGATCCTGACCCCTCCCTGTCTCTGTTTCCTGGCCACTATGAGGTCAACAGACATTCTCTACATTCTCCCACCATTATATATGGTGCTGATGTGGGCCCAAAACAAGGTCAAGCCATCTGCACTTAAACCTCTGAAACCATGAACCAAAATAAAACTTTTATATTTTAAGTTGATCGTTTTCTGTATGTTGTCATAATGATTGAAAGCTGACTAACACAGTAGTCTTTATTAATTGTAGCTATTTTATTTTTACAAATTTTATGAAACTATACAATCTATTGAACATACTGCCAGGGCCCTGTGGCAGGCAGATTCTAGAGATTCACAGAAAGATTCCTGCCTTCTGGTACTTACACCCTTGTATAGGCCCCCACCCCTGAGTGTAACCTGATTTTGTAACTTGCCTTTAACCAATAGTGTGACAAAGTGGATGGGACTAAGTTATGCTACTGTCTTGCTGACTCTTCCCCTTGCTGAATTTGAGAAAGCAAGTTGCCATATTGAGGAGGCCTGTGTGTGACCAGATAAGTACTTGTGTGCAGCCACACGAGTTTGGAAGTTAATCTTCTTCCAGTTAAACCTAAAGATGGGAATTCAGCTCTGGTCAACTCCTTGATTGAAACCTCAAGAGAAAACTTGAACCAAAAGGACTGAACAAGGACTTCCTTGGCTCCTCAAAGAAAGTAGCTATATAAAATAAGGGTTGTTTAAGATGCTAAACTGTGGATTAATTTATGATACAGCAATGGAAAAACTAATAGTGTCCCTTCCAGGCTCCTGGGGTGGTACAAATGAAAGGCATCAATATTTACTTTATTTTTTTCATAGTAAAAAATTGGCTCCTGAATATAAGCTTGAGCCAGGTTGTGGTCATGGAATCAGTACATTATCATCTCATTAGACCACATTTTATACCTTGTCATTGTTTGCTGTGTAATACCTATGAGCAGGCAGTATGGGTTTGGTGCTGGTGATTTCTCAATTAAGTAAAAGGTAAATCGTCAGCCAAAGGTTGAAGATTAGATAGAGACCATTTAAGGAGAAAATTTCCTGTGAGGCACTTTTAAAAACTAGGACATCAACAAGAAATGAAAAATGTAAATTAAAGGGAGCAGGGGAGACACCCGAAGTTACAGTGCACACACTTTTTTTTCAAGCAAAGTCTAGTGAATTTGATGTGGTGTGGATGTTGAGAAAGAGAAGGGTGGGATTGCATAGTGGTGGAGACTTGTAATAAGCTTATGGGATACTGTCCAGCTTGGTGGCAGGTAGCAGGTGCAAGCTAGAAAAAGGTGATATGATGGAAGTATAGGAAGATATATAGGGCCTGAACATCATAGTGAGATGGAGAAATAGGTTTATTAGATATAATGAAGAGGGCTGGGGTTATAGCTCAGTTGGTAGAGTGCTTGCCTTGCCTGCAGAAGGCCCTGAGCTCAATCCCCGGCAAAGTGTTTTCCTAGATATAATGGAGGAATAGCAAAGAAGAAGGAATGGCATAACCAGAGAAGTGTACAGGACACTTTTCCAGAGGTCAAGAACTTAGAAATAAAATATTTTTGAGGGCTGATGAGTTGGGTTTGGCCACTTAAATGTGCTGTTGAAATGGAAGCTAAAGGAAGTTTATTGAAGTTTCAAGCAAAACTTATGACACCAGGTTCTCAAAATTGTTCTCATTGTTCAAAGGTTATAGGAACAAGGTATTAAAAGATGACCGTGAGTCAAATATTTTCCATCTATAGACTGTCTAGTTTTCTTCTGAAAAAAAATTTTCAAGTGACACATCAAATTTAGTATTACCTGGATTGTCAAAGCACACCCTATCATTCTATGGATAACAAAAAACTATACATGTATGCTAAAAAATTCTCAATTCAAAATACAAATATTGTATTTAAAAATACAAACATTTCCTCTTAGATTAATAGCATATACTTCCTTCAGAAGTTCTTTTATGCTGTATCTAATTGATTACAACTAATGATTCATTAGCAGATGCCACAGACAGGTCATCCAAAATTGTTATCAGAAAGGACATAGGGTAATTTTTCCATTTCTTGACTTTGTGGAGAGAAAAGTCAGATGGGCTGTTTTGGCTAATAAGCATCTTTCCAGATGTTGAAGTGAGAATTAGAGTTAGGGGAGCTAAGATTTCAAGAAAGTATAACAAGCTGAATGTTGAACCATTAGAAATAATGAGTTCTAGTATTCTATATTACAGTGGATTATTATTCATAATGCTAGTATATATTTTATGAATAATTAGAAAAGAGGAGTTTGGAGGCTCTGAACACTAAGTAGTGATAAGAAGATGAAAACATTAATTACTCTGATTTGCTCAGTACACACTATATACATATATTGAAATACAGTATATCATTCCTTCTAAATATGTATGTGTTATATGTTAATAAATTTTTTTAAATGTTTGAGCCCAAAATGCTAAGTACCCTGATACAATTTGTAGACATATATTGTTGCCAAACCACAAAGTATAAATATATTTAATTAAAATAATAATAATAAAAATAAATTATTTTTATAAAAACGTTAATGCGGAAAGAGAATGCAGGTTAATAGCCATAGCAGCAAGTTTGAATTGATCATTAATAACAGTTATAACTTTAAAGGTTAGTTATCATCTTTAAAAAGACTTTCAGTATTTGGGCAAATTCCCAGAAAATGAGTTCTTTTTCCCCCTTGTGTCATAGTTCGGATTTATAGCCATTCCAGCAGATAAAATGCACTTGGCCCATGCAATGTCTTTGAGAAGCAGATAGAAGTATTAGCCTTGAGGGAGCTTCCATTTTGACTGGGGCATGTGGCAGCAGAGACATTAAACTTTCAGTCTTGGCTGTGGCATGGAAGTTTCCCAGTGTGTCTAAGGCAGAGTTCCTGGCATAGAAATGGCATTCAGAGGGTGGCACCTGCCAAGTTTCCTTTAGGACTCAGTGGGAAGCAGCAACAACAACAAATGTTTTCATCAGACCAAGTCTGTTGTCAGGTTTGGGGTTTTATTCCCAGCGATTTTGAGATTTTTGAATATGCTTTGAATAAAATATGTGTTTATCAGTTAGGGTCATTGTTTATTGATTGAGATAAAGAACACTGATATACATTTTATATTAGGGTGGGGATATCAGACAGACTTCCAGAAGGCATTTCTAAGTAATGTTCTTGCCTGAGGGTTATTTCAGTATTCATTTCTCATTGGAGTGTAGGAAAAGTAGACATTTAAATGATCTGGGATATTGGTGTAGCTCAGTGGTAGAACACTTGCTCAGCATTTGCAAGGCCCTAGGTTTGAAACTCCAGCCCAGCAAAAGAATAAAACAAAACAAATGACCTAGGTTAGGGATAAAAACCTCCTTGGTTCAGACTAGCACTCAAGGATAAGAAAGGGCTATGATTTTTAGGGGAAGGCTAGAGAAATTTGTTTGCGAGGGCTCTCATAACAAAATGCTACAGACTGATTGGCTTACATAACAGAAATTTATTTTCTCATAGTTCTGGAACTACAAGTATAAGAGAATGAGTAGGCAGGCTTGGTTTTCTCTGAAGCCCCTCTCCTAGGCTTGAGATGACTTTCCCACTGTTTCAAGGATTGTTCCTCTGTACAGGCAGCCTCTGGTATCTCTTTGAGTGTTCTAATGTCCTTTTCTCATAAGTACATCATATGGATTGGCTTAGGGCCCACCCAAAGAACCTCATTTTGATGAATCACTTCTTTAAGGCCCTATCTTCAAACATAATCTCATTCTGAGGACTGGAGGTTAGGACTTCAACACATGAATTTTGTGAGGAAACATTTCAGTCCATAACAAAGACCTGAGCATTTTACTTGGTTAACGAGAAAACTGTTAATATAGCAAAGTAACAAAGTTCTTAAACCTTGCGATATTTTTAATCTTCCAATTACTTTTTTACATCTCCCTTCTGTAAACTTAAGTTTATAAAAAAAAAGAAAGAAAAACTGCATAAAAATGTTTTTACTGTTTTTACTGGCTTTGTTCATACTACCTAAAACTGGAAACATTCCAGATGTCCTTCGATGAGTGATTGATTAAATTATGCTTCATCCATACAATAGAATATTATTCAGCAAAAGAGAACACACTACCCATACATAAAACAACAGGATTGAAACTTAAATGCATTTTGCTAACTGAAAGAAGCCAGTTTCAAAGTCCACATACTGTAAGATATCATCAAAACTATGACATTCTAAAACAGGCAAAATTATAGAAAAATAAAAGAAATCTGTAGTTACCAGGGACTGGGTGGGGGGAGTACAGAATGTAAAGAGAAATATGAGAGAATTTAGGAGGTATTCATCTATTTTATCTCTAATTTTTGGTAGTTATTATATGGTTGTATGCCTTTGTATAACAGATATAATTGTAAACCACCAAAAGGTTTTGTTGTATGTAAATTTGAAAAAGTGAATAAACAATTTAAAAAACTAATAAAATTGGACATGTATTAAAAAATATCTTCCCTCCCACCACTTAGGAGAACCATGTGTTCCCTTCTAATTTAATATATTGCTATCATTTGCATTATTTTTATTTTTAAATGATTATAAATTCATAGGAAGTTGTGAAGTCAATACACAGAAGTCCTATGAGTGCCTCTCACCCAGTTTTTCTCTACAGTTACATCCTACGTAATTATAATTCAATATTCAAACTAGAAAATGGGCACTGGTACAATGTGTGTGTTTTGGGGTCACTTTATCACAGGTTGAGATTTGTGTAAATACAACTATAATCAGAATACAGAACAATCATCATCACAAAGATTTCCAGCGTCCTGCCCCTGAAGAGTTATATCCACTCAACTTTGTGCTATCATAACTTGATTTTTGAAACTGCTGATCAAATCACTATACTTCTGTCATTTTGACAATATTATGTAGATGGACTATAGTCTGTGACCTTTTGAGATAGCTTGTTTTCATTTAATATAATGTCCTTGAGATCAATCCACATTGCTGTGTGTAGCAGCAGTTCATGACTTTTTATGCTGAGTTATATTCCATGGTACATATGTACCACAGTTTGTCTAAACTTTCAGCTATTGAGGGGCATTTTGGTTATTTCTTGTTTTGGGCTATTACCAACAAAACTGCTCTCAAAGAGTTGGTTTCAGGTCGTTGTGTGGTCATTCTTCTTTTTAATGCTAAACATGGTTCCAAATTTGGCCAGTAAGGGCCCTATCAATGTAGCTCCACATCATATTTTTTTAAAATTGTAGTATAATTTAAATACAGTAAAAATTTTTAGGTTTATGAGTTTGGGTCAATACATGTAATTATGTAACCACCACAATAAAAACATAGAAAATGGTTCCAACACAAGAAAAAATTCCCTGGTGCCATTTTATTGTCAACCCTCTATTCTTAAGCAAACACTCATCTATTTTATCTCCCCCTAGTTTTGCCTACTTTATCTTTTTGAAATATCTTAATTAATCTTTAGATAAGTCCTTGCATTTGGTATAAGATGTTTTAAGCTTATCTTATTTTTTTCCAGCCCCAAATCTGATGTAGCTTTGTTTTAAACACCTGTGAAATTTAAGCAAGGGGAAAGAAAAATCCCCAAAATATTCTGTGGCATTTGTACTGAATAGGATTTTTTTTAACACAATACCTTTAATTAATTAATTTATTTATTTATTTTATGTGATGCTGAGGATTAAACCCAGGGCCTCTCACATGCCAGGTGAGCACTCTACCACTCACTGAGCCACAACCCCAGCCCCCCCGAAAAGGATTTATTTGCCCAATTTATTGTCAAAAACAACTTAGTGACTTGTTTTGGAATTTTCAACAGAAAACCTTGAAATATGTTTTGAAATCATTAAAACAAAAAATTGGATCCACCTTAGTAAACCTGACATAAAATAATTTGTTTCTTGAGTATAAATAGCAATAATACATTGCTGCTGGTGTTCTGCATATTCATCTTGGTTAGCTCCCTACGTGCATTTCATTTCTTCTAATTTATGGAAAGAAATTTATATTTTTAGCTATATCAATCTGTCTAAAATATATAATTTGTATTTAAATTAATGCTCTGAAAAAATAATTTTCCCATTCACAATTTTTAGAGAGAGTATTGCCAAAGTCCAAAGACATCACTGAGTTTCCACTATTACTAGGGAATGTAAACAGTTTCATCATTTAGATGAAATTTAGATTGATCTATCTAGCAATTTGAATGAGAGTTTGGTCATGTATTCATCACATTGATTATGGAATGATTATGATGTGACCAACCCTTTGCTACACTCTGGAAATAAAATTTGGAGGGAAAAGTCATGTAGGTAGATAAACACAATGGAATAAGGTAGACACTATTAATGTCACTTGAAGAAAATGATGTGTGAAGATATATCTTAGGATAAACAATTTAACGGGGCCATAAAAATGTGTTTTTATGAAATCCTCAAAATGTAAAGGGAGTCTCTCTAACCAAACTTCAAGAAAGTCTGGAGGTTCACTTCAAGAATTCAGTTTTCTACAACCAATAAAGAGTTAATAAGTTTCTTTAGGAATAACATTTGGCTAAATAATGGCTAAATAAGTAAATAGGAAAACATTGGCAAGATCAAAAGAGGCTCCACCTGGAAGTTTGGGTTCAAACCTCATCTGTGGAGGTAGGGTTTGAAGTTGGAACAAAAACATACTATTCTTCAAAATTCCATAATTTTAATCTCTTTTTGCTCAAGACTGGGATAAGAGGATAACTGTCTTTTTGGTACAATATACAGCAGTTTGGGGGTCTTTGTGTCTTTTGGGGATGGAGATATCTTTATTTTATTTTAGAGGCAAAATTGGTTGTGGTGAGTTATGGAGAATAGGTAGGGGCTAGATGAGGAGAAGGGGGAATTTGTACCTTAGAACACTCAAGATTCAGGACAGAGAAGAAACAGCATTAAACTTTCTTTTTAACTTATTTTTTAAATCCAGATTAATTCACCAAGTAGGAAAAGAGGCTGGGATTTGGAAGTCCAACCATGATTCTGTGATTCAGAGCAGCCTATTTGCAGTTATAAAGATTTTATAAGTGGTAAAAAGATCCCAAGAACGAAATAATAGCAGATATAATAAGAAAAGTAATTTGTCACTTAAAATTGTCTCATTTGCATTCATGAAATAATTTAAACAGTGAGTCACTAGCTTAAAAGAAAGAGCTATGAAAACAGTAAAAAATATGTGACTATTTTTGGCATGATGTTTTGTAGTTGAGAAAACCATGCCCTATATACTTCATAGACATAAAAATACTAAACTAGCAAAAAACATGTCAGAGATTTTACAATGACAAATATGGAAAATCATGTTGAAGATATCTTGCCAGACTAAAGAAAAATTACTGGTAATGAGATATAGGAAACAAATACTTTTTTGAACTCTGCCATTTGACTATAAGTCTTTCAGTTAATATTAGGTAGTATAGAGTGGTTATTTTGAAAGGCAAATATAAAGTTGGCTGCAGAATAGTAAAAATAACCTTGACCTTGGAAGCAGAATGACATGCAGCTGTGGCCCAGCTTTGTCCTCTTATAACTGTGTGAGGCTCAAATCTGACAAGGTTTGTGAAAATGAGGTATAAAAGGTAAAGACTAACACTAAAGAAGAGTGTTGCTACTGGAGCATTTCCGGAGAAGTGAGTAGAGTGCACAGAAGAGACTGTACAAAGACATGACTCCCCAGTCAGAAGTGAACGAATATCCCACCTGAAACTGAAGCCATTTCCTGGGTAGAGCTGAATTTGTGAATTGACATTGTGACAGCAGGCTCTATCACAATTCCCAAGGACTCTTATTTCTTGGTATTCACATGGAGAACCTCACCTCTTGGTATCCACATCCTTTTAGTCCTATCCCACATGGTATCAGTGTGACCAACAGAATAGGGCAGAAGTGAAAGAGATTAGTTTAAGAAGACACTGTGTCTTTCATTGCCTCACCCTCACCCCCACCTCCTTTCTCATCTTTCACTTCCCCAAGAAACCAGCTGGTACACTGGGAACTGCCCTGTGGAGAATCTCACCTGGTAAGGAACTGAGGCCTCTGGCAACACCTACATGAATGAGATTGGAAGTAGACCCCTTCCAACCTAGACTAGTCCTCAGATGACTCTGGCCACAACTAACTAACTTCACAAGAGGCCCTGATTCAGAACCACTTTCCTAAGCCACTTTTGGATTTTTAACTTAAGAAACTGTGTAAGATATTAGATGTTTGTTATTTAAGTAAGATTGAAGATTTTTATTTAATGTTCATTAATAGCATATCAACTTAGCCAAGCTAAACTATATTCATTAGAATTACCTTTTCCGTATGATTCTGTTTATATTGGTCATGAGAGAATTTCTTGTGAGACATTTGAAGGATGGAAGGTGAAGTTGCAGTCATTTTATAAGTCACATACACTGTGCTAAGCCAGGCCTGCAATTAATTCATGGTATCCTGCATCCTTCTTCAGCTTCTCTGTTTCCTGTGCTGCTGTGTGAAGAAGATCTGGCTTCTGCAGGACACCCAATATCACCAAGATCAGAGGCAGCATGAACTGACTTTGGTTTTGATTCATCTTCATAGGCTGTATTCAGGCCATTGGGTTCCAACAGGACCCGTTCTCAATTTACATCCATCTTTCCTTCCCAAATGCCTGTACAATGGACTTCAAGCTCAGCTATAGACATGAAGACAAGAGAAAGCACCTTATAGAAGATGCTTTACCAACTTAACTATGTTGAAGAGTTCAAATTTTTGTATCAGATTTCTTATTTTTTGTGTTAGCATGCATGTATTCATCTAAATTTGCTTTTATACATATGCATGTTTATGTACATACACACACACACACACACGCACACACAACTGGTTCTGACTGCATCAGATCAGTTGGATCCATCATTCAGAAGGAAACTATAAGGTTGGAGGTATAGCTTGGTGGTAGGGCACATTCTTAGCATGCTAAGACCCTAGGTCTAATCCTCAGCATGAAAGGAAGAAACAGTAATATTTATTGACATATTTAAAATATAGATCACATAATTGCTCATTTTTTCTCACTTTCAATTCTCTCAATTCTAGTTTCCTGTCATTTTTATCTCTTGTTGCTACAAAGTAAATGGCTCTTGTACTGTTTTCTGTAGGTGTGAAATGTTTGCACTCTTATAAATAAGATGATAATTAAAATTACAATAATTCAAATGAGATTAAAATGAGGAAAACACTCAAAGTTCTAAGTGCTTAAGGAGCAAGCTAAAGGCAAACTAAAATAAATTCAGTGAGCTTCTCCTCTGTGCTTCTTGCATGGAAGAGGTAGAAAGGGCTTCATTGGCATCCTTTGCTTTCCTTCTGTTGACTTCAGCATATGGCCAAAGGCAGGAATTCTATCAGAACAGTCAGTAAGACAGTCTTCTCCTAGATCCAACCTCACTTTGGCTATTGGTTTGCATATGAAAAACTTCCATGTGCTTTCTTCTCTATGAGAGAGACATAATTGTGGGAAGTAGAACATAAGTTTTTACAACTGGAACTTTTCTAGTATGCAATTTTAAGAGGAGGAAGGAATTGATGTTTTTTAAATATCCATCATGAACATGGGATTGTGTTAGGCACTTCACATACACTGTTTCATTTAATTCACAAAACAATTGCATGAGGTCAATACTGCTGCCAATATTTTGCTGAAGAAGAGACATGCTCAGAGAGAACATATAAAACTTGCTTACAAGTAGCTACAGAGCTAGGCAGATCTGTTAAAATTAAAGTAAATATTCTTTCTATTAAACTGCACTGTTCCCTTCAGAGACTTCAAGTATGAAAAGAATAATTAACACAACGGCTTAATTTCCTCATTGATCTAGAGGAAATGTGAATCAGCTAGAAATGTTTTTCAAGTACATTACTTGCAATTGAGTTATATACTCCAGTAAAATATATATTGTGAGCCCTGTCTTCTCAAAAATTAATCCTCTCAAGAGGCAGTATGTACTGCCATTAAGAAAATCAGTTCCAAGGTCAGACTGCATGAGTTCACAGGAGTGGTTCTAACATTTACTTTGTTACTTAGGGAGAGTTGCATAACTCCTTGGTGCTTCAGTTTGCTCCACTTTAGAATAGATTTAGCAATAGTACCTACACCTTAGAATTGCTGGGATTAAAATAGAGTTTGTCAAAAACCATATGTTTTACACAGGGTACTCACTGTAGGCCAGGCATTATTCTCAGTGCTTTGCATAAAACAGCTTATTTATAATAAAATCCTTGTAAGGTAGGATTTGCTGATGATAAGATAGGAGCACAGAGAGACCAAGGAACTAGCTCATGGTTACCTGCTTATTAAAAGTTTGGCTATGGTATTAATGACATTAACCACTAGCTTAGACTGTGTTTCAAGCACTTAGAGTGCTTGGCATGGAGTTCATGCTTCATATATAATAACCTAAATACAGATGATCCTCCATTTGCAATGGTTCAAATTATGATTTTTTTACTTTGCAATGGTGCAAAAGCAATATTCATGCAACTGAAACCCTACTTTGAATTTTGGTCTGCTCCTGGAGTAGTGATAAGTGGTGATAATTTATTTCTACAGCTTTCAGTCAGTTACATGAGGGTAAACTGCTGTTCTACAGTGTATTGTGTTGCTAAGTTACAATGTTTCATAGGTGAGGTATGTTAAATGTACTTAACATATTTTCAACTGACAAGGAGTTAATGGGGACATAATTTCTTTGCAAATCAAGGAGTATCTGAACATACCTTCAAAGTTCTTCCAGTGGCCTGACTTCTTTGAAATATGTTAAATATCTCCTGAGCAGTGGTTCACACCTGGGTTAGATCATTAGATGTTGTTCATATAGAGCCTACATGGAATGCACTTCCAGGAGCCAAATCACACTCTTCCCTAAGGGTACTTCTGTGTGTACCTGAGCTTATAGCTGAGTGCTAAGAACCATTTTTCTGGAAGTATAAGAATGAAATGTGGAACAGATTTACTAGAAGCATCCCCTTTAGTTGAAGGCTTTTGAGAATATAGACTTTAAAAAAATTTGCTAGTCTGTTGTCACATTATTTTTCTATTTTGGGAAGTTCTCATGTCTTTTATGCTATTCTCAAAAAGCTGTGGTATCCCAAGAGAAAGAATATGTATAATCACCATCTATATTGTAACCTTTTTGAAAATAGAAAGTAATAATTGGAAGTCTCTTTTTAGGACCCTGTAGCTCACAAGTTTTCACACATGCAGTAGAGTGGTTCTCAAACATAACGTGGGTTAGTTATTTGTTTCAAACTATGCATGTCTGGTTCACCGTTATATTCCCAGTACTTAGGGCCCAACCAGCATATAGTGGGCCCTCAAATAATATCTGTAGACTTCTTGGTTTTTAAGCTGTAATTACCATAAAGTCAACAGGTAAAGTAATCTATGCCTATCTTATACACGGTAGTTCTCAAAGTGAGGTACCCAGGTTAGCAGTCCTGTGTTACTCAGCTTCCCATGGCTATGGCAAAATATTGAGATAAACAACTTAAAATGAATAAAGATTTACTCTGGCTCATGATTTCCGAGGTTTCAGGCCATGGTTACTTGGTTCCAATATTTTGGACCTATGGCTAGTCAGAGCAACATAGAGGAGGGCATGTAGTAGAACAAAGCTGCCTCTTAGAGGCTAGGAAACACACATACACACACACAGAATATGAAAGGGCCTGAAGGGCATACTCAGTGATCTTCTTCGTTTTTCGTAGGTCCCACGGGCTAAAGTTTCAATGCCCTACATATAGTCTAGTCTGGTGATCAAGCCTTTAGGATTTGGGCCTTTGGGGGACATATAAAATCCAAATCATAATAAGTAATTCTTGGTAAGTTATTAGAAATACAATTTCTGATGCCCATCCCAGACCCCTGAAGTAGAAAAATTGGAGCTTGGGGTTGACAATCAGTATTTTAAAAGTTTCCCAAGTAAATTTGATGCACACTAAAGTTGGAAAACCACTGTTGTCATTTATCCCAAAGCATTGCTGAAAACTACATCCTATAACTAACTCAGGAAACAGAGCTGTCCTTTAGCACTCTTTCTAATTCATCTTTAAATAGGATCAGTAATGCTTGTTCTTCAAGAATTGAAAATATTTTCACATTTTGTGGTAAATCAACTAATGAGGCAAGACTTAAAAGAAAGGTGGCTCCCAGAATTCTGAATATTCACAAATCAATTGATTGAGAATCTCTGTGGGGTGGAGTTGGAATAGCTGCTATTTAATAACACTTTTAGACTTTCTTACACAAAAGTAATTTATAAGAATCATGGCCTAAGATCAACTACAGTCAGAAGAGTTTCTGGGTGGTTAGACTTGTGAATTACTCAATCCCAAGAGGAAACCTGATCTGTTTGTTTTGAAGTTTGTGGTCATAGCCACTGTTTGAGGTCACTTATTCATTTTTCCTAATAATATCATATTTTGTTAAGTAAAAGGTACCTCATATTTAGAATTCCTAGTATCTCTACCCCACCCTTTGTAGTCCTTGGAGTGGCTTCTTAGTGGCCACTTTTATTATCCTGTGTCAAGTAAACTATAGTGATAAATGACTATGGTCAAGGGGCCTCCAAAGGATACCTCTCTGGTTGTTTCATATGCAAGAAAAATTTGCAGTATTCCCACCATCAAGATGGTGACTCCAAATCAAGTGTGTTATGAAAGCAAAAAATTTATTTCAAAGTGACAAAAAGAAATCTTGCAGCCAAACTTGTAGTCAAGGGAAAAAATAAGTTATGCTCACACACAAATAAGTCTTATATTAAGTACAATTCTGTAAGGGCTGTTAACAACATGGCATTTGTGTGCATTGATCAGCAATATATTCTTAATTTAAAAGTGAAATGGGTTGTACCTGCTGAAGAGTTAATATACAATACCTGGTAGGTTCTGAAAATGTGTGAAGATGAAAAAGGTAAACAAGAATAATTGACTCCATGGTCTGGAATAAGAACTAAATACAATTCTCTAGTTTGTAATCAAATACTCCAAATAAAAAAAAAATCAAAGATGCGCTGGGGACATCCAGTTGATAGATGGGAAATGGAAAATAGTTACAGAAAAGGAAGCATGCCCCGGAGTGGTATATAATGAATATTGTCATTTTCAAGAAAAGAGAAAGAAGTGATTAATCAGATCTGTCTGGGGCTGGATCCAGGTCTGTAAGGCAACAAAACTTTTCTTCACCAACTAGAAAGCAAGGCTACATAGGGAGCCTGTGCAGGGGCCCAAGGATTATTTCTGGCAAAGTTGAATGGGAAGAAGGCAAGAGTTTGAGAAACTCAGTGCTCACTATAAGGCTAGAACACCATGTTTATAGCTTTAGGGAGATAAGGACATATCTCCACAAGGATAGGGTGGGGGTGACAGATCTCCACGGAGGATAGGGGTGAGGATAGGGGGTGGTTGGAGATTAGATGGAGTTTAGTGGCCATGTGTGTGCCTTGGCAGGCAAAATAAAATAGGTTGTTCCTTTCCCTGATAACTATTTGTTAGCTTACCTATGGCCATGATTTTGTTTTTAGTTCCTGTGTGGACTTCCCACTTCACACCCACCCAGGCCCAGAGGGTTATACTGATTACTCCCTGGGAAGTGGGATCTAGAGGGGCTATAGCTCCCTCTAGGTATGCTGGATGTTTATCTAAATGCAGTTCTTTCAGATGGAAATCAAACTGAACCTTCTGGGTTAGTCTAAAACTGTTCTTCCAGGCAGTCTCTTGATGCTGATGACTCACCATGAACTTCCTGGTTTGTGCCCATAAATTCCTTGAATTAATTGAAGAATGCAATCTAGGCAAATACTAGTTCCTCACTGAGACAACTGACTGAATTTCTCCTTTATCTTTCTTCCTTCTTTCTGGTTCTGCTCTCATTTGCCTCAGTCTATACTTTTTGCACATACACTTCCTTAAGTTCCACTGTGCCAGTTTCAGAACCATACACAGGTTCTTTCATAGAGGTGGATCAGGATTCCTCTTATTGTATGTTTTGACATGCATAAATTTCAGTTTAATGACACCAGTCCCTCAAGAACACAGTTCATATTTCAGTGACCAAAAATATTAACTGAGTAACTGTACACAGTACAAACTTTACTGCTAGAATACTGGTCCCTAAATGACTATGTAAATAATAGATGCTAATCAAGATCAGTGACCTTCACATCACCTCTTTCCAGGTCTGTCAGTGATTGGCTACCTCACATCTGCTATTTAGTTCACGCACTGAAAGCAAAGCATGTAGGTGTGTCCTTTCCTGGTTTCCTGGCATTTGAGGGAAACATTGACAAAGTAGTTTAACTTTTAAAGGATACTACCATTGTCCTGATTCTTTGGGAACATGATAATGTGAAGATTTGCTTCTTACCACCAAATACAACTTTATTCATCCAGCCTATGGGCCAAGAAATTGTTTTAACAATTAAAGTCTCTTATATGAAATTTGAGATAGGCCGCTGATGCTAAAACTGGAGGTAACTTTCTTAGCTGAGTTTTGGGAGCATAGAACATGCAACTGAAAACATTTAAACCTTATTGCTGGAGTTAAAAGCAGGTAATATCCATGCAGTATGGCAGGAACTTTTATTGCCTTATGCAAATAACTTTGCAGGATACAGATCAAATACAAACAGAATTAAATAGCTGATTGTATTAGTCAATTTTCCATCACTGTGACAAAGACCTGAATAAGTGAGCTTAACAGGAAGAAAATTTTATTTTGGTTCTTGGTTTCAGAGATTTTAATCTGGGGTCACTTGGCCCTTCATGGGTCTGTGGTAAGGCAGAACATCAAGGCAGGGAGCATGTAGTGGAACAGAACTGCTTATCTTATAGCAGCTGAAAAGCTACAAGAAAGAGAGAGAAAGACCCAGGATCCTAATCTCCTTTAGTGGCATGTCCTCAGTGACTTAAATTCCTCCCCACCTTTTAAAGGTTCCACTATTCCCAATGGACCTTTGAAGTACATTCCAGACCCAAATTATAGCACTGACCATGGGTATGTTGACTCTTCCAATTCTAGAGGTTCACCTTAGGTAGCTAGAGGAATGTAGTGAAAGTGATCTCATCAGAACACATGTACAAAGAGGTTGTGATGACAAAAATGGTTGTAGAAGCTCCAGAAGAAGTAACATTAGAAAACAAAACAAAACACCTTCACATTAAAGATAGTCTCAGAGATGTGTTGTTTTGTTGAAAGCACAGAAGATAAAATATTAGAAGCTGATTCAAACTCAGAAAGGAGTGTGATAATTTGTGTAGATGATCAGTCGCTATTGTAAGTTATACAGTGAGAAGAAAGTGAACACTGTTTGAACTATTCTGCTTAAGTTTTTGCAAAGAAATAAAGCATGTTAAACATCAATGTTCACATTGCTTTTGAAGGAGGACCTACTCACTGAACTAACAACTCCATGTTCTTCTTCTGACTCAATTTGCCTCTTTATTTTTATCCTGAGACATTTTGTTCTGCGGTTACCTTGGATTCCAAGAACAACAGGTCTGAATGATAAGCATCTTTATATCAAGGGACTGAAACTACTCCAAGCAGGGCAGGACCCACAGAACAGATTGCCCCATGATGAGATTGCCTCCCTGAGTGGCAGCAATTACCCCATGAACTGAAGCTGATCCTTTAAGCAGGAGCAATCATCTCACCCTGGGAACAGAATTACCCCTTGAAGTGGTGATAACCTCTCCAGGGCTTCACAGAACCGGTTCTAAAACAATGACCAAAAAGACGAGTGCTTGACTAAAATGACCAGATGACCTACTCTGCCAGCTGTGCAGGTTCCCAAACCTTGCCTTTGTTCCTCTTTTCTATAAAACTTCAAAGTTTTTTTGTCAGCCTCCTGTATCCATTCTATGCAGTATTACTTCCACTATTAAAGCTCCTTTCCTGCCCTTTCCTACAGCTTGTCTCTTTGATTGACATATTTGGATAGATGGATGAGTCTATTCTGAGGGGACCTGAGAGCTGGGGCCTTTGCCCTAGAGCTCTGGTAACACTTTTAAATACAATGCATGAAATACATATTAGTTTTACTATTTTTTGACATACCTATATATTTATAGCTGACAGAAAGTTTTAGTAATTTTAAGAAAAAAAATTCTTCAAGGTTGCCGAATTGTCATATTTTTCCTCATTGAAAATTAACATTGTCTTAAAAGGATTCAGTTTGTGTAGTCATTTTTATTGTTCGTCACTAATATACAAATTGAAAATTGGCATATAATATCATAAATATATGTACACATATATATGTATATATAATATTTGAATATGTAGAAAGATCTGTTCACTTACTTAAATGATATTTAGCACCAACTATTTATCAAGATTTGGGGATATACAATGAACAAAACAAAATATCAACCCTTGTAAATACATTTTAAATATTTTAGTGATTTTAAGAGCTATGAAGAAAAGTAAGTATAAAATTAGGATAAAGAGTTCAAGGAAGAAGGATGGCATTTTATTTTTCTATAGTGTGGCCCTTGAGAGGATAGCTGTCAGATAACATTAAACATGGAAATGCAGATAACTGGAGGAAGAGAATTCCAGGTAAAAGAAATATTAACCATTTATTTTTCTCTCTTATTGTTGGTGACTCCACAAAATGTTTTCTTGATAACTCAGGAGCCAGGTCTTTGTGAAGTCTTGGACAATAATTATAAAGCTGTTGATATATTTAGCAGCCCATAGAGTGTATACCCTAAACAACTATGTTTCTAGACCAGTGAAATAATAAATTGATTAATTTTAAGCCTAATAATTTCCTGAAAAACATATTGTTTTAAATCCTTCTTGGTTTCCCAGTACATAATTAAGTAGAAGTAATTCAGTTTGGCCTACCCAAACAATACCTTGCATATGCCAAACATGTTATGGTTAGCAACTCTCACATTTACCTGTAAATATCTGTAATTGAATTGCATGAGTATTTCATGAGATGAACAGTAAAATATAGGTCTCATTAGTCCTACCTTGTATTTATTCTTTTCCACAGCTAGACAATGAACTCTGATTTTTTTTTCCTAATAAATAACAGTAGTCTTAGGGACAAAACTCTGAATACTTAGTAAAATAGCAATTAAATACGTGTCACATGTTTGTGATTAAACTCCAGAAAAAACTGGGGAGAAAAGCAATACTAACTTTGTCTTACTAGTTAAATCTTTAAACAATCTATGAAGTAGATACTAGTATTATCCTTAATTTGCAGAAGAACATCAAACTCAAGAGAGTGAGGAACTGGTAGGTCTGGGGTTTGGAACAATGCAGGGGGACTCCAGGGCCTGCACCCTTAATCACAGCACCAATCCCTGTACTGGACTGAATCAAAGGACCAAATTGTCTGAGAAATCATTTATCCCACAGAGAAGAAGAAATTGGTAAGTGGGAATTTTGCCATATGCACTTTATTTCCCTTACAGTGGTTGTGTGTTAGGGCTCAGAAAATGATACCCTAAATGGTGTCTCAGCATGCTGAGCACTTTGAGTTAAAGTGAAATGGAAACCGAAGAGGTGTTCCTAGTTCTCTGACCTGCCTTTGTCTCTCCCATCTATAAGCACAGGATAAGTCTTTTCTCTGAAGATCAGCTATCTATTTAAGGGTGGATCCACCAAAAAGAACACATTTGCCTTTAATCCTCCTACCAAAGTTTCATTTACAAGGAACATTCAACTCAAAGTCACAGAGAAAGAGTCTGAAAATCAGATATCACAACTGGAGCCCAGAGGACTTGCCACAGAACATTGTCTGTTCTTTGGGCCCGTTGATCTTCCATAAAAATTCTTTATTAATCCTATAAATTGCCTATATCCCCATTTCCCTCTGCTCTGTGAAGAAGGGTGTACAAATTTCTGGGCCTCATTGGGTTATTGGATACTCACATTTTTGTGATGAACCATGTACAAAAATAAACTTGTATTTGTTTAATCCTACTAATCTATTGATTGTCAGTATACTTCATATTTAAAGACATAAACCTTCAGTTGTGCAGAGTGTGTGTGGGATTGGGGTGGAGGGATGATTTCCTTCATACCCTAGTATGCAAGAATCATTTTGCTTCATACAAGGTTCACTCAAACAGAATACTGAAAAAGGTTAAAGCTCTATATTCAGGTTAGTAGTTTTAGAGAAAGAGAGGGCAGATTAGAACAATTAAAATAAGCATTGTACCCATAAAAACATGGTAATTTCTGTGGAATAAAATATCAACTATTAGAAAGTTTAAGAGTGCCAAATAAACAGTTGATCTTGTTTTGCACATGAGCATACATACACATAAATGGAAGTTCTTTGAGTAGAATGAAAAATCAGACTTATGTTCAAAAAATTATGAATGTTTTATGGGATTAATGAATAGGAAGATTTTAACTGTTAGAATCAGAAAGGTTGTTATCCATATCATAAAGGCTTTTACTAATACAAATGTCTATGTATTAAGTGATTTTTAATTTGATTATATTTTTATCATAGTCGAAAATTATCAATAAAACAGCTTTTAAAAAGATTACAGTAAAATTAATTTCAGAAGACAATGTGGAGATTATGAAGGTAGGCTTTGATTTTGTAATTTATATGTTCACAATCTAGCTACCTGTTTCAATGCTTTTATTTTGCTCACCCACATAGCAGTTTGACTCTGTCTTGGAAGCAGAAAGTATAACCATAAAGCAGTTCCCAAGTGCTTTGAAGTAAAGGTGAAAAACACCCCTCCCACCAACATTGCCTCCTATGCTAAGGATATGAAAGGGTGCCCCTCCAGAAGAGGACATTCCCCAGGCACAAGAAAGTGACTGCACTTTCAAAGTTCCCAACATACTGGTTACCCAAGTTTGAAACCCTAAACAATCTGGAATGATTTACTTTTACAGAAACATCTTTTAGAAGGTTGATGCTAAATGATACAGATGCCCCAAACTGAGCAGCCTCTGCCCTGAAGAGTCCTGAAATCTCTAATTATTCTGTTGAATGAATAGGTGTATAAACACACACACACACACACAAACACACACACACACACACACACACAGAGAGAGAGAGAGAGAGAGAGAGAGAGAGAGAATTGTAGGAAATTAACTTAGAAATAAAAGAATTCAAGAGTTTTCTAGAAATAAACTAGAAAAACATTCACTGAATCCTCTGAATAAATATTAACCTATCAAGGGACACCATACTGAAATTTCAGAATACTGAAAACCCCAAGAATATCCTAAAAGGTTTGGATTAAGGGGGCAATAAGAAAGAAATTGAAGGAGGAAAATGAAAGAAAGAAACGAAGGAAGAAAGAGCCAGACTGGCAGACAGATAGGATAGGTAAAGGCAGGAGGGAAGCAGAAAAAGCACTAAGAATCATCATGCATTCTATATTAAGATGCCTCAGGTAAAGTACAGAGTAGAGCCTCAATACACAGTGGCTCAAAAATATTAGTTTATTTTTTTGCTCAGGTTCCAAATTGCTGGTTAACAGGTAGTTTTTCCATATTTACGAATTCAGGAACTTTCATGGATCTTTCTTATATTGGTGATACCTGTTCTTTAGAAATCATTCATAATCAGTTGGCAAAAGAAAAAACAAATATGCACAAAACACTCTTTTCTTAAAAGTTTTGACCTGAAAAGAAAATACATCACTTATAATGGACATTGCATTATTTTGGGGACAATCGTAAATACAAGAAAGGCTGGAAAATGTACTGTGGCTATGTGACAAGACAAGATTTGGGGTGACTAGTTAGCAGCACAGAGGGAGTAAGAAGGCCAGATGAAGCCCACTCGAAGTGAAGAGGACTGGTCTCCTTAAGGATTTAAGGAAATAAAATGATGCTTTTTTGCAGGTGTGCTGCTCTCTACAACAGAAAAAGGCATTACAGTATACTTGCTTGAATGGGATAATTTTGACATATGTGATTTTAAAGATGTGGCTTTATGTGCATTACTGTACTAACACCTCCTGTTTGATACAAGTTTGATGGATCTCTTTGGGGATGTCGTTGGCAATCCTCCCCTTCTTGGGAGAGGCTTAAGGAAGCTTTAGCTGTGAAGAGGATTTTCTTGGGAATACTGAGACCCCTGAGATTTTGGTTATTATACTTACATTATTCTCTGTCAAGTAAATGAGACTTTATAGTGGTATTTGGAATTGTGGTTTTTGTCTTCAGATAAGAATGCAGTACTACTTTCAAATTTTTCACAGAAAGAAATTCTAACTTACAACCAGTACCTTGAAAAATGATCAAGTAAGTGTGAGAATAGAATAAGACATTTTTGCATATAAACAGTTTATGAAACTTTCCCACCCACAAACTGTTTCTCAGAGATATAATGAAGGTTGTTTTCCACCAAAACAAAGGGGTAAGCTAAGAACAAGGAAGACTGGGATACAGAGAACAGTTGCTCTCCCCAAGAGATAAAGAGAATCCCAGAACCTCTGTTACTCAAATGCCTCTTAGAGAAACGTTTTGTAGAAAATAAAATCAATAGATTACTGGGTGTGTTTAAACGGTTTGAGATAAAATTTACATATCCAGAGAAGAGCTAGTGACAAACAGTGGAAATTTGTAGAAGAGAAAAGCTGTATAAAATAAATCTCTAGCACAGATCACTGCCATTTTCCCTCCTTTGATACCCTTTCCTTTTTCCATCCATCCTTTCTTCCTTCCTTTCTTTCTCCCTTCCCACCTCATTCTTCAAATAATTTGAAATTCTTTATGTCACAAACACACACGCGACACACATACACACACACACACACAAACATTAAAACATAGTGGAACAAAGAGGAAAGAGGAATTGGGAAAACAAATAAATAAAACTAATTTATACCTCTTCCAGGAAAAGGTAGAAAGTAGGGATTGGTCAGCCATGAAAAGTAGCATGGCCAGAAAGTTTTTGTTTACATAAGTTGTTTATTGAGAATATCAGTTATATCCATTGTGAAGGTTACCTCATGGTCTGCAGAATGGACACAGATGTGAAACTGGACTCTTGTCATGCTGCAGGTGAATGATGGCTAGTGCCTGCAGGGAAAGATGCTTCAAGGCAGATGAAGTGAGGGCCTCCCCTCTACACAACCCTGAGTTCTCCTGAAGGCCCAAGCACTTTAGCAGTCACTGAGGCAATGGCTAATACTTTTTTTAAAAAAAATAAATGACATCTATATTATACATAAAAATATCAATATGTATTTTTGTTTTATTCTTTGTCTAAACAGTCATACTTTGGAAGGTGTCTCTCCATCTCAAATGTTTGTCAGTGAATTTTGCTTATGTATATTTCTACACTGTGTTGTTAGGTTGATTCATATGAAGTACATGTCTACCATAGTTTGGATCTTGAATTTGCCCCCAAAGGCCTATGTGTTTTGGGCTTGGTCCCCAATCTGTTATGCTACTGGGAGGTGGTAGAACCCTTAGGAGGTGGAGCCCAGTGAAAGGAATAGGTCATTGGTGGGATGCCCTTGAATAGGATATTGAGGCTCTAACTCCTTCTCTCTCTTTTTCTATCTTGGTTTTCTTGTGACCCTGAAGTGAGCAATTTTCTTCTCCACATGTTCCAGTCACAGTGAACTGCCTAGCAGATTCAAAAGCAATGGGGCCAACCAACCATGGACTGAAACTTCGGAAACAGTGAATTGCAATTAACACTCCTTGTAAGTCGATTACTCAGAATTTTTTTTTTATAGCAATGGAAAACTAATAAAGTATATAAAAAACTTTTTAAAAATACCAAAACACTTTCAGAGGATTTGTTCATATAGTTATATATATATTTAAAAATGTTGTGCTCAAATTTAGCTTATAATAGACTTTCATGACTTATTTGTTGATTATTTTCATTAAAGGCAGCATAGTTTACATTATAATCAGTATCACTGATTATAATTATTTCCTCTTATTACTGATAAATATTAGTAAATTTAACTTTTTAGAGAAAAGAGATTAAGTTGCTCAAGCCTTCATTTCTTTCTCTGAAATCAAAGATGGTATCAAAGATGGAATGAAGATAGTAACTTAATAGGGTTTCTGTGATGATTTTAAAAAAGTAATAATGTAGAAGCACATGACCACCAGGTGAACATTCAGGGGATATTGGTTATGATAGAAAGTGATAAACCTTTCCCACATATTCACTAAGAATACTTAATTTTTACTTAAAATGTATGTTTTTAAAATGACTACTTCAGTTCATATGTAAGAACCTGCATTGTGAAGAATACTTTTCCACTGAGTATGTGACCTGTGATCTTTGTGATAGAAACTATCATCTGTCTCCCAAAATATGTTTCACCATTTTATGGCCATGTTCCCACCCTTGCAATTGGTTAAGTATGCCAGGTGACTATGTCCTCTGCATGCAATGTGAGAAAAAGTAATGGCCCACTTCTAACTATTAAAAAACCCCTATGTGTTACTCTTAGCTCTTTTCCTCTTGAAGATAATTGGGATGGTAACCAAGGCTGATCATAAAAGCAGAATTTTTAGGATGACATAACCATTGTCAGTCTAAGTCTGTTACTATTAAGGGAGAGAAAAATGAAATAATGTCCTAAGACTATTAACTGGGAAATGAAGGGCATTTACTCATTACTATTTTTATGGTCTATTTGTTACAGTAGCTTATCCTAATTAACATAAAGTGAGCTTACTATCCTGAATCTGGGTATCTGTATCTGGATAATGAGGGAGTTGGATTAGACTACTTCTAAGATCATTTTTTTTTGGCAATAATATAATCCTTCATCTGTGGTTAATAATGGCTTCCTATCACTATTGATTTGGTCCAGCTTGTAGAGAGCCACACATTAAATAGAATACTTAAAATCTAGGTATTCAGACAAACTAGAAAACTATTCATAGTAAATAATGAATTGGTGAATCTAAAAAGCCTCAGAAGGAAAGATTATAGGGGAAGGGAGGAGAAAAAGAGACTATTCAGAGTGTATAGAGTGACCAGAATCCTGCTTGGCTCTAACTCAGAGGGCTGTGTTTCTTCAAGCAAACAGAGGAGCTTTGTGCCCACAAAGAACAAGAAAGTGTAGCATGATAGCCTGACAGAGGATAGAAGCAAGGTTAAATTAAGGAAAAAAGAAGATTTGAGGAAAGTCAGACAAGGAAAACCCATGTTCAAAAGGATTGGAAATTGGAAACCCAGTTAGAACCACTGGAACCCAAGAATGGCTACTCTGAGTCAGAACAGGGATCCAGAACAGGGATCCAGCAGCCCACATCTGTTTTGCCATCTTTGACCTCAAACATGTGCGTTCTTTGCCTTTTCTGGTTTTATTACACTCTTTTAAATACGCAGCAACAAAATTTGCAAACAAAAGTAGAAACCAAATTCCGCAAGAACGTAAACAGTGGTTTTATGGAGGGATAAAATGATAGTTTCAGTTTGTTTCCAAAAGCATTTGCTTTATCTCAAAGAGCTGGGAAGTGCAGTTAGGATGTTTAACCAAGTACAGACAATGAGTAGCAATGACAGGAACCATCAGATAGAAAGACAAAGGCATCATTATACAAAATACATGTATGAAGATGTGAATTTGGTGTCAACATACCTTATATACAAACAGAGATACGATAAATTGTGGCATAAAGGTGTATTAAGAATTGTAATGCAAAAAAAAATCAATAAGAGAGCTCATGTATAATGGCATAATTTGGCATAAGCATACTTTATATACAGAGTTATGAAAAATTGTGCTGTGAATGGATAATTATGAATGTAATGCATTCCACTATTGTCAAGTATGAAATAAATAAATTTTAAAAAAGAAACAAAAAATCAGGGCATGGGAAAAACAATCACTTTGCTTATCTTAAAATTTCTTTGACTTTAAAAATGAATTCACATATCTATGTTTAAATACAATTCCTTAATGTCAATTGTATATATTTCAGTGATAAAAGAATGAAATGATTTAAGTAAAACATTTAAACCTCTTAAAAAAAAAGACAAAGGCAGAGGACCTTCTGAGGAACTAGACAAAGGTGTATGTGTGTGTACATCTTCCCCAACAAAAATGCTCAAAAGGATATTTTCATGAATAGTCATAGTAGTATTACTTGTAATGAACAGAAATTGGACTTATTCCAAATGAAAGAATCATGTAACTTAGTGCATTCTCCTCTTCAGGACAGATCCTAAAAAAGTGGAGATCATGACAATTATGACAATTATAACTGGTGGAGTAGAGTCAGGGTATGGTGACTGCCTGACACCCTTCCAGGCAGTACACCTACTACTCTTTTCTTCTCATTACATGGACCCAGGCACCTAGTTTAAATGTACTATAAAATTGGGGTTTTAAATTGGGAAATAAAGGTAATCTGCTCCATTCCATCAGTGCCCTGAACCTACAGCCATTATGGGAAAAAAGTGGATAAGGGGGTGGTTTCTACTGAGCCACAATTTCAACAATACCTCTGGTATTGCTTTTAGTGCATGGAACACTTCCAAATGAGATTTAGCAGCAGCTCACTAAAGTTTTATATAAGTTGTGTGTTGCCAGAAAAAAAAATAAAAATTCAGACTGGCAATTGAAGAACTCTGACTGACTCAAATGAGCTCAGCAAGGAGTCTGGCCATACATGACAACAAAATGGACACTGACCAAAAATAAATAAATAAATAAACAAATAAATAAATAAATAAATTAAATAAATACACTGCTCCATAACTGACTTCTGTCTCAAGGTGACCACAAAGAAGATTGAACGTTGAAATTTTCCTGACAAGTAATAAGAAGAATAGCTGGTGAGTAACTCAAGGAACAGGCTACTTCAGGGGAGTGGGACAACATGCTGCTGCCCATGGCATTCACTGATTTAATTTATCATGTAACTCAGAGCCTAGTCTCATAGTGTATATTGAAAAGAACATTGCAACACTAGCTTTTCCCCTGAAGGTTGTTAAAATCTGCTCAAGATAAGAGATCAATACAAAGTGGTGTATTTCCAATGCCACCCACTTTTCCATGACTGATCATTGGGTGTTATCTTCTGTAGGGATCAGTGATTTGTAAGGTACCTACATTTAATAGAAATATAAGACAAAATTGAAATTTCTTAGAAGAAAATTGAGGGCAGGGCACAGATTTCATGAGAAATTGAAATGAGGGAAATAAAATTTGGACCTGACTTGATTCTGTTCTTTTTAAGTGAACATAATGGCTCATTACTATCCCCTCTCCTTTCTTTCTCTTTGTCTCAGCTATGAAATATAGATTGTCTCTCTTTAAAGTTTTGAGAAGATCACAAAAGTCTTGAAGGGAAAGTGTTTCTATTAGGCAAAATGATTGTATTTCTTTTTCCAGTTTGCTAGTAGTAATTAAATGTTAGAGTTTACCCAAGTGGATCTCAAACCTTTTGCATGTATCAGTTATCTGATGGGTCTGTTAAAACAGATTACTGAGCCACCACCGCAGTTTATGACTCAGTAGATCTGGGATAGGGCCTGAGAATTTGCATTTTCATGAATTTCCTGATGACTCTGATAATGCTGGTCAGGGGTCCCACTTTGAGAACCACTAATTTATTCCACAGGATGTACCCTGGTGAAGGCTTGGGAGAAATAAGAGGACAAGAGGAGGCATTACCTGGTGTTAGAAGACCCTCATTTACTCGAATTGTCAGTAATTAGGTCTTTCCCCTCCAGTTATGGGGTGAGCATTTGTGTAGTGTGTATGTGACAAGCCATACTTAGAGTATATTTATAAAGAAAAAGATAATGTGTGTGTGTGTGTGTGTGTGTGTGTATAAGACAAAAGAGTAATATGTACCAGTGAATTATACTAGACAGCCTTCATTTTTTATTTATAAAATCTATACCCCTTGTCGTCCTTGGAACTGGGAGTGGTCCTGAGCTTTGTTGGCATGCACCCATCCTGATTTATGTCTGTTCCTGGTGTAATTATTAACAGTGCTCTCTTTACTTTCAAGGCCGTGATCACTGTACACATAGCTCCCCAATCATTTCCAGTCAAGCTGACTTGATGGAGAAAAACTACCTCACCCAAGGTCAAACAATCCCTCAGCAACTTTGCAACAAATTACATGTTCACTCTTCAAATTTATGCTAATAAAAGACTGCCAGGGATGAAGTGAGATGGTAATTCCTGGACCTGAAAAGTCACATGGAGTCAGGTCTGGGGAGGCCTGTTTGGGACACAATTTGCTATAGTCAGAATAAGTAAGCAGGGAATAGAGGAGGAGTGAGCCTGGAGGAGGAGCTAGAGGAACTGAAAAGACATAAACCAGAAAAAAGAGATGCCAACTGAGACACAGTGTGCCCTGAGTAGCCAGGTTCTTGACTTTCTCCTTCCCAGATCCGCCAAGGGGCCTGGTTGCAAATATCTCCCTAGTGTCCTTTAAGATTTCTGGGTGTTTTTTAAACAGCTGCCCTTTAGGGGAGCTAGCTTGAGAAAGTTCTTTTTCCCTGCAAAGAAAAAAACATTAGGTAGAAGGTTTGCCAAAATAACTTGGCCAAATGTGTCCCAAAGAGGCCTCATTGGTCCTGCCTTTGTGCATGAGCATCTTTGCTTTCTGAACTACTACAAAGATTCTTTGGTCCTTACATGTCCCAATCGTCTTTGATTTTCTTTGTGTATTACTTGCATATGGAAGGTCAGTGGTGACTTTAGGCATTTTATCCATAGAAGGAGGAAACATTGACTATAGCCACCATTTCCTCTCTAACACCTTCTAAGAAAAACCTTGTGGTATGTTTCAGTTAAGAGGTGGGAAGATTTTTTAATCATGATCCAAACTGATTTAAGAGTTTCAACACAAGCTATAAATAGCCAAGAAGTACCATCTGTTTCACATATTTTTATATCAGTGTAAAGAAGGACAAAAAGCTACTTAAAGTCACTACTTGAAGCTCTTTAGAATTGTCTGCTTTCTCTGAAAGCTTATACAAACATTTCTTCAATTTTTCCACAGTCTCTAAATCTAATCAGCATAGATTCTGGTCATATAGTAAGAGTATAAATATGTGTATTACCATTCTTAAATTGGATTCAATGTAAGGATTTATTTTTAAGATAAATGTACATTCTTGCTAAATGGGTCTAAATCAGCCTTGAATTTCATTATGGGTTATGACCCTGTCTTTGTGTCTAAATTTGGGAATAGAAGTTTCTTAATTTACAAACATGTTATTTTTTAAAGTGTCTTATTTCTACCTTAGTTTTGTAGGAAATAAAAATAAATTTTCTCATGTAAATTATGTTGTAATTTGGTCATTAGATTCCCAGAGTCACTCACTCATAGGGACACTTTTTAATTATCTATCTCCTTATGAATCCTACTTCATCTTCTTTGCTAGCTTTGCTAGCCTCGAGTGCATGCAGTGGGATTTTAAAGGATCAGATAAAATGAGGTCAGATGGGGGATAAGTAATAGACAGCTGGTTTACATGGCATTGGTATTTAGCTGGAGGATTGGATTGTATGGCCAGAAAGAAAAGTGGGGGAGTTAGAAGGGAATCTCTAAGTCATGCCTATTTGGCACAGTCTTTTGTGGAAGTAACCTCAAGTTTGGCTTAGGTAAACTGAGGATCACCTTTACTGTGGTGCAGAACTTGGCACGTGATATTTGGCCCTGAAATTTCTCTGTGTTCTCCTATCTCCATGTTTAGAGTCTAATCCTGTTATCATACCTCATCCTAAGCACAACAGCGAACAACACCCCATGTAGAGAACTACACAGACAGAACTACATATGATTGTGATTCATAGAAAGAGTTTTTCTTTACTTTTTAAACTTAAATTTGATTTACTTTAGGATTAAGTGGTACATTGAGCATTGAGATAGTTCAATATTCAACGGGAAGAGAAAGCTATTGTGGTAAAATATCTCATTTCCCTTGTTGCTACCCTGCCAACAAATTTCCCCTCTCTAACATGAACTGAAATTAAACATTTTTGGTGTATCCTTTCAGAGATGTTATGGATATACAATTAAATAAATGTGTATATATCTGTCG
The DNA here is from genome assembly GCF_021218885.2 of Marmota monax. Lineage (NCBI taxonomy): Eukaryota > Metazoa > Chordata > Mammalia > Rodentia > Sciuridae > Marmota > Marmota monax. Next base: position 10,353,085 of record NW_026694617.1, read on the forward strand.
ATCTATTTATATATCTATCTCTTCCCTTCCTCTTTATTATACACATTTTTCTTTGTGCTTTCATTTCACATGATATGTTATTGATCAATACATGTTACTACACAATGAATTTCTTCATTCTTTTCTTATGACTGTCCAACACTCCATTCCCTGAATGTACATTATTTTACCAGTACTCTGTTGTTGACAAATTGTTTTCAATATTTTCTATCACTAAAAATGATACATGCAATAACTTTTAACAAACATTATATAGAACATATAAAGATCAAACATTCACGGACAGAATTTTAAAACATGTATGCATAAATTTTTAAAAAGTCATTAATTGGTATTGGATTTGTCAAATAGTAGAATTTGCATCTATTCAAATGATCATATAAGTTTTTTTCTTTAATTTATTAATGTGTTAATTTTTGAATGTTACACCAATGTTGTATTACAGGATTAAACAATAATTAAATATAACATTATCATTTTTAAACTGATGCATTTACTTCAGAAATTTATTTTAAAATATTTTATGTACATGTTTATGGATATTTATCTCTAATTTCCTTTTTTGGCCAGTTAAGTTCTCACATAATTGAGAAATATATGAATTGAGAATGTTCTCACATAGTTTTCAAATCAATTACTCTTTTTTCCATGATATGAGTTGAAAGGTGTGTTTTACTCTCCAGTTTAAACTTGATATTATTATTTCCTAAACTTTTGATAAAACTAACTGATGGAGTTACTTGGGCCTACAGTTTTTATGGGGGGAAGGCTTGTAATTATGAATTAATTTTTTTAAAAAAATATTTCATTTTAAAGAATTTATTAATTTTATCTAAGTTATAAAAGTTATTGACATAAAGATATTTGCAATATCCCTCTTAATTAAAAAAAATCTCTACAGGAATTCTAGTGATGACCCCTGTTTCCTTCCTGATGATGTTGATTTGTATTCTCTCTCCTTCTCTCCCCATCTCCCTCTTTCTTGGTTCATCAATTATATTGATGTTTTCAAGAACCGGCTTTTGATTTCATTGATCTTCTTTATTGTTCTTCTGTGTCCTATTTCACTGATTTCTACATCTGCTTTATTTCTGCATACTTTAAGCTTAATTCGATCTCTTTTTTTTCTGTTTTCTTTAGGCAAACATTTACGAAATTAATTGTGACTTTTTACTAATACAAGTGTTTAATGTATACTTTCCCCTGTGAGCCCTTGAAGAGATGTGTATTCTTTTAACTTGGGAAAGAGAATGCAATACCTATTAGATCAAGGTGATAGACTATTGTTCCAATTTTTTATATTTCAATTGATTTAGCACTAATATTAATTACTGAGGATGTGCTTAGGTATCATACCAAGTGTAGTAATGGAGTTGTGTATTTTTTCAGACCTAAGGTTTGTATCTTATTATCAGTTCATAATTGGGTCTTGCTTTTCATTAATTTGATCTCTTTATCTATATTTTAATGAAATATTTAGTTTATTTATATTTAATATAATTATTAATATATCTGGGCTTAAATCCACCATTTGATGTCCATTTTCTATTTGTCTTACCATTTATCTTTTCCCTTTCCTCCTTTGTTTTTCTTGAATTATTATTTCTAATAGTGCATTATTTTCTCCTCTATTGGTATTGTAGTTAAAACACTTTAAAAAAATTTTGTTTCAGTGTAGACTATAATGTACATCTTAAACTTCTTATAGTTCATCTTGAATTACTCCACTTCCAATAGAAGATCTACCTGTACACTTCCATTTACACCCTTCTTCCTATTGTTCTCATGCACGCTATTTCTGTTATGACTGCCAAAATAAAGTTTCTAATTTTTCTTTGAGCAGTCAGCTGTCCTTTTAAATATTAAGAAGTGAAAATGGTCAGTTGGAGTTACCTGTGATTTATCATTTTCTGTACTCATGATTCATTCATTTACACGTGTATCTCCTCTGATCCCATTTCTTCAGCATAAAGGACTTCTCTCAGCTTTTATTTGTCTGTATATACCTTGATTTGTCATCATTTTTTTGAAGTGTATTTTTGAGTATACCTTCATTTTTCTCTATCAACACTTTAAAGAGGTGATTTCATTGTCTTCTAGCTTGCATTGTTTCTGATGAGAAGCCCATGATAATTATTATTGCTTCACAAATGCACTGTTTTTTTTTTCTATTTAAAGATTTTCTTTCTTTCTTTCTTTTTCTTTTTTTTTTTTTTTGTATTTTGTAATTAGACTGTGATATGCCTAAATGTGATTTGCTTCACTTTAGGAATTAATGAGATTTTAGATTTCTGGGTTGGATGTTTGGAAATTGATTTTGGAAAAATGTTTACTTTAATGCTTTAAATGTTGTTTTATTTCTTTTTCTGCTATATAGGTGCTTCTGTGGTGTTACATCCTGATAAACCCATTGCCAGTTGAGGATATAAGCTGGTAACACATTTAACATACAAAACCCACCAAACATCATGGCTTGGCCACATAGTACTCTGTAGAGCTCTGTTTGTTTCCCTTGTGACCATGTGGCTTCTTGATAGCTCTCTCTCACTGCTGCTGCCCTGCATCACTAGCTATAGAAAAGATCAAAGTACAAAGGAGGGTTTCTATTGATACATGTAACTTTTCTACCATTGTTAAAAAAAAAAATCACAATCAGACCAACCTAAGTCAGACAATTGCATTCTCTCCTCTGATGACTATTACATGTGTGAGATGTTATTCTCATATATAATTTTCCAGAAATAATTTAGGCTCTGGATATATATTTTTAATCATTTTTTCTCCCTGTGTTTTAGTTTATATAGTTTCTGTAGACTGTATAGTATATAGAAAGAGTCTTCAATCTCACTCCCCTTTATATACAAAGAACATCATAGTTTATATTTTGTACTTTCAATAAAATTTATAACTAGAGACTTTTATAGTTGAACTTTACTAATCTTATATATGTATCTCCCTTTCTCTTATGGTAAAAATACCTGCCAATAGAAACATTTACTTTCCCTGGGCTTCAAAATAACAATTCAAATGCTATTGTGCCGATAATACATTCCTTTACCACAACTTAATGTTATCTTGCAAATATTTTTATTCTAATTTTTCATCCCAATAGGAATGCATCGTGAAATTATGATGTCTTAAAGTCATTTGATGTGGTAGTGCACTGAAAAATTCATAATTTCTTTGATTTCTATTTGCTTGAACTATTTAGGCAGTTAAAAAAGTTATGTTATAATTAGGTAAAATATTCACATGGTTTCAAAATCAAATCTACAAAAATGTATGTGTTAAGAAATCTAACTCTAGGCTGGGGTTGTGGCCCAATGGTAGAGTGCATGCCTAGCATTTGTGAGGCAGTGGGTTCGATCTTTAGCACCACATAAAAAAAAAATAAATAAAACAAGGAAAAAAAAAGAAATCTAGCTCTGCCCCTCTCTCTTTCACCCTGTTTCTCCCCCCCTTTTTTATAACTAAACTAATATATGTAGATTACTTTCCCACAATTTAAAATAGAAGAAAATATATCGATACACTCATAATCTCTTTTAAACTAAATAACAGCACACTACATATCCTTTTCCTTTACTTTGTTTTTTTTTTTTTAACTCAATGATATATTCTAGAGATATTGCCATACTGTATAGAAAACTCTATTTTGGTGTATTATTTTTTTATTTATTATATTATTGTTTTTACATCCACTTTATCATGTGGATGCTCCATAATTAATTTAACCAGTCTTATAATCACATACCTGGGTTGTTTTCATTATTTAGTAACTATAGTAAATAATAATGAATCACTTAAGCTTATATACATTTATATTTTGCTAGTTTATTGGAATATGTTCCTGAAAGTGAAGTCATTGGGTCAAACAGTACCTGCATATGTACTTTTGTCAGATATTGTCAAATTTCCCTCTACAGAGAATGTAACATACTTTACCAGCTAGCTTCAGCAGCAGATTAGGTTTTCAAACTTCTGAGTTTTCGCCCATATGAAGGAGAAGGAAAAAAAGCAGTTTTCTCTCCTGCCAATATCTTGGGGTTTTCATTTACACTGCAAAGAACAAATTGTAAACCACTTTGCATAGTGTCCCAGCCTCAAAATGAGGGTTTGATTTACCATGTAATTTATATCAGGTTCATATTTCTGTTCTGAACAAGCTTTTGGGTTTGAGGTTATAAACAAAATAATTTGAGTGTTTACTTGTGGTTGAACAAATGCCATCAATATACATTTGGAAAAAAAATCCTTTTTGAAGGAGAAAAAGTAGGGCAATTGTTTCCAAATATTATCATCTATTTGTCTGATAAACATTTGATTTAATAATTTTGTAGAAACACTTGGTTCTTGTCATAATAAAGGTATATTTTTTTCTAGTCAAAAGACTTTAGGTCCTCTGTAAGGTAACCGAAAAGGTCTGATAGGCATTTGTTTTTATAGTCAATCTCATGAGTTGGACTTGGAATGGATATTCAAAAATTATTTCCTGTTGCTTTATATCTGTTCCTCCCTTCACTTCTTTAACTTTTTGTTTATAATTGTCCTCAGCCTTCTTATCCAAAAACTTTATTTTTTTTCCTGTCTTTAAAAAATCTATTTTTTTAACTCCTCCCTGTTGCTATTCCTTTTTTATTTTATTCAGATTTTCTCTGACTCAAGCACCTAACTTTTGTCTTGGTGAACTCCTGCCTTGGATCTCATCTGAGCAAGAAGAAACATCCCACCCAAGCCATGATTTACAAACAGAAAGCGTTGTTTTTTAAGGGAGGGTCTCCTTACCTGTTCTGTGGCTGTCCTTGGCTTGGTGAGCTCTATTTTCAGGACCTAATATGATTAGCTGTACAAGGGTGTCAAGAAAATTTTATCTCCCAGTAGGTTTTTGCCTACTTCCTGGACACCTTATAACTTTGAGCATCTTTTACTTTATTTCTGATTCATATTTCTCTTCTGAACAAGCTTTTGGGTTTGAGGTTATAAACAAAATAATTTGAGTGTTTACTTGTGGTTAAAGTCAAACATCTATGATGCATCTATCAAATGCCAGCCCTTGAACTAGGTAGCAAGGCAGAGTTCTTGTTCTGAAAAAGATCATGCTCTGGGATTGATTTTTAAATTTCGTTTCATGTCTTTCATTAACTCATCTACAATGATTTTTTTTTTTCCTGGTTGGTTCTAGCTGTAAGCCAGATAGCACTTGCCATAATAATGTCTGTCATTGTGCCTGGGCATAAAAACTCCAGCCTACTGAAGGACACTCGTAGCAAAGGGGACTAATTTTGCCCCTTACATCCACCTTACAATATTTCAGGAAAGCCAATTTAACCTCGAATGTTTATTCTTCTGAGGAGTGCTTCCTTTCCTTAACACTACTACCAAGTCTTAACATAAGATAAAGGGTGCATACCTTTTGAAAGTTGTAGTCAGACAAAGGACATTCATCTTCTAGTTGCTTACCAGCAAAGACCAATTTGCTGATCAGGAAGAATTCTTTCCTTTTCCTGGATCCTGCCTTTATGTTGTCTTTAATATGTGATAGCTCAGCCTGGAGCATGATGGTGTTCCCATAAGAGTTTTCTCTGCAAATCTGCATTATGTTGGTGGTTCCACTGAAGATAGTGGATCTGTTTTGAATGACTTCTGTTATAACTTCTGAATATACAGGACACGTGGAAATCTCAGCTAGCTTTCGTCTTCTCTCTTTCCACCCTTGCAGGTTTCTTCCCACTTACCTTTTCACCTCATTTTCTACATTCTCTAGGAATGATTTCTGACTCTTCCTTTCCCCATTCCCAAAGTGGTTTGGAGCCCCTCCTGTATCCTCGCAAATCAAACTGAACTTTCTCCATTTTGTCACTTTTTTGCCACACTATTGTATTGTGTCATTCCCTAGACTAGAAGCCCCTTGAGGGCAGGAACAGATCTTCATCATTAATTCTAAGTCAGTATTAGCCACATAGGAGATGCTCAAAACATACTTCCTGAATGAATGGCTATGTATACATATAGAAATATATATTATGTGCAGTCAAAAAAAGAGAGAGATAAATAAAAGAATTAATAAAAAGAAAACATACCTCCAGGGAAAATGGAAAAAGCAAAGGTGCCACAAATAGAATAATCTCCCTGCAGTATATTTCAATGATTGTTTTGCAGAAATTGTGCTAGTTCTACCCTTAAGAAACTTTGAGGTATTTCTAAGCCATTAATCAATTTAATTTGTTTTATTTCCACTATTGGTATTGGCCATATTCAGGAAATACTAATGAATAATAATTTATTCTGACATTTGTAGGCAAGTGTAATGGTTAGATAGGGTTAGATAGGGTTAACAGATGTTAATCAGTAATTCTTGATAGGTCAATCACAGTCTTACCTTACCAAAGACTTCAAGGCCAGAGTGAATTGTTAATGAATCTACCCAGGTACAATCACAACTCTCAAAGTGAAATGTAGGCAGGTGTGTGAGTGTTATAGGAGTGTTTTATTATCTTATCATCCTATACTCCTATTTATGGCTTTAGTTTTTGCATGTTCTCATGGGAATTTTTTTCCCCAGGATGTACTTCGCATGTTTTTATTTTTTTAAATTTATTTTACTGAGTGTTTTAAATACTACTGACAAGACATTGGAAAACAAAAGTCACAATTTAATGGCTAAAGACTTTCCTACCCCATTATGCCAAAGAATAATCCATTTTACCTCTTATTTATAATATTTTTTGGATAATATCTTACTTTTAACATTAAGTACTGGTATTTCTAATTTATTATTTTTGGCATCATTTTTTAAAATTATGTTTTCCCCAGGTATGGTGGTACATACCTATAAACTCAGATTCTCAGGAGGCTGAGGCAGGAGGATCACAAGTCTGAGGCCAGCCTGGGCAATGGCGTGAGACCCTATCTCAAAATAAAATAAAAAGTGCTAGGGATGCACACTCTGTGGTTCAATCCCGAGTACTGAAAACAAAAAACAAACAAACAAACAAACAACAAAAACCCAAAATAAACAAAACTACATTTTCTCTTGATGTCTCATACATATTTTCTATGAAAATTGAGTTTTGACTGGAAGCTATTAGAGTAAGCTAATGATAGAACATGCAACTTGCGAAAGAGTCAACTCTGAACTGTATAGAAATGACCAATTGTGGTACAAAGATAGCATCATTTTATATATGTGAACCCAAAGAAACCCAGAATACAAACACATTGGGTCATCCATAAATTCAATGACTACTGTTAGAATTGTGTATACACTTTTTCTATTTAACATGTATTCTTGTAAATTTATTAACATAAACAGTAGCTATACCTCATAGGAGAAATGACCTAGACCCATTTCAAACAAATGTGGAATAAAACATTTAATTAAAGGAATTATCAGATGAAGAAATTAATATATATATTAATATATATTAATATATATATATTAATTTATATATTAATATATATATCCTAAATTAATATGTATATATATCCTAATTTTATATATATAAAATTTTAAAGAGGCAAGTATAATCTCAAAGAATTTAGAAAACATTTTAAAAAAGTGATTATTACTCAAATAACAAAATAGAAAGGTGGTTATCAGGGGTGGAGAATGGGGTTGGATAAATGGGGTTATGTATGTCAAAAGGTACAAACTTGAAGTTATGTGGGATAAATAATCTAATAGTAACCAGCATTCTGGAAATCAGTGTGAGGTCTGAGGACTGTAGTTAAAAGTATTGTATAATATGCTGAACATTTGCTAAAAGAGCAGATTTTAGTAATTCTAACACACACACAAAGTAACCATGTGAGAGGATGGATATGTTAATTTGAGTGGAGTGATCATTTTTCTATATGTATGTGTATCAAAACACAATAACATCATGTCAAACACATTAAATACATATATGTACATATACATAAATAGAGAAAGAAAGAGAGGGAAGTTATTTAGAAGCTCCTATCCTGAAACTTTTGTTGCTAGTGGACGTAAATTCACAACAATGAGAAATTATGTTGCTTTCAAACATAATTAAATGCAAAACAAATGTCTACTAAGCTTAAAATCAAAATTTTGTTTGGATATGTGATTAGTCCCAGGCTGAAGGTTTTTCATAACCATGATAGAAGAGATTTACAAAGAATGCCTAACAGAGAATAACATTGAATGAAATCATCTGAATCAATCAGTAAGATTTCAGTAAGTTTGATATTCAAATGCCAAATCTTATCAGACTTTTGTCTACTAGACAACAGTATTAGTCCTATCATTTGTAATTTCACTTATTCATAGAAGTGTTAGCTAGATAGCAACTACTTTATTTCCTTAATTTAAATATAGTATATTTTAAGTCAGTGTTTTTTTTTTAATTGGAGAGTCACACTTATGCAGTGTGTGTGTGTGTGTGTGTGTGTGTGTGTTACTGGGAATTGAACCTGGGTCCTCTAACCACTGGACCTTTTTTGTTTGTTATTATTTCTTTTTAGTTATACATGACAATATAATCCATTTGGATAAAATTATACATGCGTGTGCTGGGAGCCATTAGCCAAGTAGGTATGACAATTTCCTTGCCAGCGTACCCCATGTTGCTGACATGTTGCAGTGACATTGAATGTAAGTGACCTTGCTCAAGGACCAAGGCAGATTAGGGTGTTCCCGGTTTTAAGATAATCGTGTTTAGGGCGTTCCCGGTTTAGGTTCCAGGTTTAAGGTTTAAGATTATTCCTGCTGGGAATAGGGCGTATCCTGCTGCCTGAGTTCCCCTTGAGTTCTCACGGGATTTAGACAATATATTTTGGAGATAGAAGCCCAGTGGAGGTGAATTTGGGCAGAGAACGTGAATTTCCCCAGAACGTGTTTGTAGAGTGCCGGTGTGAGTTCGGGAATAAAGAGCTGCTGTTTGAATCTACAAGCTGTGTGGTGGCTCGTGATTGTGTGCCCAGCCAGACTGCGGCATTTGGCGGCCCGTGCGGGGAACTTCTGAAGCTTGGAGGTAAGTGAAATTGCTTGCCCCTGAGGAAGAGCGAAAGAATGGGTGACCAATTCAAAAAACAATGTGTTATTGTTTTGATTTATCTTGTTTTTGTTTCAAGCTGCCTATCCATAGAAATTTCTCAGGCAAACTGGAAAAAATGGTTGACTAAAGGTTTGAAGTTTGTCGGCCCTGAGGAAGAGAAAATTGATACAACGATTTTTTATTCTGTTTTTGTTTCATTCAGTTTCAGCTTTGTTTTGTGCTATCTTATTGGGTTGCGTTATCTTTATAGTAGATTAGAAATTAGTAAAAAACAAACCGAAAAGATGTTAAGTAAATTGTTAGAGGTTCAGACCATGGAGAAAGACATTTTAGATCAAGCAAAAGAGAAGGTCTCTCGAGCTAGTCAGACAGAGGAAGAAAATTTAAAGGAAAAGGGGTTGTTAGGAAAAAGGCCACAACAGGAGGCTGTTACTAACTCCATTTTATCACAAGAGGGCGTAATTCAACCAACAGCCCCACCGATGGAGACAGCTGAGTGGCCCTCAAACCCCGTAGTTGATAAATGGGATCCTGAGACAGGACCTCAAAGATTAGCATGCCCTGTACTTGAACAGGCAGGAGGGCAGCGAATTCACCGTGCTTTAGATTTTAAAACAGTGAAGCAGTTAAAGGAGGCTGTAACAACCTATGGTCCCCAAGCTCCCTTCACGGTAAGCATGGTTGAGTCCATTACTAACTTGGACATGACGCCAGCAGATTGGGCTAGCATGTGTAAATCTGTACTAAATGGAGGACAATATTTGTTATGGAAGGTTGCCAATGAGGAATTTTGCACGGAGACAGCTAGGCGAAATGCAGCAGCCGGTTACCCTCAAAGAAATCTAGATATGTTGTTAGGAAAAGGACCTTATGAGGGTCAACGGCAACAAATTGAATATGATCCTGCTATATATGCACAAATTGCTGCAGACGCAGTTAGGGCATGGAAGACTTTACAAGGACATGGAGATTTACAAGGTCAGCTATCTAAGGTAATACAGAGAGCTAATGAACCTTACGCTGACTTTGTAGATAGGCTAATTCAAACGGCTGCCAAAATTTTTGGGGATACAGAACAAGCAATGCCATTAATAAAACAACTGGCTTATGACCAAGCAAATTGTTGCTGCAGAGAGGTTATTAGACCATGGAGACATGAAGATTTAAACACATATATTAAATTATGTAGAGATATTAATGAACAAGGGCAAGTCTTGGCAGCTGCAGTACAACAGGCTTTAGATGCCAGGCCAAAAACATGCTATGATTGTGAACAAACAGGACATTTTAAAAGGAATTGCCCCATAGGAGGAGGGTTTAACAAAAGTAGGTATCAAAGGAATAGAATACCAGGTATTTGCCCACGATGCCGTAGAGGGAGACATTGGGCTAATGAATGCCGTTCTCAAACCACCATAGAAGGTACTCCCTTATCAAAAAACGGACAAAGACCAGGTATTTATCCAAGATATCGTGGAGAAAGGCATCAGGCTCCATTGCCAAAAAACGGACAGGGGGGCCCAATGCTCCGGGGCCCACAACCACAAATATACGGGGCAGTGGAGGATCCCAGCAACACCATCAGGGTAGTGCCCAGGACACATTGTCCATTAAATCCCTCATCAGACAAACCCGAGGGAGCGCAGGGTTGGACATCTGTGCCTCTGCCAGAGCAGTATTAACTCCAGAGATGGGAGTTCAAATCATTCCCACAGGAGTAAAAGGACCTCTTCCCCAAGGAACAGTAGGCTTATTACTGGGACGTAGTTCATCTACATTAAAAGGACTTATGATAAGTCCTGGGGTAATTGATCCCGATTATGTAGGTGAAATAAAAATTATAGCTAGTTCTCCAAGAGGTATATCAGTAATTTCACCTGGAGATAGAATAGCACAGTTGTTAATAATACCCAGCCTACATAATAAATTTCCTAGTCATAGTGTAGAAAGAGGTTCCAGGGGATTAGGCTCCACAGGTGTAGACTGGGCTATGTTGTCTTTAAATTTAGATTCTCGCCCAATGCTCAAACTAAATATTCAAGGTCATGAGTTTAATGGGCTACTGGACACAGGAGCTGACCTTAGCATCATATCTCGTCAAGAATGGCCAAAACACTGGCCATTACAACAAGCCACTCAAACGCTTCGAGGCCTAGGAGTGGCGACTAATCCCCATAGAAGTTCTATGATATTAGATTGGAAGGATCCTGAAGGATGTGAAGGAACTATACAGCCATATGTATTGGATCATCTTCCTATAAATTTATGGGGACGAGATGTCCTAGATCAATTAGGTTTGACGTTAACAAATAACATCAATCCTAATGCGCCCACTACTAGGGCTAGACAAGGCTTTAGGAAAGAAAAAAGATTAGGAAAACAAGGACAAGTTATAGCAGCACCAGTACAAATAGATCAAGGAACAGACAGACATGAGTTGGATTTTCAGAAAGGGCCACTGAGACAATCAAAATTACTTGGAAATCAGAAAGACCAGTGTGGGTTCCTCAGTGGCCCCTGACTAAAGAAAAGATACAAGTAGCCCATGATCTGGTCAAACAACAATTAGCGGAAGGACATATACAACCTTCCATATCTCCCCATAATACTCCCATTTTTGTCATCAAAAAGAAATCTGGTAAATGGAGATTGTTGCAAGATTTAAGAGCCATTAATAATGAGATGGTTATTATGGGACCTGCTCAATCAGGGATTCCTCAATTGTCTGCTTTGCCAAAAACCTGGCATGTTTTAGCTATAGATATTAAAGATTGTTTTTTTTCAATTCCAATTCATCCCGAGGATAGTCCACGTTTTGCATTTACTATCCCTGCATTAAATCATGAAGGTCCTGATCAGAGATATGAATGGAAAGTACTCCCTCAAGGCATGGCTAACAGTCCAACTATGTGTCAAATATATGTTAACAAAGCAATCCAGCCACTTAGAAATCAAAATCCTGAACTACAAATATTTCACTATATGGATGATGTATTATTGGCACATAAAGATAAAAACATATTGCTGGAAAGTTATGCCACACTTACAAACTTATTAAAAAATTATAATCTAGAGATAGCAATAGATAAAGTACAATTAAATTTTCCAATTAATTATTTAGGAGTTCTATTATCCTCAACCATGGTCCGTCCACCAAAAATTCAAATACGAGTAGATCAACTCAAATCACTTAATGACTTTCAAAAGTTATTAGGAGACATAAATTGGATAAGGCCTTATTTAGGTATACCAACAGGAGAGTTGGGACCTTTATTTGATATCCTAAAAGGTCCATCAGATCCAAATTCACCCCGGATGTTAACGCCTGAAGCAAGAACGGCATTAAAAATCATTGAAACATATATGGAAAATATGCATTTGGATAGAATTGATATAAGTTTGCCTTTATTATTTATTGTACTACCAACAAAAAATATTCCTACAGGAGTATTTTGGCAAGAAGGTCCATTATTATGGATACATTTATCTTATTCTCCTAACACTATTCTTACTAGGTATCCTGAGGCTGTAGGACAATTAATACTCAAAGGAATAAAAGCAGCAAAGGGAGTGTTTGGAATTTCTCCCAATAAAATTATTACTCCATATACTATGAATCAAATTGATGAGTTAGCTAGTGAGTTAAATACTTGGGCAATATTCATGTGCAAATCTAATATTTCATTTGATAACCACTTACAATCTAATCCTTTATTGTCTTTTTGGTCATTGCATCTGTAATTTTTCCAAAAATGACAAGAAAAAACACTATCATGAATGCTCCAAATATATTCACTGATGGGTCAAATAATGGTACAGCAGCAGTAGTTACCCCTGATCAAACTTTTACATTTTTAGTACCCAAACAATCAGCTCAAAAGGTAGAGCTTAATGCAGTTTTACAAGCTTTTTTGATGTTTAAAGATTCTGTATTTAATTTATTTTCTGATAGTCAGTATGTAGTTAATGCTATAGTATCTCTTGAAGATGCTGGTAGGATTTCCCCTTCTTCTACTGTTTTCTCTTTGCTTTCTACTATACAAAGTCTAATCTGGGACAGAAAAGATCCATTCTTTATAGGACATATCAGGGCACATACAGGATTGCCTGGAGCCCTTAGTTTGGGCAATGATTTAGCAGATAAAACTACACATGACATACATATTTTCTCTACACTAGAAGAAGCTATAAATTTTCATATAAAGTTCCATGTCAATGCTAATACTTTACAAAAGCGTTTTAAAATAACTAAGGTACAAGCTAGACAAATAATAAAATAATGTCAAAATTGCGTGACCTTTTTACCACAAGTTAATCTTGGAGTCAATCCTAGAGGACTGATACCTAACCATATTTGGCAGATGGACATCACATACTTGCCAGAATTTGGAAAATTAAAATATTTGCATGTTACAGTTGATACTTCTTCCAGAGTTTTGATGGGCTTCCTTCTTGCCGGAGAAAAAACTAAAGATATTATAGATCATTGCTTACAAAATTTTGCCACTGTGGGCATTCCAAAACAGATAAAAATAGATAATGGCCCTGGTTATACTTCTACCTCTTTTAAACAATTTTGCTCAACATTTGGCATTACTCATATAACAGGAATCCCATACAATCCACAGGGACAAGGCATAGTTGAAAGAGCTCATCAAACTATTAAAATGTACTTATTAAAGCGAAAAGAAGGAATTGGGAAGGGGTATATATTCCCCAAAGATAAACTTAAAATAACCCTTTTTACTCTAAACTTTTTAAATTTGGATTCATCAGGACTTAGTGCTGCGGAAAGGCATATGTGTCCAAAAAATGTACATAAGCCCAAGGTACTTTGGAAGGATATTCTAACAGGACAATGGAAAGGTCCTGACCCAGTAATTGTCTGGAGTCGAGGGTCTGTTTGTGTGTTTCCACAGGGAGAACAGCAGCCGATTTGGATTCCAGAGAGATTAACCAAGGTCCTGACCCAGTGATTGTCTGGAGTTGGGGGTCTGTTTATGTGTTTCCACAGGGAGAACAGCAGCCGATTTGGATTCCAGAAAGATTAACTAAAGCGATTTCTACAGACCAAAAAGAAGATGATTTGGCTCAAATCCATAACAACTGATATCCAAAACTCCAGTTTGGCTATTCTTACATCTGCAACAGAACCAGGATGCTTTTTTCAATATCTATTTTATTATTGCCCTTTGCCATATCATGAAGTTCTATTTTGTTTTTTGAGCTCATACAGACCTAGGTTAATGTTTTGCTGATCAGTTCTATTTTTTGACTATAGAGTTTTTAAGCATTGCAATGGAGATTTCACCTGTAAAAAGTTATAAGGCCTTTACTATAATGTTATGTGTTGTATGTATTATATTATGTGTGCACACTTGTGTTTTGTGTTATATGTTTGAATGTACGTATGTCCATATATCATATATGATGAGCGCTCATGATAAAATGGATCCAAATATTTTTTTTCACGTGATTTATATGGTTTAATTTAAATTGGGTAAACAACTGTTGAGGATTGTTTTAATATGTAAACAAAAAAGAAGGTTAACAGATCTGTTTGTTTACTTTTACCTTTCCTTTTCATTATATTTAATAATTCTCTTAAAGATAATGTAAATTGTTAAGAAAATTGTTTTCTTTTAGTGCCTTCTGTAATGTTACATAATTTTTTCTTTAGCCATTATTGCCAGAATTCCTATCTTCATCCCAGTGCTGGTGAGACAATGTAAATTGTTAAGAAAATTGTTTTCTTTTAGTGCCTTCTGTAATGTTACATAATTTTTTCTTTAGCCATTATTGCCAGAATTCCTATCTTCATCCCAGTGCTGGTGAAGTCAAAGATAAAACCAATCTACAGCTTCTACAATAGCCATATCTGAACTGCTTGCAGAACTTGCCTGGACACATTGTGAGCTCACCTGTATGCATTGTGAACTATCTGTTGGTGCAGCGACTTATGGTAGTGTTGGGGTATTTTTGCTGATGATGTCACCGGTGGTACAATTTTTCAAAGGAGCCCTCAATTGGCTTAATGTCATGGCATTTTGCATCCTCCTCTACTAGTGATGGTCTAAAATTTGGGGGCCAACAGAGGTGAGGCAAAGAACCTCACCCCCCCACAGGTGCAAAGGCCTATCCACAAGTATGGCTGTATGCTGGACCGGTAGTCAGTGACGGGTATGATCCAATTGCAGTGGTACCAACCTAAGACAGGAGGCTGACGCCTAGAGGTCAGTTCATCCGATGACGGGTAAGGACCATATGTTGAATTGGACTGCCTAACAGGCACGGTCCCTAAGCCACATGCTTGTTGTTTAAACAGAGAGGGGGAGATGTTGAGAGCCACAGCCGAAGGGGCCCCAGCAAACTTCCAGCTGCCAGCAAACTTCCAGCTGCCGGCTGACGATTGGCTCACAGCAGCCCCAGCAACATCTAGCTGATCGGCTCCTCTGCGGTGATGCTCATTGGACTGTTTCCCTGCCCTTTCAGACCACGGAGCTGCTCATTGGGGGACTTTTTTGGCTCCGCCCACGTGACCCAGCCAATCGGCCTCAAGAGCAGGAGGATTGTGGGAGGTGGGGAGAAGCTTGTGTGGGAGAGAGAGGCTTGGGGAAAGCCGGTGGTGGCAGTTGAGGCTCTGAGGGTTTTTCCTGAGAGACTATTTTGTTTGTCGTGTGTGGTTCTAAAAATAAAGTTAGTTTCTTTTGACAAGTGGCTCCTGATTGTGCCCAGCCAGACTGCGGCATCCCTGAACCTTTAAAAAATTTATTTATTTATTTATTTAAATTTTGAGATAAGCATTTCTCTAATCTGCTGAGTATGGTCTCAAACATGAATCTTTTTTACTTGATAATCTCAATATGTTCTTGGTATATTCTAACTGGGCAAGTCAGGATGAATTATGCATCAGGATTATTATATTTGAAGATTTTTTCTAAGTACAGGGTGTGCTCACCCATTTTCAGACATTTGGTGTAATATCCACTTTTTGAAAATTACATTAATGCTTATATTCATAGATTTTCTGTCTATAACTTTCTGGATTGACTATATTTTGCATGCCACAGAAACAACAAAAATTTCCTTGCTAATTACATTATCCTTGTAGCAAATTCTCTTCAGAGCTTTGAGTTTTGCAAATTATCATAATTAACTTATCACACCCATTTTACACCTCTGACATCTACAGAAAGTTTGTGTTTGGCTGTGATGCTTCCCTGAAAGCACTAGGCATCAGCCACAGAGCAGAGTACATCACTGTCAACAAAGGACTGTTGCAGAGGCCCCAGGGGAAGGCTGATTCCAGAGACATCAGTCCAGATTTTAATGGCGTTGCTTAAAGACCAGACCAGTGGATTGACTCAGGATTTCCAGAACTTTAGTCAAGGAACAAATGGGTCCACAATGTCACTAACTGAAGATTGAGTGGAACAAGAATTAATTACACAGGAGTGAATACACTGATTGAATACATTTGTGTTTTTTGTTTAGAATATTGCTGATATTTTGTGTTCTATGTTCTTGATATAAGGAACCTCTTTTGCTTTTTCCTATGACCTATAACAATTTTATATACTGTATTTGGTAAACAGAAATAAAATATATATTTCCCCCCTTTCTCTTCCCTCCAGAAACCAAAAGCTCTTATTAAATAATGGCAACATATTTAAATATGCATAGAGATTATTTTCCTTGTTATTAACAGGACATAAATAGAAATACTGATTATGCAACCAAGATCATGCTATGCTATGACTAATAATGCTGCTTTTTAAATCAGATATGAAGAGAGACTTACAAACTGAGATTGACTTGATGGAGCAATCCTTACAAAACCCCCTAGAAGAACTTGCCCGATACCTGGCTATTAGGGCTTATAAGGTTTATGGGGTTCTTTCTTAGTCTTACTGTTGAGTAAAAAAGACTACTTTCTGGTGGAATCTTGAACTCAGGATCAGAACTCAGAAAAGAAGAATTAATCCAAATATATACATACTTCAAGTTAAATCTGATGCTGAACTTTTTGATTTGACACTCTAGCCCCAAGAGGCATTCAAGAATCAAATCTAGAGTTCCTGATGATAACTTCCAACAGAATAAACTTATTAAGAAATATAGGGCAAATTAAAATTCTTGCTGTACTTGTGAAAATAATCTGGCCAAATGCAATAAGACAGAGACCACATTATTTTACACTCAATAATAATTATATTTTTTGAGATTATCTTTGATCAAAGAGAGTGACTGTAGAGAACATTTTTGTTTCAGTGGAAAGTTGTCGCAGACCTCTTTGGGTTATCAGATTCAGAACAATAGAGCAGTTACTTTTGAACTCTTTGGTACCTCTTTGTAAATCTCTGGTAGCTAATGGATATGCAAACTCTGGCATGTTTGGTTGAGATTTAGTTGACTTACTTCTTCACTGCTGAAAACCTGATTTTGTTACCTACCTGATTTCATCAGCTTTTTCATTGTTGTGAGCAAAAGACCTAACAAGAACAATTTTAGGAGGAAAAATTTATTTGGGGGCTCATGTTTTTGGAGGTCTCAGTTTATAGGTAGCCATTCCTCAAGGTGCAAGGTGAAGCAGAATATCACGGTGGAAGGGTGTAGAGGAGGAAAGAGGTCAGGATATGATGATCAAGAATCAGAGAGAGCCTGGTGCAGTGGTGCACTCCTGTAATCCCAGCAGGTCGGGAGGCTGAGGCAGGAGGATCATGAGTTCAAAGCCAGCCTCAGCAAAAGCAAGGCACTAAGCAACTCAGTGAGACCCTGTCTCTAAGTAAAATTCAAAATATAGGGCTGGGGATGTGGCTCTGTGGTCAAGTTAAACCCCTGGTACCAAAAAAAAAAAGGATCTATCTATCTATCTATCTATATATATATATATATATATATAGAGAGAGAGAGAGAGAGAGAGAGAGAGAGAGAGTGAGTTTCTCTCATGGACAAAATATAAACCCCAAAGGCACACTCCCAATGACCCTTCTCTTCTAACCATGCCCTCCGTGCTCAGCTAATTAATCCCCTGAGAGATTACACTAATTAAGTTAAGGCTCTCATAATCCAATCATTTCACCTCTAAACCTTTTTGCATTGTCTTACACAGGAAGTTTTTTTGTACACTACATATTTATTTTTTTATTTTTTAATGTTAATTCTATTTGCATTTCAATTATTAATACACCATTATATCATAATTTATCATATGTCTGATTATATATAAGGTATGTTGACACCAAATTCACATCTTCATACATGTATTTTGTATAGTGATGAAGGTCTCCTTTCACCATCCGTGCTATTCCCCTTCTCCCTCCTTTTCCCTCCCACCCCTATTCCCTATTTAGAGGTAATCTTCCTCCCTTGCTCTTTCTCCCAACCCCATTTTGAGTCACCACCCTTATATCAGAGAAGATATTCGGCATTTGTTTTTTTGGGATCGGCTAACTTCACTTAGCATAATCTTCTCTAATGCCATCCATTTCCCTGCAAATGCCATGATTTTATTCTTTTTTATTGCTGAGTAATATTCCATTGGGTATAAATGCCACATTTTTTTTTTTACCCATTCATCCACTGAAGGACATCTAGGTTGGCTCCACAGTTTAGCTATTGTGAATTGTGCTGCTAAAAACATTGATGTGGCTGTGTCCCTGTAATATGCTGTTTTTAGGTCCTTTGGGCATAGTCTGAGAAGAGGAATAGCTGGGTCAAATGGTGGTTCCATTCCCTGTTTTCCAAGGAATCTCCATACTGCTTTCCAATTTGGCTGCACCAATTTGCAGTCCCACCAGCAGTATATGAGGGTACACTACATATTTAAACCATAGCATTACCTGTGATTGGATTAGCTCTTGTTGCTTTGAACAAATTGTCAATCTTACCAAATTTTCAATTCTCCCACTTTCCTTGGATAATTGACTATTACCTTCCAAACTAAAGCTTTCCCTTCCTCTCAATTTGGCATCACTGAGAACAAAAGTCTACCTACCTGATGATCTTACTGAGACTTTGGGTTGCCTTGTAGCTAGCTGGCTTTTGAACATCATTATCTAAAGATCTGTGACTTGATATATATCTTGAAGGACTTATCATTACAGAAGCCCATATATGGACTTGATTTACTCTTGCATAAGTCACTATCTAGGCCACTAAGTAAATGCAATGAAATACTCAGGTCTTGCATGTGAATTAACAAACACTGGAAAGTATCATCAAGAACATCAACTTCTTAACTGTAAGAAACTCAACAAGCAATGCTCCATAATTAAAAGATTTTCATTTATTGAGTCTTGGAACCCATTGAACTGAACACTCTCAGGATTCAACTCCTGGATTTTTAATCCATTCCTTTATATTAATATTACTTCTTTAAAGATGCCTAGCCTCCAGGACTCTTATACAAGTTATCCTTGCCACTACCTCTCAACAGGGATGTTAAGCAAAGTTTGCAAGAGGCTGTTATTTTGGACTAGCCTCCTATACTGGGCACTAACAGACCCAACCAGAGCAGGATTTGGTCACCTGTGCTAAGTGTGACATCATCATACTGGACATTGAAACCAGCCAACTTCCTAAATTATAGGAGATTTCAGTCAACCTGAATCAGCAAAATAGAGACACAGAAGTCCCCTCTGTTTTAATCTTATAAGGAAAGTAAACTGAGACAACAAATGCACTCATTGTTTTCTGTTTCTGCTTTCTACATTTCCTTTTATGCCTGTAAAGCAAACTCCTCTGTTCAGATCATTGGAATGCTCATTCTATTTTAGAGAATCAACAGATGTCTGATTCTAAAATCAAAATAAAATATCAGATCTTTAAATTAAACTTGTCGCAGTTCTGCTCTTTTGATTTTGTATATACCATACTAACAAGAATCCTCACAATATTATTTCTTAGGCCCTAGTTCACTTTACTCAGGAGACTAAGGGTCATCTCCAGGTTGTCTGGCAATGAATAAAATTAATTAGTTTTAGACAAAAAGGAGGATGGACTAAAAATGTTGACTTTATCCAAGACTTGTATTTCCAGAAAATATCTAAAGTAAAGAAATTTCACCAGCTTTTCATTTTCTCAAATCTACCACTGTTTGGAGTAATGAAAAACAACTTACTGAAGAGAATTGCTGACTCCATATGACTTAGATAAGATTCACCACCTACTCTTCTTTGGGACTCCCATAAGACTTGTCAGTTACTTCCTTGTTCACCTGTGACAAGGCCAAACACAAACCTTTCACATTTTGCTTGAATCTGTTGACAAAGCCAGACACCTCTAGAGAAATGCCCAGTCTTTGTCTCGTGCATGGTTACCTAAGATTACAACTGCTGGTTCTCCCAGAAACTAGCTGGGCACAGAGATAAAACTGTCTTGCCTAAATAACAGACTTTCCTTGACTGCAAAACAATAAAGTGGTAAATCTCCATCTGTAACTTGTCTACTCTTTCCTGAAAATGTTTAAGGCAAAGACACTCAGCAGAGACAGCTCTGATCTTCTGATCTAAGAGAATCACCCATTTGCAATAGCCCGAATAAAATCATCTGCTTAATTTTCTGGTGCATCTTGTCTTAGACAGTATGAAGAGTGGGATCCCTGTGTGTCATGGAGAGTAGGTGCCAACAGGTGCCAGTGGAAGTTGCAATTCTTTTTCTTGTCACTTTCCAGATAAATTAAAGAGAAAAATTAAAGAGATGGTTGAAGAACCATATTAATATTTTCTTTTAACATAATTTTTACTTCAGTGATATGGAAAGTAGGCAATTTTAAGTTTTTAAAAGCAGTTTATATTGCTTAGGTATAGTGACTTTACCTCTCTTCCAAACAAATAACTATTTTTCTATTCTTACATACTACTTATTTAGTGAATGTCTGTGCATTTTCAAAAATAGGCTGGCCACTCTGACTGAGTAGGGGAATTGGGGAAGTGAGAAATTCACATTGGCTGGGCATCTAATAAGTGCTAGGCCTGCACTAGACATCTGCATTTATTTGCTCCTTTTAACCACCTGTGTAAGGTAGGTATTGTTTGCATTTTAAAGATAAGGAACTAAGGCTCAGAGATACTAATATTCCACCCAGGATCATGTACTGAGCGACTGAGTGAGCTTTATGCTTTCTCAATATCTTACATACCTTCAGATCTACTTCTTCAGAAAGCAGTAAACATTTTGTGAATTTTAGAATTCACCCCTTAAAGCAAAGATAGAAGGTGTCTATGCCACGTACCCTTATAGTATGTATATTGTCAAAACCTATTAAATATTACAAAAGCTTCTCATTGCCTTCTCCAACATCATTCTGGGCTTGACTGTGCAAGTCCATGTCCCTCCTCCTCCCTCCTGCCCCCATGTTTCCCTTCTACTGTTCTGAAGGAGAGCTACTCCAGTCCTGCCAACATGTAGCCAAACATTTGGTTTATTTCTAACGCTGACACTTTCACTAAATAATAAATGGAGAGGAAAAAACAATCAGCTTTATATGCTAGTGGTGATTATAAACTGAGAAACTTCAAATATTTAACAGGGCCAGCAGTCTGGAAGTTAGAAACAGTTTCCCCAAATCGGCAAAATAAATAATTTTTCTTTATTTGTTTGAGCCCATAATAATTTTCCAACTCACCTCAGTGCTTGCTTCATGCAATCAGTCTTAACATAAAAAAAAAAAAAAAAAAAAAAAAACCCCCAAAACTGTAATTCAATGACTCCTGGTTGTGTAGCCTGAAAATTTGTGTTCGGTGTGACTATTAGCTAGTTTATCTGACTTTAGATAAGACATTTTACGTTCTATCAGACAGTATGTCTAATTTTCTTATAGACATTTGTACGTTCTAAGAAAAAAAAAAAGCTTTTACGGTAATACAAATGCAGCCTTCTCAGATTGGTAGAATGTTGCAGGAGAAAAGTAATCACCATAGATGTTTCATAATCAGGGAAGGAAAACCAATTTTGAAAAAATGGCAATACTTAAATAAGTTTAAAAAAATGTACAATTTCCAAAGTACTTATGTGATTTTTTTTAAATATTGAGAGAAAAGTATTTGTTTAAGTATAAAGAGGCATACATAAATGTGCAAAAGTAATTAAGTTTTCTTCTTCTTTTAGAAATAAAATACAATTCAAGGAAATGCTGACACGTTTCAGGAAGCTAGATTGGGGAGCTCGGCGATATTAGATGCTCCTGGCGCCATCTAGTGAAATACACAAGTAATAGCATCCCTATACCTGCTCAGTTTACTGTGCTCTGAACAACATTCACTTAAAGTAAGACATTTGTTCTAAGATTCCAAGGAAAATCCATGTATAACCTTGATGTGACTTTAACATCATTTGAATAATGAGATATGAATCTCGCTGACCATTTCAATATTAACTTTATCCTTGAAATGTTTATCAATCTCTGGTACAATTTTCCCTTCAAATATATATATATATATATGTTGTTCAAAACGTTACAAAGCTCATGATATATCATCTTTCATACATTTGACTCAATTGGGTTATGAACTCCCATTTTTACCCCAAATACAAATTGCAGAATCACATCGGTTACACACTCACATTTTTACATAATGGCATATTAGTGACTGTTGTATTCTGCTACCTTTCCTATCCCCTACTATCCCCCCTCCCCTCCCCTCCCATCTTCCCTCTCTACCTCATCTGCTGTTGTTCAATTCTCTCCCTTGTTCCCCCCCACCCCCTTTCCCCTCACAACCTCTTCTATGTAATTTTGTGTAACATTGAGGGTCTCCTACCATTTCCATATGCTTTCCCTTCTCTCTCCCTTTCTCTCCCCCCACTCATCTTTGTTTAATGTTAATCTTTTCCTCATGCTCTTCCTCCCTGTTCTGTTCTTAGTTGCTCTCTTTATATCAAAGAAGACATTTGGCATTTGTTTTTTTAAGGATTGGCTAGCTTCGCTTAGCATAATCTGCTCTAATGCCATCCATTTCCCAGCAAATTCTATGATTTTGTCATTTTTTAGTGCTGCGTAGTACTCCATTGTGTATAGATGCCACATTTTTTTATCCATTCATCTATTGAAGGGCATCTAGGTTGGTTCCACAGTCTAGCTATTGTGAATTGTGCCGCTATGATCATTGATGTGGCAGTATCCCTATAGTACGCTCTTTTAAGATCCTCAGGGAATAGTCCGAGGAGGGTGATAGCTGGGTCAAATGGTGGCTCCATTCCCAGCTTTCTCAGGTATCTCCATACTGCTTTCCAAATTGGCCTTACCAATTTGCAGTCCCACCAGCAGTGTACAAGTGTACCCTTTTCCCCACATCCTTGCCAACACTTATTGTTGTTTGACTTCATAATGGCTGCCAATCTAACTGGAGTGAGATGGTATCTTAGGGTGGTTTTGATTTGCATTTCTCTGACTGCTAGAGATGATGAGCATTTTTTCATGTACTTGTTGATTGATTGTATGTCCTCCTCTGTGAAGTGTCTTTCTAACTAAAGTTAATGGAAGACTAGACTGCATTATTTGAGATTACAATTTGAGCCATAATGCCTGTTGTAACCTCAAAATTAGATAGAATTTACTTTGACTCTTTAAAATTCCTAACATTTCAATTATAAGTGTTGCATTCCTTTCTCATGAAAGAAAAAGATTGGATGTTTTCTTTTGAAAAACAAACTCATGATATATATATAAATAAAATTTCTATTTAGATGAAAGGCACGTTAAAAAGGAGGATGAAGTTGGCCTTGAAGAGGTTGAAAAACATGAGGATCAGAGGTGCTGAATGTAAACATATTTAGTGTTTTGATTACTTATACCATAAAGACCTTTTCTCACAATGAGCTATAGAAAAAAATATGCAAATTTACCTAAGACAAAAATGTATGTATGTTTAAAGTGCTAGAGTTCCTTCTTAGATAAGCTCAATCATAAATCAAGTGCAGGTGGCCGGACTTTGAGATGTGGAAACAGCAGGGTATCTCCTGAGCATCAGAAATCATACAAAACAAATTCCATGATCCAAAATAGTTGCCAAGTGAGATGCTATCTTAGGCATTTATTCGTGGTCTACCATTTTAGCGCAATGTAGCACTTCTTTCTGGTACATGATCAGGTAAGGATATTATGCCCATAACTATATTGTGAATTTAAACATTTTCTTTTATTTTAGTAAAGGTACCTGAGAATGAGGTCAATGTCCACCATTTGACCCAGCTATCCTACTCCTCAGTCAATACCCAAAGGACTTAAAATTAGCATACTATAGTAACACAACCACATCAATATTTATTGAGAGTCAGTTATCACCTTGCCAACTAAGTAAAAAAGACTCAAATGCCCTAAAGTCATCCCGTGGATTCTTTGGAACAGTTAACGAAAACCTCAGCTAAATTGTGGAAGCAACCTAGATGCCTTTCAATAGATAAATTGGAAAGGAACTGTGTTATGTATACACAATGGAATATTACTCAGCATTAAAAGAGAAAAAAATTATGGCATTTTCAGGGAAATGGATGGAGTAGGAGAATATCATGCTAAGCAAAGTAAGACAATCCCCCCCAAAACCAAAGGCTTAATGTCCTCTCTGATAAGTGGATGCTAATCCACAATGGGGGGGGCGGTTCATGGGATGAGTGGAGGAACTTTGGATAGGGCAAAGGGGAGGTGGGGAGGGGGAATGGGGGTAGGAAAGATGGTGGAATGAGATGGACATCATTACCCTAGGTACATGTATAATTGTATGAATGGTGTGACCCTACTCTGGGTACAACCAGAGAAGTCAAAAATCGTGCTCCATTTGTGTATAATGAATTGAACAGCATTCTGTTGTCATGTATAACTGATTATAATAAATAAATAAACAGATAATAATAAAAAAAAATAAGTGCAGGATTTTTCTGAGTGTGGCCCATGTGGCTATGCTGGTAGCATGCCCAAGAGGGTGGCCTTGCTCACATGGTAACTAGTTACAAACTACTGGAGTGAGACTAGGGGAAAATATTTTGTTAACCTTGTCCTTTCAGTCAAACTTATTGGGGACCTCTGTGATGTTCCACTTAAAGGAGAAAATTAGGAAATTAGTCTTCCATGAAAGGAGGTGAATTTTCTCTTAAACCTACTTAAATTACAGTTTTGTGTTTCAGTCAATGATGTACACTCCACAGAGTAGATCAATAAATTAGTTTCTGTCCCCCATCAGTCAGTAAGAGATGGGCCCTGTGTGACTGGGTGGTTAAAGAATCAGATTTCTGTGAAATGAAGCACAATGTTCCTGCTTCCATACAGCATTGATGAAAAGTTGCCCCTGAGTATTACAAAAGCAGCGTCCAGCATCTGGTAGAACTCAGAAATTTGCCAGGGACAATTACATGCACCAAGTAATTGAGAGTCGATTATCACCTTGCCAACTAAGTAAAAAAGACTCAAACGCCCTAAAGTCATTCACTCCTGTGGGTTCTTTGGAACAGTTAACCAAAACCTCAGTTTCATAAAATAGAACTATCCTCTCAGTAAGCAAAAGAGTCAAATTCAATCATATCATTTTGACCACATTGAAAATAACAAACTTTTTTTAAAAAAAATATGTAGTGACTTCAGGTTTTTGTTTTATCTTTTAAATAAAAGAATTAAATGGTTTTAATAGAAATCTTGAAAATCTTAACTGTTGTGGAATTATCCACCTAAATCTTTTTGGAGTTCAAATATACATATCCATTAATGTCAGAAATGAATTGATATCAGGCAAAATTTTGTGGTACATATATTCTAAAGAGAAGGGTTTCTATCTGAGAAAGCAAAGATAAAGAGAAACAATCAGAAAATTACCATTATTAGTAAAAGACAATATTTATTGAAGATTAATAGTTTTTTTTTTTTAAGTGTGGAACAGGCTATGAAGTTTATTACAAGAGAGTTGAAAAGACTTGAGATAATTATTTAAGAATACCAGTGATTCTCTTAAGTGTGGTCCCTGAATCCGCAGCATCATAAGCCCTTAGAACTAAATTGACCTGTAACTTTCTCCCTATCCCAAGGCTACTGATTGACGTTCTCTGGAGAAGGAGTCCAGAAATCTGTTTTAAGAAGTCCTCTATACTTACATGTATTGGTATCAATATTTCATGTCAAATGAGGGAGAATTTTAAATATTTTTCCAAGGTCTATATAATTTGGTCCTCTTCATTTTGATTATCAAATAATCCAAGAATCTATTCATTACTTCTCTTGTAGTTTTACCTTTTATTAAATGAATTATTACTTTTGATATAGTCTGATTTTTTTTGGCTGATTCACTTTGAATGACAGATTAATATATCTTCCTTTTGCTATTCATTTTTATGACCTTTGGATTACATTTTTTTTCATTTATTTAATGAATAAAGACATGAAAAGAAGTTCTCTTTCCCATATGAGAAAATAGGAAATGTGTCATTTATAAGTGGCTTTATTGAAACATCCCAAAATATCTATGCAAATTTCACTTAAAAAGGCATATTCTCAACCCAATTTCTACTTGGTTGAGCCTAAAATTTATCACATCTTAAAGGGGGTATGGTAGAGAGGAGGTCAGGGTAAAGAGATAGTTATCATTAACTAAATTGCCGATGAAGTATTTTAATTTTGCAAATGCTACATTCAACCATAAGACCACATCGCTAAACCCATCCCTCTCCAGGTTTGTTATAGCTTTAATGGGGAGAAATGAACCAGGTGGAGGTATTCCAGAGCTGAGGAAGCTGCCAAGACTCATGTACCAGCCAGGCTTATCTAGAGAAACCACTTAACAATGTTTTCTCTGGCAATAGGAATCTTGCTGAAAAATCTATTTTATATTTTAAAAGTATTACCAGATATTCAACTGAGCAACAATATAATTCAATTTAGACATATTCTGTTAACCGAAAATTCAACAAGTCAACTGGTTGAATGACAGCAAACAAGTATACAATTTTAGTCTAGGAAGACATTCAATTATATTTTCATCACTGCTTTTTTTTAATGAGGGAAAGAAAAATCTCAAATATCAAAGTATTATAAAACAAATTCACTTCATGCACCAGAAAATATGCCAAGAGAGAAATTATGAAGTAAAACCTACCTGTCATTTCACTAATATAAGTACAGTGGTTTTATTCATATATGGTTTAGAAAATCATCAAACTTTTCAAATTCAGTAGAGACCAGAAAATTTTGGAGACCAGAAAATTTCAGATCTCTGAGTGGTGGTGAAAGCTAGATAAGCAGAGGAAGAGAAAGTAGGGAGGTTTAGTCAGTACTCTCTTAGGATGGGGGTCTCAAGACCCAAGTGTAGATAAGCAATGAGTCACATTTTCCAGGATCAGATACCAAGGTCACCTAGAGATGAAGGGTCTTGTTCTGTCTCTGTCACATCTCTGAATCACAAAACCAAAGGGTACTTAGAGAAAGACAGGAGAGCCCTGACCTTTTTGAACCTGGGAGGGGAGGAAGGAAAAAGGAGAGGCCAAAGCTGCCTTTTGAAGTAGATACCTAGCTTCCCACCACATGCTCTTCACTGAGAGGTTTTATGATCTCTTTTTGGAATGGAGGAAGGATTGAAGGCAATTGATATTTTCATGTAATAAATCTAATTGTAGCTGAGAACTAGAGAAAAACAATAAAGTTTTTTCTTCTTTTGAGAAAACTTTAAAACTTTTAAAATAAAACTATTTAAATAATTTTTTAAATTTTATTTATTTATTTATTTATTTTGCCAATCCATCTGTCAGCCAATCATTCAACACATACTGATGGAACAGATACTATGGTGCCATACATTGTGCTAAATTCTGGGAATAAAACAGAGTCCTGCACATTAAGAAACATACAGTTCACTAGAGGATGGATGTTTATAAATAAATAAGTGCTATAATGGGTGAGAGTTGTTCATTTAGTTATCTGTACAGAGTGCCATGAGAATATAAAGGAGTTGTCAAATGTGTGTGCATGTCTGCGTGTTGTGTGGAAATGTAGTCCTTTATAATGTGCCCTGAAAATCTTTGATTCCCTTCCTTTTGAGAGGTGTGCATGTGGGGGTCTATGTCCTCTCCTTTGAATATGGGCAAACTTAAACCTGCTTTGAACAACAGAGAGTGGTGGGGATGAAGCTGACACTTCTGAGGCAAGTTCATGAACGGGAACTGTCCATCTGGTTCTTTTGGGATGCTCCTCTCCGGACATTCCTTTTCCTTATACTTTCACTCAGAGCCCAACAGATATGCAGGGAGAAGCCCAAGCCACTGGGAGAGGCCATTTTCAGGCATTCTGATTCCCAATGAAGCCATCCTCTGGCTTGCCAGCCC
This sequence comes from Marmota monax, assembly GCF_021218885.2. Classification (NCBI taxonomy): domain Eukaryota; kingdom Metazoa; phylum Chordata; class Mammalia; order Rodentia; family Sciuridae; genus Marmota; species Marmota monax. The sequence goes on from NW_026694617.1 coordinate 10,381,404, forward strand.
CATCTGCAGACATGTGAGTGAAGAAGATTGCAGATGATTACAGCTGAGCCACTTGTGTGTCTCTTAACTGAGGTCTCAGTGATTATGGAACAGAAATAAGACATCTACGCTGTGGCTGGTTGAAATTTCTGCCACATAGAATCCATGAGTTTTATGAAGTCAGAGTTGTTCAAGGCCATTTACATTTGTGATGGTTCGTTAGGCAGCAATAGATAATCAGAGCAGGAGAATTTCAGGCAAAGATTTATAAAACAGAGAGCACTTGAGATAAACATAATCACTGATGGGAGCACAGACTTTGGTATGAGAGCTAGGTGAAAATCCTGATTCTAAAATGAATTAGCTATGCCACTTATATAGTAGGTTTACAAGCACTTATTACAGTAATGACATAAAATAAGCAATCAGTGCTTAACTTAAAAATGTAAGTAGAAGTAATGAAAACAACAACAACAAAATAAAGTTAGACTTAGCATAGCATCTGTCATTCTAGTTATGGTAGTCATATGACCTGGCTAGCCCAGAATGCTTTCATGTATTTCCATTGTGATATCATTTCAATTTTAGCATATATCCTGGATTTTTATTTTATGTATTTTTAAAATGAAGTCTTAATGGTAGCATTAAAATCAACTGAGGTGAATTTGATACCTTTGTTTTTTCATTAGAGCTTCTGGTGTGCAGTGTACAAACTTGCACTTAAACTTAAACTTGCACTTCAGTCTAAAAGATGACCCCGTACCTGTACCCATCTTTTCTCATCTCTTCAAATGAAATACACAATTATCCTCTTTCTTTTACGGACAGCATGAAAGATGCTAACTGATAAAACAAAGTGTGATAGGATGTGAGTTACAAGAGACAGATTAGCCCTAGAGTAAGGGTGATAAGGAAACTTATTTGAAGCTTTTGCCTCTGCTAGCTACTTGGAATCTAAGCCTGGGGGACCATAGACTCTGCTTTAGTCTTTGAAGTGCAGAGTAGCCCCTCTGATACATTAAATAGAAACACAGGAAACTTTAAATTAAATGTGCACAAAGTAATTGGGAGAAATAGAGTCTGATCAATCACTGGGTAGAGTGCATAAAAGTTGGCTGAGTGCTCTTACTATAGTGATTTTGTTGAGTGCTTTTACTACAGTGATTTTGTCATTTATTATACAAAGCATAATAATATTCACTTGCATGTCATACTTTTGTTAGCCTTTTGTGTTTTGAAGTAAACCCTTTTGACATCAATGAGCTCAAAAACAAAAACAAAAACAAAGTATGTGTTTATTTAAAAAACCAAGCACTTTAATTTATATTTCTCAATAAAAATAAAGATGAACATATTAAGAACATGCAAGTTTTGAAGACGTTTACCATTCAACCCTGGGGGCTGACCATGCAAACACCAAACAGAACTATATTCTTGAAGTGCATCAGCATCTAATTCAAAAGTGGACTGTCATCTTAGGAAGATTGTATATGACTTTTCCTTTAAATCAAATTAATCTCCTTTGAATTAATTCACTCATTTCTGATTTCACTTGTACAAAAAAAAATTAAACATAGTTATTAATGTGTTAGCTCCAATAGAACTTCAGAAACAGTTCAATAAATCTTTTCCATATCAGTGACATGAAATACTTAACATGGAAAGGTAAATTAATTAAAATGGCTAAGTATTTTTTCTTTTTATTCAACTCAGGGAACCAATAAAAAACTTGGAATTTTTATTTAGTTGAAAGTGAAATATCTCACATTGTAGTGACTAGCATTGTAAATTAAATCAACCATTTAATATTGAAGAAAAAGTTATATATTTTACATATTGTGTTTATGAATAAAAATATTTATAGGTAGACAAGGTCAGAGTAAAAACAATAATATAATAATTCAAGAAATTTATGAAGCTTATATACTTGAAGCTATTGTCATGCATACTCAATTGCTTCTAGTTAAGCATCTATATTGTGCTAATCAAAATATATAGTTGCTGAAATTACACACATTTTATATAGACACAATTCAGTAATTGAAGTATAATTTTTTTGGGTGATAAAGTGGATGTTGAATATAAAAAATACATTATCATAGCAGTACCTGCTTTCTTCTCTACTGCCTATCCTCACTTAGGCTGATCAACCTTATAAACCTTCTTTAGTACTTTACAGTGGTAAAGTGGTGCTGAACTTTCAAAAGATGAATTTTCTAAGTATTTTTATGTTTTTCAAAATCAGCTGGAATGTTTAATCAAATTATTGCATGGAATGCTAACAATCTCTTAACATTTTTAATGTCAAAGTGTGAACAACTTTGCATTTTTAGGTAATTCCAATTACAGATTTAAGTTCTTTTAAGAGGAAGAATCACAATTTTGTCCTATAAGATAAATGCAAATAAACTCTACAAAATCAATGAGAAAGCACCAGATGGCATATACATTATGAAATTCTGTGATTTCACTTTGTAATATCTTGACTTACAACAATTTTTGGACCAGAAGAATAAGAAGTTATACTTCATATATGTATAATGTGTCAAAATATATTTTTCTATCATGTATAACTAATTAGAACAAATTAAAAAAATATTTTTAGCTGTAGATAGACACACTATCTATTTTTTTTTTATATGGTGCTGATAATTGAACCGAGGGCCTCATATGTTAGGCAAGCGCTCTACCACTGAGCCACAAATTAAAAAAAAAAAAAGTCTCAGCATTGTCTTAAGAAAATACAATTTTTGGATGTAGTCTAATTTTTATTTTTATATTTCAAGCCACAATATTGGCTATTAGTTTCACCCAAGTATGTTTTCTTCATTTCAGATATATTTTCAGCTCTAGATGTTTCAGTTGGGTCTTTTTTTAGTTTTGAATTTCTTATGTCTTTCTTTAATGTCCTCATGATTTCCTTTGCAAATAAAATGAAGTTATAATAACTGTTTTAATGTCTTAGTCTACTCATTTGATATTTGTGCCATTTCTGGGTCTGTTTCTATTGATTTAATTTTCTTTTCCTGTCTGGCAATTTTTGTTTGGATGCCATACATTATGAATTTTAACTCCCTCAGTGCTGAGTCCTCTTGATATTGTTCAACTTTCTTCTGAGGCTTAGTTTAGTTACTTAGAAACAGTGTGATCCTTTTGAAACTTCCTAGGCAGAGCCACCAGGGCAGCTATTAGTCTAAGATTAATTTTTATGCATGTTTTATGAGAAGTTCACACTTTGACTGATGGAAAACACACAAACAAACAAAAAAACCAAAAGTCCATTTCTGGCTCTACAAAAGCTCTGGAGATGGTTCTTATGACTTTCCCCTAATTTGGGGTAGTTTCCTTATATGCATGTTATGATTGGTACTTATCTAAAAACTTAACGGGAGCTTTCGGTAATTCTCTGGGGCTCTCTCCTTGTGTAGCTCTTTCTGCAGTTTTATCTGATACTCTGAACTGCAAATTTTATTTCCTTGGCTTCCCCAGATTCTCAACTGTCTTTTCAGATAAGCAACTCTGTCAGTTCTGGTTTGTGTTTCTCTCCCCTGGAAACTCTTTGGGTAGTAAACTTCTACAACCATAGCTTACTTTGGTTGTTCTCTTCTCTTGAGAATCCCTGTTCTATGCTGATTATCGTCCGGTGTCTGAAACTTTTGCATCAGTTTTTTTAAATTTATTTTTTATTTTTCATTTTAAAATTGCTTAAGGTGGGAGAGTAAATGAAGTTGCTATTACTTTATCAAACAGGAAGCCAAAGTCCCTGAAAATGACATATGACTAGAATCACAACTTATGTCCCCTAATATAATTGCATTCACTGATCAATCAGTAGGTAAATATCTTAAAAATTATACAATTTTTACTATTTTGTTATCTTCTATTTTCAATAGCATCCCAATTTAGATGACAAAGTATCTGGTAACTTGTCCCTGAGAAAGTAAAACCTCCAAAATACATAAGAGGATTCCAAAAAAAGCCTGGTCCAACATGGCACTATAGCAAAATTTATAATAGCATGCAATTTTTTTTCATCTCATGAGCAAAGAATTCAGTTAAGTATAAACTACTCAGTTTATTTCTCATAACAAATAGATGTTCTCCCTTAATTCTTCTCGTTTTGTTTTCTACCATGTCCCTTCTCCATATGTTTAGCAGATATCTTTGAATATGTGTGAAACCTCATAAATATGTAGTATTTTAGGTGTATTTTTTTCTTTTACTTATATTGAAGACATTGTACCCTAGACTTAATTTTATTTCATACACTTTCTTTGTTTTGTTTTTAAAGATCCATTCTGGATGCTATGTGTTTATCTGATTCGTTGTTACTGGTTATTACAGAGTGCTCCACTGTGTGTATCCATCACATTTTATTATATGATATCCCAGAGATGGGCTCCCCACCTTAAGCTCTCAGCTATGCAAACAAAATAATGACTCTCATTGCTCATTACCCTTATGGATGCGCTATGTGAGTTCCTCTATAATATAAATGTAGGAGTGGGATTTCTAAATTCTCTTAGCACTACAAAATCACTGTTCTTCATTTTGATGTTAGAGTGTACTGCCTCTCACAATGCAGTGGAACCTGTTTATCCACACAGTTCCCAGTATTTGGTGGTTTTATGCTGTATGTTTTGCTAGTCCAAGAGGTTTAATTTTGGGGCGGAATGGGTACCAAGGATTGAATTCAGAGACACTTGACCACTGATCCACATCTCCAGCCCTATGTTGTATTTTATTTAGAGACAGGATCTCACTGAGTTACTTAGTGCCTTGCCATTGCTGAGGCTGGCTTTGAACTCATGAGCCTCCTGTTTCAGCTTCCCGAACAACTGGGATCATAGGCATGCACCACTGTGCTTAGCAAGAGGTTTAATTTTAATTATTCTAATTACCAGTGGGTTTAAATCTCTATCTAGTTTCCCTTCTTTTTATTATTGATTTGTGTAAGTTTCTATGCATTTGAATATAAAAATCTTCTTACTGATTTAGACTTTGCTATATTCTCAGTTTTATGTTTTCCATTAATCTTGGCTAAACTAAATTTTGGTGTAATCAAACATGCCACTCTGTCATCTTATTGTTTTTAGCTTAAGATTTCTAATTTGGGAGCTCTTCTGAACTTTCGTTTCTTAATCTCTTTCATTTTCTTTAACATGCTTTCAATGTTAACTTTTCAGTTAAGTCTAACTCTTCTGATATTAACTTTTTAAAGTTAATTAATGTATTTATTCTAATTAAGTTTAAATGACAGCACAATGCATTTTGATTCATTGTACACAATTGCAGCACAACTTTTCATTTTTCTGGTTGTACACCATGTAGCGTTGCACCATATGTGCTATCAAACATGTACCTAGGCTAATGACATCCATTCCAATCCACCATCTTTTCTGCCCCCATTCCCCAACACAACCCCACCCTCCCTTTTTCCCCATCAAAGTTCCTCCATTTTCCTCATGCCCCTCAGCACCCATTACGGATCAGCATCCACTTATCAGAGAGAACATTTGGCCTTTGGTTTTTTGGGATTGACTTACTTCGCTTAGCCTGATATTCTCCAACTCCATCCATTTACCTGCAATGTCATAATTTTATTGTTTTTAATGCTGAGTAATGTTCCATTGTGTATATATACCAAAGTTTCTTTATTCATTTTTCTATTTAAGGGCATCTAGGTTACTTCCACAATTTAGCTATTGTGAATTGAGCTGCTATTAACATTGATATGGTTGCATTACTAGAATATGCTAATTTTAAGTCCTTTGGGTATAGACCAAAGAGTGGGATAGCTGGATCAAATGGTGGATCCATTCCAAGTTTTCTAAGGAATCTCCATTCTTCTTTCCAGATTGGTTTCACCAATTTGCAGTCCTACCAGCAATGTATGAGTGTGCCTTTTCCCCCACATCCTTGCCAACATTTAAGGTTATTTGTATTCTTAATAACTGCCATTCTGACTGGTGTGAGATAAAATCTTAGAGTAGTTTTGATTTGCATTTCTCTAATTACTAGGGATGTTGAACTTTTTTCATATATTTGTTGATTGATTGCATATCTTCTTTTTTATTGATTTTATTATTTTTTAAACGCATGACAATAGTGCAATGCATTACAATTCTTATTACACATATAGAACACAATGCATATCTTCTTCTGAGAAGTGTCTGTTCAGCTCCTTAGCCCATTTATTGATTGGGTTGTTTGTTTTGTGGTATTAATTTTTTTTGAGTTCTTTATATATCCTGGAGATTAGTGCTCTATCAGATGGCAAACATTTGCTCCCAAAATGTAGGCCTCTCTGCACCTCATTGTTTTATTTGCTGAGAAGAAGGTTTTTAGTTTGAGTCCCTCCCATTTATCAATTTTTGATCAAGAGGGGTTCATTCCAGGGATGCAAGGTTGGTTCAACATGTGGAAATCAACAAATATAACTCATCATATTAATAGTCTTAGAGATAAGAATCATGATTATATCAATTGATGCAGAGAAAGCATTTGACAAAATACAGCACCCTTTCATGTTCAAAACACTAGAAAAAACTAGGGATACTAGGAACATACCTCAACATTATAAAACCTACCTATGCTTTGCCCAAGGCCAACATCATTCTAAATGATGAAAAATTGGAAGCATTCCCTCTAAAAACTGGAACAAGACAGGGATGCTCTCTTTCACTACTTCCATTCAACATAGTCCTTGAAACTCTAGCCAGAGCAATTAGACAGATGAAAGATAAAGGGATACAAATTAGAAAAGAATAACGCAAACTATCATTATTTGCTGATGACATAATTCTATACTTAGAGGATCCAAAAAACTCCACGAGAAAACTTCTGGAATTAATTAATGAATTCAGCAAAGTAGCAGGATATAAAATTAATACTCATAAATAAAATGCATTTCTATACATCAGTGATGAATCTTCTGAAAGAGAAATTAGGAACACTACCCAATCACAATAGCCTCAAAAAAACAACAACCATAAAATACATGGGAATCAATTTAACAAAAGAGGTGAAAGACCTCTACAATAAAAACTACAGAGCACTAAAGAAAGAAATTGAAGAAGATCTTAGAAGATGGAAAGACCTCCCATGATTTTGGATAAGCAAAATTAATATTGTCAAAATGGCCATACTATCCAAAGTGCTAAACAGATCCAATGCAATTTCAATTAAAATGCCATCATCATTCCTTATAGAAATATAAAAAGAAATCATGAAATTCATCTAGAAAAATAAAAGACCCAGAATTGCCAAAGCAATCCTTAGCAAGAAGAGTGAAGCAGGGCATCACCATACTAGACCTTAAACTATACTACAAAGATACAGTAACAAAAACAGCATGGTATTGGCACCAAAATAGACATGTCGACAGAATAGAAGTCACAGAGACAAAAACCACATAAATACAGTTATCTCATTCTTGACAAAGTTGACAAAAACCACACAGTGGAGAAAAGATAGCCTGTTCAACAAATGGTTCTGGGAAAACTGGAAATCTATATGTAGAAAAATGAACCTAAACCCCTATCTCTCAGCATACACAAAAGTCAACTCAAAGTGGATCAAGGACCTAGGAATTAGACCAGAGACCCTGAGCCTAACAGAGGAAAAAGTAGGTCCAAATCTTTATCATGTTGGATTAGGTCCCGACTTCCTTAACAAGACTCCTAAAATCCACTAAATAAAATCAAGAGTTAAAGAATTAGCTGACATTCACTTTTGAATTTACGCCTTACTCTATTCCACATGGTGAGCTCCTCTTCCCATTCAAACTTTATAAATATTTTCACATATTGCTAAGTTCAAAATGTGTCACATGTGTGAGGTGATATTTTAAACACAATAGTATTTTAAAATTAAGCAGTGATTATCTCTATAAATTAACAACATTTATACATTTTTTAGGTATGGTTTTTATATGTTTATAGATATTTGCACTTCTTGCTAGCTGGATGATCCTGTGAAACCTAAGAGCACAAAAATTGGTAGTGAGATTGTATTTGGCTACTAAAAGCCCCCAAATGTCAAAGATTGTATGTTTCTGATTAACACAGGGAAAAGGCACAATAAAAAACAGCATTAAAATGCATCTCAGCCAAAGGCTGCTTTACCAGGAGGTGTATGAAGAGACTGGGAACAAGTTCCTTTTGCTTTTCCTCCACAGGCTTGTACTAGGATGCACTTGTTCTCTCCAGTCAGGAATGACCAACGAGTTCATACCACATCTTGGAACTAGGGAACCAACAGAATCACAACTGGGTTTTTTATATCTTGCTATTCACAGTTATTTTATTTTTTAGGTAACTAATGAAAGAGCCCTTTATAGGGTCTCCACAGAACAGGCATAAATCATCAATCTCGCCATTTACCAAAAGACAGTGTTGACAAACATGTCACTTCACACCTATGGTAACAAAACAGCACTATCAATCACACTTTGCCTGTCTTGACCAAGGGTCAATGCTGTGCACATACTTTAGTAAAACAGCTCAGCTGACCTTTGGGGAAACCTTCCCCAGATGACCTTAGCATTGTTCACCTGCAACCTCTTTCCCAACTCCACATCATGTAAAACAGAAACTGTCATGACACTAGAGAGAAATGGCAATGGGTGGTGCTATCAAGGTGTCTCAAGAAACCCATATGTTAGGATAGTGAGTCTGTCCTGAGTAGTCAGCTTACTGTCAGCGTATGTCTAAGGTTCAAGTTTGACCATGTGCCATCACCAAGTTTGTTCACAGCCACCTCTGCTTTTGCTCATTTCCCCCATTGTTTAAATGTAAAAACCACTCAAGTAAGATTCCTAAAGGCTCAGCAGGGTGTGCTTTTTACCTGATTACTGAGAAAATCATAAAAACTCCAACTCTGGAAATATTGGGAAACCACATCCTTTGCAAATTTGGAAGACTTACCTAAGCATTTTAGTTTATGGAGTTTTGCTTTGTTTTTCTTTCTTTATGGAATACTTGATATGAACCAAATACAAGCAAATTTAAGTGTGTTTTTAATCTTCACAAAAACAAAGTAGGCTTTTTTTTTTTCAAATTCTATATAATAAAAGGGCCAAATAAGGGCCAGAGAAATTAAATAATACAACACTCTTAAGAAGCAAATCTAAGATTTGAACTTTGGCAGTTACATGAATTCTGACTGAGAATTTTTTTCTTTCACATGATGGCTGATAGAGAGCAGACTTAGCATAGGCAGCAACATAGAAGAGTATGGAAGCACAGAGAGGAGTCAGAAACTCCAGATATTTCTTCGTGAATGGAGTTTAGGTTGTGGGTAGAAGCATGAGGCTGAGATATCTTAGAAAAGAAAAGATTAAGAGAAGAAAAAGCAGATGCCAAGCCCCTCCTTACTGATTCTTTAGGTAAAGGGCAGTCATTGAAGGGCCTTCAGAAAAAAGGACATAATTAGATCTGAAATTTTAGAAAAAAAAATTTAAGGTTTTTAGCAGATCTATGGAGGATAGATTCAAATGTTTGAGCCAAATTGAGGAATCCTGTGAGGATTCAAGAGATGGTGAATACAAAGCAAGTTGTCAGCAGCAGGTTTGGAGAACCAGGGAACCCGTGGGAAAAGTCAAAGGAGGGAAAAGGCCTGAGCCTTGGTTCCTGATGACTGTGGTGTAGGGGTGGGTTTAGGGGTCTGGGAAAAGGAAGTGTCCAAGATCTCTAAGGTTTCCTGCTTGGAGAGCTTGAGGGTTGAGTGATAGGTTTGAGCGATGATGAGGATTTGGTGGATTAGGAATATAGAGGAAAGGGCAGGCGTAGAAGGAAATAAGTGACATTACTTTGAAATGTCTTGTATGTACTGAAGGTATCCATGAGACAGAAGGTGGAAACATCCAGAAGGCATTTGACATCTCACTTTGAATCTTACTAGAGTCTGTTTTAGAGATACAGATAAAAGCTTAGACCCTACTGTAGGTCAACCAAATCAGTCTCTGGGGACTGGCCTGAATATTTCTCATTGAATCAATTTTACATGGAACAGTTTAAGAGAAAGGTATTAAGGAATAGCTAACTAAACAAGCAGAAAGAGGTAGTTCATAGCTCTCTCTCTCTCTCTCTCTCTCTCTCTCTATATATATATATATATATATATATATATATACATATTATTGTGAGGAGGAAATTAATGATTTAAAAGGTTTATAAGGACTAACAAAATTCTAATATTTTGAGGTTACAGATATTCTATTGTAATTTAATATTTAATTTTTTATAGATTTACTTTCTATTGTACCCCATTTGAGAGGCATGCTCAAATGACCACTACCTATTTTGGGGGAATATTTTGCTGGAGAAAATATGGTTTCCAAAACTAAAATAACTTCTTTAATTTTACAGAAATTATTCAAATATCTACTATAAGCAGTCTACTTTTTTTTTTTTTGTAGAGTTGAAAAAATATGGTGCTGGGGTCATGGCTTAGTGGTAGAGTACTCGCCTAGCACATGCAAGGCCCTGGGTTTGATCCTCAGCATCATATAAAAATAAATAAATAAAATAAAGGTTGAAAAATATGTTTATCATCAAGAGATTTGCCCCTGCTATTCCTATTGGTCAACTTAGTTGACAGCTTTGGAGCTCAATTCAATTTGATAAGTTTACAGAGTAGATTCCATGTATAAGATACACTGCCAGCAGGATAGGCGGCTGAGGCAGGAGATTCACAAAGCAGGAGAGGCCAACCTGGGAAATTTAGGGAGGTCCTGTCTCAAAACAAAAAACATAAAAAAATAAAAAGAACTAGTTCAGTGGTAGTGTGCCTGCTCCTGGGTTCAATCCCCAGTACCACAAAGCAAACAAACAAAACCCCCCAAAATCCCAGTACTGTCTGATACAAGTTTAATTGTAATCAACTATTGAATTTTATTTAGTCAAATAGACCCACATAACATAAAGCCTAAAATTAAAGCCTAATAGTATGTGCTATCTTGACATCTGGTGAAACCAGGATGGCCTCCAATAGCTTAATTGCAAATTCCTTCTCACTATTCTGCTGCATATAAGAATCCCTAGCCATTCAGCCCTTTTAATCTAGGGAAGAGTGTGCAACCTACTTGTACAGTACCCATTGGTTCATTCTGTGTCAGACTGTAGCCCCTTCGTGGCCGTAAGTGGCATTTGGCCCTCCTGCCTTGGGCTGTGAGTGTGTGTGCCTAATATACTTCTGTCAATTCATGGGTCCTATATTTGGCCATCAGTTAGCCCTAGGGTGGAATCCCTCCATCACTAGTGGGGTAAACATGATGTAACTAAGACAAGCTATGGAGTAACATAGTCTCACCAAAATATGTTAACAATCACTTAAGGGTTACTTTTTACTTATTAAAACGGTGAACTCTATAACTCAGACTGTAAGAAATTCCATACTCTTATCCAATGTCTGCTTCTCCAATATTATTTTCCAAAAGTGAGATGCAGTGCCCATCCATTCTAAACCACTTATGTTGTTTTGTAACTTTCCACCTTGTGAGAAATATGTACACCTGTACACTTTGTTGTTTTCTCTGTATAGAAAAATATTGTTCATTCTCCTAAAAAGCAACACAACCAGGTTTTCCCATACATCCCACTGAGAAGCTGTTTTGTGTTTTCCTTCATTTTCTCACTACACTGTTTACAAATACCCATTAAAGCACTTACTATGCTATATTGCAATTATATCTAGAGAATGTATGTTTTATATCCATAAAAATCACTGTGTAAGTATGTCCCTTGATTTCTCCTTTTCTTTCTCCCTTAATCCTTCTTTTTGAATTAAAGACTGAGAGGCTGAAGCGTCATTCAGGTAAGGAAACCTCAGATCTCCAACCACACATGGCCTCTGTTGGTCACTATGCATTGCGATCAATCTTGTGGTCTTTGGAAATTGGCCTCCATGCATTCTGAGAAGACTACAGTCCTAATGTATTGTCTCTCCTTATGTCCACATGAATCACTACAACCTTTCAATTCCCTAATTAGACTTCTTTGTGTATATGATCCTTTCTGTTTCTTTTGTGACTTCTCAGGAACCTAGAAATTCTGTTTTTTTTTTTTTTTTTCTGAGTACACCTCCAGGTTACACAGACTCTGAGCCTTTCCTTAGGCACTGTACTCATCCACGTTGTACTGCTATCCTGACACCATGCTTCCAGCCTCCCTGGGCTGTACCTGGGAGATAAAGCACTTTTTTCTCCAGCTTCAGGATCATCTAGATGTATATGACATTTGTTTTACCCAAATTCCCCAGTTAGAATATTCTCTCTACCATAAAATGCATACTCATTTTAAAGTCACAATAAGATACATCTTTTTAGGGAAGCATTTCCTAGAGGAAAATGCCATTGTTCCCTCTTGAATGTGAAGGGATCTCATCTTCTGAATGTCTGTTTGAGTATCTGGCCATCTAGCTGGGATTGATTGCATATAGCTTTATCATGTTGGCATATATTTGTAGATATATGGATGCTTTATGTTTCCCAACTACATCATGTATTTGATTTAGTTTTTCAACTACAGCTTATACTTCTCTTCCCCATTTTTGTAAGACTCTTTGTTTTAGTCAATTTTTTTTTTCACTGGTGTGGCTAAATGACCCAACCCGCACAATTGTAGAGGAGGAAGAGTTTATTGGAAGGTTCATGGTTTCAGAGGTCTCAATCCATAAACAGCAGGCTCCATTCTCAGGGCTTGAGGTGAGGGAGGACATCCTGGCAGATGAGTATGGAAGAGAGAAACACCTCACATGGTGATCAGAAAGCAGAAAGTGAGAGAGAGGTCTTCACTCTTCAGATACAAAATATATACCTTATAAGATCCATACCCCCAATGAACCACTTTTTCAAGTCTCACTTCACCTGCTTCCAGTCACCCATTCTGTTAATCCCATCAAGGATTAATTCACTGATTAGGTTAAGGCTATAACCCAATCATTTCTTCTCAGACCCTTCTTGCATGGTCTCACATGTGAGCTTTTAGGGGAACACCACACATCTACATCATAACACTCTTTTCAGTAAATGCAAATTCTTCACAAATGATATTATTCCTTTAAAACTTGCATCTAGCCTGATTATTGTGTACTTTTGTATCCTTCCATCAATCTATCACCATAAATTCACTTTGCAGTTGTTTATTGAATGACTTCCTGGCAAATGAAAAGCAGAAAACTCTACACCAAATCAATATTTTATAGCAAATCAAATTCCACTAGAACAAGGACAATTTCCAAAAGTCAACAATTGTTGTTCAGCCTTATATCAAACAATACATAATATCATAACATTTTAATATGACAATAGAAGTGGGACAATCCTTGAGAGCTCATGGTAATTCAATTTGCCGATGGCTTTAAATCTTTTAATTAAAAAAATTAAACACAATGGGGGAAGTTAGTTCAGTTACATTGTGAAGCAAAAACTTCATATCAAATGACATATGCCATCTACCCAAGGGCTTATTCAATGGCAGGAGAACAGTCTTTGTGTTTTGCAAAAAAAGGTCAGACTAAAGATTTAATCCCCCAAGTTCAATATTTGATGAGTAATAAACATGGCATGTGTTTGTCTAAAGAAATACCTAAATGCCTGGACAAACACCTAGGCTCCTAGAAATATAAAGTTTTTTTTTTTTTTTTTGGTTCGGATTGTGCCAAATAGAAATATTGTCTCTATTACTGTGAACATTTTTATTATCATGTCTCAACAGGAGTGCTCTGGTTGAGAAAGCACTTTCATTCTAAGTTTCTTGCTCCCCATGGTCTCTAAGTTTCTTATTTTCACTCCAAGCCAGAACTGATTTTTTTCCCCTTCTTTTGGAATGTTTGATAAAATTCAGGGTGGCCCATTTTGGGTTATTGAAGCATAGAAATGAAAATGTATTTTTCATCAGATAGGCAATTTTTCTGGTATTCTGGGGATAGTTAACTTAAATCATTTTGAAGAGTCAAACTTTTTTCAGACTATAACTATTCAAGAAAAGCTATTTCATCAGAAGTAAGACTAAGGAAATAAAGGAGTGGTGGATTGAGAATTGAAAGGAATATAGAATCTGCAACCTGAATAATTAGTTTTGCTATAAATACCTTAATCAGTCAGTTTTCTTCTTGTCAGATGCAGGAAAGAATTAGCCTACTAATAGGTCCTGGGATTGCATTTTCCCCTCTTCAACTCGTGCTTTTTTACATCAGTACCTTGGGCCCAAGGTCTTCCTTTGTGTATACTTTCAAGTCTAAGATAAGGGTGGTGCTGAGACTCAGTCTTCCTTCCTCTTCTTCCCTTTTATGTCTCTCAGAAAAGCCATATCTAGAGTTTATGACATTATTTGTGGAGAGAATTTGTCTCTGCCTCTTATCATAGCTATATCTCAGTTTCCTGTCCTTCTATTTCTTTGCTAATTATTTTCTTGTCTTGGTGTTAGGGGACAGACAGGTGCAAATGGTGGCAACATGAGGTTAAGAGAATAATTCTATAAAATTAGGTCTGTTGTGCTGACCCCCATGTGCTTTATTTTCCAAGAAAAATTTACCTGCAGTTTTGCCTGGCCTAAGTGACAGTCTATGTCACATTACTCAGCAAACTACCTGTTATCTGCAGGAGAAATGTAGGCCCAAAATAATGTCCATAAGAGGAACTCAAGTTATCCTAAAGGGGAAAACTTGTGTGACCTTTTTTATAGACCAGGCCCCGAAACTTAGGGAGGTAAGGATAATTCCTCTTAACCATAAAATCTGTAGGAATATATGGTTAAGAATCCAGTTAGAACTGGTCAGCATGGGTCAGTGTGACCGAGAATTGTCAAGGCAGTGGGTACTTGAAAGTCTGATGTCATCTTGATGCCAGTCAAATGTCAAGAGGTGGACCTGGGCAGAACTCTCTGGAAAGATTTTTGGGCTACCCAATAAAACCAGAGTGCAGGAGAGGCATGTTGTCCCTCTCCTCTCTGAGAAGACTCACTCTTCCTTGAGAATGTCCCCTTCCCCTTTGTCCTATGGCTTCAGTAAACTCATTCCTGTTACTCTGAGCCACTTGTCTGAAATCTTTCTGACTTGATCACAAGAACTGGGGTTTGAAGGGGAATTTCATGTTACCTCAGTTTCTTGGAAGTCCCCAGCTCTGTAACTCTGAGATTCTAACAACTAGATTTTCAAATGAGAAATTGTTATTTACAGCAGTAGTTATCATGATAACAGCAACGTTTTTGACTGACAAAGTCAATTCAGTTTACCAATACCAGGGAGCAGAGCTAGGGAAGTTAAGTGCTCTGTGGGACAATGTATTGCAGGGCTACTACCCAACTGCTGGAATGCAAATCAAATGGTAAAGCAGCTGAGTACTGTGAGATTGTACAGTATTCTAGAGAGAACACTACTCTATCCAGCTTCCCACAGGTCTCTCTTACCTCTTTTGTATCTGTCCTCCAGCTTCTGTGAGCTGTGCATCTAAATGACCATGTGACCTTCTATAGAGGACTGTCCATGGGTCACCGGAGTTGCTTGCTGATATTCGTGGACACCATCTGATCCAAATCACATGCAGATGGGAGAGAGAAGTGGACTGTGATTGTGGCATCTAAGATTGTAATGGTCATAAAAATGTTGACCAGCTTTTCTGGAACAATTAAAATAATTGTAGGCAGGACGTGGTGAGATTAGATATTTAATAGGATAGTGTTATTAAAATGCCTCATTTTTAGAACTATGAAGATGTTAAGAACTTCAAAGTCAGTTGTATTCCCATACTTTCCTCCCCTTGTACCTTAGAAAAAAATCATAGTTTCACCATGTGTAAACCACTAGTTTATAAAATCTTACAGGGCTAGAGGTTCCATTGCTCTTGAAATTCTGTGAGTTTTTTTTTCATAAATTAAGCCAAAGTTTTTAATCACTTATGATCAGTCAACGATTGACTACATTTAGGCAAACCCTCTGCATTTTGTTACATTTCTTTTTGTCTCAACTTATTTGGAAATGGAGACTAACCTGTCATCATTGTCAGGATAATGATCTTTCATACCCTGGAAACTATTATTATGTTTATTTCTCTTGAGTTGACAAAGTAATTTTGGTTTTTGTGCATTTATTTGTTTTCCAACCATTTAGTCATCTTTCTGTCTTCAGATTCCTTTTCCTCTGAGTGTACAGTCCAGAACAACACATGGACTAAGTGTAGTTCATACATCAAGAAATCAAAAACCTGTGAATATTTGATTGCTCTACTGAATACCATGGTAAATGTATATTAGACTTCTTTCTGGAGCATTGCATTTATGCCTGTGTTCTCAGTGCCAAACTACCAAATGAATGAATGGATGGATGAGTGAATAAAAACACAAGCAATATATGTATGTTTTCTTTTTCTTGTCAGCTCAAAACATTTTTTCTCACTTTTAAAAAGCAGCATGGGTAAATCACCTTGACTTTGGAGTTAAGACTTAAAATCAGGGATGGAAAAGCAACTTAGTATTCTGCAAAAGCATTCAAGTCTTGGTTGCACCAATTTGCTGTTTCACCAGTAAAGCTTAAGTGTATGTTTTCCCTCACATCCTTGCCAACACTTATTTGTTGCTAGTATTCTTGATAATTGCCATTCTGATTGGGTAAGATGAAATCTTAGTTTTGATTTGCATTTCTCTAATTGCTAGAGATGTTGAATATATATATATATATATATATATATATATATATATATATATATTTATTTATTTATTTATTTATTTATATTTATATTTATATGTGGTGTTGAGGACCAAACCTAGGGCCTCATGCCAAGCAAGAACTCTACCACTGAGCCACATTTTTTCATATATTTGTTGACCAATTGTATATCTTCTGTGAACTGTCAGTTCAGTTCCTTGTCCCATTTCTTGATTGGGTTATTTGCTTTTTTGATGTTAAGCCTTTTGAGATTAGTGGTCTATTTGATGTGCGTGTGGTAAAAAGTTTCTCCCATTCTTAGGTTCTCTCTTCACATTATTAATTATTTCCTTTGTTGAGAAGAAGCTTTTTAGTCTGAATCCATCCCATTTATTGATTCTTGATTTTATTTTTTGTGGTTTAAAAGTCATGTTAAGGAAATCAGGTCCTAAGCTGACATGATGAAGATTTGAGCCTACCTTTTATTCTATTAGGTGTAGGGTCTTTGGCCTAATTTCCTAGGTCCTTGGTCCACTGTGAGTTGAGTTTTGTGTAGGGTGAGAGATAGGGGTTTAATTTCATTTTGTTACATGTGGATTTCCAGTTTTCCCAGCATCAATTGTTGAACAGGCTACCTTTTCTTCAATGTATGTTTTTGGTGTCTTTGTCTAGTATGAGATAACTGTATTTATGTGGGCTTTCTCTGTGTCTTCTATTCTGTACCATTGGTCTACATGTCTATTTTGGTGCCAATATTATGCTGTTTTTGTTACTGTAGCTCTGTAGTATAGCTTAAAGTCTGGTATTTTGATGCCTCCTGCTTTATTTTTCTTTCTAAGGTTTTCTTGGGCTATTCTGGGTCTCTTATTTTTCCAAATGAATTCCATGATTGCTTTTTCTATTTTTATAAAGAATGTCATTGGGACTTTAGGGGGATAGGGTTGTGGCTCAGTGGTAGAGTACTTATCTCGCATATGTGAAGCACTAGGTTTGATTCTTATCACCACATAAAAATAAATAAAATAAAGGCATGTTGTTCATCTACAACTTAAAAAAATAAAAAACAATTTAAAAAATTTGGAATTTCATTGGGATTTTAATAGGAGTTGCATTAAATCTGTATAATGCTTGGAATATTACTCAATCTTAAAGAAGAATGAAATTATGGCATTTGCAAGTAAATGGGTGGAGTTGAAGAATATGATGCCAAGAAAAATAAACCAATCTCAGAAAACCAAAGTCCAAATGTTTTCTCTGACATGTGGATGTTGATCCATAATGGAGGGGGGTAAGGAAGAATGGAGAAACTTTGGATTGGACAGAGAGGAGTAAGGGGAGGGAGAGATGGTGGGGGTAGGAAGGATGGTGGAATGAGATTGACATTATTACCCTATGTACATGTATGATTGCACAAACTGTGTGACTTTGCATCATGCACAGTCAGGGAAAATGAGAAACTGTGCTCCATTGGTGTATATTGAGTTGAAATGCATTCTACTATCATGTATAACTAATTAGAACAAAAAGAAATTTAAAAAAACTAATAAAGTTGAGAATTCCAGCTCTTAGTGAATTTCTTAGAGAATAATAAAACATTTAATTTTGAAATCATATTCCCCCTCCCATTTGACTAAATTTTCACTTCCCTGGATGTATATTTCTATAAAGGAGCAACAATTTCATTCACTGGTGGGTTGGAGAGGATACTGGGCACCTTTGCTCTAGGGCAGCATATCTGCATTCTGGGGTGTCTTGGTCACACAGTGAGCACAGGAGGCAGCTCTAACTGTATAAGGGGACCTCTAGTTGGCTAGAGACATGCATGACCACAGAGGCCAGTTGCATTTCATTCAGGATGAAGGATTGAGAAGCCCACTGTGGATGTCCTCTAATTTAGTTTAATCTTACTCAATATATTCTGATATCCTATATATAAGACACTTATGAAAACCTAAATAGAGCAACAAATATACCACTTATGGAAACTGGAAAAATAAAAAAGACTTGGGCCAGGCCCCATGGTGCACACCTGTAATCCCACCTCCTCTGGAGGCAGAGGCAGGAGAATTATAAGTTCATAAGCCAGCACTGGCAACTTAGTGAGTCCCTGTTAATGGAGGCAGTGGCCAGCAACTCATTGGGGGCTTCTTCAACCTGCCAAGGAGAGTGTAAGCCACCTGAAAACTTGAAGTCTAAAATAATTAGAAGAAAAAAATACTAAGAGTCAGAAATATATTTACAAAAGCGGAGCCCCTGATACATCCAGTCCACACAAGAGCTGGAACTAGACAAAGGAAAGATGGCTCTCGTGGTTTTATTTAAGGGGGTACATCAAATGCAGGGATAAAACTTCAAGGGTACAGTCTTGCTTCGTGCTGTCCTGCAGTCAGCAGTTTGATTGGCATCTTGACTGGTCACACCTATCTCAGGTGCTGTGCATGATCTTTG
The DNA here is from genome assembly GCF_021218885.2 of Marmota monax. NCBI lineage: Eukaryota > Metazoa > Chordata > Mammalia > Rodentia > Sciuridae > Marmota > Marmota monax. The sequence goes on from NW_026694617.1 coordinate 10,400,475, forward strand.
GCAGAGTTGAGGGGTAAGTTTACCTGCATCAGGTGGTCTATCCCTGTGGGGGTGCCACAGCAACTTCCCAATGCCAGATCTATCCCCTCACTAGGCTCTGATGTGCAACACAGTCCATTCATAGCCCACGGATGGCTCTCAAAACCCTGTCTCAAACAAAGCAAAACAAAACAAAACCCGGGGATGTGGCTCAGTGTTTAAGTACCCCTGGGTTCAATCCATGATACCAAAAAAAAAAAAAAAAGCATTCAAGACTTGGGTTTGAATCTTAACTTTGCTTTTCTCAGCTGTAGAATCTTAAGTAAATTGCTTAAGTCTCCACATAATTCAGTCTTCTCCATAAAAGGGGAATTTTTATAGGAACTTTGATGGCTGGAAACAATGTATATGGTAATGCCATTGGGACTTTCAGTTTCAAGAACTGAGGAAAATCTTGGTAGAAGGGCTTTGGGTGTCTTGAGATACCTTGAGACATCTTTGCCTTACAAAGAATTTACTGATTCCTTTGTGATTATAATGTAAGGTACAATGAAAGAAGTACCTGATTTGGAATTAAGAGATCTAAGTCTGTCCTCTGATGCTAATTGTCTCTGTACTCATGAGCAAATTACTTTGTCTCTGTGGGCTGCAATTGCCTCCTCAATAACAAAATGAGGTAGTTGGAACAGAGGATCCTAAGGCCTCTTTTAAAATTTTGTGATTCTGAGAATCACTTTGAAGAACTCAGGAGAAACTTGGGGAAGGTAGAAAATCACTTGAGATAGTTAAGATACAAAGAGAGGAGGTTCTATAAGGATAGGTCCAGGTAATTATCAAAAAAGAAAAAAAATTCTGTAGTGAAACTAAATTACAAAAAAAGAAAAAGAAAAAGAAAAAGCATTGCTCTTTTAACATATTTTGGAAATTTGGGTTCTCTCAGTATATTTTGTAGAGTTCATGGGCATTGAATTTTTGAATGCATATAAATTACATGTTCTTAAAATTGCTTTAAAGACATTGACCCTTAATCTTTGAATCAGAGAGCAGCAGGTTGAAAGACAGAAGAAAAGACACTGTGAAGGTAAGAGGGATTCAGGTGGTTGGGGCCAAGATGATCAACAAGACTGCTTTTTTTCCTTTTTGTTCTTATGAACCTATATCAGATGCATTTATTTTCAGGTGAGAATTTATTTTTATTATGCTTCTGGAAGGTGTGCAATGAACTATTTCCAGCTATTTCCACCTTCTTCCTGCTGAGATGGACTTACCAGGACCCCTGTTGAGAGGCCAGAGCATTAAGATACAGACCATGCTTTCTTTCACCCCTGTAAAAACTTAGAAACCAGGGAGAAATGACTTGATTTCAGATCTGTCTACTATTATACATGATGCCGACCAGAGAACATACTGCTGCTTAAACAAAGATGGATCAAGCTTTAGTTTTTTATTTCAAATGGTAATATCCACAATACAAATAATACATCCATCTTCAGCAACATGAATATGAATCCGATTACCTACTTTCTCTTTTATAAAAATGGCAGAGAAGTTGATAATCCTGCTGGGAAATAACATATTACATTGATATAATAGCTATTATAAGAATGTTATCAAAACTTTAATTGTTAAAATGCATTTTTATTAATGATATTGAGGAAACAGAAAACAAACATGAAACTAAAAATCATTTATAAAATAAAACCTTCCTGACATTAGATATTGATAATATTTTGCTGTGTATTATTTTTCGTGTGTGTGTGTGTGTGTGTGTGTGTAGTCATGATTCTCTAAACTGGATTAATAATGTGCATGTTATAGGAAAAAAATAAACAAATAATTTAGACTATGTAGTAATTTTTTTCCCATGACATTAAGTGTTCTTTGAGAACACGGTTTTGGGGATGAGGTAATGATAGAGCAGATAAATAGAAAAAAACAGCAGTGGTGAGAGATGAGTTGGGAAGGCTCTGCGGTCCTGATTGATGAAGTAGGAAGGGTTTTGTGTGCTATGCAATGGTGGAGTAGGATGTGGTAAGTTACTGTGCAGAGTAAGCATGAAATCATTGATCCCACTAGTCTAAAAAGGAGCTAATTAGATGTTTCGGCAGGCCAAACTAGGACAGCTGAGACTCGTCCATCAATCATGGAGGAAGTACTGTGGAGTAGAACAAACATGCACTTTGGACTCAGACACTCTGGGTTTGAATTCTGTCTCCTACACTCATTAGATGTGCCATCCAGACGAGTTATTTCATATCTCTGGACCTCGGTTTCTTCATCCGTGGAATGAAGATGCACAGCTTGGTTTGGGATTACATGACCTAACACATATAAAGCACGAGGCTTAGTTCTGGCATATGTTCAGTAGCCAGTAAATTGTACTGTTCTTATTTTTAAAGGTTGGCCACAGAAGTAAGATCACCTGTTTTTTTCCAGCAGATTTAGTCTTGTTAGTGAGTCTATCAAGGTTTCTGTTTTTCAGAAGAGAAACACAATTTACTTATATGTTTCTTATTTTCCTTATAAAGAATGGGGTGAGAAATTGGGGGTGGATAATTTCAATCAGTTTGATATACCAAATATTCAGTAACAAGTTAAAAAAAAACTTTATTTAGATAGAAAAAATATGGATGTAGTGAATGTTCCTGAGATTGTTACTTTTCAAGACATCCATGCTCTCCCGTGGAGCCACTCCATTCTTCTATATTCTTTCTCTTTTTCACCCAGGTTCCCACCATTCCTTCCCTCCAGACCCTTGAGTCCCACCACTAATGAACTCTCCTTTAGGCTTGTCCTCACTACTTAGACTGAGGCCCTCCAACTCCTGTAGAAGTGTGTGTTGTCTGGGTTTGACTTTGCTAAGCTGCATGATGTGGTAAAATGGGGATAGGGTGTGCGCATGTACACACACACACACACACACACATTATACTATATAATATAAGGATGCTATAAAAATACAATGATGTTATGGTTTAGATAGGAGGTGTCCTCCAAAGGCTCCTGTGTGAGACAATAAAAGAAAGCTTAGAGATGAAATGATCTGGTTATGAGAACTTTAACCTAATCAGTGCGTTAATCTACAGGTAGGGATTAACTGGGTGAGTACTGCAGACAAGTAGGATGTGGTTGGAGGAAGTGGATCATTGGGGTGTTCCTTTGTGGTATATATTTTGTACATGGTAGGGAGAGTCTCTCTCTCTCTCTCTCTCTCTCTCTCTCTCTCTCTCTCTGCTTCCTGGTGCTATGTCTTGAGCTGCGTTCTTCCACCACATTCTTTTGCCATGATATTCTGCCCGACCTTAGGCCCAGAGCAATGGAGCTGGGTGTATATGTACAGAGACCTCTGAAACTGTATGCGCCAAATAAACTTTCTCCTCTAAAATTGTTCTTCTTAGGTCTTTTGGCCTTAGTGGTGAAAAAGCTGACTAAAACAAGTGAATTAAGGCATTAATATATATCAAGCATCTTCAACAATAACTGGTAGATAGTAGGCCTTACATATTAGCTTCTACTTATTTTATATGGTAATAAGGATAATAATAACTACCACATGCCCCTGTTTGGAGAACTAGGTAATATATCTAAAGTATATGATGTAGAACCTGGCTCACAGTGAAACCAGGGCAAAGGACAGGTAGTCAATATAGGTAATCAATGATTGGTTTGGAAAGACACGGGGGCGGCGGGGGGGGGGGGGGTGCTAATTCAAAGAAAATGGAATAAAATGCTAACACCTCCACAGCACCACCCCCAACTAATTACCAAGGTTACCAACACCCCCAGGGAATCACTCCTCCCAACACAAGGAGTTGCGAATGAGTAACCTCAGATGACTCCTTTCCTGCCTTTTGGGCAGGTATGGAGGATAGGGAGAGGTAACCTCCTGGGTGGCTCTTTCCCTGTCTTTGGTCATATAGGTAAGATAGAAGGAGAAGGGGGGATGAGAGGAAAGAAAACTTGGGATCCATAAAAAGACAAGATATCCCCACTCCCATAGGCACCAGCCCTGGGTCCCCTTTTCTCTGGAGAAGTCTATCTCTGTTCTGTCTCTTAAGGAAAACTTACTTCCTGTGCTTGCCTTGGCATTTCTCAGGTGTTTAATTTTTGATACTACGGAAACGAGGACCTACTCCTGATTTCTGAGACTGGTATCAATAGTAGCCCTCATGGATGTAGTGATTAATGTCCAGGTCCCCACTCCTGGTGAGATCATTTCAGATCTGAAAGGAGTGATGTTCTCTCCCACCTCCTCACCTCCCCATATTCTGCTCCCTTTGCCTGGAGCACCACTGTCTTTTTGGTAACTCCTACTTGCTCTTCAGACTTATGGTTGCACATCACTGCTCTGGAAGTCATCTTTGTCAACTGTTCAAAAGGGTTATGTACCCCTGTTGTGTCTCCCTGCTTGTCTTAGCACTCTGTATTTCTCTAGTCAGGGCATTTATTATCCTTTATGGTAACTGCTTATTTTATTGTTTTTATTTAGTATCTTCTGTGAGAAAAGAAATTTAATTTCCTATGAATACCTTAGACAGGTCCTGCTATATAATACACACTACACAAATCATAATAATAAAAGTGCTCCATAAAACGAGAAATAGAGAAAAAACTAGGGCAGAGTAATTCCATGAAATTCAGCTGATAAGTGCGTTTCAACAGGGGATTACCAAAAAGTGTCAGTTGCTAAGAAAACTCAAGTAAGTTGAGAATTTAAAGTTGTAACTGGGTCTGGCCCATAGGAAATGATCTGTGACCTCAGAGAGAGAGCGAGCAATTTATTGATGTGCTAGAACAGAAAACAGATTGGAGGGGCTAGGGTAATGAAAGGGAGGTAACAGCGAATAACTAGAGGATCTCTTTTTTAAAAAGCTTGGCAGTAAAGTAAGAGACTAAGAGGGCAGCAGCCAGGGAGAATAGAGCGCTTAGAGACAGATCATGAGGCTTGAACATACTCCTTTAGGTTAAGGAGTCAGTGCAAAGGCCACAGGAAGACCTTTTAACCCTGATGATCCAAGGGCTATAGTTTCTGTGATTTTTGTCTGAGGACTGGAGTAAAGATGATTTTGTTCCCATGTTTTAATTTACACCTGCACACTTTGATTATGTACATCATTCGCTGAATGACTGGCATTATTTTTTAGATATACCCCCTTCCTTCTTCACTGCAGTTGCTAAATACCTAGGAAAACTAGGTCACATTTCATGGTCAGTGAGAATATTTGAATGTCATAAAGACAAAAAGTTGCTTTCTCTATATTTTTATTTATAAAACATTTTTTTGCTGTATTTCGTAAACAGAATCTGAGAGAAAAGTGAACAAGTGATACATTTATTCTTGAAAGTATAAACACTCTCCAGAAATATTATACACACACACACACACGTAAAATGGCTAAATTAAAAATATACAGGATGATAATTTTGAAATTTATGCTTTTGTTTTGAAACTTTTGATATTTGTTCACTTAAAAGAACACTGGCAGGACTCACTAGGGACTACTGAATCCATATTTCAAATAATACATAAAGAATCAGCCTCTGTTTACAATTTCTCACTGTCTAAATTCCTCAGTGATATGCAGAATTACTGAAAGACTTTATGTTTGTTAGAACACTGTAAATGAGGGAGACAGACAATATCTTTTAGAAAAAAAAATGTACCTCCTGCTATGAAGAGTGTGATCACACACCCAAAAAGGAAGGATTTTTAATCTATATTCTAAACCACGGCAAATTCTTTCTCAGTGGAGAAACAATGTACAGCAAATATACAGGAGGAAAAAAACAAACAGGCAACAATTTTAAAAATTGTGAAATTGAAAGTCTATTTACAAAGCAGTCACTAAAAATCCATTTAAATAGGGAACACATGTACATGTAAAATATGCAAAAGGTACAAAGTGAAATTTAGTGGAAATGAAATCTTCTTTTTACCTCTTGTCCCAGTTCCCAATCCCCACCCTAGAAGCAATCATGTTTATCAGTTTCTTACAGGTCATTCTAAAGATACTCTTTGTATTTTCAAATGTGTACATATTTATAATCTTTCTTCCATTAGTAGTAGGTATACTTTGTCATCCACTTTGCTTTTTAATAGCTGATAAATTTAGAAAGTAAAAGATGGACATTCTTAGCCAGCAGGTCATTGGTCCAGAGGTTATTAATGAGACTTCTACCTCTTCTTTCCTCCATCCATTAATGTGCACAGAGGCTTCTGTTTTCTATGGGGGCAAGAGGGAGGAGAAGGAAGGAATTTGGGTGGTGTAGTTTGCGGTTGTGGGGAGCTAAGAATGGCAGTTTTTTTGGCCCATAGACTGGGTTGGGCTGTCCAAGCTACGAAAAGTGGCAGTCAGAAAAATAATGGCACTGGGTTTTTAAAAGGAGAAATTTAGAGAAATCATGGGAAGTCAGTGACCAAAAGTTAATTTCTGGGAAAGATGAACCATTTCAGAGTCTCAGTGACCAAATGTGGCAAGCAATTGGAGTGGAGACTATTTCCTCTACTTCCCCTTGGAACCTAGCAATGATCTGACACTCCTCAAATCTGGAAACAGAGAATTTGGAAAATTATAAGCCAGCCTAGTAAAGGAAGAAAAAATATACACCATGCAGTTACAGACTGGGTTGTGGGCATATATGTGGCACCCTTTTGGGAGACTACCAAAAATATCTTTGGGACAGTTGGAGATGCACTAATTACTAGTCATCAAAAGAGTTGGGGTTCTTGCTTCATAATTTGAGTATAAAAGTGGACTACAGCTTTATATTCCCAATCTGGTAAGGCATGGGAGAATGGAATTATATATGTAAAAATGGAAAATCCTAAATATAGAACATAGGCAATACCTTGTAATAAGATGGCCAAATAAAAGTTTAAGTTGAAAAACAACAGATACCTATTTTCAAGTTGAAGTCCTGGGTCAGAATTTACAAAGTAAGAAGTTGAGAAATAGTAGATTATTCTTGAACTCCTCACTCTACTCAGGTATATAGAAGGTTAAAGAAGGAGATCAAAATATAAATTCTAAAGAGGATTTCTTTGGAAAGATGTACTGAGAGTCTTTGTATCCTACAAGGACAAGTTCTGAGATAGGCCTTCTCCTTATTTAAAAATCTATTATTTTACTGAGACACTTGGGGAGTCTGATATATATGCTTCAAGGTTAAGTGTACTGGAATCTGTCTCTCTCCTGATAAATCTCAAGGGTGATAGATTGGTTGGGTAACTACGTCAGACAAGAAGGGAGAATTTATTATGTTAAGGCCTCCATACAGTACTCCTAAAGTTCACTGGGCACTAAGAACACTTATGTTTGCTATGAATGCTATGTTATCCATGGATGAAAGAGCTTAGTCCTAGTCATTCCAGGACTTTTCCAAAAGAGATGCAGAGAGACATCAGAGGTATTGCTAGATTACTAGGGACTGAGGAAAACATGCATAGCTAGGTAGCTTCCAGATCCTGAGAACTCCAAGATGGTATTCACAAGAAATTGAATAGATCTCAAAATAACTCACTAAAATGTTCCTCTAGTAGAACCAGCTTTAAGTAAAAAGCCAAACATAGAGTACTGCTAATCTGTGACCTAAGAACCCTTGCTTTCTTTATCTCTCTTGTTGAGGCAGACCCAAAATAGCTGTTGTTAGGGTCCCTCCCGGAGGCTTCTGTGTTATGTTTTCAATGTGTAGTCAAGGTCTTGAAACAGCTATGTTATGGTTAGTGTGTAGTGAGGCTCAGAAACACTCTGATTCAGTGTATACACTCAAGGTCATGAACATTTGTTTGGGCACATGTGCCCACTTGTGTAACCTGTTGGCAATATGCCTTCTTTGGCCTGCATAACAATAGGGCCTATGGAAATGCCTCTGGAGGCAAAATGGAACTGACTGGGGCTAAATAGAACTGGCTGGGGGCTGGCTAGGAGCTACTGCCACCTCCAAATAAAGGATGATCAACATTCCTACTATGCCTTATGTCTTCTTCCAAATGCTGGGTCCTTGAACCTTGCTTCTTGGGCCTGAGCTTTGCCCTCTGCATGCCATCTCCCCATCTCTCCAGTTGCATATCTCCACCCAAGGAGCAGATATCTTGTGTGAAGGTTTGTGAGGGAGGGAGCACGGTGAGCACTGGGCAAGATGTGAAGGGGCTTACCATACCCCAAGGGCAGGGAATAGCTCCAACTTTAACTCAAGTTCAGAATTCAAGTAACAGAACATTTTAACAGAGACAGGACTATTTAGCAACTGATAGCAACTGTAGTGACCAATAATTTCATCTTCATACATGAATAGGGAGTGAACCAATTTTACTAAATACATAAGGACAGCACTGTAAGATTTCATCCCATGAGCTGTGACTGTCAGGTGGCACTTACTTGTAGGCATAAGGGCAAGGCATAATAGAAATTGTTGATTTCATCAGTATTTTCCCTTCCTGTCTCCCAGTGATTCTTCATTTCAATGTATTTCTTTCTTGCAAGGACACTAACACTTTACAGTCACAGCTCGTATATTACTTTTTTCCTCCATTTATTCCCTCAGGTTTTCTTTCATTCTTAGGCTTTGCCCTCTGCATGACATTAATTCTGCTCTGCTCAGGCTGATTTACTCACTGTCCCTGAGTTGGTAGTGGCATTTGTCCTAGGAGCATCTTCTTCAAAAAATACAGACCACTAGAGGGGAACCACTCACCCCTGAGTCAGGGTGGCTTAGTTCCAATTGCAGAGACAGGCCAACACCTGGTGATCCACTCAAAGTTTTTTGGCGGATCATTGCTAACAGAATACCCTTAGTGCATTATGCCTAATAGCAATACTGGACCATTTATCAAAAGCCAGCCTTCACCTGGCAGATTTTAAAATTCTAGATTATAAATACCTGCAGAACTATAAACATCTTTGCCCTGGAGGCAAAGAATCAGGTTTTGACTTCTATCATCCCCACCATAAGGTAAGGTGCTTGTTTTCAGACTTGAGATAATGGCTTCACACAGCAGGGCAGAGATGCCACCTATCATGAAATGAGATAATAGGAATAATACATTTAGCAAAGTACTAGTGCTAAGTCAGCATTTGCTAAGTATTTATTATTATTATCATCATTTCTATCCCATAGCCCTGGGATTCCAAATTTGCCTGTCTCTTAGGTAATTCGTCTTCTTTTGTTTCTTTCCTTTTTTTCCTTTCTCTCTTTTTTTTGTGGTCAATTATACTTTGTTTACATGGGATTTTTCTTTCTAGCTCAGGGAAGTCCAGTTAATAGATATAGACTATTTAAATGACTTTAAAATAATCTAAAAAAGGGTGTTCCTGAAACACAGAATTCAACTTGTTTCCCATCTAATTTGATGCTAAAGCTATAAAATGGGAAAGAACATGGTTTAATTAAAGCATGTGAAGTCAAATCCCATGCTCAGTTGATGGTTTTCATTTTGTACTACTTTCTTATTGGTTTAATTCTGAGTATATTGCAAATTTTTTAATTTAAAAAATTATTTCTTGATATGAAAACTGTTTTTGGACTGTCATTATAAACCTCCATTTCCACTGGAATCCTCAGTATATTGTCTTCTCTAGAATACATATCACCAGAATTTCTTTGGTTCTTGGAAAGACTCTGTTTATCTTTATTTCACATAGAATCAAGATCCCAGTTTGCATAATATGCATGTTGCAATATTCTGCCTGGTAATGATGGGAATAGGATAAAATATATCTTCTAAAAGATGAGTTAGGCCCTTGAACCTTCACTGTGATATGTTTGGTCAATGGTAGGAAAAGGGTAGACCATATGCTTCAAGAGGATTCAAGAATGAGTATCTTAGAAGTGCAAGCAAGTACACAGCTCATTGATCTTTCTGAATGTTAATTGGTTTCTACAATCACTTTGTCAGATACTTTATTCCATGATGTTAAAATATAATTTCTTACAGAAACAAAAATAAGTCTGCTGGGATTGGTCAATCTTTTGAAATATAACAAATTATTTTTTCTGGTTATTGGATATATGTCAAGGAACTAGAGGGGCCCAGTTATTGCTTGATGAAGGGATGCAAATATTGTATTACCTTGATAGACAGCTGTCAGAGAAATTGTAGGTGGCTGTGAAAATTTCTGTAAATGCTTTTCTGCATTAACACAATGGTGTGATGCCTGTATTAGCCTGTGGTTTTAATATAAATTCTACTCTGGGGGGAAAATGGTAATTTTAACAAAAGTAAATTAGGTGAATGATAACAAAGGCTTAAACATTCTCATGGTCAGTGTTCTACTCACAATTAAATAGTGTTGAATTAGCTGATTTATAGTTTGGAGAACTGTTTATCATGTATCACTCTATCCCCAGCAAGAAAACTTGTCAACATTTAAGGACTAGTTTCCTGTTCTTTCCATTGCTTATTTCTGCAGTCTTATTCAGGAATTCAAGTGAGTCCTTCTCATGTCCAATTCAAAAGTCTGCTTAGAAAGTCAGGCATGTGAAAAAATTTAATATTTATATAGTGTTTTAAAAATCTAATTTATGTAAAACCCATTTTATATTGTTTGTTCAAACCCCAAAAAGGAATCTGGAGAAAATTTCCACAGTGCTGGTAGAAATTGCATAGTTTAAGGTAATGAGATTAATTATCAGGATGCCCATTATAAGACTGGTAAGCTAATTAAATTTTCTTTCATAGAGATTTTGTAATTTTATGTTGACAAATAAAATATTTTATAACAAATGTTTTACCCAAGTAGAATTTTCAATAAACTAACCCTGTGGCAACATAATTTTAAGGTTAAGAGGTAAACAATAAGAACAAAACTAAAATACCTCTGTGGTTAACAGAAGAATTTCACAGGAGGGCTTCTTACATTTGCTCATAAAAATAAGAAAGGCAACGACACACCCCAGGCCTGACTCATGGGACAAGTAAAGATACACGGGGCCACTTTCAGATTAGGACCATTTATTACATACAGGAAAAACCTAGGATGCCAACTCCCCATCATTCTTGCCTTACAGAAAAAAAAAAGGTAAAAATTACCAACACTCAACACCCCCAAAATAAGGAGCTGGATGGATAAAATATGAACTGTGAGCCACTTTATCACTGAGAAGCCAATTCTAGATTTCAGTGAAGTGGTTCAGAGTCACCAGTTTTATCCTGAGAAGGCCCAAACAGAAAGCCCTGTACTTCCTCAAAACCTGGGAAGTGATTAGAAAGTTTGTCATGATAGTCTTCAGAGGAGCTAGAAAGTGGGAGAGGGCCTCAGAGCAACTCCTCACAGATATCTCAGCTCTCTTACCATAGAAGGACCCCAGGTGTTCTGCTCAGAGTCAGGTAAGTGTAATTCAGGTGGTCACCCATGTAGACAGGTACAAGTGTGCTAAGTGTCATAGCATAGTCCTTCTTGGTAAACAAGTAACAGAAACTTGGTTCAGGGCAACAGGACACATAGGTTTAATAAATTTTAATGAAACTAGGCTTTAGACCTGCCTACTAGGGCTTTTGATGTTGTTCATAACTTTATGGTAACTGGTATATAAATATTATTCATTCTTTTATTCTGACTACAGTATGACATACACTTTGATTTCTCACATTTCCTTTCCAGTTTTCTCATTAACCATCATGTGGTGCTTTTTAAAAAGTTTAACCAACATTGAATTAAAGTAATTTTAAGCTTATAATATTTATTTCCACACATTTAACCAGGTCAAACATCACTGAGATTCAAATGAGAAACAGAATTTAAAATACTTTAAAAACAAGTAAAATCAAGTTTTAACTTTCAAAGTTATCAATAATCTACAAAATCAAATCAGTCTTTTCTTTGTATATCAACTGTTCTAAACTTTGATACAATGAGACAACTAATGGCAGTCTAATTTACATTTAAGGTATTATATCTCTTTTCTTCATAGAATAACATAACATAACAAAACAAACAAACAAACAAACAAAAAAAACCATGTATTTCTTAATTGACCAGAGATATTCAGACCATTGCTAACAGGCACTTTTCAACAAACACCAAGACATAGCTAAGAGCACAGTACAGTGACACATTCTTTGTGGATTGTTGTTCTTTTGATTTTTAGATTTTGATGGTTATTTTAACATTATTTAAGAAGTAATATTTCCTGTAGGTATTCAGATAGTAATGCTTTTTTAATGCTTATTTGGTAATTGATCTTGCTAAAATGCATACAGTTCTAAAAGAAAATACATTTAGAGGGCTGGGGTTGTAGCTCCGTTGGTAAAACATTTGCCTAGCATATGTGAGCCATGGGGTTCAATCCTCAGCACCACATAAAAATAAAATAAAGGTATTGTGTCTATCTGCTATAAAAATATTTTTTTAAAAAAAGAAAATACATTTGGAGACTATTATGACACACTTATTTTTATTTCACTTTTTTAAGTGTGCCAAAACTTTATTGTTTTACTAAAATTCATTAGTAATTGACTTTGACTTCATGTAGGCTGGAAGTTGTTGTTTTTTTTTTAATTTGTTCTTTTTAAATATACATGACAAAAGAGTGTATTTTGACACTACACATATATGAAGCATAACTTATTCTAATTAGGATTCCATTTTTGTAGTTGTACATGATGTGGAGTTTCATTGGTTATGTATTCATGTATGAACATAGGAAAGTTATGTCTGATTCATTATACTGTCTTTCCTCTTCCCATCCCCTCATCCTCTTCCTCTTTTGGGTCTTCTAAATTTAGAATATGTCATCAGTAAATAGGAATAGTATGAGTTCTTCTTTTCTTACTCATATTCCTTTAATTTCTTTCTTCTGTCAAATTGCTCTGGCTGGAGTTTCAAGGATGATGTTGAGTAAAGGTGGCGAAAGTGGGCATCCTTGTCTTGTTTCAGTTTTTACAGAAATGCTTTCATTTTTTCTCCATTTAGAATGATGTTGGCCTTGGGTTTAGCACAGATAGATTTTATAATGTTGAGGTATATTCCTACTATCTCTATTTTTTCTAGCATTTTGAAAATGAAGGGGGTGGTATATTTTGTCAAATGTTTTTTTCTGAATCTATTAAGATAATCATATGATTCTTGTCTTTAAGTCTATTGGTGTGATACATTTATTGATTTTGGCATGTTGAACCAACCCTGCATCCCTGGGATAAGCCCAAATTGATCATGGTGCACTATCTTTTTAATGTATTTTTGGATGAGATTTGTCAGAATTTTTGCATGTATGTTCATATGGGATACTGGTCTGAAGGTTTTTTTTTTTTTCCTTGATGTGTCTTGTTCTGGTTTTGATATCAGGGTGATACTAGCTTCATAGAATGAGTTTGGAAGGGTTCCCTCTTTTCTATTTCATAGAATAATTTGAGGAGTATTGGTGTTAATTCTTCTTTGAAGGTCTTGTAGAACTCAGCTGAGAATCCATCTGATCCTGGGCTTTTCTTGATTGGTAGGTTTTGATGGCATCTTCTATTTCATTGCTTGAAATTGATCTGTTTAAATTGTGTATGTACACCTGATTCAGTTTGGGTAGATCATATTTCTCTATAAATTTGTTGATGTCTTCAAGATTTTCTATTTTATTGAAGTATAAATGTTCAAAATAATTTCTGATTATTGTCTTTAGTTCAGTATTGTCTGTCGTGATATTTCCTTTTTCATCATGAATTTTAGTAATTTGAGTTTTCTCTCTCTTTCTCTTCAGTAGTATGGCTAAGGGTTTATCAGTTTTATTTTTTCAAAGTATCAATTTTTTGTTTTGTCAATTGTTTCAATTGTTTCTTTTATTTTGATTTTATTGATTTCAGCTCCTATTTTAATTATTTCCTGTCTTCTACTGCTTTTGGTATTGATTTGTTCTTCTTTTTTCTAGGGTTTTGAGATGTAATGTTATATTATTAATCTGGCTATTTTCTATTTTTTTTAATAAATAAGCTCAATGCAATGAACTTTCCTCTTAGAACTGCCTTCACAGTGTCCCTGAGACAGTGTGTCGCTGTTCTCATTTACTTCTATTTTTTTTAAATTTCATCCCTGATTTCTTCTGCTATCCATTGGTCATTCAATAGTATATTATTTAGTCTCCAGGTGTTAGAGTGGCTTCTATTTTTTATTTTATAATTGATTTTTAATTTTATTTCATTAAGCTCTGATAGAAGGCAAAGTTTTTTTTTCTATTTACTAAGAGTTATTTTGTGGCATAAAATATGGTCTATTTTGGAGAAGGATTCATGTGCTGCTGAGAAGAAAGTGTATTCAATCACTGATGTATGGAATTCTCTATATATTTCTGTTAAATCTAAATTATTGATTATGTTATTTAGTTCTATAGTTTCTTTGTTCAGTTTTTGTTTGGAGGATCTATCCAGTGGTGAGAGAGGTATGTTAAAATCACCCAGAATTATTGTTTCTTAAAATTAAGAAGAGTTTGTTTGATGTATGCTGATGCTCCATTGTTTGCAGCATAAATATTTACAATTGTTATGTCTTCTTGATATATAATTCCTTTAAGCAATATGAAGTGTCTTTCTTTGTCCCTTCTGATTAACTTTGGCTTGAAGTCCACTTTATCTAAGATAAAGATCGAAAGCCATGCTTGTTTACATGATCCATTTGAGTGATATGTTTTTTTCTAATCCTTTCACTTTCAGTCTGTGGATATTTTTGCCTATGAGGCGAACTTCTTGGAGACAGCATATTGTCCAATAGACCAGTCTATGCCTTTTGAATGATAAATTTAGGCCATTAGTGTTTAAGGTTATTATTGAGATATGATTTGTATTCTCAGTCATTTTTATTTATTTGTGGTTTTTATTTTTACTTAGTTTCTTCTTTGATTGGCTATTCCTTTAGTGTAGTTTCTCTCTTTGCTGTTTTTTACTTTGTTTTTTCATTTCATCCTCATGTAATATTTTGTTCAGAATATTCTGTAGTTAAGCCTTTCTACTAAATTCCTTCATCAGGCTCTTATTTAATCTTCAAATCTGAAGTTTAATTTTGTTGGGTATAGAATTCTTGGCTGGCATGCATTTTCTTTCAGAGTTTGGTATGTATTATTCCAAGACTTCCTAACTTTGAGGGTCTGGTTGAAAACTCAGCTAAGATCCAAATTGGTTTCCTTCCAAATGTAATCTGAAATTTTCCTCTGGCAGCTTTTAAAATTCTATGCTTATTTTGTATGTTAGGCAATTTCATAATAATGTGCTTTGGTGTAGGTATGTTGTAATTTTGTACATTTGGAGTTCCTGTAAGCCTCCTGTATTTGATTTCTCACTTATTCTTTAGGTTTGGGAAATTTTCTGACGTTATTTCATTGAAAAGATTGCTCGTTCCTTTAGTTTGCATCTCTGTGCCTTCACCTATCCTGATAAATCTTAAATTTGATCTTCTCATATTATCCCGTATTTCTTAGAAGTTTTATCCATGCTTTCTTAACCTCTTTTCTCCCTGGTCTACTTTATTTTCAAGATTATATATTTTGTCTTCATTGCCTGAAATTCTTTTAGTCTGTTGGTGATGCTTTCCTTTGAATTTTTAATTTGGTTTATTTATTCCTTTGTTTTGAGAATTTTTGCTTTATTGATCTTTCATCTCCTGAGTTTTGTCTCTTATTTCACTCCTTTACATCATTTTTACATCATACATCATTTACATCAGTTTAACTATGTACATTCTAAACTCCTTCTCTGACTTTTCTTCTACTGTGAGTGTTAATGGATTCTATTATTGGAGCATCTTGATTTGTTTGGGGTGATTTTTTTTTCTTGTTTTTTTTTTTTCATGTTGTTTGTGTGTCTACCTATCTTGCAGTGTGGATCTGAGGCAGTACAGTTTCTCCCCTGTAGACTTATATTTTCTCTGAAGGTTTTCAGTACTTCACCTTTAAGGGGGTTACAAACAGCAACCAGTGCAAACAATATATAGCCTTAAGCTAAATGGCTTCTATTAAGACATACTCAGTTTTGTCACAATAAACAGAAATGCTGTATTAAGTTATTGCCTACAACATAAACAGTAAGTTTACAAAAGTGTTTACAATTTCAAATGGTGGACAGAGAGAGAACAGAAGTGGCATATGATGTGATGTTCATGAGGAAGGAGGAGAGCAGATAAAAATAAAAAATAGGAAGAGTAACAAAGGAAATAATAGAGGTTGGCTGTTAGCAGAAAAAAAAGGGAGAAAGAGCATCAAGGGAAACAGATAAGTGAGAGGAAAAATATATGTAAATTAAAATTTTTAAAAAATTAAAAATACAAAGAAAAAAGTAAAAATAAAAGAATACAGAACAAAACTGAAATGCACTATTCAGACATCCCGGTCCTCAACAAACTTGCTGAAAAGCTGCCTGTCTGCTTTCCTTGGCTTAATGCCACAGAGCCGCAGGAAAGTTACCTCTCCATTCTACCATCGTCTCACCTCTAGAAAGGATTTTATTCTTATCCTTGACTACCAGATATATATGGTTTTGCTCCATTGTCTTCAAGGTTCCAGAACTGTGTTTGAAAAATCCAGAAATTCTGATTTTTTATGTTAATTTTTGATCTTTATGTTTTTTTTTTATCCCTTTGCAAACTTTTAAGATTTTCTTCCTTATTCCTGGTATTCTGCAGTAATGACACTTGTTTGGTGAGGACTTCACCAGAGTTTCAGAGATTGTCTTCAGTCTAGAAGTAGATACCATTTAGAATCAACTGGGCTCCTGTCGCGACCCCTTGCCCGCAAGGAAGACGCAACTCGGGAATCTTCTTTCAACAGTTTATTCAGGCCCTTGATATTTCTTCTTCTCTTTCTCGGATGCCCCTCCCAGCCTTAATAAAGCATCCCAAGCCCCAATGCAAAGCTGCCGCGTGGAGCTTTCTCACAGGGTGGTGTACAGGGTGGTGAAAAATCATGTGCCAACTCTCCCAGATAAGGAGTTGTTTGTCACAGACCACAGCGGAGCCAGCGCCATCTTGTAATGGCGACCATAATCTGCAGAAACGGCAGAAGCGGCTCACCACAGTTCCCCCTTTTCTGTTTTCTTAAAACAATACAGGCGAGAGTAGAGGTCCTATCCCACTGTGCAGAAGTGGCTGCATAGTATGACTCAGTCCTAAGGAGGCGCCTTCCCCAGACCTGAGGCCATATCAGCCGATGCCTTTTTTCGTGGGGCGGGGCGTGGACGCGTCTAACCCGCATGCAATAGGACATGCTCTCCTTGAGGTCCACGTCAAGGATCACTCAAGTGCAGTGCCTTGCCTCGCATCCTGTATCGTGACGATGGTGGACGAAGGGGGATAGCTGAGGCTGAACTGTGGCTGTTTATAACAACAAACAAGTTGACAGCACCCTGAAAGAAAGGCACAGACTTTAAGACGATAGAAAAGCACTAGTGTGGAAACCCATCTGCGTGCAATGGCAGTAAGACCGGCAGAGTGCAAGGGCTTTCCAACACTAAGAGAATAACAAGGAAAGTCATGTCGATCCCAGTGCAATGTTATAATAACTTGGGGTGTAACGACCATGACAAAGGTTTACTGCTTAAGATGCGCAAGCCAGACTTGAGGTGAGTTGCCATGTTCTAAAGCTGCAAGAGCTTGTATGATCATAGCCTTATCGTGAGCACTGCGGGCCTTAAGGCGACAGAGAAGCCACAAACAGAGTACAACACTGAAGCAACACATTGCACCAAAAATGCCTACTCCCACCCACTCTTTGAAGAAGGAAAAAGCAGAAGATATCCAATCGGTGAATTGACCCAAAGTCACTGGTTCGACACGGGTACTGTTCAAAACGGCAATCTGAGTCAGTTGAGACTGGATCAAGTTTTCTGCTGCCATGGACCAATTTCCGGCCAAATATTCGCCAATGATGCGGGAGGCATTCCTGGAATCATTAAATCTGACAGAGGTTATGCATAAATGTGCACGTTGGTCAACACAACCCAAAAGCACCAAGTCGGCCAATTCTTCTACCTGAGCTTGGAGTAAATCTATTCTTTGGTTGGCAGCTAAAATCCCTGACAAAATATGTTGATTAATTGAATTTTGGGACTCAAGTATGGTGGAAGTTTGTTGAACAACTTGATTAATGGTGGCAGCAGTTTGTACTTGACTGGCCATGGCCACTCCGGCCGTAACCGCTGCAGCAGCAGACACTGCCACAGCTGTCACTATAGCTGCCGTAATTCCAAAATCCCTGCGGACTCTAAGTAGCTCAACAATGGGGAATTTATCTGGGTCCGCAGTGACTGGGATTGGGACAAAGGTTGGAATTTTCATAACCACTGCTACAGTCCAAGAACCATTCCAACACTCAGATAAGAGACAGGTAACACTAGAACAATCCAGCATCCCCGATGAGGTGTCATTAGCCAAAAGGAGCAAGAACGGGGATTGGACGCAGACCATTGCAGGGGGCAATGTGGCATTATATAGCAAAGAGTTGAATGAAACAGATGTAAGTCTATTACCTCGTTCACTCTCCCTAACAGTGCCAGAAACATTAGCCAGCCAGCTTTTGGCTCCCAGCAATTGAGCCAATGCAGAAATATCAGCTGAAGCCCCCTTCTCATTGGAAATCAGCCATTGAAACCAGGACCAACCTACTCCTGTAGAGGAGTTGGCACTATGGTTAAAGTTATAAACATACCTCTTAAGAGAGGGGGAAAAGGAGAAACCCTTAGCAACTTGAAGTTTCTCCCAAGAATGATCCTGACAAGGCGTAAATGTTGGGGGGAAACCAAGATTAGGGGTACAGTAAGGAGAGGCCTTGAAATGAGTGGCATTGTAAGTACTATTAGAAGAAGGAGGCACTGGGATTAGTACCTTGGAGATCATAGCCAAGGTAGTTATGTTTAAAGCAGAGATATTTACAGGGGTCTCTGAACCTGATTGCTTCCCTGAAACTACTTGGCTCAGTACGGCATTAATAATACTCCCTGAGACCTGATTGGACCGTAATGGGTCCTCCCAGTTAGTCAAATTTTTGGTCTTAAGGCTGATGCAATTAGCGTTTCCAAGGCTGAAACAAAAAACTCCTGTGAGATTAACCTGAGATTGATTAAAAATGCTCTCCACGTCCCCTCTAGGAGAGGCACAGGGAGCAGACATCTCACATGAGGTAGAGAAAAGAGTGGGGAGGACACTAGAACTACCATGAACCGGCATCGGCATTGGCCAAGCCCGTGCCACTGCCCACCACTGCATTGGTGTCGTCTGTGCCATCGGCACCAGCACCAGAACCAGAGCACGTAGCAGAGTGAAGATCCTCATCACAGGGTTGCTGTGGTATCTCTTGTTGCTGGTCGGTTGATGTCAAGACTCTTCTTGTCAGGCGTTCAGGGACCCACAACGGCTCCGTGCGATCCTGGGGAAAAACACATACAGATCCTCGTGCCCATGTCAGCACGGGGTCGGGGCCATTCCATTGGCCCGTAAGAACATCCTTCCACTTAACATAGCCAATCACAGAGGGCTGAGGGGACACATGTCTATCAGCCACAGAGCGACCATGAATATCCAAATTCAAAAAAATTAATGGTAAAGAGAGCTAAGGACAGGCGTTCTTTAGGAGTGTGTTCAGCTCCTATTCCCCCTTTTTGTTTTTGTAAAGTTTCCTTTAAGGTGCGATGAGCACGCTCAACAATGCCTTGTCCTTGAGGATTGTAAGGCAGACCATGAGTAAGTTGCACTCCCATGGTAGAACAAAAGGATTTAAATTGTCTGCCAGTATAAGCAGGTCCATTATCAGTCTTAAGGGATGCAGGAGCACCCCATGCTGCCCATGCTTCTAGGCAATGAGTAATAACATTACGTGCCTTCTCTCCCGACAAAGCAGAGGCATGAATAACTCCAGAGCAAGTATCAACAGAAACATGTACATACTTGAGGTTACCAAAGTCAGGTATGTGCGTCACATCCATTTGCCAGACAACCAATGGCTTCAATCCCCGTGGGTTCACTCCATAAGTAGGGGGATGAAGAAATGTGACACAATGGGGACATTGTAATACTATCTGACGAGCATCCGCTCTTGAAATGGAAAAACGCCTGCGCAGCGTTAAAGCATTAACATGGAAATTCTGGTGAAATAATTTATCCCCCTCTAAGGAGGAAGCCAAGCATATCAACTGGCCTCTAGTGGCTGAGTCCGCACAGGCATTACCCTGTGATAACGGACCAGGAAGAGAGGTGTGAGCCCGGATGTGCATTGGATAAAAAGGAGCAGTGCGGCTACAGATAAGTTGTTGAAGCTGATTAAAGTAAGCAGATACATTATGGGCATTACTAATAGCTCCCACGGCCTCCAGGACTTTGAGTGCTTGTACCACATAAATGGAATCCGAGATAAGATTAAAAGGAAAAGAACACTGTTTAAAAACCTCAATAACAATTTGCAGTTCAACCCATTGTGGATTACCAGGAGCAAATTGATGCTGAACAAGGGGAGAATCATTAATTACATAAGCTCCCATTCCAGACTTGGAACCATCAGTGAAAATATTAACAGCCCCCGGAATTGGATTGGGTGAAGTTACCTTAGGGAAAATGATGGGATGTTCTTTAACAAAATGGAGTAATGGATGGGAAGGGTAATGATTATCAATATCCCCTTGAAACGAGCAACATAGAATAGCCCAGTTGTCTAGAGTAGCACACAAAACATTAAGTTGAGTCTTAGTATAGGGTATAATAAGAGAAGAAGGTGATTGTCCGAAAAATTGAATGCTTTGGTGGATCCCTTTAAGTGCTAACGCTGCAACAGCATCAGGATAGTATTCTAAAGATTTTCCTGGGGATATATGTGGGTGGATCCATAGTAAAGGCCCATCTTGCCACAGTACTCCAGTAGGCTGCCGCATAGTGGCAAGCACACATAACTGGAAAGGTTTATCACTTTGGAGCCTGCATAGAGTAGCATGTTGTATAGCTTCTTCTACTGTTATAAGGGCTGCCCTGGCCTCTTTGGTGAGGCTACGAGGAGAAGCAAGATCTGGATCACCCTTAAGGGTAGCATACAAAGGCTGAAGCACACCATTAGGAATATGTAAATATCCCCTTATCCAATTAATATCTCCCAGCAGTTTTTGAAAATCATTCAGAGTTTGGAGATCCTGAGTTCTTATGGTGATTTTTTGTGGTTTCAATTTGTCGTACCCAATTATTGCTCCCAAATACTCAATAGAATTCCCCGTTTGAACCTTTTCAGGTGCGATATGTAGCCCATATTGAGCTAACAGCTTTACTAAGTCTTTATAGGCCTCATTAACTATCTGCTCTAACTTAGCAGCCAATAACACATCATCCATATAATGAATGATCTTGATGGAGGAATACTTATGTCTGAGAGGTGCGAGTGCCTTCCCCACATACATCTGGCACATCGTGGGACTATTAGCCATTCCCTGCGGCAACACTACCCACTCAAACCTAAGATCTGGCTCCTCGTGGTTACACGAGGGAAGGGTGAAAGCAAAACGTTGTGAGTCTTTAGGATGCAAAGGAATAGAAAAGAAACAGTCTTTAATGTCAATAGCAATAATATGCCAGCCCTGAGGAATAGAGGAGAGCAGAGGCAGCCCTCTTTGAATGGGCCCCATAAGTTGCATTTGAGCATTAACTGCTCGTAAATCATGCAGTAGGCGCCACTTTCCTGATTTTTTCCTAATAACAAATATGGGAGTATTCCATGGAGAAGTAGAAGGTTGGATGTGACCCAAGTCCAGTTGTTCTTTGATTAAATTATGGGCTGCTGCCAATTTAACCGAGGGAAGAGGCCACTGAGGCACCCAAACAGGCTCCTCGGTGAGCCATGTTATGGGTATTTGAGCCCCAGTGGCCCCTAGGAAAAACCCAGACCAAATCTGTTAAGCTTTTGATGACCTTGCACAGGATGCCTACGCCCCTGTAGGTGTTTTCCTAGTCCTAGACCTGGCCTATACCCCATATTTTGCATAATCTGTTGAGACACCGGGGAATAGTCATTACTAAGAGTGAACCCCATGTCTTTCATCAGATCACGACCCCATAAAGAGATAGGTAAATCAAGTACATAAGGCTGAAAGGTGCCATTGTGTCCTTCTGGGTCCTTCCAAGATAGATGTCTACAGCTGATTTGAGGGGCTTGGGCATATCCCAAACCTCTTAGTGATTGATCTGAGAGCTGCACCGGCCACCCCTTTGACCAGTCCTTTTGTGCAATTATACTACGATCTGCTCCAGTATCTAGCAATCCCAAAATTGATTTGCCTTCTATGGTTAAGTTTAAAGTAGGACGGTCATTCATATCTAAGGACAAATAAACAGAATTCCCTCCAGTAACTCCAATCTCATCACTTGTCCTTGAAAAGGAATCAGCAGGAAAGTGGGTATGCAGACTGGGTAGAATTAGCAATTGGGCAATCCGGTCTCCTGGGGAAATAGACACAATGCCCCTTGGAGCCTCCACCATAACCTTTATTGCCCCTACAGTATCAGGGCTAATGACTCCAGGAAAGACATGAAGACCTTGTAAAGTAGAGGATGCACGTCCAATTAGCAAACCTACAGTGCCAGGCGGTAAAGGCCCTTTGAACTCAGTTTCCACCAATTGGACTCCCATCTTAGGTGTCAATACGAGTCTGGAGGTGGAACAGAGGTCCAATTCCGCGGCACCTGTAGTGGCTCTCCGCGTCTCATGGGATGGCGTAGAGATGGCCATGTCTCGGGTTTGGGTGTGACATTCTCCATTGCCCCATATATTTGTGGGCCCTGGGGTCGGGGGCCCCTTCGGCTGTTTTTTGGCCCAGCTGAAATAGGCTGTCCATGGATGTCCCTCACTGATCTACACTCTTTTGCCCAATGCTTCCCTTTTTTTACATTTTGGACACAGCCCCGGTTGACGAAGGCCATTGGAAGGGCCACCGTGAGGGGATCCAGTAAAATTATCTTTTTTAGGACATTCACGTCTGAAATGACCGGGCTGACCACAATGGAAGCATGTTCCGGCACCAGGATTGCCCCCTTTTGCCATCCGAAGGACAGCAGCTGCAAGACCTGCATTAGTTAAAGGTCCTCCAATCTCTCTACACACTTTCATCCATGCTTCTATGCCCTTATTTTTATAAGGAGTGATTGCCGCTTTACATTCCTTGGTGCATTGCTCAAAGACCAATTGCTTGATAAGGGGCATGGCTCTATCAGGATCCCCAAAAATCTTTCCAGCAGCATCCACCATCCTTGCTACAAAATCTGAAAAGGGTTCTGTAGGGCCTTGTAGAATCTTGGTCAAATTACCAGACACCTCTCCTCTATTTGGAAGCGACTTCCATGCCCGAATGCAAATGTTGTTAATTTGATCATATGCCTCAAGAGGAAATCCTGTCTGTTGATTTGCAAATCTACCCTGTCCCAAGAGCATATCCTTGTCCCAATGGGGGTGTCCCGCCGCATGGTTTTGGGCGGCCTGCTCTATTGCGCCCTCTAGCACGAATGCTCTCCAGTCCAAATATTTACCTGGGGAAACGCAAGCCCGAACAAGGCTAGCCCAATCAGAGGGAGTCATACAGTGTCTAGACAGACTCTCCACCTGAGTCAGCGTGAAGGCGGCATCCACCCCATAAGTGCGTACAGACTCCGCCAGGATCTTCACAATTTTAAAATCTAAGGGTTCATGGACTCTTCCCCTGTTGTCATCCTGGAAAACTGGATAAGCAAGACCCATCTCAGCGTGAACAGCCCTCCATGTTTGGGCATGGAAAGCTCTCCCCGAAACGCCCCCACCATATGGCGGTGGATCCGGGGGATCGCTTTTCTTGAGCCCTTGTTTATCTTTGTTCCCTTCTCCTATAGCTAAACTCCCTAGCTGACGAGACAGCCTCCCGAGCTCTTCCTCCTCATCCTCCTCCTCCTCTGACCCACTTTAGCATGGGGGTGTATGCAGCGTACTGAGATCTGGATACAACTGTTTCCTCCCCTGTCTCATGCTCCGCACACTCCCATCCTCCCGAGTCACTTCACTTTCTGCCGTCTCCGATTTTTCCTCATGCAATTGCTCTAAAACCTCCTGTCCTTTAGTAAGTGCTTCCTGACATCTGCCATCTGTAAGGCAACCACGGACCATTTTCCAAAGGGGTATCACCCCACCCTCTAATATGCCCTGCTCAGAAGCAAAGTCAAGATCTTTGCCTAATTTATCCCAACTAGGTACAGTAAGGCTGCCCGAAAATGCAAACCACGGTGCAGCGATATCTATCTTCTGTAAAAATCTCTGTAAAGTACTATGTTTCACTTCCAGTCCCTTGGAACGTAACAGGCCATCTAGGGCCAGGAGAAGCGGACTTGAAGATGCGGCACCCATGACACAACAACAAAGGAAGCACAAAAAACAAAAGCAAACTGACACAACAAAAGAAACACAGAAAACAAAAGCGAAAGTAGGAGCGAAAGTACACAGTGCAGCTGCAATAAAATGTAAGGCTCTCTCTTTCATTACAGAGGAGCTGCCCCGCTTTGGTCGCGGATCCCACTTACTAGGGACTAACCCCACTTTGATCGCGGATCCCACTTACCTGGGACTAACCGGTGCACCACCCCTGACTGCTGAAAGTTCTGGTTCCCGGGTTTCGGCACCACTTGTCGCGACCCCTTGCCCACAAGGAAGACGCAACTTGGGAATCTTCTTTCAACAGTTTATTCAGGCCCTTGATATTTCTTCTTCTCTTTCTCGGATGCCCCTCCCAGCCTTAATAAAGCATCCCAAGCCCCAATGCAAAGCTGCCGTGTGGAGCTTTCTCACAGGGTGGTGTACAGGGTGGTGAAAAATCATGTGCCAACTCTCCCA
The DNA here is from genome assembly GCF_021218885.2 of Marmota monax. Classification (NCBI taxonomy): domain Eukaryota; kingdom Metazoa; phylum Chordata; class Mammalia; order Rodentia; family Sciuridae; genus Marmota; species Marmota monax. The sequence goes on from NW_026694617.1 coordinate 10,425,237, forward strand.
GATAAGGAGTTGTTTGTCACAGACCACAGCGGAGCCAGTGTCATCTTGTAATGGCGACCATAATCTGCAGAAACGGCAGAAGCGGCTCACCACAGGCTCCCCTAAGAGACAGATGTCATGTGGGAAAGGGAGAATGAGAAAAGAGGAGAATCAAACAGGAAACGTCAGACTGTGGTGCAGATCTAATAAAATTTTGTCCAGGCAGATGTGGGTGCTCAAGCTAAGATTGCCCATTGCAGGAATTCTCTGTCATGAGGCCATCATGGTTACATAGTCATGCTCACTGGTTGCAGTGAGGAGCCCAGGGTGAACAGGATCTGGAAGTACAGCAGCTAGGCCATCAGTCAACTATGCTTCCAGCAGCAGTTTTCCTTTAAGACAATCTGATCAACACATTTCTTCACTACAGATGTACTTTTCCACACAGGTTTAGAAAAGACCCCTCTCCCATGTTTCCCATGGCACTCTCCTTGAAAGGAAACTCAGAAAAGAGAAGTTAGTGATATGAACTTGAACACTTATTGATGCAGTGATTCTCAGAGCAGCAGCTGGTGTTTGTTCATCTTTTTTCTTGCTCACCAACCATCATAACACCTGAACTCCTACCCTACCTTTAGGGAGCACCTGTCAGATTACGTGACTCACTTGGTGGTATGAAAGAAACCTTCATTTAGTTATAGTCCTTGGTAATCATATTCTTCTCAGGTCAGAGATACCACCTGTGTCCATTCACAGCTGCAATAGAGAAAGGGAGTATCAGGATGCACCCAAGTACATCTGGGTTCCATGAGTATTTCTCCTTGTCTTGTTGCTTAAAAACATCCCACACTTCCTAAAATGAGGGCCATTACTCCTGTCAAGATGGTAAACCCTAAGCTGGGAAGAATTTTGTCATAGGAATAATCAATTTTAAAATATTTCTAACTTTAGGAGATTTTAAAACTGTTGAATGGTTAACTAAAAGGAAACTATTTCTTTTTCGTGTGAACTGGTAAGGATAAAATCTACCTGCTCTTTGAAATCTTTCACATGGCAACAAACCCAATCTTGAAAGCAGAAGGAGAGGCTGCCTATTTAACTCTAGATTTAAACCACTAAAGAGATGACAAGAGTCCTTGGTCTCACCCCTTCTCATAAATAAGACAGCGGTGAAATTATCCCAGGCTAATAGTTTTCCCTCCTATGTTTTGAGCTCTTCATGGAAATTCCATAATCTTGTTCAACCAAAAAATATATTTTTTTTGTATTAAAATTCATAGAAGAAAGAATAAGTTATAAAATATTATCATTTTTGTATTTGTAAAATTCACGGTGAGTAGTCAGCAAGATGGTTAAACATGCTTCCAGATGACAATGGGAACTGAGGAATTGTTAATTCTTAATAAATATTATACATTCTCTGGATAGTTCTGTATTCAATCATTAGTGCCCAAACCACCCATTAAGAAGCACTTTTCTAGGACAGACATTCTGTATGCCTGTTTTAAATGAAAGTAGGTTCCAGAAAATGGGTGGAACATATGATCTGAAGGGCTGACTGGTGAATTAAAACTTCAGGAAACCACAGTGAATTATCTGGCAAATTAAGCTCACTCCATTGATAGAGCCTGAATCCCAAATCAGCTTCAGGCCTTTGCTTTGGGGTTGGCAGAATAGTCCATGAAGCCTGAGTGGTTTTATCCTAGGGCCTTGATTCCCATCTATGCCTTCTTCTGTAATCCCCTTTCAACGGGAGGTTGTATCAGAAATGCACTTCCTCTACCATGCATTAGAAAGCAATCGAGTTCACGATGTTTATCCTGTGTCCTCTAAAACCCAGCAGCTCCCATTCTAAGACTTTCAAACAAAATTCAAAACAGTACTCTTGGAGCAGAATTTCAAGGGAGGCCCCTATGAAGCCCGCCAACTTCATGGTTTTCAGTACAAGGAACTCCTGCTTCAGTCTTTTGAAACCTGGTTCAAGTAAAATGCCATTCTCATACCAGAGTTTGAATCACATTTCCTCTGTCCACACAGTTTCTATAGTCTTGCCAGAAAGAGCATTTACCCCTCTACTTCCTGATTAAAAAGAAAAAAAAAATTTTTGGCTGGCCTATTTTTAATATGCTAATTATCTCCATCTGTAAGTGCTCCCTAGTCTCTTTAGCTTTTTTTGGCCTAAACTCAAATCCCAACAACTCTTCCAAGAGAAAAAAAGAAAAAAATTGAATTTGTCTTAGGGCCAGAAGCCAAGGTGAATAAAGAGGGAATTAAACCTCTTTATAACTAAATATAAATATATTGTAAATTAGCAATTAGAATTTTAATTCTAAATATTTTAGAGATAATACATTTTTATGATCTCTTTTTCCCCACTTTATTCTTATGAAAAATATTACCCTAACATACTGACATGGTGGAGAATGTTTCATACACTTTCCCAGATATATAAGCAAATCAGTATCAACTCATTTAAGTAAGTGAATACCACCATATTAAGTCTTCAGGCTTTGATGGGCTCCGACTATATTTTTTCGCCACACCATGTGTTTAGCTGTAAAAATTACTTGGGCTACCACATGAAACTTCATACTGTGTGAGGAAGAAAATAACATCCTTCAGATTTAACTACACTTTGGAAATCATGTTTTCTTTGGCCCCATAGAATTTGTTTTCAAAATTGAGAGAGGAGGGATTAAAGCAAAGCTCCATCATTTTTAGCAGAAGCACCATTTCATGCTTTCTCTTTGGGCAGGAAGTGGATAGACTAGATCAAAATTGGTATAATTTCCTGACATTTTTGAGAACAGAAATTACAAAATGAAGTCTTTTTAAACTTTTGATGGAAAATATGCTTTTTCTCAAAATATTTTGGAAATCAGAGACTATATTATATTTGTATTTTTAAAATTAAAATGCATTTTTAAAAGATAAAAGCACAAGGACACATATGCGTGGGGTTTCTTTTGATTTTTTAATACATGAATATATTGTATAATGTTTAAATCAAATATTGTGTAATGTTTAAACACATTTGTCTTCTGAAGTATTTCTCAATGCTTTATGCTGAAAGCATTCAAAATCTTTTCTTCTAGTTTTTTGAGGTATACGTTACATAATTGTCATCTATTGTCACCTTAGTATGCAATAGCACTCCAGAACTTTTTGATCCTATGTAACTGTAGTTAGTTGTTCTTATCTAACTGTGATTTAGTACCCATTGATCAACCTTTTTCAGTCTTTCAATCTCTTCACCCCAGACTCTGGTAACTACCATTCTACTTTCAACTTCTAAGAAATTAACTTCTAAGAGATTCCATGTTTAAGTGAGATCATGTGGAATTTGTCTTCTGTACCTGGCTTATTTCACTTAATATAATGTCTTACAGATTGAGGCAAATGTAAGGATTTTCTTCTTATTATGACTGAATAGTATTCCATATGCATATATACCACATTTTTTTTATTCACTACTTGATAAACACTTAAGTTGTATTCATTTCTTGGCTATTGTGAATAGTGCTGCAATAATCATAGGAGTGCAGATGTATCTTGAATATCCTAATTTCATTTATTTAAAAAAATTATTAGGACATAATAATTATAATAATGGGTCTCATTGTGGCATATTCATGTATGCACATAACATAATTTCAATATCATTCCTTAGTACTGAAGCCAGTCCCTTGTCCTGGAGCAATGGCCTGGGGTGGAATGGAGTGTGAGTGGTGAGTACAAGCCATGGCTGTGCCAAACCCACCATGCCAGTGTGGGCCTGAGACACAGCCAATCAAGGCCATCCATGGCAAACCAGGTTGTGCCCATCTTCTGAGCAGACTAGCTTATTTTGCTGGTATGGACGCCTTCTCCACACAGCATTGCAGCTCTGAACACATATGCATCCACGATCTCATGACCTCAAACTTCTGCCTCCTAACAAATTGTGGGGAAATGGAAATAGGGTAGACCTGAATGAAAATTCAGACTTGACAGTTGATCTATAGCATGTGTACTTTCCCACTCCCTGATTAGCTTAAATTTGGACCAATAGTGCTGGCCCAAGTCGAGCACACTCAAGTGGCAACCCTTAGTGGGTCCTCTCTTGCCCCGGAAAAATTTCTGTTTCTATTCTTTACAATTGAATAAATACTATTCCTTTCAGTTTTGCTTCCTGTTGTCCCATGAATTTCGTTCTTTAAATTTGTGAGACAAGGACCTGGAAACAAATTGGCAGTGAGCTGCTGGGGTCTATTGCAACGCTGAAGGGCATAGCCTACCATTTAGAGCTGCAATGCTGAGTGTTACAACAAACCACTGAATAGTAGTGGAGAAGAATTGGGCTTTACTGGCTGGGAACCTCATAGCTGATACTGGTAGACATCCCCTGCTGACCTTTCTCAACAATAAGGCCTGCAGTGTGCAGAGGCCCCATCCACCAACAGAAGAAGAAAATCGAGTTGTCTGAAATTCTGGTTTTAGTACCTCCATTTGCCCACGCCTCATCTTTCCCCTGATTTTCTTACTCAGACTGCTGGTATTCTGTTTTCATGAGATTATTTTTTTCTTTCTTTTTTATATTTTCACATATGAGAGAAAAAATATTGACCTAGACTTTTTGAGTCTAGCTTATTTTGCTTAATATTATGCTCTCCAGATCTATCCTTTCTCCTGCAAATGACATAATTTTATTTTTATTAATGGCTGAATAAAACTCCATTGTATAATATATCATATTTTATTTATCAGGTGATGGGCATCTCTGTTCAGTTTCCTGTCTTGGGTATTATGAATTGCGTTGCTATAAACATAGGTGTGTAAGTGTTACTATAATATACTGATGTTAATTCTTTTAAATATTTAGGGTTGGTATAGCTGGATCATATCATCTTCCATTTCTAGAGTTTTGAGGAACCTCCATACTCATTTCCATAGCGGTTATATTTATTTACATTCCAGCCAAAGATGCATAAGAGTTTTGTTTCTTGCATTCTTGCCAGCATTTATTGTTATTTGTATTCTTGATGATTACCATTCTAACGGGAGTGAGATAAAATCTCATGTAGTTTTGATTTTCATTTCCCTGATGCTAGAGATGTTGAACATTTTTTCCCATAATTGTTGGCCATTTGCAGTTCTTCTTTTGAGAACTAAATGTTCAGTTGATTTGCCCACTTATTTGAATAGGTTATTTGTTTTATTGGTGCTGAATTTTTTTAGTTGTTTATGTATTCTGGATATTAATACTATGTCCAAAAAGTAGCTGGCAAAGATTTTCTCCCATTCTGTGAGTTCTCTCTTGGCCCTGTTAATTGTCTCCTTTGCTGTGCAAAATGTTTTAGTTTGGTTCCATCCCATTTATTAATCCTCAGTATTATTTCCTGAGCTATAAGAGTACTATTGATGAAGTTGCTGTCTAAGTCTATATATTAGTGTTTGTTTCCCTTATGTTCTCTCCCAGCAGTTGAAAATTTCTGGTCTTATTCCTGGATTCTTTGATTCATTTTGAGTTGACTTTTGCACAAGGTGAGATATAGGGATCTTGTTTCAATCTTTTACAATGGATTCCCTGTTTGTTTTAACACCATTAGTTAAAGAGACTGTCTTTTCTCTAATGTAAGTTTTTTTTTTTACAACTTTATGAAGAATCGGATAACTGTAGCTATGTGAGTTTTTCTCATTGTCTTTTACACTTTTCTGTTAGTCTACATATCTATCTTTATACCAGTTCAAATCTTTTTTGTTAATATCACTTCATAGTGTATTTTGAAATCTGAAAATGTGATACCAGCATCTTTACTCTTTTTGTTCACAATTGCTTCTACCATTCTGCATGTTTTGGTCTTCTATATAACTTTAGGATTGTTTTTCCTAGTTTTAAAAATAAATAAATAAATAATAATTTTGGGGTTAAAGCCAGGGGCACAACAACCAAGCCACATCCCCCCGCCCCGCCCGTTTTTTATATTTTATTTTGAGACAGGATCTCACTAAATTGCTTAAGGTCTCAGTCAGTTGCTGAGGTTGGCTTTGAACTCATAATTCTTCTGCCTCAGCCTTCTGAGCCACTGCGATTACAGGTATATGCCACGATGCCTGGCAGTATCATTGGTATTTTGATGGGAATTGCATTGGATCTGTAGATTGCTTTTGGCAATATGGACATTTCAACATCATTAATTCTGCCTATTCATGATCATGGGAAGTCTATCCATCTTCTGGTGTCTTCTTTGACTTTTTTTTCCAGCATTCTGTAATTTTTCTTGTAGCGATATTTCACCTCTTTCATAGATCTATTCCTTTTTTAAAAATATTGTGAATAGAATTGTTTTCCTAATTTCTTTCTCAACAGATTCATTTCTGGTGAATAGGAAAACTCTAGATTTTTGATTATTGATTTTGTTTGTTCTTACGTTACTGAATTTATTTATCTGGCCTAGAAGTCTACTGGTGGAGCTTTCAAATCTTCTAAGTACAGAATTTTATTATCTGAAGACAGGGACTCCTTTCCTTTTTCTTTGTTTTTTATTTCCTTTTCAAGCATAATTGCTCAAGCTGAAGTTTCAGTGACTATCTTGAATAGGAATGGTGAGAGTGGGCATCCTTGTCTTGTTCCTGATTGTAGAGGAAATACTTTCAGTTTTTCTCCATTCAATATGATGTAGGTTTGGGTTTGCCATATAAGGCCTTTATAATGTTAAGATGAGTTACTTCTATTCCTAGTTTCTTCAAAGTTTTTTTTTTATATAATAAACAGATGTTGAATTTTATTGAAGACCTTTTATGTGTCTATAGGTATGACCATGTGATTTTTGTCCTTGATTCTATTTGTGTGGTGTATTATTTTTTTTCTTGTTGTATAATTAATTTTTTATTGGTTGTTCAAAACATTACAATGCTCTTGACATATCATATTTCATACATTTGATTCAAGTGGGTGGTGTTATATTTATTGATTTGCATATATTGAACCATCCTTGCATCCTTGGAATGAAATCAAATTAGTTAATTTGATCATAATATATAATCCTCTTGATGTTCTATTGAATTAGATTTGCTAATATTTTATTAAAAATTTTTGCATCTATGTTAATCAAAGATATGGCTCTGTAGTTTTCTTTATTTGATATATTCTTATCTGGTTTTGGTATCAGGGTTACACCAGCTTAATAGAATGAGTTTGGAAGTATTCCCATTGTTCTATTTAATGGAATAATATGAGGAGCATAGGCATTAGTTTTTTTTAAAGTTCTGGTGGAATCCATATGGTCCTGACTTTCCTTTGTTGGAAGTCTTTTTGATTACTGCTTCAATCTCTTGTGGATTAATAAGGTTTTTTATTAGTCTAAAAACTTATCTCTTCCTTCTACTTTTTTCAGTTTATTGGAATATAAATTTTGAATGTAGTACTTAGTGATGGTCTGGACTTCAATGGTATCTGTTGTTATATCTCCATTTCCATCTCTAATTTTATTGATTTCAGTCTTTTCTCTCACTTTCTACATTTTGGTTAGTTTTGCTAAGGATTTCTTAATCTTTATTTTCTCAAAGAACCAATCATTTAATTGTTTGCTGTTCTTTTATTCATATTTTATTATTTTCAGCTCTGATTTTGTCATTTATTTCCTTCTACTGGTTTGGAGAATAGTTTGTTCTAGTTATTTTTCTTAAGACCTTAAGATACATCCTCAGGTTGTTTATTTGAGACTTTCCTTCCTTTTTTAACACGTAAGTACTCATAGTGGTCAAGTTTTCTTTTAGAATTGTTTTTGCTATATCTAGGAGGTTTTGGTATGTTGTGTTTTTGTTCTTGTGTTTGTATATTTCTGAAGTATTTTCTTTTTCTGGATTTATAATTTTATTCCATTAAAATCTAGTAAAATGAAGTTCTTTCAATATTTTGTATTTGCTAATATTTGATTTGTGACCTAAAATATGACCTAGTTTGGAGAAAGTTCTATGAGCAGCTAGAAAAAAGTATGTTCATCTGTTGTTCAATGAAGTATTCTGCAAATGTCTGTTAAGTCTATTTTATTCATTGTAAAATATGACTCTATTGTAGTTCTTTTTATTTAGGTATGGATTAATTATCTATTAGTAAGAGAGGTGTATTAAAATAAACCTACTATTATTGTATCAGGGCCTATCTGAGCCTTAATATTTTAGTAATGTTTGTTTTATATAATTAAGTGCACCAATGTTTGGAGTATAAATATTTACTATTGTTATTAGTTCTTGTTGGATTCTTCTCATTATCAATATGTAGTGACCTTCTTTACCTGTTCTAATTTTGGCTTGAATTCTGCTTTGTAGAATATGAGAGTAGCTGCTCCTAATTCTTTTTGGGTTCCATTTGAATTGGGCATCATTTTCCATCATTTCGCTTCCAGTCTGTGGATATCTCTATGAGGTGTGTTTCTTGCAGGCAACACGTAGTTGGATTTTTTTTATTCAATTCACTAGTCTATGTCTTTTATTTAGAGAGTTGAGACTATGTATATTTAGTGTTATTATAAAAAGGTATGTTACTTCCTGTCATTTCGATTTCTTTCTTTCTTTCTTTCTTTTTAGAGAGAGAGAGAGAGAGAGAGAGAATTTTTTAATATTTATATTTTTAGTTTTTGGCAGACACAACATCTTTATTCGTACGTGGTGCTGAGGATGGAACCCAGCCCCGCACGCATGCCAGGCGAGCGTGCTACCGCCTGAGCCACATCCCCAGACCTCAATTTATTTCTAATGTGTGTTTTAATCATAATTTTCATTTGCTTATCTACTCTTCTAATGATATTTGTTGTTAACTGTGCTTTCTTGTTTGTTTTTATCTTCTTCTTTGTAGAATTTCTGTGCTATACTGGCTTTGATAGTTTTTTAGCATATCTTGTTGAGAGTTCCTTTTTTAGTCTTTTCTATTTGGGGTGGTAAATGCCTCTAGTGTCTGTATGTCCATTTCATTCCTAAGGTTTGGAAAAATTTCTAATATTATATCACTGAATGCCCTATGCCTCTATTTCTGCACATTACTCAATGCCTATGAGCCTTAAGTTTGGTCTCTTAATGTTGTCCTAGAGTTCTTGTATATTTTGATCATAGTTTCTCATTTTTTTTCTTTAATACTATTTGAGTGTTCAAGAGTTTTCACTTTATCTTCAATCTCTGAGATTATGTCTTTGACCTGATTTAATCTATTTGATAGTCTATCAACTAAATTTTTATTTTATTTACTATGCTTTTGATTTCCAATATTTCTGCTTAGTTCTTTTTCAATATCGCTACCTCTTTATTGAATTTCTCATTCACATTCTATTCTGATTTCCTTAATTCATTCAGTTGTATTTCTGTGCTCTCTTAGAATCCATTGATCTTTTTATAATCATTATTTTGATTTATTATTAAATTATATTTAACCCAGTATTTTACCCACTTTGATATCTCTGGAATAATTGCTGGTGAACTATGCACCTTAGAAGATGTCATGTTACTTTTTTTCATATTTATTGAATTCCTATGTTAATATTTGTGCATTTTATGGAATAGATTTCTCTTCTAATTTTATTTGAGGGCCTTAGTAGGGCATAGCCTTCTCTTGGCAAAGTATTCTGATATATCAATTTGCTGTGAATTTTAAATATATCCCCAAGTAGGCTTGATGTTATAGTTTCCCTATTAGTTATTTAGTGATAACTAATGTATTTGACACATTCTGAAATGTTAGGACTTGAGAATCCCACTTTCTTTAGAGGTCTCACAAAAGTGGGATTTTTCTAGTAAGTCAAGCAGTTGTGTTGCATACAGTAGGGTATATGGGGTATATCCTCTGTGATTACTCTTGTAGACTTGACAACACTATATGTTCTAGAAGTTATGGGAGCCATTTATTCTGAGGTTCTTTTAAGGTGTAGTGTCCACAGTCTTTTGGTATTTCTCTCTGCTGTTTCTATAAAAGCAGATGATCATGAGTGAATCCTAACCCTCAAACCCCACTCATTCCAACTTGGGGTCTGTTCATTAGTGTGGTGTTCTTATCTTCCCTATTCTTTGTGTTAAAGTATTGTTGAAGTTACAGTGGGATTAGATTATGTGGAGCAAGTTGATCTGTCTCTTAGTTGAGTTAGGGTATAGCTCAGCAATAAAGCTTCTACTCCATGAACTCAAAGAACAAGACTTTATTCCCAGCTATTCACAGAAAAAGGAGTAAGAAAATAACAATAGTGAGAATATCAGTAAACCATACATACAATTAAAGTAAATTGCAGGTGCCTACTATTACAACTATGAACAAATAACAACAAAAAATAGGAATGGTGGGGTTATAAATTAACAACAACAGCAACAGCTGTGTAGTATATATAATATTAAAGTAAACACAAGATGTCAATTATGCTATTATAATGCTAATAACTGAAACAGCTTAAATGTTGGGAGCAGCAATTATGTAAATCAAATTGTTTTTAAAAATTATAAAAATACAGCTCATTTAGAGAAAATAAAATGGAAATGGAAGGCAAAAGAAAGTTTCAAAAGATAAAAAGAATTAGAATGTGAAGGCCATGAAAAATGGAAAAAAATAATAAAAAACAAACAAGAGGACAAGATAATTTAATTATTAGAGTGAGAAGAAATGAAAGAGTAATAAAAAGCCCCACTATCCGTATATATATATATATATATATATATATATATATATATATCCAGATATATTGTTAGATATGCTTGCTTTGCTTTCTTCATTTCTGTTTTCCTTATTTTTTATGCTAGGAAATCTTTCAAAGTCAATGACACCATTTTAAATTTTACAATATATTTTTATTTTAATTCTCCCCAGGATTGCTGGTTTTGTGAGCTAGGCAGAAGAAAACGTCTTCAGTGTAGGTGTTATTGGCTGAAAGAAAAAGAGCAGAACACATCAGAGTTCCTGATGACAAAGACTCCTGCATTGATCAATCATTATCCCCTTCTCAATTAGGGCTTGACCTTTGCTTTTAGTAAGAATTTTACCAAATCAGTTTAGTGTCAATTCCCCTATCCTTGGTTTCTGTCAAATTCCTCATCTCCTACCCATGACATCTAAGCCCTTGGTCAGCATTTTATAAAAATCCTATAAATCTGGTTTGGTAAGAATCTCCCTACCCTTGACATCTTCTTGTACTAATTTTCCATCTATGGATGCTTTCATTTTGTCTCTAAATCCCTAACTATCTTTGCTGTGTTTAGAATTGAATTCAATAATCTTGAATAAAACCTGTCTTATCATTTTAACGATTGTCAAGAAAAAATTTCCCTCACAATGAATATGAGTCATTTGTAACTCGGATAAGTCATTCAGCTTCTCCAAACCTCACTGTTCCCCTAAAACTTGGCACTTCTCAAATTTCTCCATGAACCAGAGCCTCAAGTAGCTTGCAGCAAATACGTTTGATGAAGCCTCAGATTTTGTCTTAATAATTTTAGCAAATTTTGCATTCTATATAATTACTTTATTTTAAGGTTTGCTTTAACATAAAAATAAGGATTTAAATTATTAGCTATAGAGTACATCCACTATGGTTGTTTTGGTTTGGTTTTGGTCTTAGCTCTCTGGCATACTGCTACCTATCTTAATTGAAAAACATGTGTTCTGTTCTGTGGAACTGTAGAAAATGGAATAAAACTGCATGTAGTCCCTGCTTTCTCTTACAAATGACATTGATTTTTCAATTATGTAAATAATATATTAATATATTCTTTTGTAAAAAAATCAAATATTACAGAAACAAATAAATACAACAATAGTTCATCTTTACTCCCTTCTCAGAGAAAATCACTGTAAAGAATTTGGAATCACATCAGATATGTTAAAATTAATATTTAATTTCCTTTCTAGTATAAATTGTGCATTGAGTACTACTTGCTAATGCAAAGCATTTTAATTACAAAAACTTTCACAAAGAATAATCTACGGTGATAAAATATCTTTCTAAAACCTAGACTGAAGACTTCCTCTGGCTTTCAATCATGTTAATTACAAAAAATTCACCATTTTGCAGTAACAGGCAAATTAATTTAGGGAGCAGATAAATATAAATGCTGGTAGAACAGGTATGAGAATTTTTATATATTCTGTGTCATCTAAATTTAAACATAAATATTGTCATGTTTCTATTTTATTTGATTTATGAGTAATTTAAGTGGATCTTCTCCAAATGAGCTTTTAATTGCCTTTGTAGTTTCACTTTGCTCTTGATTATAACAAATCCACTATTCCAAAGGAAACAAAGATTATTGAATTCGAATTTGGAGTTTAATATGAAATTTTATCACAGGATTTTCTCTTTCCATCTTTCATTTAAGTTATATTTTAAAATATTTATAAGACTTAAAAATTGGGTATATTGACTGAAAAAATATGGAACTCAAAGATATCAGACTCCAAAGAAGGGACTAAGCTGATGGGTAAAAACAATTGACATCAATGGGGTGCTTCTGTTGGTGTAAATACTGGTCATGCCTGACTAGCCTGAGACTCAGAAACTGGCAAAACAAACATTTCCATTAGCTATAAACTAAATCAGTCCATTTTGATTTGAGGTCATAAATAACAATGAAGTCATAATAGGTTTTTTTGGCAAATTTAATTGGATTATGTTTTTGTAACCCTTAAGAAAATGTCTCTTAGGCCAGCTAAATCATGCCTTTGCCCTCAAGTCAAGGAAATTCTTTAGGAGCTTTACTATGTTTGGGGCATTTTCTTCAAGAAAATAAATTAATCTTTTTTATTGTAAACTCATTATATTTCATTGTAGGAAATTTGGGCATGCATACAAAAGGCAAAAATGAAAATCAACTATAATGCTACTATTAAGTAACAAAACTTTCCATGAGGTACTGTTGGTTACCTATCTAATGGCCTCCCCGCCACCTTTTTGTAAAAAACTCTAAATAGAGACCATATTTTAAATTGCAATATTCCCAGTCCCAGGGGATGAATCCTAATAATCTAAAACAAGCATTAACAATACCTGTGGTCCTTCCATATGTAAGTCTGTGACCTCAGTGCTACCCAATGAGATGGAAGGAAAGTCCTCTGAGGGTTCTGGCAAAATTTCGCTTCCTAGAAAAGAAGGATCCATTTTAGGAGAGAGCTTCTTTTTTGTGATATCCATCTTCTTCCTTATTTGAATGCAATTGTGTGAGTATATAAGGTTCAAAGCTGTGGCAGCCAGTTTTATAATCATGCAGCAACAAGCTAAAGGCCAAAATCTAACATGTAATAAAATGGAAGATTAAAAAAAACTTTGATCATTGACAGGGTTGAATTAACACTCGTACAATCTCTATCTCCAGATTGCTAAAATAGCAGCAAATATACTTCTGTTTGAAGTAACTACTGACTTGGGTTTGGTTGACTGAAACTGATACACCTATAAAGTACATTTTTTATATACTTCCTTCCATATGTAAATCATTTTAAAAAACTTAGGATCATATGAAGCATAGTTTTTGTATCTTCCTTTATTCCCTTGAGCATTTTCCTAAGTCAATAAATATTCCTTAAAAACACAATTTAAAAAATCTGGTCACAATTTTCTATGATGTTTATATGTACTGATTTTTTCATAGTATTTTATTGTCACCAATCTAGGTTCCTCATTTTAAAAAAATATAATAAATCCTAGAAGTGTATACTATGCACCTTGCTGTGTAAGGCTCTGTTGCATTCATGTGCTCTGTTATTTGAGAGCAAGGACTAAGTGGTTAGTTGATTTGTCTTTTCTCTTACTAAATACTTTGGCTGCTCATGTGCCTTCTCTCTATAGCAGCGTCCAGTGGCGCAGCTACAAACTTTCAAAACTCTTGTAGTATAACTGCCTTTTGCTTCTAGAATATAAGACAAGAGGCCTGAATGGTGTCAGTTCTTAGCACAGGTGATTAGGATTTCAGGATGTGCTGTACTGGGAACAAGTGATTTTGAGTGACAGGGGCACTCATGTGCTCTGTAAAACATTGGTGATTTTGCTTGTGTTTGACTTATGTGACCACTTAATCCTAAAACCAATATCCCTCTTGCTTGGGCATAAGAGCAAGACTTATTCAAATATGCTTTCATTTAGGAAGACTGCTTATTACTACCACCCTTTCAAAATGAAGAAAATCCACATTTTAGCTTGTAGTTTTCTAGCCAATATTCAACATATTAAATTATAATAACTGTATATACTGTATATATAATACAATAACTGTATATATGGAGACACATGGGGTCTGTATTCTTGATTTCCTTTTATTTGTGGTGATTGATGCCACCTTTATATGTTTACACTATTGAAATGATCATCAGAAATGCATAATAGTTTCTCTTGATAAATGTAATGTATAGCAGTTTATACACACATGAGAGTAAATATAAAAGAAAGGGCCCTTGTGAGTTCAAACACCAGATGGATTCTATATAAAACGGCATCCCACGAGAGATTTACTTTGGAATGATACAATTACCCAAAGTGTAGTGGTGCATTCCAATTTTGCTGCTAGAACTTCAGTTCTCAGATTCATTTTAGTCTCTGGTGCTAGTACTCAGTATGAATGATACCATTATCTGTTAAATGGATCACAGTGTCAAGACTACTATTTTGTATTGTTATACATTTTGAGTGAAAGTAGAATAAATGTAAATAACATGACAGCTATATAATAGTCTGTCTTGATGGCACTTTTGGTTGGTTTGCAGAAAAATATGTACTCCCCAGCAAAAGTCAATCCCTTCCCTGTTAATTTGTTCCTGTGTGCTAATCTAGTGGATATGAGTTTGTTTGATGAAGGGATTTGGGTGAATAAGGAATGAGAGAACTTGAGTTTGAGCTCTCGAATTCTATCACTAGTTATATTTCAGTCCATGTCATTTCATCTCTCTCTTTTATGTGGTAAAGTAGTTTCTTGGTTGATCCCCATAACCTGGTCTACTAGGTTGTATAGCATTATGATTTAGTTATGAAGTGTCCCCCAAAATCTCCTGTGTGAGACAAAGAAAGCTTAGGGGTGAATGATTGTGTTATGAGAGCCCTAACCTAACCAGTACACTAATCCTGATAGGGATTAACTGGGAGGTAACTATGGGCAGGGAGGGTGTAGCTGGAGGAGGTGATCACTGGGGACCATGCCTTTGGGGAATACATTGTGTCCATAGTGACAGGACTCTCTCAGCTTCCTGTTGCAATGTCCTGAACTGCCTCCCTCTGCCACGCCCTTTAGCCATGGTGTTCTGTCTCTCCTGGGACCCAGAGCAATGGTGCTGGCCATCTACAGACTGAGACTTTGGAAATTGTGAGCCCCCAAAATAAACTTTTCCTTCTCCATGTTGTTTTCGTCAGGTCTTTTGGTCACAGCAATGAAAAAACGGACTAAAACAGATGGGTTGGGATTTGAGGAGTATGCTATCAAGTTGAATATATCCCTGGGTGACGTGGTACTTAAGTGCTGGTTATGTCAGGGAAGGTCATGGCTGAGGCTGTTTGACTTTTATAGTCAAGAACATCTGCCTTTGTTTCTCTGCCTGAGAAATCAGGGGGAAAAAACTCAGAAAGGTCACATCTATTACCTGTAGTAATGAAGGAAATAATCTAGGCTGGGGATTCTTTTTATATGCGGAGATGTCTTTTTATACAAGAGCTGGTTTCTTTCTTTCCATGTCATGTGGTAATAACCTGGAATGGGTCTATGATGAAGCTTTGATACAGGTTGGAAGGGAAATTTTAAGAAAAATGTTCACGCAATGAAGATGATAGAGGAAAATTAAGTGCCAATTATAGGCTCTGGCAGTTAATCAATTATAGGCTTCATTTGGTAGAGACAGCCAATAAAAGTGACTTGAGAATACCTCAAGGAAAGCAAATTGATAAACAATGTGTGTCCTCTAACTTGGAGGAATGCAGAGATGCAAGATAAGATCTAGGCAGTTTGCTTCTGATTTATTTGATAGAGCCAAAGACATGATCATGGAGCCACACTAGGTGGAGAAGCTTCCTCATTTCAGTAGAGAAGCACAACACCAATGCTTTTATATGGACACATGTTTCAAATTTCAGACAAAAAGAAGCAGAAAGTATGTGGTAAAGTAGTTTCTTGGTTGATCCCCATAACCTGGTCTACTAGGTTACCATTCTGTGCTTAGCATTGGGTGAGAATGTTACACCAACCATTTTCAATTGAGTTCCTTTAGTATCCCTACTTTACAAATTAGGATGTGAAAGTTTAGGATAACAAAATTGGCAAACTAGAGATAAGATGCTAAGGAACTGTCTAGTTGGTACTAGAAATCCAGACTAAAGACCCTCTGACCTTCAACTTGACATTTAACATAATACTGATTCTACATGTACATTCCAGATAAATTGTGTCTGCAATGGCATTTTCAGCACTTTCTGTGGCCCTTACCCAAACTTATTTTCCCTCATTACATTGTTTTAATATATACTCACATATATTATAAGTAACATGGTCATATGTGCCACTTACCATTATTATTTATTATTCATTGTCCATGTTCCCACCACCACTCTGCCTCCCTCTTTTGCCCCAGCTGATCCCCAGGCTCCTGAACAGTGAGCATGTGGCATCAAGTAAGTAGTGTCCAACACCTACACATGTACAAACAGTGATTTATTAAAATAAGAGTTCTTAAAGTTCTTTCATAATTGTGATGCTTTCCCTTTAGCTGTTTTTGCATTAATTTTAACTATTGCAGTTTTTTTAAAAAAAAACTTGTGAACTTTAGTTTTAATGCTAATAGAACATAGAAGATTGACACACAGAGAGAGAATTAGTGTCAGATAAAATGTGTGAAAAGCAGAGGTTAAATTTTTTTTTTGCCCTAAGTAGGAGTTAATAAGCTGACATTATTTCAAAACATCTCACAAAATGGGCAAGAAAATGAGTAAATGATTGTACTTTGGCCCAGGACACAGTAGGTCATTTAACAGAAAAATGCTTTGTAAAAATTTTATCAGGAAATTGCTTTATCATTTTGAAATTTGAAATGCTATACCTTATCTTCTACATTCCACTTCAGAAATAACTATTTTATTTTGTCATTCAGTGAAGATATTTGGCTTTAGAGCTTTCTTTTAAGTTGCTTGAAAGATTTTTTTTTTAAGCTGTAGCTTCTAGTCCCTTCAAGATAGTGAAACAAAAGGTGTCTGTTCCTATTTCCACAGTATTGGAATTAGCCTCAAGAAAGTTTAATAATTCAGGTATAATATAAATGCAGGAATAATAACTTTTTTCATTTACTGCTGTCTGCCCTGGCCTTGAACTTTTAAGCCAGTCTGACTCAGGCAGGCCACCCCCCCGCCCCGCCCCCCAGTCTTCTGGGAAATAAAAGTTGTTCTGTTGGCATCAGTTGTCCTAGATGCCTCTCTCTGTTCTTGCTCTCAGTCCATCAAATCACCCACCCCCCACCCCCCACTGAATGTCAGTCCTAATAATCCTTTGTCCTTGTCATCCTTTCTGGTTCCATGTTCCAACCTTAGTGTTGAATACCAGTTTAAAGGAATTTGGATTTTGGGTGCTGTACTCTGCAGACTTGGCTGCTGTTCAACCCTGGGTTTTTTGGGGCATTTGGTTCCTCTGTGCACAGTACTTCGTCCCTTTTAGTTTTAGTTTCTAAGATACCAACATTCCATGAGCAGCCAAGCAGGGCCAACTTTGTTCCTCTCCGAGGATATTGGGCAATTATTGTGCTGGTAAGTTTGTTTTTTACTCTAAGTACAAAACTATTTATTTGTCTCTAAAAGACCAGGGATTAGTCTTCCAGATATGAAAAATGTCCAAGCTATAAACAAGCAAGATGCTGTAAGAATGTAAGGTCTGTGATAATGTAAAGGTCTTTACAGGTAGGAAATAGTATTGAAGATAGACAATGTGGCTCATTTTCGAATCCCCTGAATTGCCCAAGGTGGTATGTTATGTGGCCAAGCAAGGATATGTATTTGCTGCTCTGAATTCGTCAGAGCAGGTACTCAATTTTTCCAAGAGATGGCAGAGGCTTTCAGACTGTATTTAAATAGTTTGACTATGGTCCTTGAGTTTTCTTTGCTAAGGTTCAGGCATAGTGAACAAACAAAAGCTAAGTTAATTCTCCTTTTTTACGTTCTAGTCAGAAAGGACAAGTGGTTCAAAAGAACCGATGCTGAGACTGTCAAGGGCTCTGCCACTTCACCATCCAACACACAGAGGTGGTCTTTTCTTGGGTACTACTTTCAGTTCATCAAGGCTTGAGACAAATTTTACAGAATCTTACATATCTGTGAAGGACAAAAATAACCAAAACATGAATTAGCAAAAGGAAGGAGCAGGCAACATTTCATCTGTTACTGTCATCCAAGAATAGCTACTGAGCCCAAGGAGCTTTGCAGGACCTGCCATGAACCTATGTTTAAGGGGAGAGATGCCACCCACTCTACCTCACTCTTCTTTAAGGACACATGTGAGAGCAACTTTGACCAGTGTGAGGGACCTATCATCCATTTTGGTGCCAGGCAGGCAGTGCTTGGGTGCTGGATGTCTGTAAGTGTTCTCTGGGAAAGCCAGCTACCTAGTTCTGGAAGGGCTGAAGTGTAGTTTCTCCTACAGGGAGGGGAAAGCCAGTCTCATAGGAAACTAAGCTACTTCTGACAAAGTTCAAAGTCTCAATTGATGTCTCAATTGAAAGAGTCTCAGGGTTATTTTCTGACAATCCTGAGGGTTTCACCAGACCACCTGAATGGGGAAATGTTAGTAATCATAAATATTTTAGATATGCTTAAGCTGATCAGCAAAATATACTGACTTATAAAATGACTATGTAACAGAGTTTGGTTTAGTTTTAGTTATGTACATTCTATTGTTCTTTTTACCAAGATAAGAAACCAGAACATGGAAATCCTTGTGTAAGTTTTGTTCAAGTTACACTTTGAAATAAAAGTGGACATAAATGGGAATATAGATATTGTGACATAAATATAACATGTCATTATTGCAGTGGTGGATGAAGTAGGTCTTTGGGTCACAAATTTTAAAGTACATAAAAGTTGTCTACAGCACATAATTTTGTATGTATATTTATTTTTTTTTTACCAAGCCATGGCATACTTCAATCAATCAATTGATCAATCAATCATCATGTGCAAAGAATATTGCTCAGAAATTTTGATTGCAATAATAGCACCATAACTTCAACTAGCTTGGCTCAAAGGGAGAATTTTTTGTAACAGGAAGCTGAATACCACCCAGACAATTTTTGTTTTTTATTTCTTCTGTACTCTCTGAGTTTTGTGTTCATTTCTTCAGCCACTTCTACATATGAAATCGTACCTGGCCACAGATGCAGAACTTACAGTATTACAGATTTCTCACCATGGGGACATATCTTTTTTATTTTTTTCTGTTATACTTTTTTAAATTTCAGGAAAGGAATTTAGTTGTTCCTCTGAGGGTTTTGTGCTCAGGCAACTAGAGCAGCAAGGAAGTACAATGGAGGTGGCAGCCCTGGAGGAAATACATAGTTGGACTTCGGGGAGAGGCAGAGGCTCAGACAAAGTGGGTGCTCTCAGAGTGAGAAAAGAGAGGTGACTGGCAAAGAAAACCTGAACCATACATTTTGTTAGGTATTTACTGAGCACTTACTTCATTTTCAATCTAGCCTCAACAGTCATATAATTTTGTGTATGAAGTCCATAAACTAAAGATGAATCTGTACAGAGTAGAAAACCCCAGAAGATGGGCATTTCCAAAGCATGCCTGCCTTCCATCGAGAAGGCTTTCTGTTCTTGTTTTAAAGCTATACCACTTTAGGAGTTAAACTTTTTCTGCATGGTTTTGCTTTTCGAATTTTGCCATTCTACTGGATGGTCGGTACTTTAATTGTATTCCTTGAAATTCATTTAAATGCCCATCAGCTCAATTAAAGCATCTTCTTTTTCAATATTTCAAAACAAACTCCAATCACACTTTTACATGAAGCCAGTTTTCTTAGCTGTCTCTGAAGCTAGGCAATATCTTTCCACCAAAGAACTGAATTGCAGACGAATCTATGGCACAATTTTCTGGAACATTGGTATTTACAAAAACATTCCTATATCAGTGTGCTGTTGAATTTTTTTTCTAACTGTAAATATGCACTGTAAATTGGTGAAATCAAGCAGCCATCCCATGTTCACTGCTGTAATATTGAATTATTTTAATGGTATGAGGAATAGGTGGTGAGTAAATTCTGAGTGAGGGAAACATTATTGTAGACTCCTAAAATCAACAGCAAAGTTTTCAAAAGTTCTGCACAAAGCAATGTTTACACATTACTAAAGATGCAAGTATTTTGGAGACTGAATAGACACTAGTATCAAGACCATGAATAGAGCCTTGGTATAGTAATGGCACAAATATAGATTTTCCTACAAACTTTAACCACCATGCCTAAATGCTGAATGACTCAAATCTCTCAAGATGCAGTGATAGGCTTGACATCAGCAATGTGAAAGCTGAGTCTACACACACTTAGAAGTGAAGCAAAAGTGGAAAATGGATTCAATTCAGTCTAACAGCCATAGCCCATTGCTTTCAAAACACCTGACTTTTTCAGTGAAATCTCTCCCCCCCGCCCCCGTCTCTCTCTCTCTCTCTCTCTCTCTCTCTCTGGGATATGTGCTATAATTAGTCTAATCTATTTGATATATTTCACCCAGGCATTTTGTTAACGCTTTGTGTAATGTTCTGTTCTACTGTTCAGTTTGTGGCATGTGGCACTTAGGAGTGGCAGATGCCACATTCACTGCTCTGCAGTCCCTGCTGTCAGGAGCTGGCTGTGACTGTGCAGTCCAGGTTTCCTTTATCAGCATTATGACAAGCAGCTGGGCATTTGCCTATCAGCCCATCTGCCAGCTCCCAGCAAAATTACACAAGTATTTCCTAGATTGATGCTGGGGCCATGACTGAGATAATGAGCTCAGGTGATGAAGTACTCTTTCCACACAGATACCTTAGTTTTATGAAAGCATTGTGGTACTAATATATTTTTGGGGCCTTATGCAGATATAATTCTCCTAGAAAATTTTAAGTTTTTTAAAGAAACCTTTATTTTAAAGTGTTTTTAAAAAACTGGAAACTTCTCAATGAAAGTGGTAATATCCAAGTTGGAAGGGAAGATTAGTGGTCATTGGTTAGATGTATTAAGCACTTCTAGAACATTCCAGACAAGTGTTATATAGTCTTCATCTGAAACCTTCCAATGATAGAGACATATCCATTCCTTTCTGTTAGAGGCATATTTTGAGAGGTAAGTAATTAGGATGGAAATAATCATTTCAAAAGTATTCTAGGAATAAAAGGGCTAAAAGAAGCTTATCCCATTCCCATTTCACCCTCTGTGATTCAGTGAAGGCTTATCTTTCTTCTATATAGGTATTCTGAGGAAGAAGTGGTTTAGAATGTTTAGGGGTCTTCTGGAAGGAAACAGACATAAGATATCTGAGAGTTTTTCTTGAGATTCAAAATCAATTTTTTGTTTTTTAAATTTTATAAAATGAGTATTCAAATGGCTCTGATCAATACCTAGGGTAGATCATGGAAATAATCCTTCTGAAAAAGTTTCATAATGGTAATATCTGGCTTCTGCTGTGGGTAGGGAGGTGGGAGCCAGATGGGGTTATCCTGGGTCTGGGAGGTGTGTATTCTAGAACTTATTTCTAATGAGCACAGAATCAAGAGAAAAGTCTTTCTCAATGTGAGTAGAAAGGGGTTGAGTACATTATGAAAGACATCTGGCGATGGGGGTGCAGGATAAGACTTGGGAGTGGGAAATGCTGCTGGGACCAAGACCAAACATATCTAAATTCTGGCTACACTGACATGAATCCCTTCTTATGTATTTTAAGTCCACAAAGCTCTATGTGTCTAATGGCAATATTTCAGGAATCTGATAGAAGTTATACACAGGTTTCTCCTGATTTTTCTAAACTTTCTCCACTCTTCCTTCAAGGTAATACTTTGTACTAGGTAGTCTTCACCTCTTATTAAACCTTTGCAGACAGGGCATCCCTAATCCGGAACTATGAAATATAAAGTCCTCCAAATCTGAAACTTCATGAATGCCAACATGGTGCCAAATGAGGGAAATTCCACAGTGTGAAACCTTGCTTTGTCCACAAACATTTATTTTATTACCTTCAGTCTATGCGTATAAGGTATAGATAAAACATAAAGGAATTTTATGTTTAGATTTGTGTCCCATCCCCAAGACATCTCACTGTATAAAGGGAAATGTTCCAAAATCTTTAAAACAATCTTATACCTGAAACACTCCTGGCCCTGAGGACTCTGGGTAAGGGATAAAGCTCTACATGTACTCAAATATCCTTACTTCAGTGCTTAAATTCCTGACTTAAATATTCTTCTAGGATCCAAATCACAACATATAAATGGCATCTTCTGATAATTTTTGAACATGTGGAATGTCACTAGAGAACAAGTTCTTTTATTCCTGTGCTAGCTTAAATGATGAAGCAGATGCTACTACTACTGCCTTACCCATGTGCCTTGGCACTCACAATCCAGTCACTCACACAGATTCCTTCTGCAGACACCTGTAATGTTCACGAGAGGCCCTTCTTCTGTCCAGGTGTGATCAGGCCAGAAATGCTGAAATGGACCTGTCTTTGGGGCACTACTCAGCCTATGAAGATGGGAGCTAAAGAATAAATACTCCAGAGTCCCCACACTCAGGGTAAGAATCCAGATCAGGTTCTACATTCTCTTCACAGGTCTACAGCAGGACCTAGCCAAAGGTATATACATAGTAACTTGCTGGATATTGCACCCTTGATTGGCCTCATTCTCTTCCCCATCTTACTCTCCTACCATTTTTTGTTTCAAATTAAACTACATTCATTGAAATCCCAGGTTTGTAGCCTACTTCTGGGGAAATCCCAAAATAACGTATCTAGTTTATTTCTGAAATATGGGTATCTCTCAGAACCACCCTTTCCTCTTCTAAATCCGGAAGGAATTACATCTATTACTTTCTGTATGTGTATGTTCATAGTTGTGTTCAGATTCTGGCTAAAACATACACACAATATATCTGAAGATGGATAGTTACACTCCATTCCTCCAAAAGTTTGATGTTAATTGCTACTTAAGAGGTTTAGAACTGAAAACTCCAAGGATAAATGGTATTACTTCTTGGTTCCAAGGTGTGTAATGGTATTACTTTATGAAGGTTTAATATGAATATCAGTTTCCTTTAGATGTGGATAACCGAATCTATACTCATTTACCAAATATTTTTTGAGTACTTGGCAATGTGCTAGGTGGGATGGGAAGGGCACCAATAACTTCTTAGGGAGATTTATGCAGGAGGGAATGTGATATGTCTGTGGAACAGAAAATATGTCATTATTGCCAGAGAGTGGAATCTCAGTCCTGATTGCAAAAGGATAAAGTGTGGTATGCTAGAAAAGCATGGATGTGTTTGGTTGATAAAGAAGAATGTTGTAAGGCCTCTGGTTGGATATCTATAATCAAAGAGGAAAGATTACAGGATAACTAGGAAAAATTTATCACAGCAAGACATGGAGGAGGGTGAAAATATGAATGCAGAGGCAGTGATACTATGCTAAAAAGGTTGTGATAAGGAAAGATAATAATTGAGAAAGTAGAATAAATAAGTCATGTAAGATGGTTTAGGAACTAAAGCAGCTCACTGGTCTAAGCAGATGGTACTTGTCTGACTTAGGTAATTCTGGTTCCTCTATCAGTCAAACTGTACTTGGTTCCATGAGACAAAATCCCAAATAGGTGGGTTATTTTACTCAAATAATAAAGAGACTGGTGCTTGCAGATCAAGTCCAGTGTAGATATTTGAAAACCAGGCTTCCAACTTCCTTTTTCATCATCCATAAAGGATAACTCACGGTTAAAAGGGGGCTGCCACAATTCCATTCATCTTGTTTGCATTGAAAGTGAGAATAATGAAGAAAAGTGATGGATAAAATGTACATACAAGATTAGTATGATCAATATTTTATTCAGACACAATAGTTTGCAATTTGTTTGGATCTCTCACCTTGTTGTCTTTTATTTCCATATCATTGACCATAACTGTGACACATAGCTATTGTTGCTTCAAAGAAACCTCAGGAATTGAGCTTTTAGCTGAGCATACTGCTACCCCCATATAAATTTAAGTTCCATTAGTAAGAGTGACAAACAGCTATTGGAAATCAAATAGCAATGCCTGTCAAAGGAATTTTATTAAATCAGACTGAAGATTATATTGAAGAGTGCTGGTACAAATGCTTTTTCTAAAATGTTTATTTATGAACAAAAAGTGAAAATAAATAGACTGGAAAGAAATATTGGGGATTTGTACAAATTCAACTATTTCTGGTGTTTTAGAAACAAACTTTTGGCTTGAGTGGTTTACATTTGACATAGAGGGGATTTTATGATTCATGTTAACCATTCTGCTCTTTCCCCAAAGCATGAGAATTCTACTTCATTTTCTATATAGATTTTAGAATTAGAGTAAACTAATATTTTAAATTCAAAATTACATGTGACAAATGATATAATTAGGGTAATATTCAAAATACTCAATAACTCATAAGACCTGGGCATTGTCCAGTCAAAACTGTTTCAGGATGCCAACTAGAAGCAATTGCCTTGGCTAAATATCACTTCTAGGTTTAATAGAGCCACTCTCAGAAGTTATACTTTTATTGATCTTTTGTGAACCCCATAGTCAGTGTTTAGGAATAATGCCCTAGGTCATTCTTCAGTTTAGCCTAGTTTGAGAATCCTACTTATCAAATGATGGACTTTGGAATTCCTTATCTGAACTCTTCCCTGACTTCTGCTTTGTTAACTAGTAGACACATCAGTCAAATGTGTTTCAGCCAAGAGTTTGTGTAGGAGCTACAAAGAAATTCTTCCAATGGATGCATTTGTTTTTATCCTGATGTTTTAAATATTGAAATGCCATAGTGATAAAAAATGTATTTCTTAAAGTATTTCTCTTCATATGAATTCTAGCAGTATGGAGTATTCTATAGGAATGATGTCAAAAAGTATCCAAATCAAATATTTTTGAAAAAATACATATCATTATTCATATGAAATCAATGTTATATTCTTATTCAAACAACAGATATTAACAAAGTGACTATTACTAATTTTTGAAACAGTTTAAATAAAACTCCATAGAATTATGCTGAGCAGAAAAATCAAATCCCAGAAGATTCCAGAGTATAGGATTTCATTTATAGTACATTCCTGATATGTCAAGATTTTGAAGAGGAGGCTAGGTCAACGACTAGGGAGAGTGGGAGGAAGGAGGTAAATATGATTTTGAAAAGGTCAACATGAGGCATATTTGTTGTGTGGACAAGTCAGTGTCAAGACTGTGTCCATAGATATGTGAGCCTGCACAGGTGGAAAATTTGTGAAGAATTTACATAACAAACACACACACACACATGCACATGTGCAGGCAGGACTAAAAACAAAACTCTGAAAATATGATAAAATTATTGAGTTTTAACAAATGTAAGCATTCTGGTTGTGATATTGTTCCATAATTTTGCAAACTGTTACCACTGGGGGAGACTTGCCAAGGAATCTCCCTGTATTAGTTCATATGACTGAGTACCAATGGACATTTAGTTATTTACTTATTTATTAGAGCTTTTTAGTTACACATTATAGTTGGGTTCATTCTGACAATCTCATATATTTGTGGAAATCAATTTCAGCTCATGATTCCCCATTTTTCTTCCCCTTCTTCCTTCCTGCCTTCACTCCCCTCTCCCATTTTCCTTTATTTATTCTACCAGACATCATTTTGACTACCTATTAATTAATTTATATTTGATTGCTTCCTTATGTTGTTCTATCCTTCCCTCCTCATTTCTTTTATTTTACTCTAGTTTTCTCATATGAGAGAAAACATTTGACCTTTGAGTTTCTGAGTTTGGCTAATTTCACTAAGCATGATATTCTACATTTCCATCCATTTGTCAGAAAATGCCATAATTTCATTCCTTTTTATGCCCGAGTAGAACTCCATTATATATATATATATATATACACACACACACACACACACACACACAAACACACACACTCTACAATCTCTTAATCCATTCATCCACTGATGGGCATCTGTGTTGATTCCATGATTTAGCTATTGTGAATTATGTTGCTATAAACATTGATGTGGCTGTATTGCTGTAGTATGGCAATTTTAGATCTTTTGGGAAAATACCAAGGAGTGGGATAGCTGGATCATATTGTGGTTCTATCCCTAGGTTTTTGAGGAATCTCCATATTGCTTTCCAGAGAGATTGTACTACTCTGAGGCACCATCAACAATGTACAAGTAAGTGTACCTTTTCCCCCACATCCTCAACAGCACTTATTGTCTGTATTCTCTCTCTCTTTTTATTTATTTATTTGTTTGTGTTTTGATACCAGGGATTGAACTAGGGAGATTTAACTAGTGAGCCACATCCCCAGCCCTTTTAATATTTTTTAGTTAGAGACAGAGTCTTGCTAAGTTGACTAAGGTCTCATGAAATTCCTGAAGCTGTAATCCTTCTTCCTCAGCCTCCCACATTGCTGGGATT
This sequence comes from Marmota monax, assembly GCF_021218885.2. Taxonomy (NCBI): domain Eukaryota; kingdom Metazoa; phylum Chordata; class Mammalia; order Rodentia; family Sciuridae; genus Marmota; species Marmota monax. Next base: position 10,451,843 of record NW_026694617.1, read on the forward strand.
ATAGGCTTGGGCCACCACACCTGGGTATTGTTTGTATTCTTGATGATTGCCATTCTGACTGAAATGAGATGAAATCATACTGTGGTTTTGATTTGCATTTTCCTGATTGCTAGAGATGTTGAATAGTTTTCATAAATTTATTGGTCATTTGTGTTTTTTCTTTTGGAAAGTTTCTGTTTAGTTTTTATCCCCATTTATTGATTAGGCTATTTATTTTTTAGTGTTAAGTTTTTTGAGTTCTTTGTATATTCTGTGTATTAATTGTTGTTATGGTTTGGACATGAGCTGTTCCCCAAAACATGTGTGAGACAATACAAGAAGGTTCAGAGGAGAAATGATTGGATCGCAAGAGTCTTAATCCAATCAATGAATCAATCTCCTACCCCTGATGGGATTAAATTGGTGGTAGCTGGAGGCAGGGGTGGTGTGACTGGATGAAATGGCTAATTGGGGGTATGGCTATGGGGTATATATTTTGTGTCTGAAGAGTGGAGTCTCTCTCCGCTTCTTAATTACCATGATGTGAGCTACTTCCTTCTGACACATCTCTGCCATGATATTTAGCCTCATCTAAAGCCCCAATGAATGGAGCCAGCCTTCTAAAAACTAAGACCTCTGAAATGAGCCCTAAAATATACTTTTCTGTCGCGACCCCTTGCCCGCAAGGAAGACGCAACTCGAGAATCTTCTTTCAACAGTTTATTCAGGCCCTTGATATTTCTTCTTCTCTTTCTCGGATGCCCCTCCCAGCCTTAATAAAGCATCCCAAGCCCCAATGCAAAGCTGCCGTGTGGAACTTTCTCACAGGGTGGTGAAAAATCATGTGCCAACTTTCCCAGATAAGAAGTTGTTTGTCACAGACCACAGCGGAGCCAGCGCCATCTTGTAATGGCGACCATAATCTGCAGAAACGGCAGAAGCGGCTCACCACACTTTTCCTCTTCTATAATTGTGCTGTTTAGGTACTTTGGTCATAGCAGTGAAAAAGCTGACTAAAATAATCCCCTATCAGAGGAGTAGCTAGGCAAGATTTTCTCCCATTCTATAGTCTCTCCCTTCACCTTCTTAATCATTCTTTTGAGAAGCTCTTTAATTTGATGGCATTCCCACTTATTGATTCTTGGTTCTATTTTTTATGCTTTGGGGTCTTGTTAAGGAATTTGGTGACAAGATATGATAATGGACCCTATGTTTTCTTCTAGGTGTTGTAAAGTTTCTGGTCTAATTCCTAAATCTTTGATCCATTTCAATTTGAGTTTTGTTCAGGATGAGAGAGAGGGTCTAATTTCATATGTCTACATATACATATAGTTATCCAGTTTTCCAAACACTATTTGCTAAAAAGGCTGTCTTTTCTCCAAGATACACTTGTGATGCTATTGTCAAATATCAGATGACTATAGGTATGTGGGTTTGAATCTGTATTTTCTGTTCTGTTCCATTTGTCTTCATGTCTGTTGATGCTAACACCATACTGTTTTTATTACTACGGCTCTGTAGTACAATTTCAGATTAGGTATTGTGATGCCTCCTGCTTCACTTTTCTTGTTAGAATTGCTTTGGTTATTTGGGGTCTCTTATTCTTCCAAATGAATTTAAGAATTTTTTTCTAATTCTATGAAGAATGTCATTGGCATTTTGATGGGGATTGCATTGAATCTGTATATTGCTCTTGGTAGTTTGGGTATTTTTGACAATATTGATTCTGCTCATCTAAGAATATCTTTCCATCTTCTAAGGTCTTTTTCTATTTCTTTCTTCAGTGTTCTATAATTTTCATTGTAGAGTTCTTTCACCTCCTTGATTAGGTTAATTCCCCAAGATTTAATTTTTTGAGGTTATTGTGAATGGGATGGTTTTCCCGATTTCTTCCTCAGTTAGATCAAAGTATGTGTTCTTGACACAAACACACACACAAAAAAATTGTTACAAAATCCAGGGAGAATATGTTGTGAAGAAAGAACACAAAAGGCAAAATAGAGGAAGGAATTTAAAAGGAATTTTGAGGGATGATGAACAAAAAATTGATTAAAAGGAAGGGGAACAGCAGATCCAAAGTGGGAAAGAACATCAGGTACAATACTGGTAGAAGAAGTTGTTGAAACTTTGAGTATGAGAATGTCATCATGAAATTGGGTGTTTAAGAATGCTAAACTTTTGAAGTTGTATCTCTGCAAAACAAGTATTCTGATTTATGCACTATGGATTGTGGTAGAGTCAGAGACCACCTCAGAAGCTCCTGCATTCACAGATTTGATTCAAAAACAGGCTTTGTGTGTGTGTGTGTGTGTGTGTGTGTGGAGGAGCCAGCATGAATATAAAGAAATTGATATTTATTAGAACGACAAAGAAATTAGCAAGACTTGGTATGCAGCTTAATTGAATATAAGATCTAGGCTTTGAATTCAAATAGAACCATAATTCTAAAACAATGATAACAAAAAAAAATTTCAAATGAGAATTTAAATATGTAGAATGTGGTGGACTCACTGTACCTATATTTAGTGTAATGTGTAGAAATTTCTCAGGTTTCAAGCTGGGATCCCAAAATGTAACTTGATTTTTTATTACTTAAATTAATTTCTAATTCAAAGTGATGATTAGATTAATTCTTGCTCCACTAATGGTAGAATTTATCAGGCATCAACTCAAGATTTTTCCAGTCATTGCTAACCCCCTCTTCCTTGCTTTTCTGAATTATTCCTACATTTCTGTCAATGGGGAGGTATAGCTGGGGACAACTGGTTTATGGTTATCAACCTTCCACCTAGTATCTATTGCTGCAGACTTGCTCTTTCTGGTATTCCTTCCAAAGGAGTACAGGACACTTTTTGGGTATGGGACACTTTTCAATGTCCTTTCCTCATCTTGTATGGATCTTGCTGGGCTGCCCTGGGCTTCACAAAGCAAAAGAAATGAAGCCATTATTGAATGAGCAAAAATCAGTTCTTTTTTAATATTTATTTTTTGGATGTAGATGGACACAACACAATGCCTTTATTTTTATGTGGTGCTGAGGATTGAACCCGGGTCCCGCCCGCTCTACCGCTGAGCCACAATCCCAGCCCAAGTTAGTTCTTTTAACCATGAAGAAATATTATTTTCATATTCACTTTCAGATGATAAGAAACTTCTCTAGTTAATAAGTGTTTCCAGGCCAATGTAATTATCATGATTTTAATTTCCACTCAAAGTCAAGACTTTTCATCTTTTTAAACTTCTAACTATGCTTCTTTGTGTCTCTCCCCAGTTACCATACCATGCTTCACCCCACTGTGGTCAAAGCAAGTGAAAGATCTCTTTGGTATGGGACTATTATTTTCTGTCACAACACTGAGGATGGGAATAGACTGCCATGGCTTCCCTGAAGCTCCCACCCACAGCTCACCTTTAAGAGCCTCTTCTTAACATTGTCTCTAGGGGGTAGTCCATCTTTATTTTATTTTATTTCTTTTGTCTTCGTCAGTCCTAGGTACTCAATGTTATTGAGCTTCTCTCTCTAGCCCTTTCATAGGGATTTGGGAGAAGACCCTAATACCAACTCTCCAAAACCAGCTTCCTCTTAATTTTAGCTAGTTTGTGTAACAAAGTCTTAGTACAATTCTGTTTTGTTTTGCCACCAGGACAAAGAGCCAATTTTAGTTTTGCCCCTTTATATTTCTCAGGTGATGATCATGGCCTCCAAACATAGAATCCATCTTGAGAAATATCTAAAGTCTCTCTTTACCTACTGGAAATTGAAGTATAAACATCTTCCTCTCTCCCTACTTAAGGAGCAGAGAGTCATAGCTCACAAATTATTTTTCTCAATATTCAAATCCTTTAGAGCTTTTATACATTTTTAATATGGGAGAAGGATTAAGAGTTATTTCACATCTTCTATAACTCCTTCTTGCAATTCCTTCATCATGGATTTTCACTTCACTTTGAAATATGATATCTATCAATTTAGCATCTCTGTTGACTCTGAAATCTTTTTTCAACATCCTATTGCATATGGCACAAGTTCTTTCTGCTCTGGTTTCCTCAAAATTTTTGAAGCTTTTTTTTTTTTTTCACTTTTCTAGTATGGATGGCAATCTAAAACACCCATAAGATTATTGACAACTCTGAGAAATGAAAAATGGGGAAAAAAGAAGTAACATGGAGTCTGTAGCAGATTAAGCTAAAAGTGGTATGAACTTCAGACAGGGATCTCTAACATTAGATGCCCTCAGCATGCCATATATTGATCAGACATTAGGAAACAATAAAGGGGAAAACAGAACTCCTATTGATTTTTTAGGACATTTTTAAAGCATGAGCTCTTCTCCATTTTATCTCTGAAACATTTCCCCTCTGTTATGTGTATAGAAAGTGTGAACAGAAAAATATTCTTATAAATAGCTTCTCTTTTTAATAAAAATCAATGCAATAATGCCAGCAACTGCTCACATAGATTACTATACCATCTTAAAGCACAATATGCAAAACTATATTACTTTTCCTATTTTGTTTTAATTTTAATCCATCATGTCAGAATTATAATGTTTAAAGAAAGAGGAGACTGTAAAGGTCACTTAATGCAGCATCTTACACAGCATGTTGATAAACTTCTAGCTTGACCCTCAGCTGCTGCTTGGACATTGTTACTGCAGAGGAAGTCATTATATATTTGCACACCAAGACATCTAATGGATTAGACAATTCAGTCATTGGATGAATGATTAGACTGTGATGTTTGGGGTACTCTGCACCTTAGGTATCTACTTTCATATCTTTGAATTTTCTATTAGTATTTTGCTAATTGAAATGTTGTATCTGTTGGCCTCATTTTGTATATTACCATTTATGGTATTCTACTTTGATGCAAACTCCCAAAGGAAATTTGACTATAACTTTCCCATTCATATAGATCTGAAGCTATGTGACATTCAGTAGCAAATTCCCTCTCTGATCTTTCCTGGAGAAGCTTGCTGTACTAAGGAAACAGCAATACATAGATAACTCACTTGCTAAACTTTGCACTCATTCCCATTTCCTAGTTTTAGAACTTTTGTGGTGAAAATTTTAAAATTTGTAGTAAGGGAATCTATTCTTTTTTCTGTTTCAGATATTTCTTAAGGCAAGAAAGACATATTTTAAAAATCTGAATAGAAGCCAAACTCCAAGACAACTCCTCTTTCACATGGAAAAGACCCCCCAAAAAGGGACCAGTCTAGTGAGGAGATCAGAGGAGAACTGAAAGGATGTTCCCCTGGTTATTTGCCCTTAATCAAGTTCCAACGAATGAGATCAACATTTTCTCAACAGGGTTCTGTAGAACACAGTTATCTCTCAGGATATTTCTCTAGATGTTAATACATATTTTATGAAAAAACAATTCTACAACCAGTTATTTTGAAAATATGTATATATTACATTCTTTTGTGGTGATAAATGTACTTAACATTGAGAATACCCAAAGCAACAATTCTGTATAATTAATCCATGGCTTGACTCTAGAACTTCCCTTTCCTTAAGGTATGGTGGCACATGCTTATAATCCCAGGGACAGGGGAGGCTGAGGCAGGAAAATCACAAATTCAAGGCCAGCCTCAGCAGCTTAGCAAGGTGCTAAGCAACTCAGTGAGACTTTGTCTCAATATAAAATATAAAAAAGGCTGGGGATGTGGCTCAGTTGTTAATCACCCCTGGGTTCAGTACAAAAATAAAACAAAAACAACAACAAAAAATATGTTCCATAGAATACCATATAGGTACCTGGGCCTGTGTTTTAGGTATATATAGATATGTATACACATATATATGAATCTACACACACACACACACATATATATATATATATATATATATATATATATATATATATATATACATACATATGTATATATACACACATATATATGTGTACATGTATATATGTATTACATATATATATGTGTCTGTGTATGACTAAATTAAACAGAAAAAAATATATCAGGAATAACACAGCCTGAAAAGAATGTGTTATTTATAATAATATTCTACTTGTATAGTAAAATAACATTCACTTTTCCAAAGCTGCTATTGAATTTTGCTAAGTTTACTCTCTAATAAAACTCCTATGTCTCCTTTTACCAACAAATTTTACAGTGTGGTTCTTGTTAAATATTTGTAAAGATATAAGCAGAAAAGGTGATAACATTTCTTTTAGATTTCATTCAATTAGTGCAATTGATTCTTTGTCTCAGACATTAAACCAAAGATGAAAAATACATTTGTAATATGGTAATTTAATTATATTATGAAAACTTTTCCATTTTATTTTTGTAGCCACATAATATTTATTCTTAAAAGTGTCATAAAACATTTAAATGTGTCACACTTTTCTCATTAAAAAGAAAATTGTGTCAGAAAATATTACCATAGTTAAGAATTTTATTCTTGGCAATTACTCTTACAGAAGATAAAAGTCAGACTCCCATACATAATTTGAGAGAACAGCAGAAATAGAAATTATATTACCAGTTTATTGATAAACTCGCTCTTTAATTTTCAGAATGTTACCAGACAGAAAATTCTAATTAACCCTAAATGCTATCTAAAAACCACACGCTCCTAAACTGACATTTCTCATTTGAAAAGTGACATGGAATATACCATATAAAACCAGAAGGTAAAAAGACACTTGAATGAGCTTTAAAAAACAAAAGAAAATTAAACAATGATTCACAATAATTAATTTGTATTTCTGACCGCATTAAAGTAATAGTTCAAAAGGATGAGGTGGCAGAAAGTCCTTATGTATAAATCCACTGGATATTGTACATACATGTACATTCTTTGGGTCTGGGGAAATAGCAGAAAATTATTGCCATATCGAGGACAGTTTTAAAACTCAGTCATCTGAATTTTTATATCTTTGATTCTCTTTAGAGAGAAAATTATATTCTATCACTAATTACCAAAAATGTCAAAATCCCTCCAAATTTTCAAATTATTCTTAACGATAAAAGAAACATTTTGCTATTTCACAAATACTAGTTTTCAACTTTCTTGAACAATCATTGAGCTTATAAACACATTTTATGTAGATAAAATGAAGTTTTAAGAGGAAGTAATTTTTGCAGGTTCTATTTTAACATTTTCTAGCTTAGCTGTCTGTATTTTTAAAAATACAAACATTTTATGGTATAAAAAATCAAGTTATTTTGTACCCACAACTTTTCAAAAGTATGCCTTTTGGTATCAACAGAGTTCAGTTTTTAAGATAAGCTTCTTTAGCTAAGTCATTATGCTCAGAACCTCCAGTATGAAAATGCATCCCATTAACACTAATTGGGAATCTATTGATATTGTGATACAAAATAAAAATATGGAATTATAGGCCAATGAATTTAATGTACACTTGGCCAAAACATATAAGGTATATCTATTTTTTTTTCTGCAACAACCAAAGTATTATTATCAACAACATATATCTTATATTTTTCCATCTGTGTAGGTAAAGTATATTTTAAATGTGTTCTTTACTTGGAACTCTCAAGTACAGTTGTGAACAAAATTACTTTGTGGGAGAACAGAGAAAAGATTTAGAGGCAAAGTTGAAAATGAAGAAAATGGGGAAAGTGACTAGAATGGAGGAAATTCTATTTTAGGACAGATGCATCTGATTCAGAAAGCACTGCAGTAAACAGAAAGGGGATTGTTGTTAGCACTTATTTTCCAGAAGTTTAGCTATAAATACAGCAACCAGTATGCAGAGATAGTATACAAGTTACACATTAGTCCATTCATTCACATTTAAACACACAGGAAGTGAGAGGGAAATTGCTTCAACATGATAAACATCTTTAAATATTAGAAAAAAAAAGCATTTGACTGATTGAAAAGATTCCTACTCAGTTTCTGTCTGACAAATATCTGAAACATCACATTGGGAAAATTGAGTATGTGGAAAGAAAACAAAATGGTATGTATATTTTGTTGATAGAGGGGAATGTGAAGTAATAAAAGGTCTAAGCAAAAGGGAATCATATATAACTTTTATTCCTTCCTCTAGAGTAATAGAAATGAAGAAAGAGAAAACAACTTTCAGGTTATTCTGGAATAATAAAGCAAATGTTAAAAAAATAATCCCAAGTTGTTCATACTACTGTTTAGAAAAACAAATTATTTATTGCAACACCCTATCCAGAAATGGTATCCTCAGGAACATGCCATTCTCCAAAAACATTTCTCCAGGCTTATCAAAATTCTCCAAGCATCCTTCAGCTTGTTAGAATCACCTGGGGGACATTTTAGAACCTATCTGGCCACCTCCAGAGATTCTGATTAGTTTGGCCTGGCTTGAGGCTCAAGAGTCTTATAAAACTCCCCAGCTGACTGACTGAACCGTACCCTCTGGGTAGAGAACTACTAAGATGAATGATGTCGAAAAAGCTATAGTGTGTGGGCAGGAGAGAGAGAGAGAGAGAGAGAGAGAGAGAGAGAGAGAGAGAGAGAGAGAGAGAGAGAGAGAAGCAGAATCAATTCTCTTACCTATGGAGTAAATTTGGGGGAGATCATTTAGAGTACAGTGAACAGATGTTAGGGGGCAATGAGAAAAGAAATTCCTTTCTTCAAGAACTGCCAGCCTCTGTCTCCCTCAGATCTCTGTTGTACCTTTATCCCCTCTGTGCTTGGTAGTTAGCATCTGCAAAGAGCAGTGGTTACGATGGAGGTGACAGGAATTGAACTCAGGGTCACTTCACCTCTGAGCCACATCCCCAGCCCTTTTTAATATTTTATTTAGAGACAGGGTCTTGCTAAGTTGCTTATGGCTTCATTAAGTTGCTGAGGCTAAGTCAAACTTGCAATCCTCCTACTTCAGCCTCGCGAGCTGTTGGAATTATAGGTGTATGCCATCACACCCAGCTACATGTGCCCATTTTTAAGTACCATCACTTCTATCATTATGCTTTTGTGAATATTTTAAGGACTTAAAGTGATCACAATTTGGCCTTGGGAAATTAATGGTTTTTGCTGGCTTTGAGAGTCAAAGCTGTATCTTGGGTGAGTGGTTTAGTTGCAAACATTTGGGTTACTGTCACCATTAATCAGCTGAATAACTAACATAAGGGTATGTTAGACTAGACAGAGACTGCTAAAGTAGACTTTTGGTCCCATACCAGAATTAGAGAACCAAACATTTCAAGACAGATGCTTAGGAACTTGTTTTAAAAAATTCCTCAAGAGTTATAACTTGAAATGATAAAGTCCTTTATAACATCAAACATTTTTAAATTATAAAAATTAGAGGTATGTTTTCAAATAAGAATCAGAAATGTTTGCTTATAAGCAAGACAAATAAAAAATGAAAAAAAAACATAAAGAACAAATATTCAATGGAAAATGAGCCAAAGATATGAATGAACAATTTATGTTAAAAGACAAACAAGTTAAATGGATCTTAAACATGTGTAGATATGTTAAACTTCATTCACAATGAGATCCGTTCAAATTTAAACTTCAATGAAATGCCATTTATCAAAATGGCAAAAATTCTTATCTGATAACTACTGTGTTAACTGTTAGAAATTGCAATGTCTCAAATTGGCACATTTTTTTATGGAGAAAAACATGGGACTATCAATTATCTTTATTATGTCTTCAATTCCTTTTTGCCTTTTCCTTTTCACTATAATTCTGTAATTTTGGCACTTTTATACTTATACTCTGTATCTCCTAGGTCTTTATTTTTAAAAAACTATTTTGTGATGAATTTGGGCAGTTTAAAAGTTGTTATTCAGCTGAGTATACTATTGTGATATCTCTCCTTTGACCCAAGCACATTGTCACAGGTTTTACATTTTTAGATTCATGTTTTCCTCTTTTTTCTGCTTTGCTTCGGATGGCTTCATCCATGATTGTTTTGAGTGAAAAGAAGTAGCAGCTTGGACTGGTATAATGCCTAGGTAAGATCCCAAGTGTTCTTGAACACACAAAAGACAAAAAACACTATTCTAAGTTAACCCTAATATGTATTTCACATTTTCATAGATAACTGAATCTGGCTTCAAATTTCAGCTTTATTATTTTTTATCATGTTTGACTTGGCATAACTGACCTTTCTAAACTTCTTTCTTCATAAATAAGATAAAAATAATATTATCTACTTCACCTGCTCACTTAGTTGCCATGAGGATAAATTATAAACTCTGCAAATCAAGAAGTAAAAGTAAGTTTGACTGTTGTTGCGACAAAGACAGAGACAAGACAGAATAATAAAGAATTCAAGGGATTATACTCCTATAAAGGCATCTTGATAATCTGAGGAAGTTTGCATGCTTCTCTGCTGAGCACAGCCTCTCAATGAAATGAATGAAACCAGTGAGTCGGCTACGCAGTGTACTTCCCATTCATGTGTCATCAGCCAGACTGGAACACTGGTTAGACCATAAATAATCACAGACCCTGTCAAGGTTCTCCTTATTCCCCAAAGTGATAGCCAGTCTTCTGTAGGACTATTGAGGGTAGATGAGATAACTGGGTTAACTGCAGAGGTCTTCTATGATGACCTGAGAAATGACCACTTAGATGTCCATTGTTAACAAGGTAGATGTAGAGGCCAGTGGATGTCAGACAGATTACTTTTTACAAGCCAATTATCAAATGTATGTCTAGGAACAAGTAACTACATGGTAGAAAGTGCAACATCATTAATGTCATTTGGAGAAGTACCATAACATGTTTCATGACTATGGAAAGCGCATAGGTTTACAGTGTGTGTTCACCATGGAAAAGTGTCTAGAAGACTTCACTTGGTGACCATGGTTCATTTCTGAAGTCTAGATGTGTTTCTCAGTCTTGCAGTCTGCAAAAATGACTTTTATTTTTATTGTTTCTGCTCATATCCTGAGGCAAACCTCTATTAAAATCCAAACTGATGTATACTATATGAATATTAATTTGTTAATTTATGAAGAGAATATGGGGGCAGAAACTAAAATGTTTATGGTCAACACATTCTTTTCTTCTAGGAAGACTAATATGGAAAATTAAGTAGTTTTTTAAAGCTGCTTAATAAACACAGAATCAGATCAAAGGAAGCTGGATAGAAGAATAGATTATTCAACAGAAGCACTCGGGTAGTCGAATGCATTTAGCTTTATAGTCGCTATTGTTTTGGGAACAAAACCAGAATGCCTGTGGTCCTTTGGCCATGACCACATGACAATGGTTAGATGGACACTGCTGGGGTTGAATCAGAGCCCCTCTGACTCTGACTCTAGTGTCTCTGCTCTGAAAGAAATCCTCAAGGACAGATATGGTTTAGAGCTGTTTTCTAATAAGTTCAATAACAATTTTTAGGGCAATTAAAATGCCAAGATATAACCTCAGAGGCCATTAAAGAGAAAAAAATTGGGTGATGATCAATTATATAACTTATCAGAATTCATAAAGAAAATAAAAGCTTTTATTTAGTGAGCAATTGAGCATCTCTAATACATTAGTCACTTTGTGCAGAGTGCTCCAGATACTCAGTATTAAAAATATTATTAACCTTAAAGAGCTTGTGGACTAAGTATAGAATTGATCAGTTCAACAAAGGGCTCAATATAGGTAAGTGCAGGGAGAAATGGAAATAGCAATAGTCTATAGTCAGGAGAATATCCTTCTTATTTATATCGACTAAATCCAAAATCCTCTCTTTCAAATGAAATCAAGTTTTAAACCATATGCAAATTTTTTTTAGTTTATCTCTTGCTAATTTTCAAGTTTAGCAATTTAGAAAGAGCACTGATGGTATTGGATATACACATTAGCTGTGCATACAGTCAGCCTGGGTCTTAGAGAATGATGAAGTCCGCTGCACTGATCTCCTCCTACATCTCACCCACCACTTCTTTTTGAGCTTAATTTGTGTTCCCACAGCAGCAAACCTTCCCAAGGAAATAGCACTTGCTGCCCCCTTACCTGACTCTATACTCCCACACTAGAATTAAAATAACCAAGTCAATATACGCTTGATCTAGAAATAAGCAGTCAAATCTATTTCTACTGAAAATATTATCTAGGTATTCTTTAGTTAGAGAAAAGCCCATGGGTGATGCTAGACTGACTCATTGTGATTCACATATTTATTTGGCAGACAGAGTAGACAGAGTTGTTCCCTTTCTTCCTTTTCCTCACTTTGTGGGGATTTTGCTATGAAGGTACAGCCATGACCTGCTGCCTTGGAAATATGCTCAGTGGACTCACATCATGGGAATTGCTGAGCCTGTTTTATGGAGGTCATCTAATTCTCGGCATAAGGATTCTGGGCAGAGAAACCTTCTATATTTCTTTGATAATGAACCAAAGATCACCACCCCAAAACATTGAAGACAGCATTTCATTAAAACAGCTTTTCCAGAAAATAGCCTGTTGCCAGACAATCAATAGCGTTGCCTTAATAGGCTAAGCTCATTCATATAACCTCTACAAAGTTCTGTCCCAAGTGTGTTATTATCTAAAGCACACAGCCCTTAACTTGCAGTATCAAGCAGTCTTCAAATACTTCTCTAAAAAAATGTTGCTCTTTTTATGCCAATTGTAGATCACCTCTACAACCCTGAAAGAGAAAATAGAATTACCAACCCCATGAGAAATAGCCAAATATTTAATGCAGATCCAATGAAAATTTACTTATGGTGAAAAAGTCACATGAGTCATACATTTAGAATCTATTATTAGTATTATTATACTATTTTAATTCTTACTGCTGTGTTATTAGTGGCATATTGTAAATATATTTAGAATGATAGTTCTAAACCTAAACCTTCTGTAACAAAGTTGACTCTAATAACTCTAGCAAAATTTAACAATTAACACGTACCAGTCAATAGTTTAATGCTTTACATATATTAGCACACCATATCCTGACTTTTTACGAGGACTCCAAAGAACAAATAGGTTGGGTAATGTGCCCAGATCACACAGATAGTAAATGCAGAGTTGGAATTTGATCTAAGACAACATCATTATAGATTCTGTAATCTTAGTATCTGTTATAATACTGAGTTAAAATTAAGCATACACAGATTGTAATACATAATGAAGGAACATGGTTACCATTGAAAATAATTAAACTGGTTTAAATTACACTAATAAGATTAACATTTTACTTAACATGTTTTCTTACAATGTTGATTTAAAAATATCTTAAATATTTTT